>NC_049258.1:1897500-2530000 GCF_011100685.1 Canis lupus familiaris
AAAAATAAAATTTGTTCAGTTGAAAAAAAAAAGTTGCTTCTCGAGTTGCAAAAGTGCATTTATCTTTATGTTTGGTCTAATAATTATCTGCCTTGTTGAGACTGTGGCTAAATGGATAAAAAGTTCAAATGAAAGCTAAGTGCTTTCACATAACACAGACTAATGGCTTACAGAACACATATTTGTGTTGACAGGATGCAGACTATCTTTTTAAAAGTGCACATGGAGATTTCTTTTAAAGTAAAATCACTTAGTACGAAACAGTCCCTTCATTTCCCCTAGATTTTTTCCTTAAGACCCTAGTGTTTCCACCAGGGATTTTGACAAAGGAGAATTGAGTGATGATCTAGTGCAGGCATGAGGAGCAGTCAGGCCCTCAATCAGGGCTTTGTGTTTATTTAGGAATCATGTAATCTTAACAAATATACCCCAGTTGCTTTAATGGAACATTTTTTTTCTCCCAATCTGCTTTCTTTTGATTTGACCTGAAGTCAGAGTTAAAACTTTTTTTTTTTTTTTAACTTTTTAAACGCTAAGTCTTTGTTTCAGTTGAATTATCTTTTGGATTGGAGACTAGATTTGGGGATTTAGATTTTTTATTGTTTATTTGTTTATTTATTTATTTATTTAGATAAGTCTCTTCCTCACTTTCTTCTAAATGGTGACTGGAATCATGCTGCTTTTTCAAACATTACGAATCTAATTCTACTTGTTTGGTAGAGTTGATTGAGGAACTTCGGTGAGGTCCATGACCAGGAAATGGGAAATGATAAATGTCGGTCTGAGAAAATTTATTATTTTCTTATATTATGTTCACTAAAGGTAAGTCATTCTGAGTCATTAGCATGGTGCCACCTGGGAAAATCTGCTTTTGGGGGTGGTAAGTTTTTATATGTAAATATATTCCTCTGAAGCCAGGAGGACACTTCTCAGACATATTAGTGGGAGCATTTCTTCTTTGGGAGTGAGGGGGATCTCGTAAGTGACTATTGACACTAAAAGTGTGACCCAGAACAACCTTTCATAAATTCCCCACTGCAGGGTACTGATGTGCAACACCCAGCAAAACTCCATCTCTATGTGATCTCCAAAATATGGAACGTTTCCTCTTTGGGGGATTTATGCCCTGGAGAATATGATAAGCATTCGTGTGATGCTATTTCTTGAAGGAACATAAAGGATGTATACACTGAAAAATGTATCTGGGATGTTCCATTTTTGAAGGTTTATAAGGGCAGGGAGCATGCTTAGTTTAGCTTACTACTGAATCCCCAATATCTAGCGAAATGTCTGGTATGTAATCAACATTCAAAAAATATTTGTTGGAGAAATGAATGAATAAACATTGACATGATAAACTCCCAAGCTTCCAAATTATTAATAATTTTATTTTTTTCCCAAATTATTAATAATTTTAACAATAAATTTAGCGATAGGTATTTTTAACCTTCTACTGTTGATATCTATCTATCTATCTATCTCCATCCATCCATCCATCCATCCATCCATCCATCTATTGTACATCTACGCTATCTGTATCTTTTGCGTAGAAAAAGATTACCTAGAAATCTTCTTTGTGAAGAACTTTTATAAGTAAAATCTTTTTTTAAAAAAGGTGAATTTTATGGTATGTAAATTATATCTCAATAAAGCTAGTATTTTTCTTTCTTTCTTTATTTTGAAAGATTTTACTTATTTATTCATGAGAGACACACAGAGAGAGGCAGAGACACAGGCAGAGGGAGAAGCAGGCTCTCTGCGGGGACACCTATGTGGGACTCGATCCCAGGACCCCGGAATCACGGCCTGAGCGGAAGGCAGATGCTCAACCACAAAGCCACCCAGGGGCCCCAAAATTCACCCTTTTAAAGCATAAAATCCCACAGTTTTTGGTAGCTTCACCAGGCTGTGCAGCCATCACCACTATTTAATGTGAAGATGCTTTTGCCATCTCCAGAAGCAGCCCCGCACCCACTAGCATCCACCCTGCTTCTGGCAACTAGTTACCTACTTTCCGTTACTACAGATGTGCTGCTGTGGACATTTCATACAAATGGAATGATACAATATGTGAGGTTTTTAAAATTTTGTTCTTTTTGGTCTGGCTACCTTCACCTAGCATACCATGTTCAAGGCTGATCCGCAGGGTGGCATGAGCTGGTCCTTCTGTCCTTTTCCTTGCTTCTCATTGTAGGATACACTGCATTTTGTTTATCATACATTCTTCAGTAGACAGACATTTGTGTCATTTCTGCTTTTTTGGCCATTATGGATAATGCTGCTTTGAACCTTTCATGTACGAGTTCTGGTGAGGACACGTGTTCTCCTGTCTCTGGAGTAAATACCCAGAAGTGGGATTGCTGGCTAATGTGGTTACCATGTTCTGCTTGCTGAGGAACCACCAGACTCTTTCCCAAAAATGCACCTTTGGGCGATCCCATCAGCAGCGCGTGGGGGCCCCGCGTCCTCCGCAGCCTGTCCACCGCTTGCTGCTCTTTCTCATTTTAGTCATCCTGGTGGGTGTGAGGTAGTAGTATCCAGTTGTGGTTTTAATTTACATTTCTCTAATGATTAATGATGTAAAGCATCTTTTCATGTAGTTTTTGGACATTTATATATCTTCTTTGGAGAAACATCTATTAAGTTCTTTGTCCATTTTTTCAGTTGGGTCGACTGGTTTTTTTACCGTTGAGTGCAAGCATCTTTCATGTACTCTGAACACAAACCCCTTATAGGATATATGATGTACAAATATTTTTTCATTTTATTTATTTTTACATTTTAAGTGAATTTTTATATATGTGATGTAAAAAAATGTGGGCTAACCAATGGAATTCTTTTTTTTTGAAACTTTAAGAAGACCATCCTTTTCAGTACACATGATCTTTCTTCGGGTACCAAGTAGGCTGCAAAGCCCAAGTTATTCGGTGTCTGGGACCTGTTTCTCTGGTGTATTGATTAGAAAGGTAGCCTGTCGTTTCGGGTGACTTCGGTAGATTGATAATCCTGTTCACCACGCGTCGGCTGTTTGAGAGAAAATGTGTTCCCGGATTATTGTCGGTGGAGTGATAACACTGATTACCTATATGTTGATCACATAGAACATATTGTGCTTAACTTTTGCTCATGGTAAGAGTTTGTTTATTGAAATACATAGCTTTGCCTCAACTGAAAGTCATGACCCACAAAATACGTATCAGGAGCCCTTTAATTTTAGGATCTTAGAAGGCAATTTTTTGCGAAGGTCAACTCAAGTCTGTGGCTGTTAGGGGTCTAACAGGACAACATCTACCCTGGCACTTACGGAAATGTGCCTGCTGTGACTGGGTGACACACCGACTCCAGAGGATAACGTGGGGCCGTATAATTAGCTGGCGAGGGCTTGCAAGTGGGGCCTTCCCAAGCCCCCTCCGTGGTGGCAAAGAGGAGCCTGTGTTCCTTTAATTGCTCCCTGGGTTACAATCTAAAGAGCTGGAAGTTGACAGTTCGCCGTAGAAGATATTCATTTGGCAACTGAGTTTTCCCAAGTCAACCAAGCATAAGGTCACTCATTCTAAGAAGACGGAAAAAAGGGACATTTTAAAAATAAAATCTTCTGGAGGAGGCTGGGTAAAGATCAGGGACCAAATTAGCATATTTTCTAATTACTATGCATGACTGACTTACGTACCCATTGGCATGGGTGGTTTTCTCGTAAGGACCTAAGAATCATTGAGAAGAATAGGAATAAAATAAGATTCTTAAACTTATGACAAGATTTGCATCATTATGATTTTGTGCTCCAGTATCCATATTTCTGTTCTCATGTAAAAAAATCATGTTGTCGCCTCTTATCTAAGTAGGTATAAATGGGTATTCAAAACAGAGGCACACAACATAATACATGGTTCAGAAAACAGGAGCTCAAAACTACAGTTTTGATGGATTGTCGCTCCATCTGGTTAGAGACAACCAATTAATAATTAACTGAACTAAGGATCAAAATGGGATTATATCTAGAAAATTCTCAATCGTCCTTTCAATTATCCACTTGATTAAAAAAAAAAAAAACAGTTGGTTTATGTGTAGATCTGCCATTAAGCTAATGGAGCTTAGGCCTGACAGTCTTTCCTTTGCCACAGCCCTATTGAGGCCCTTTCCCAACGTCATTTTTGTAAATTTATATTCTTTGCTTTAAAAGGAGTCTTTTGGGGATCCCTGGGTGGCGCAGCGGTTTGGCGCCTGCCTTTGGCCCAGGGCGCGATCCTGGAGATCCGGGATCGAATCCCACGTCGGGCTCCCGGTGCATGGAGCCTGCTTCTCCCTCTGCCTGTGTCTCTCTCTCTCTCTCTCTCTCTCTCTCTCTCTCTCTGTGACTATCATAAATAAATAAAGAAAAAAAAATAAAAGGAGTCTTTCAAAATACTTAAGTTTCAGGTATCACAAATCTGAATTCACCTTGTCTGAGTTATGCTTCCTCTCTTTTATAGGGTGTTTTTTTTTTTAATAAGTTTATTTTTTATTGGTGTTCAATTTGCCAACATATAGAATAACACCCAGTGCTCATCCCGTCAAGTACATTTCTTAAATTGTGAAAACAAGTGGCTAGAGCAGAGGATTTCTCTAATGCATTATTTCCTCAAGTTATATGAAGAGATGTCAAAGGAGGAAACCCGAGAGACTTGCGTCTTAAAACATTGTCTCTATTTATCCACTGACTTTTATTTTTTGGGGGTCAAACCCACTGTGCATCACCAAGTAAGGAAGCTGAGATCTGATAAGAGACTAGGAAGTTTTACTCTGTTCTTGACTTAGTAGGATTCATGGGGAAGCCAGTTCTACTTTGCTTGGTGGCTCCGTAGGCCCTGCTGTATGGGGCAGCTGGATCTGGCTTATTCGAGTGCCACGTCCTGTCTGCATTCCACTTTCTATATGAAGAAAATAAGAAGGAATGGCTATCCTAATTCAGAGTTTTCAAGTGAAGTCCAATAAATCATCTGAAAATTAAGAGGCTTCTGTGCAAGCTCTGCGAGGGCGGGATTGTATCTGTATTCTTTACCTTCTGGCCCCCAGATTTAGTGCAGAGCCTGGTATAGTAGCAGGTCAGTGAATATTTGTGGCAGGAATAATTACAGGAGTAGGATTGGATGATGCTGGTCATTCTCACGCACGAGTTCAGGCACCACTAGCTACTTTAATAATAATTCCCCCGGTCACAATGGCATGACACAAAATAAGTTCTTTTTTTTTTTTTTTTTTAGGAGTTTATTTATTTATTCCTGAGAGACACACAGAGAGAGGCAGAGACACAGGCAGAGGGAGAAGCAGGCTCCCTGCAGGGACCCCTGATGTGGGACTTGATCCCAGGACCCCGGGGTCATGCCCTGAGCCAGAGGCAGATGTTCAGCCCCTGAGTCACCCAGGGGCCCCATAAGTTTATTTCTCGCTTCTAGAAAGATCAATGGTGAGAGGAAGGAGGATAAAGGGAGGAATCCTCAAGGGGTCCTGAGCATCATCGGGACCCTGTCTACACGGGCACAGTGGGGCTCCTGCTGGGGACCCTGTCTATACCGGCATAAGGCTGGCTGTGGCTCGTCTCCCTACCCCCATCCCCTGTCCCCCCATCCCCTGTCCCCTGTCCCCCCCGCCCCCGCCCCCCATCCCCTGTCCCTCCCATCCCCTGTCCTCCCATCTCCTGTCCCCCCATCCTTCCCATCCCCCATCCCCCGTCCCCTGTCCCCCATCCTGTCTCCCACCCTCTGTCCCCCACCCCCATCCCCTGTCCCGCATCCCCTGTCCCCCATCCCTCCCATCCCCATCCACTGTCCCCCCATCCTCTATCCCTCCATCCCCTTTCCCCATCCCCTGTCCCCTGTCTCCCCATCCCCTGTCCCTCCCATCCTCCCATCCCTCGTCCTCCCCATTCCCCATCCCCTGTCCACCATCCCCCATGCCCTCATCCCTCTCATCCCTCATCCCCCATCCCCCGCCCCCCGGGACAGGCCTGCCGCCGGTGGTCCCCTCCCCGCCTCCAGCCCGGCCTGGACGCCGTGCACCTGCCACGGCGAAGACCACCGGTTGGGAACCCGCCGAGAGCCCGGCACCCCGGAGTCCTCCCGGGTCGGGCGGCCCTTCCTCACCTGCGCTTTTCCTTAGGCTTTCCCAGTCTCTGGCACAGGGTTAAAGGACGGCCACTGGGATGTGCAGCCCTAGCACCCGCCTGCGGGGGTTCCCGGACTTGGTTCTGGGCCCTGATGACCCGGTCCCCAAACTCACCGGTTTCCCTGGCACCCCGAGAACCCAGGGTCCTTATGGAGCCCATCGAGGCATGGAGGGCACCGGGTGCCAGTGACGCCCTCACTTGTAGGGACCTAGATTCCCCGCACCCCAAATGGGTGCTAGAGACCGAGCGACCGGTCCCCGACATCGTCAGGGAGAGGGAGAGGACAGCGACGGTAGGACTTGTGGAACACCCAGGCCGGCTCTGGGACAAGACGACAACGGCACGTACTGTGGCTTTTAGTCAAGACTGATGAAGACGCTGACATAGTTTGAGCGCGTGTGTCTACAGGATTTGCTCACTCATCAAGTGCACAACCAGCAAGCACCGAGTGCCCTCAGTTTGACCATCTGGGGAGGATGCTCACCGCATGCGGCCTCAGGAGTGGCTTCCATGAAGTCCCCTTGGATCATCCCAGGTGACTCGGCCTCCTGGAAACCAGGAGACCCCTTGTCTGGTGGCTGCTCTCAGGAGCAGAGATGTAGGAGGAGCTGGAAGTGCAAACGTCTTGTTGGGTGACAGTGTGAGGAGGGCCGCTTGGACGGTGCGGATCTGACCCGGGAGCAGCAGCCCGAGCGGGGACGGGAGCCCTGGAGCTGGGGCCGCGCCTGGAGGGTGGGCCGCAGGGCTGGGCCACGCGTAGATTCTCCAGGGCACAGCAGGCTGCTTTATATTTTCCCAGGAAACATAGAAACACCTGGCAGACATTCCATAAACCACTACTGTCGCCTGGTTTGGACCTAAGGGTCTAATAAAAGGGAAAGGGAACTGGAAGGCAATTTCTGGTGGCTTCAGGAAGAGCTGTCGAATGCCTGCTGGGACAGCAAGGGTGCCACCAAGTGAGAAGGCGTGAGGGCTCCCGGGCGAGGTCCTGGTATCTGGGGACGCTGGAGGACAGTGTGGCCACGGCGTCCCTTCGCTCAGGCGGAGACCAGGGCGGCCGCCTGAGAAAAGTGTGACCCCATCCGAGGGTGGCGGTCCCCAGGGAGGCGGCAGCTGGAGGCTCTGCACGGTGACCGCAGCCGAGCACGTTGGCCACAAGTGAAAAGAAAGTCCTCTCTTGAAGGCGGATCTGAGGGGTGCCCCTCTGCACCTGCGCCAGGTGGCTCTGGGCTCGGGGGTGACTGCACCCATGACTCGCTTCCCTTGGCTTCCGTCTCTCTGGTGGTGGATGAGCGTCCTCCATCGGATAGAGAAGGGGAGTTTTGGCAGAGAGACAGAGCCCCTCTCTTTGGCCTCACCTGGAAACTTCCTGATTGGCGTGGCTTGGGTTGTGGAGCGTCCTGGGCGGGCCACCGTGACCGGGGGGGTGGTTAGTTGGGCCTCGTCGCGGGCCGCAGGGTCCTTCCCCCACCTGCCTCTTTGACACCGCTCGGTGTCTGCTCCACCGTCCTTCCCGCAGGGACCCACAAGCAGCCTCCTTCGGCCACCCTCCCTCACCGCCTCCCTGGCGCTCATCGCTGTGGAAATCACCTCCTTGGAGCCCTGGGCGCCGACCGTGCGGTCTCCCCGCGAGTGCGAGCTCCACGTGGCCAGGGCTTGCCCGCCTCACCTCACAGTCCAGGAGCGCTGCTGGAGCAAGGTGCCGGGACCCGGGTCTGGGTGCAGGGGAACCACGGTCCCGGGCCACACAGCAGGAACCACCCGGAATAGTCTCCTGCATGGGCCCGGGCCGTGGAGAGCAGCTCTCAAAGGGAGCGGAGATGTCGAGACAGGAGGGAGCACGGCCCGCCGGCTGCTCCTGCGAGGCAAGGTCGTGCGTGTGCTCTGGGTCCGGGCCGACTGCGGCCTGATGGCCTGATGGCAGCGGCGCGTGGTCAGGACGACGGCTAGAGCTGCCGCCGGTGGTCCCAGACGGGGTCGCGCAGAGCCAGGGGCGTCCCGCGGGTCTCGTTCCTGCAGTCCCCGGAGCCCCCGTTCGTTGACAGCTCATTTCCATCTCGCAAACGTGTTATGCGGGTCTTGGTGTGACTGTTAAGTCGCTAGGCCCGGGCTGCTGAACAAGCTGCTGGACGTCAAGCCTTGCACCCCACTTGTGAACTGCTTCTCCTCCAGATGATAAAAGGCAATTTCAGTAGCACTTGACTTAATTGCTTGGCGCGCAGACAAGGACCCCGGGCCCGCATGCAGAGCTCGGCAGCCCGCCGCGGCCGCCCCGGAGGACGCACGTCTCTCCCGGTCAGTCCCCGGCCTGAGTCAGCCACGACTCCTCAGCCTGAAGGTGGCTGGATCCTCCGCACGGTGGATACGATTTGTGGGACTTCATCTTTCAAAGGACTGAGAGAAATCATTAGACACCCGAGCAGTTGAGCTCTGGTTTGGGAAACGTGCCAGATGTCTCATCTGGCCTTCTGTCCCCGTGTTTTCCTGTCTCCTACTCACGGAGCCCTGTGTGTTCAGGCTCGCCTCTGCACCCTGGTCCCAAGAGGTCACCCTGGAAAACCAATAGGCTTGCCTACTTGATCACCGGCCTGACCTCCTCCCTTCCTCCTTCGGAGAGCCGGGCTCTGATAAGAAGCGCCCCAGGCCCGCATCACGTCCACTTGGCCCCCAACCCAGCGCTCCCTCCCGGAAGCCTCAGCCCCTCCTCTACCCCCTTCCTCACCCGCAAAGGAAGACGGGAGGCGGGGAGGCTCCTACCTCACCGGCCCGGGCTCCCATCCCCAGCTCCGGGCACCGGCACAAGTTTCTCGGGAGGCTGCGGGGGCAACCGGAGCCTCCCCTCTGCGAGGGGACGAAACTGGCTTCTCTGTCTCCCGGGGCGGGGGGGGGGACATCCCGTCTTCCCCCCACGAGGTGCCCGTGATCAATACAGGACAGGCCGAGGGCCCTGAGCGCGGCCGGCGATCCCGGGCCTGCATTCGGTTGACTCAAGCCAGGGAGCCTCCTGCCGCCCGTGGAAACAAAGATCTATTTTGATCTGGAGGATGGACAGCAGCGGACGTGCCCGGTTTCCGTAGCTCAGGGCCACGAGGGGCCCGGCCGCCGGTCACCGAGGCTCTGGGCCAGGAAATCGCCTCTGCTGCGGGTGGGCAGGGCCCGGCTTGCGACCTCGGTGCGCTCTCACTTGAACGAGAGGCTAAGTAACATAAAAATTAATTTTATGTGGCTATCAACCAGTCCACAGTTTATATGCTATAAAAGAATTATAGTAATTAGTGCATCTAGCCAGGAGCACAATACAAATACGCAGTGACATGTGTGATTTCCAGCCGTGCCTTTGCTACCTGGGCAATGCTCCTTCTGAGTAGCTGCTTCCCAAGAACATGGTTTTTAATAGCTTTGACTTGACATTTATATCTTGAGCAAAACTGAAATGGGCAGCTGAAGACTAATTATGCTAAATATTCCAACAAGCATAATCACCAGTGCTTTGGCAGGGGGCACCCAAAGCAAAATCTCAGTATGCCTTTTTCTTTTCTGTTTTTTTTTTTTCCCTCTTTTCCTCTTTAAAATTATTTTAGAACTTTTTTATCCCCCAGCTCTTTATATTTTAGGCTCATTTAATAGAAGCTCATGGCCCTATCCTAATGATTTTTTTTTTTTTTGCATAATCTACACGGCAATAGCCTAGAAACATTTTTATTTTAGCATCATTTTAAGTTTGGGTGTCTGTTCTGTTAGATTCCTTTTATTCAGAGAATAAAGAGATCACAGAAAAAGTAAAAACTTGGCCTGAGCTCTAGGTAGCCCTGGAAAGTTTTTTTTGAGCCAGACCTCCTGACTTATTTTAATTAAGGGCCAATATGCCACGTGCCACACAGGCCCTTGCTTGGCGGTGCAGTTAGCTGCAGAGGGGAGCACGAGGCCTTGCAGGTTTGGTTTCTAGCAAGTCAACAGCAAAACTGAGAAGCGAGCTTTTCGCTGGCAAACGCTAATTATACTGAAAAATTCTCAACCTTACACACAGGAGAAAAGCAGATATAGAAGCACCGCACAGTAATTTCCTGTGGATCACAGTTGGCAGCATTTGGCTGCACAAGTCAAGGACCTTATAGGCAAGATTATCTAGAAAATCCCTCCCTTCAGAAATCAAAATCCTTTAAGTCTTCAGTATTTAAATGCAGCTGTATTGCTGATTAGGTGTCAGAACTGGAGCACACTGAAGTGCCCTGTTTAGTGATTAACTCGATGGGCCAATTTTGCTTTTAGGTACTTCCATGGAGGGAAATTTCGCATACAAATTTGGAAACGACTGTCGTCTTTCTGGGTTAGGCAGGAACTGGGGGAATGCAACACTTGTGGATGCCACAATAACCCTCATTCCGCTGCTGGCTTCTAACTTAATCTCGTAGCGAATCGTCTTTATCGCCAAGGGTATGGCATAGGCAGAGGGATGCCGCTCGCTAGGGCCAAACTGTAGCCCGTTTTTCAGAGCTTTATTGATTAGTTGTATCCCCACTCTGTCTGCTACGGGGGAATCAGCTCTCAGAGAGGGCTTTCAACTCTGTACCAGGCATTACGATCTCTGGCTACATGTGAGGGTTCCCTAGTGCAAATATGTATCTGGACTTTTTTTTTTTTTGCTTGTGCATATAATTTTTTTAAATGATTTTATTTATTTATTTATTCACGAGAGACACAGAAAGAGGCAGAGACACAGGCAGAGGGAGAAGCAGGCTCCCTGCAGGAGCCCAATGCGGGACTTGATCCCAGGACTCTGGGGTCACGCCCTGGGCCGAAGGCAGATGCTCAACCGCTGAGCCACCCAGACGTCCCTTGTGCATAGAATTTACTTAGTACCTAGTGATAAATGTGGGGTGTAATCTTAACATTTCCTACCATAGACAGAAATTCCTGTGAGTCTCCATGTAATTCTCCTTCCTTCAGAGGTCCCCAAGCACTGGTAGACTGGGCCTCCTCCGCCATCCCGCAGCACTGCAGGAGCTGAAGCCCTGGGACAAGTGTGAAGCAGCTGGACTGTCCCAGCCAACAGGGGCATTTGGAAGCCATCCCAGAACATGCTTCCATGACTCTGGAAACTCATATCAATTTGGAAGTTGCATTTCCCACTGAAAAGACTGAATAGAAGATGGGAAGGACAGGGGCACCTGGGAGGCTCAGTCCATTAAGCGTCTGCCTTTGGGTCGGGTCATGATCCCGGGGTCCTGAGATCAAACCCTGCATTGGGCTCCCTGCTCCGTCGGGGACCTGCCTCTCCCTCTCCCTCTCCCTCTGTATGTTCACTTGCTCTGTCTCTCTCTCTCTCAAATAAACAAATAAATACATCTTAAAAAAAAAAAAGAAAATGGGAAGAACCAAGAAAGAGACTAAAAAATCTAAGCTCTGAATCCCTAATACAGAAAAAGCCATATCAAGTGATAAGCAGCAGATGCTTATTAGAGGAAAGCGAATGCAGTGGGTAAAGACTATATATAAACTCTGAACTGTGAGCAGCTGCAGACACAGAGAATATTCCGCAGTCAAGAGGGGTCTGATACAAGGAGATCATCACACGGTTCGTGCTGGGCCTTGACAGTGGCCTTGCTCTTAACATTTGTAGGTCCAGGGCAAGAGTACAACGGGAGACCCACATTCTATACGTCTGCATATTTTGAAGTTATTAATCATGTTTACAAATTCATAAATAAAGTATGATGTAGTTCCCTACCTCGACCAGTGCAATTTCCTAAAGACATGGAAGGTCGGGGGCAAATCTAGACTTCTCATTTTCTTCAGGCCTATGACCTATCCCCTTTTCCTACTACTCAGGCTCTGTGTCACGTAGCAAGGATCTCCTGTGGACATATGGCCAGCTTGTGTGCCTAAGGTCCAGCCAGACCCCCTGCCAATAGTCATCCCGTGACCACCCTGCGGGCACCAGGATTCCATATACCATTAGCAAGTTCCCACCTTCGAGAGGACGGCCCAGGAAAGATGTATGTGCAGCCTGGAGTGGGCTCAGGGCTATTCCAGCAGGGAATTCCAGGGACCTGGGGTGCTCACAGACTGATCTAGAAGGGGCCTGGGCTCCAGCGTGCCCATGAGGAGGGCGAGGTGGGCTTCTTTCAAGTGCCAACCCCAAGCCAGAGCCTGCTGGCCCACGTCGAAGGCAGCCTAGGTACATACATAGAAGAGGATCTGTGCATCCTGGTGACGAAAGAACAGGAAAGTCTGGGCCATGTCAGAGTAGGGACAGTTTCCTTAGTCACACTTGGTGTGATTCGAGCTATTTTTGGTGAGAGGAAAATGAAATTTCATGCATTAATAGTTCTCTAAGCTATGCTGTTTATAAATTGTTATACTTGGTTGTCCAGCAGCTACGTGCACATGGTTTCTCATCAGCTGTGTGGGTTCAATAATTTACATTTAGTTTTACCTCCTTGACTCAAATGCTTATGTCCAAGTGGACTCCAGTTGCCAATCATACTAAATACATTCCCAGAGTGGGAAGACCAGATAATGAGCCTTTTTTTTTTTTTTTAGAGACTTTGAGGGTTTAATCCTACTTGGGTATGCTATAATCACTCATAATTCCATCAGGGGTACAAGAGTGGGACAGAGGGTAGAAATAATGAGCCAAAAATATTCCCATTTAACACATACTAGTTCCTTGCCAGGTTCCATGTGTACAATCTGCTTTTAGGCCCCCAGTAAACCTAAGAAGTGAGATATTTTTATATCCTCCCTATCACAAAGACTTGCAGCAACGCCACAAAGTTCACGTCCCCTGTTCTCTGACACTAACACGTTATTGTATTTTTGTTGTTGTTGTTGTTAAGATTTCTCTCTCATGGAACAACGGGTCCATGTTTCTACTTGGTAGATCATAAGCGCTTCATAAACATCGTTAAACACATATCAGGGTCTCCGGCATTTGACATTAATTGTGCCCAGGCTTTGAAATCCTAAAGGGCAATATGTTATAAAGACCAAGAGAAGAGTTAATAGAGACTGAGGTACCCTAGGAGGCAGACACAAGACTTGGGCCTGTCAAAAAAATAAATAAATAAATAAAAATAATAAATAAATAAATAAATAAATAAATAAATAAATAAATAAATAGACTTGGGCCTGTCAGTGAGGTCCTCTCCAGGCCCTTGAGTAGTTTCGCACATTGGGCTGAACCGAGCAGGACCTCCAGCGCTGTGTTCCCCATATACAGTTGAACCCTCCCACGGGAGGAGCTGCTCGACACAGATCGACGTGGGCCCAGAGAGCCGACAAGAGCAAGACGTCCAGGTCGGCGCTGAATGGCAGATGACAACGGGGTGGCAGCAAGGGACCCGAGCAGAAGTGATGTTGTAAGTTGACTCTGTGAGACCTTATCAAGGACAGAGGCTCTGGACTAAACTGTGGCCTTCAGCGATGAGACGTCCTCTGTCGGCAAAGGCATGATGAGCAGTGGCTTGCGTCCCAGCGCGTCTGGAGCCCCCGAGGGGTTACGTCGGGTGGCACCATTTTGCCTATAAAGCAAAAGGATGGTTTGCACTTCCCTGCCATGGGGTAAAGGACAACCTTGTTTCCTGCAGGAGAGAGACTGATGGACCCCCCTGCCCGTTGCAGAGGCTGCGGACCGGCGCGCGGACGTGGATCTGTCATCCAGTGGGCTTCCTCCTGTGACCTGGCTTAGGTCAGTCGTGCCCCGTGTCTGCTGGCGGGCCACGTGGGTGCCGGCGGCTCCTCAGAGGCCCGGGCCCTCCTCCCAAGCTCACGCATCCTGCTCGTCGCTTCCCCGGAGCCGTAAGGGCCTGGCTCTGCCGGGGAATAGAGGTTCTTGCTCATCTAGAATTTCTATGCAAACTCCAGCAGCGACGTCTTGGGGTATATATTCCACAGACGGGCTTGCAAGGTGGGAATGCAGGAGCCAACTCGTGGCTTTAAAGACTGGACGTGGCCCAGGGCACGTAGAAGGCTCAGCCGGTTAGGCATCTGCCTTTGGCTCAGGTCAGGATCCGGGGTCCTGGGGTGGAGCCCCTGCACCGGCCCCCTGCCCCGAGGGGGGCCTGCTTCTCCCTTGTTCCCTCTCTTGCTCTCGCGCTCTCTCAAATAAATAAATAAAGATATGAAAATAGTTTTAAAGACCCAGAACTACATGTAGCCCAGTCTGCCTGCTTTTGTCCTGCACCAGTGAACAGAATAGTGACACAAGCGCCAGTCTCCAACGGGCTGTGCTCCTTATCAATATGATTTGGGGTCCTCTTCTTTCGGACACCGTCCTCAGAGGCTGTTTGTCCTTCCTGCGGCAATTTGGGGCCCGCCACTTACTTCCAGCAGCGACAGCCTAGAGGGAAACGACCAGGAGTAAGACATACACATTCGTCGCGGAGGTTTAAACCTTGGAAGTAAATGCGGCAGGTGGCACTGAAGTAGGACATAAAGGACCAAACTTCCTTTTCTCTATCTAGATCCGATTCCCTGCCGCTTCTCAGGGACCTTGCTGGCCGGAGCGTCTTCTCGGCTCTCCTGAGACCACATGATGCTCCCGAACCGCGAACCGCGCGGCAGACGAAGCCTCTCTCCGGGCTATTTATTCCTCCGAGAAAGCACCAGGAGGATCCAAGCACCACCACCCCCCCCCCCCCCCCCCCCGCCCCGTGCCTGCACCGGGGCTCACCCTCGGGCCTCTGTCAGCTGGGTTGAGGTTTCCGTCTCTTCACTTACTCCCCACTTTGCCATAATCTCCCCGGGAACGATCGTGCCCAGGGGGGACCCCGAGGATTCACATGGTAAGAATTCAAGGTCTAGTATTATCACCGAATTGCAAAAAGCGGGGGATGCGTTTCTAGTTGCCTTTTTTTTTTTTATTATCAAAACCAGCATGAGAGAAGTGAATTTTCCTTCCCAAATTGATACTGAAATCCGTTTTCTGTTTTTGCTCATTGTGGTCAAGGGCCCGAGAAGACACAACTAAGCCACTTGTCCCCTTGGTGACACGGGGGCCGTGGTGGAGGCTGCAGGGCTGCTTGGGCCTTGACCGTGGTCTTAGGTCTTAGGGTGACTTCTGGTGAATTCGGACATTCGCAGTGTGTCCCTCATGGGATGTGGAGCAACTTGACACCCGGCAAATACTAACTGGGCGGGGGGGGGGGGGGTGTGCTCCAGGAAGTTCTCCTTAGGAGGTTGCACTTGGCTGCGGCCCCAGGGAGCAGTTTCTCCAGCCTTGCAAATAGATGGAAGCGCTTGAGGGGGGCTGTGGGCTCTAAAGGGGCACCCCAGTCTCTAAGGGGGGGTGCCCCAGGCTCTAAGGGAGGGTGCCACGGGCTCTAAGGGGGGTCCTGCGGGCTCTAGGGGGGTGCTGGGGGCTCTAGGGGGTGCCGCGGGCTCTAGGGGGCTGCCGGGGGCTCTAGGGGTTGCCGCGGGCTCTAAGGGGAATGCCTCGAGCTCTAAGAGGGATGCCACGAGCTCTAGGAGGGTGCCGGGGGATCTAGGGGGTGCCGTGGGCTCTAGGGGGGTGCCACGGGCTCTCAGTGGGTGCTGCCAGCCTCCCTGCTTCCCCGGGCCTCCCAGCCCCAGTCTCCTGGTTGCAGGGTTGCTCCCCGTGCCTGCACCGGGTCCCCCAGGGGCCAGGGCGGGGGTCGGGCTGTGCAGAAGTTCCTTCCCCCCTCCCAAAAAAAAAAGAAGTTCCTGTCCCCAGGGGAAGCCAGGGCGCCCTGGGTGCCTAGACTCTTAGGGCACGTGTCCAAGGGTCCGCTCTTACCTGTGATGGACGGAGACCACGAGGGGGACTGGGCGCTCAGCAAACAAAGGTCGGTCTTCGCTCAGAGAACAATAATGGTCGTTCTTATTATAATAAAGAGGGTGTGATAGGCAGTGAGGTCTTAGGTCACTCCTCCGCCGTTGGCCTGGTTTTCCCGGCAGAGGAGTCGGGAAGGGCCTTGGCGCCCAGGCCGGTGGCGTCGGGGCAGGCCCGGCCCTGCGCATCCCCTCTGCCCGCCGCACCTGGCACCTGCTGGCTGCTTGGCTCGGAGCCCGGCCTCGGGGGCCTCCTGAGGAGGAGCCCTCGACAGCACCCAGGATCCCACCCGCCCAGCAACCAACCCTGCTTTCTCTTCCCACAGCCAAGCAGTAGCCCCCATCGTGGCTCCATTGTTTCCCTAGGACTTTTCTGAAGACTCAGCCAGGTTTGTAATCCTCTAATGTGTTCTTACAGCAGCTTTAGAAAAAGCTGGAAACCTTTTCCTTCCTCCATGTCGCTCGGGGCGACCCAGCTCGCCCGACGACACGGTTCCTTCCTTTCCCTGCTCCTGCGTGGGCCCGGGACCAGAGGCATCAGCACCCCGTGGGGACTTGTTCCGCGTGCAGATCCTCCGGGCCCACCCCACCCCACCCCACCCCACACCGCCGGGTCAGAAACTCTGGGTGGGGCCCAGCCATCGGGTTGGAACGAGCCCTCCCGGTGGGTGTGATTGCGGAGCTCCCCAGCCTTCGGGAACCGGGGCTCCTGTGTGTCGGTGCAGACCTGTCTCTAGCACACTTCTCCGTGATTAGCCTCGGGAAGCTCTGGCAGCGACAGACGCACAGTCAAGGACCATCGTGTCTGCCCAGAGCATCCATCGTTGCACGCAATCCTGAGCACTTCCCCGCCTGAGGTGGGAATCCCACCTGGAGGGACTCCGCCGGGCCACCAACTAAGCAGGCCTGGACTCTGCTTATTTCTGTCCTGACTTTCTGTCTTCCCTCAGCATCCCCCACCTCTGTCCCCCAAATCCCCTCCCTCAGTACGTTGGTCATCTCAAGACCAATCAAGTGGTGCATCAAGCCCTCCACAGTGACCTTTCTGGACGAACCTGATCAAATTTGTCCAGATGTTCTCTATGCACTGGGGACATGTCCTTTGCCCTGCGGGGAATTGTTCCAGTCAGTGCTAGAAATGTGGCTTCTCTTCCTCTGTTAGGAGGAAGGCCTCCTTCCTAGTTCCTCCTCTACAGGTAGTGGGACCTGCGTCCAACCTCTGATTGCCCCTTTGTGTGCTTTATACGTGTCCGAGATTGCAACCTCACCCAAAGAAAACCCTACTTTTCCCCAGCCCCCCTCCCTTGGTTCTTCCCTTCCTCCAGAACACCTGCCCTGACAGGGAGTCTGACCGGTATTTTTCCTCCCAACTTTCAATTTTGGAAAAGTTCAACCCCCTAGAAGAGTGGACAGAGTAGTACGACCAAAGCTTCTATACCTTTCCTCTAGACTCACATCTCGCCACATTTGCTTTATCTTCTCTGTTTCTCTCTCTCTACACACGCACACACACACACGCTGTTTGTTTTTTTCCTAAATCATTTGAAAGACACGATGACACCTTACCCCTGAGCATTTCTGCTTGTATTTTCCAACAGAGACATTCTCCTACAGAACCACAGTACCATCATTATGTACTATGTCATATACGCAATTATGTTATATATGGGGTATATTTTAACTAATATATGGTCTCTAGTCACCTTACTTCAAATGTCCCAAAAGTTGTATCTTATCATGTCTCTTTGGTCTCTTTGAATCTGGAATAGTCCCTGTGACTTTTTTTTTTTTTTAATTTAAAATCTTGTCTTCCATACCGTGGAATGCCATTGTTTTGTGGACTATCTCAGGATTGGAATTTGCCTGATTGTTTTCTCATGATTAATTCCAGGTGAAAGATTTTTTTTCTGATTGTTTTCTCATGATTAATTCCAGGTGAAAGTGTTTTTTTTGTTTTTTTTTTTTGTTTTTTTGTTTTTTTGCCAGAATGCTGCATAAACAGTGTCGTGCTTTTCTTATACTCAAATGTCGGTAAGTTCTGGTGAAATTCAGGTTATCCAAGGATAGAAATATATACTATAATCCCAGAATCATGGAGCAGAAAAGAGCCTCACAGTCTGATGCAACCTCTTCATGTTACAAATGAATACACCAAAGCATAAAGAAGTCAAAGGCCTGGCCTGGGACACAGCTGGTGTTGCTGGTACACCATTTATTAAAGTCTCCTAAAATGTTAGCATTCACTTTCTTCCACGTTTCAGGACCCCAGTGCATGTGAGATTAATACTGGAGATATGGGGCAGTTGACATATTTATATAGATGCCAGAGTGTGTTATTGCCAAGCTTTTTCTATTCCCTGCTTTGAGGTCTAGCAAATCCCCCTAGTGACCTCTCTGAGAGATACTCAAGAAGCAATGAAAGCCTGTTTTAACAGGAAAGATAAGTTTTACGTAAGGACTGGCCTTCTACCAAGCTCCAGAAACACTTCTAGGTTAAGAGAAGCAGCAGCCCAATGCTTCCGAGCTATTTGTGTCGATTTAAAAGGCAGGTGTCTTTCCATTGACCTGTTTTCAGTGCTATAATCCCATTACCTTGGCACAATCCTCTGGAGTTTTGCTTTGTTTGGGAATTTTAAATTCCTTTATTTGCAACAGATCAAAAGCTATCTGGCACACATGCCCCATTTGGATGCAACTCTTCGGTGGGTCTTGCAGCCTTCCTGAACATACACGTCCGCGGATTTCCTGGATAACTACTCATGGTCTGCCCGCTGCCCCGATTTTAAATAGCAACCCTATTTACAAGCCTTCCAATTTTTCTCCCTAAGTGACTTTTCTAGTAACTTTGTTGATGAATAGCAAAACACGATATTCTGTGAGATTTTCCAGGTTGGCTTTACAGGTAGGTCGAGTGGGGACTCTTCTGGCAGCCACTTCAGTTTGGGGTTGTGTGGAGCTGTGCTGGTGCGCTGGCACGCTCGGGGCGGCGAGCTGCATCCCATAGCTCATCTCCACCACCACCTCTACACACGGGGCAGCGGGACGGGACCCCTGCTGAGAACCGTGAGGGGCAACCTGAGGGGCTCAGGGCAGAGGCTGGCAGGCCATGGTCCAAGGACCGCATCCGGCTGCCTCCTGTGTTTATCCAAGTGTACCCTAACAATCGTTTTTACATTTTTAGATGGTTTGGGGGTTGAAAAAAATCAAAAGAAGAAAAATATTTCTTGACACATGAAAATTATGTAAAACTCAAATTTTACTCTCCATAAGTAAAGTATTATTGAAACACACCCGAGGCATGTATGTGGCTCAGTTGGTTAAAAGTCGGCCTTTCTGCTTGGGTCATGATCTTGGGGTCCTAGGATCAAGCCCTGGGTCAGGCTCCCTGCTCAGTGGGAAGTCTGCTTCTCCCTCCCCACCCCCCCCTCTTTCAAATAAATAAATAAAATTTTAAAAAGAAACACACTCATGATTACTTATTTATGTATTGCCTATGGCTGCCTTTGTATTACCAAGCCGGAGTTCAGTAGTTGCAAGAGATATCATATAGCTCACAGAGCCTACACCGGAGACCATTCATTTATCAAATACCTATTAGGCATTTTTTTTTCTATTGGGCATTTTTTTTTAATATTCCAGGCTTTCTGCTAGGCATTGAAATTTGAAAGATATGAAAAAACATAGTCTCTTTTCTTGAGGTGCTCAATCAGGTGAAACCAGGTAAAGAGAAAAATTACATGATGAGATAAGTGCTGTAGTAGAGATGTATATATATATATTTATAAATTTACATATATATATATATATGTATATATATATATATATATATATATAAAGCCCCAGGAACAAAAGTAGGCAGCCTTTCTTGGGGGCCGCAGGGAATGGGACAGTCTTGATAGGCGAGCAGCTGACATTTAGCTGTTGGGATGGGGGTGAGGTGCCCAATATTCCTACCGCCTCACATGACCATGATGGCAAACTTTGTGGTCCTTCTTACCAATCTTCTTCCTTAGGCATGTCTTGTATGGTTGCATTCATCGTACAAATAGAATTTTCTATTCTCCTTATTTGTCACCTGCTGTGAGTGGGAGGCACTATAGGGTTGGGTTGCATGCCAGGATTGACCCTGAGCTGACTGGGAAGTCACTTTACTTCTCTAAACCTCAATTTCCTCATCTGTGAAATGAGGGGATGTCTCACTGCCAGCAGCACTGACTACACTTAGAGGGGACCCGATGGGTAGCAAGTGCTTGGTCAATACGAGCACGTCCAGCAACCCTTCGCCGTGGCAACCCATGGCCTGACTGTTCTGCTCCATGAAGGCATCTGCTGGAAGCTGGGAGGTGACAGACCAGAGAACGGAGGGTAAGTCTGGGTGAAGGCAACTTTAGGAAGTGAAGACAGTGTACACAAGATCACCGAGGCATTAAAATTGCGTGGTGTCCAACAAATTCGGTAGACTGAACAGATTTAGTCATTTATATTTTACTACTATAGTATCAAAAAATTGGAGTGAAATTACATGGGTAGATTACGACCACACAGTAGAACCAGGATTAAGGGCAGTTGATAAAGCCATTGCACCTTACTGTGTTCTTGGCAGCAGCTCAGAGCTTGTGATGTAACAGATGCTCAGTAAATGTTTTTTCTTTCTTTTCTTTTCTTTTCTTTTCTTTTCTTTTCTTTTCTTTCTTTTCTTTTCTTTTCTTTTCTTTTCTTTTCTTTTCTTTCTTTTCTTTCTTTCTTTATTTTAAGATTTATTTATTTATTTATGATAGACATAGAGAGAGAGAGAGAGAGAGAGAGAGGCAGAGACACAGGCAGAGGGAGAAGCAGGCTCCATGCAGGGAGCCCGACGTGGGACTCGATCCTGGGACTCCAGGGTCACACCCTGGGCCAAAGGCAGGCGCTAAACCGCTGAGCCACCCAGGGATCCCCCCTCGCCTTTTTTTTTAAATGAAAACTTGGAAGGGTGTTTCAGGTCATGGAAAGAGTTTGGCATAAGAAGAGCGTGGGAAAATGGCAGGAAGTGGTGCTAGGGTATTAGGTGTGACCCTGTTGGTAAATGAAGGTTCTCCAATACCTTATTCTGAATGCAGTGGTAAGTCAAGGATTATTTATTTATTTATTTATTTAGTCAAAGGATTTTTATTTTATTTTATTTTAGCAAGAGATTTAAAAAGTATTACAGAGAACAGAAGGAGAAAAATCCTGGAATTAAGGAGAAGCAGGTAGAAAGTTACAGGAATAGCCCAAATGAGGAAGATAAAGTACAGAAGGTAGAAGAAGAGACAGAGAGGATGGACTTGAAGGCTATTCCAGCCATTGCAGCATTGAACACGGAGCAGTTCCCAGACTGAGAAGCCGATGACGCAAGAAGGAATTGGACGCGGGCGGTCCTCTTATAACACGCAGGTGTATGGGAGTAATGCTCTGTATACCTTAAATTCACAGTGTTACATGTCAAGTCTGTCCAATTAAAAAAAGAAAAAGAAGGAATTGGTTGTATGGGGTAAAGTGGCACAATTGGCTTGGTTGGGTTTGCGATGCTGTGGGGTGTGGACTGAGCTGGACCGCGGACCTGGGCCTCCGGAAAGGCTGGAGCTGAGCTGCGGAGCCAAGAGTCATCAACTCATCGACAGGAATGGGCACTAAGGGAGCGGAGGGGCGGCCCTGTCATCCCTGCAGAAAGTGTATTGTTTTTTGTTTTTTTTTTAAAGAAAGTGTATTTTTTTTTCTCAAGAATTTTCATTTAATTATGTATACATAACAGGAAGTAAAACTTTTTCACAAACATTCTCAAACCTTACAATTATCAAGAAATGACAAAAGTAAAAGCAGGAGAAATATTAAACACATGGCAGGGAGGTTGATTTCTGTTTCTGCTCTTAAAAACTAAAAAAAAAAAAATCACCATATAATTAAGTACAAAAGCCTGCATTGAATGACAACTGCTGGTGTATTTACTTGATCAAAAATGAAGACCAAGGGATCCCTGGGTGGCGCAGCGGTTTGGCGCCTGCCTTTGGCCCAGGGCGCGATCCTGGAGACCCGGGATCGAATCCCACATCGGGCTCCCGGTGCATGGAGCCTGCTTCTCCCTCTGCCTGTGTCTCTGCCTCTCTCTCTCTCTCTGTAACTATCATAAATAAAAAATAAAAAAAAAAAAAAAATTCAAAAATGAAGACCAAGAATGTAATAAAGCCCTATGATAATATTCATCTGGAGCACCCCCGTCAGCGTGTACACTAAAATGTTGGCAAAGTTTCTGGAGCATTAGCTTATATAAACACGGGAGTCCTCAGTTAGCTGCATTAAATGGAACGTTCTCTTCTGAAATGCGCCACAATTCAGTTTCACTTACAAATTCCAAATTAAAGTTATTTCTTCAGAAATATATCTGTTTGGCATCTCCTGGACTTTGTTCCATTGGACAATATGGACATTTTAATTTGCTGCCATTAAACATTTTATTCAGGGCATCTCTTGACATAATGTGACCACAGACCAATTTCATGGGTGGATTGTTATCTGTTGTTTGCTGACGCAGAATGGGACAGGCAAAGACAGAGTGATACTGGCCCGGGATGGGGACAGAAGAGGCACAGGACGGAGCTTGGGAGTGTCCACAGGTAGGCTTCAGGCGAAGACCCGGGAACTAGTGGAGACGAGAGAGGCTGTCAACCAGAGCTGGAACTGAGGGGGCTGCAGATAGCCAAGGGGAGACCTCCAGAGTGCCAGGGGGTCATCGGGGCCTGAGTGGGAGAGGAGTCCACCCGGGAAGGGGTGCGAAGGAAATGCTGCCTTTCCAATTCGTTGGGAACCGTTGTGGATGTTCCCATTGTGGATGCTGTTCCACCGAACTAGCAAAAGGGGCAGGATTTGGTGTGTGATGCTTCAGGGTCTCGACAGGTAAGAAAAGAGCAAACTGCCATCCACTCTCCTTGATTTTGGCACGGACGCGTGCTCCTCAACCGTGAGCTTGGATTTAATAGCAAGAGCCACGAATTTTAAAGAAAAGCCTTCACCGTAGCGCCTTCCTTGCTGGTGTGCTTACCCGGGGCCCCAGTTTACAGGGAACTCACCAAAGAGAAAGGTGTAGGCTTCTGTGCAGGTGGAGGTACATTATCCCGCCGTGGAGACCTTGGCCAGGCTAGTGTGGACACGAACACTACTAAGCACGTCGCGTTCGCAGCTGGTCGAGGTCGTGCGACCGACACAGCACAAAGAGGCGACAAAGGCTGAGGCTGCTCCACGTGTGGTCTAACGTCTTTCCGGCCCTACACACGGCTCTGCGAGCTAGATACGTTCACCCTACAGTATCCCAGCGGTGTCTTTTTTTTTTTTTTTTTTTTTGGTTGAAACAGCAAGAAATAAAGACTAAGATAAATTCAATATTTAACTCTAAATCTCCAGTTTGCATCGTTAGGCTGACCGGCCGCAGTCACAGTGCCGTAGATTACACAGCTGCAGCTGGTGTGCTGTCCAAGTGCACGGCCGGAGGAATAGTAGCAGTTCCCTCCTTGCTCTGTGCCCGAGCCACTGAAAAACAGAAAAGTCATCTGTTTGCCATCCAGAGAGGTCATCGGAGAGGATGGTCAAAAAATTCAATAAAACGAACCATAGGGGATCCCTGGGTGATGCAAGCGGTTTGGCACCTGCCTTTGGCCCAGGGCGCGATCCTGGAGACCCGGGATCGAATCCCACATCGGGCTCCTGGTGCATGGAGCCTGCTTCTCCCCCTGCCTGTGTCTCTGCCTCTCTCTCTCTCTCTCTCTGTGACTATAAAAAAAAAAAACAAAAAACAAAAAAAAAACGAACCATCGTTTCACAGTGCATACAAGTAGCGGGTCATGATGTGACTCCCCTGAGGCTCATACGATGTTCTGTGTCCATCAGACGTCATGAAACGAGGCGACAACTTACGCCGGCAGCTGGAGGGAAGCCTGGCCCTGGCTTCAGCTCCACGCCCGTCAGCGTAGACGGCAGCCAACTCGTGGGGCTTGACCTGGGGGCTGCAGCTCCCGATGGGGCCTCGTCACTGACCAGCTCCGGATGGTGGGGATTGTCCGAGGGAAGGAGGAACCACCTCTAGACCAGTCGACGCGGCCAAGAGGTGGCTCTGGAGGCCGGAGTGTCCTCGATGGTGGAGGCCCAGTGCTCTGGAGGCCGAGTGTCCCTGACGGTGGAGGCCCGGTGCTCCGGAGGCTGGAATGTCCCCGATGGTGGAGGCCTGGTGCTACGGAGTCTGAGTGTCCCCGACGCTGGAGGCCTGGTGCTCCGGAGGCCGAGTGTCCCCGACACTGGAGGCCCGGTGCCTGCCCAGCCCAACCTGGCCTCCGCGGAGCCTGGGCCTCGTGCAGCCCATTTGGCCCACCTCGCAGACCGAGGATGGATGGGCAGCTGCGCTCGGTCCTTCTCTGTCCCTGGTGCCAGACAACAGGGATCGCGGTGACCAAACACCTGCTGACTGGTACCAACTGTCTCGTCGCCAGAGAGAAGGAGGGAAAGGCAGCCCTCCAGCCGCACTCTGCTTTCCCGCACCTGTCACGTAGCGGCACCGGGGACCCCCCTTGCTCTGGGGAAGCACTGTCACTACTGGGGAATCACCCCGAGCACATCTTACAACGGGCTTTCCCCCCCGGGGCCGCACACTTGTCACCCGGGGAGCCCCCGCCCGCAGCCCCCCAGCCACACCCCGGGCCAACTGCGGCACCTCCAGGCTCCCAAACAGCAGCCGGCCCGAGACCCACAGTGAACGCTGGCCTCGCGCAGGATCCCCTGGGCCACCCAGGCTGGGTGAGCCCGAAGCGCTCAGGTTTCGGCAGAGGTTCCCGGGCAGCTCTAACATGCAGTCGGGCTGTGAACTTGCAGACCGTGGTCCTCGAGGTGCGGCTAGAGCCCGCGGCAGGGTCGCCCGGCCCACCCGCATCTGTGGTGCACGCTCCCCAGGTGGCTCTGAGCCGCCCTCAAGTCCGAGGCTCACCGCCTCCAGCCGTCTCTCTCCCAGCTTCATGGGCGCTCAACTCCCAGAGAGCTGGGTCCTTTGTGCCATGAGAGGATTGCATTTTAATGCCTGTTAAAGTGCAAATACCGCAACATAATCCTTAAGATGCATCAGGTGAGAAGAGCTGGATGCACGAGGGCTGGTGCAGCGCTTGCCTTTTCAACATGATACGAAGGAACATTTGTATGCACTTGTTTACAGATGGGCGCAGAGTCTCCGTAGGATACGGGCAAGGAGGAGCTTCTGCAATGGAACTGGGGGGCTCCGGGGGAGGGGAGGACTTCGTAGGATCTGCACCATGTACATATAGTACCTCTGTTTAAAAAGAGAGTAAGAGGGCGCCCGGGGGGCTCAGTGGTTGAGCATCTGCCTTTGGCTCAGGGTGTGACCCCGGGGTCCTGGGATCGAGTCCCGCATCGGGCTCCCTGCATGGAGCCCGCTTCTCCCTCTGCCTGTGTCTCTGCCCCTCTCTCTGTGTCTCTCATGAATAAATAAATAAAATAAAAAAAAAAAGAGTAAAAATGCAGACATTAGAGGGAAAGAAGTCATATTAATCCTTATTAGTGGGGATCCCTGGGTGGCTCAGTGGTTTAGCGCCGCCTTCGGCCCAGGTTGTGATCCTGGAGTCCCAGGATCGAGTCCCTTCTCCATCTGCCTGTCTCTGCCTCTATCTCTCTCTCTCTGTATCTGTCATGAATAAATAAATAAAATCTTTAAAAAAAAAATCCTTACTAGTCACTTTTACCCTAGAGGGAATTACTTCATCTGGATCTTTTGATCTGAGGAACAGATAGCATGTATGAGGTCAAAGGACATCAAAGATGGCATGGGGGAGAGAAAGAGGAAGGAAGGAATGTCCGACCCTCAAGCTGAACTTCACAGTTTTGCTCCCGGTCAGCCGTGACCTTGCTATGGACCCAGAAGATGAAAACAAAGCAGTAGGCACCCCCCTTTCAAGATGCTGCTGTTGGAAAAGAAGCAGAGGCCTCTTGGGTCGCCAAGCTGTCTCTAACATGCAACACGGGGCACTTGATGGGATGAGCACTGGGTGTTATTCTATATGTTGGCAAATTGAACACCAATAAAAAATAAATTTATATACTAAATAAAAAACAAAACAACAACAACAACAAAAACATACAATGCGGGGGTGGGGGCAGGGCCGCCCTTGGCCTGCAGGGCCCGGTGTCTGCAGCGGTGCCTCGAGTCCCCCCGCGCGGCCGCCTGGGTGGCAGCAGCAAGCCAGGTTCGGGTCTGGCCCAGGCCCAGCTGGAGGAGGGCCCTGGGCTGCCCTGGGGCCTGGTCGCAGCCCCGGGAAATCTGGACACGCAAGCGGGCCTCCTAAAAGCGCTACTGACGACCGCAGGTGTTTAAACAGAAGAAAAAAGAAGATCGGGGGCATTAACAGCCCTTTTTCATCTTCAGCACATTTCATCTATGAAGGGGAGGAAGGGAGATTGCAGCCTCCTGCGCGGGGGGCGCTTGCCTAAGTGCCTCCTGCGTGAGCTCGCTCGTCAGTACAGCCTGTGACACGCATACCAGGACCTCCGTCTCCTAGGTAGAGCAGCTACTGGGATAAACAGTTGGAAGTTGCAGAGAAATTAGTGGCGGAGGCAGCATATGAACCCAGTTTGCCCTCCTGAGCCCAGGGTCCTTCTGTTAATGCCAGACCCTCCTTTGCAGTGGGGAGTCTGGGGCGCCGGCTAGAGCGGGCTCTTGCAGGGACGGCCTGGAGTCGGAGCCCAACGTGCCTGGGGTGGGACACGGGTGGGTGCAGGGGTAGCAGCCAAGAGCAGGGTTTGGATAGAGAGGGAGTCCGAGGGTTGTGTGCATAATAAGGGGGAGCTTCTGGGAATCCGAGATGTCCTGATTCAGAGAGAGAAATCTCAAGATAGGAGAGAGTGGGTCCCCCCCCCACCCCCGCCCAGGACAGCGTGGACCTGACGCAAATTACAGATTTTATGCCATGTTTCGTGCCACTGGGAATATTTATCAGCAAGCAGTTCCTTTATACTTGCGTTTTTGTAACTAGATAATACACGTAAATCTCCACTTCCTAGGAGTATCGCTCCATTCCCATTAGGTACCATGACATTATCTTCCCATGCTTCCCCATACCTCTCTTCCTCATAAGTTTCCCTTGTTTTTATGTTGTCAACATTAGGAATTTACATTTGGCCCTATAATTGAAAAAAAAAAAAAAAAGAGCAGTTGTGACATAATCACACAAAGAGGATTTACTGCAGAACTGAGTAGTGTGATGGGCCAGGAGGGAAAGATACTCCATGGCCTTATAGGGGCAATTCTTCAATCACTAAGGTCCCTTGGATTTTCTTCTCCAACTTGCTCAAAATCATACCATGTTTGTTTGCTTGCAAAATCTATAATATTTTGCTTTTTTAAAGGTCTCATTTGCTGTTTCTTATTCTGACTGTTGGAAGAAAATAGGCCTATTTGCCATATCCCTGGGCTCTGGCTCTTGACCCTACTGTCTATGGTGTAGTGTAGACTCTCTGGGATTGCTCTGTGCCTGTCACTGCGGACTGTTTTTGTGTCACCCTACTCGGCTGAGCTCCCTGGTTGTTAGATCTCAGATTTCCTCCTCGATTGGGTTTGCCCATGCCCTGGGCCGAAGGCAGCACTAAACCACTGAGCCACCCAGGGATCCCCCATCCTTAATAATTATTTCAGAAATAATGCACTGAGGGCAGCCTGGGTGGCTCAGTGGTTGAGCACCTGCCTTTAGCCCCAGGTGTGATCCTGGGGTCCCAGGATCAAGTCCCGCGTCTGGCTCCCTGCATGGAGCCTGCTTCTCCCTCTGCCTGTGTCTCTGCCTCTCTCTCTCTCTGTGTCTCTCATGAATAAATAAATAAAATCTAAAAAATAATAAATAAATAAATAAATAAGCAAGCAAATAAGCAAATAAGTAAATAAACAAAATCTTAAAAAAAAAAAAGAAGTAGTGCACTGGGAGTATATATATTCCAAGGGTTTGAATATCTAGGATGTCTTCCTGTCACTCACCCTGGATTGAAATCTCATAAGGAAAATGTTCTTCTAATTTTCCTCTTAACAGTTTGTGGTACTTTCTCATTTTTATCTGGTAATAATAAGTCACCAAAATTAGCGTTGGTTGTATCTTATATAATTTCTCTGGAAATTATTTTGGTACCATCTTAATCTTGTTTTTAACAAAAGAGATTATATGAATATTAAAATATAATATTTTTTTTTACTGGCATTTGGGATTTTGTTTTGCATAATACAAAATACAATATAAAAACTGGTATTCTAAAGAGTGCAGAACATATACAAAATTTTTGAAACTCAAACTAAATATCAAATGCATTTCCAACACAAAAATTTACAAACATGTTACAAAACAAAGATTTTGTTTATAAAACAGTTAACTATTATTTTAATACTAACAGAGGTATTTGAATTAATCACAAAATTAAGTATTTTATTTCAGAAAAAAAATCCTGTCTCCCTTAAATTTAAATAATCCTAATAAATCCAAATAATCCTGTTATAACTTTGAAGTCTTCTTCTTTGAGGGTAAGGACTATAAATTTTAAAAATTAATAGTTGAGTATAGTCTAAAAGAAAGCATTTGTTTTGTGTTTTTCTTTTCTTTCTTTTCTCTTCATCACATACAAATGGAATCTTATGCTGTTACCTAGAACACAGTATGGGCTTCACTGAATTTTTTTTAGTAGCTTCCAGTAAAAAGAAATCCTCTCCTCTTTCCTGTACGCCTTATAATGCCACCTAGACATTTTTTCCCCCTCATACATTCTATTTCGTTGCCATGAAGGCTTCTGGATGGTTTTTAAAGCCGTATTTCTGTCATCGTTTTATGAATCCCGTTTTCACGACTCACTTAAAGCAAAATATTTTATGAGAAGCTGTGGGGGCCCGCAGTGAGGGAAACACTGGTTGTCAGGCAAGATTTAGAAAATAAAAGCTTCCAGTAGACTTAAGGCCAGAACGCCCATCTGCATAGGGACAGACCTCTCGACCCACCAAGATGCCCATGGGCCACAGAAAACTCTCTTTTCCCTCTAAGAAAGATAGAAAATGGTTACAGCTTTTTATTCATGCCCCAGCCCATCGCTGCTTATAGCAGAGAAATCTGTAACTCTCCTGCCAATCAAATGAAAGTTGCTTTTAAATGACCACAGTCCAAAAATCCTCGGACCAGAATATTTGCTGTGTTTTCATCTATAATGATCCCAGCAATGCCTGAGTGGACACTTCAGTGTTCCTTGGGCCCAGGTGGGTGACGACGTCCTTTGAGCCCGAGGGGACGGAAGGCAGTACCGCAGAATGGTTAGAGCGGGGCTCCATGGCCCTGCTGCCTGCGCTCAGGGCCTCTCAGCTCCTTTCTAGCTGAGAGCATCAGGCCAGCTTGCCTCCCCTCCCAGCAACTCAGGGGTCCCCGGGCCTTCAGATGTCCCCGTGGTGCAGTGACACTAACAGAACTTAGGGTAGGGTTGATGGTAGAGGCTAAGGGGGTGAGCCTCTGGGGAAGCTGAGCATGCTCCTCGGTCCCTGGCGAGCATCCTGTGTCTACTGGTGTCACTGTCATGCGGCGGACATGCGTCACCCTCCAGGGAGCCCCGGGGCAGGTGTCCCTTAGGGTTAACAGAAGAAGAGCCAAAGGGATGGGATCCTTTGTCAAAGCTTTGTGGAAGTGAGGGGAAGGGATGTGAACAAATGCTGTTGACCACCCCGTCTAACAGACTCCCGGAAAAGTCCAGGCACCCATGTGTGTGCCGAGGAAAGACAGGGTGACAGAGGACATGAAGAAAGGGGACAATTAAAAAAAAGAAAAGAAAAGAAAAGAAAAGAAAAGAAAAGAAAAGAAAAGAAAAGAAAAGGGACAACCAGCTAGCATTCTGGAAGGGGAAATCTGACATTTTGCTGCTATACAGTCCCCACCCGCCCCCATACCTGGAATGTCCTGATCTAGGAGATAATTGAAGTACTTGAAACCGTGCAATGCGAAATAAGGCGTGAGGAAGATTGCTCAGAGTTGAGTGTTTGAAGGTTGAGTGAGGATTGAGGGAAGAGCCAAGTTGGACCGGGAGGTCGTGGATGGTGAGGGGGCGCCCATGAGGCCCGGGGAGTGAAGGGAGTGCTCTCCTCCTCACTCACGCTGGTCCTTGGGGCTGGGCCCCGGTTCCCAAGGCCGAGACGAGGGGGCGGAGGTCCCCGGGGTCCAGGAGCTTCTCCCACCGCGGGGCCATCTCCTCTGCAACGTCGTGTGTGAAAATGTACAAAGGTGGACATTCGGGGGTGGGGGGGACCAGGAATAGGAGTCCATAAAAAGCTCTGTTCCTCTGATCCTATGTTTTAAAGACTAGCTGGAGGAAGGGACAGGAGTTCAGACGGGGAGCAAATCTAGCACTAAAAAAAAGAAAGAGAAGAAAGAAAGAAAAAAAGTCATGTAAGCTCTGGAGGTGGTTAAATTTTCTGCCATGGACTATCGAGGTGGATTTCGAAATAGTGCAATGAATCTCCGGGTATCTGCGCAGTGACACCGAGGAGAATGTCAGGATGAAGGGGCCCCATTGCCAGCTGAGCTAACATTACTTTTCTCAGCTCACGGCCACCTTAGCTCCCCCGGGAACCGACACTGAACACCAGATATTACTCTGTGTTTAAACAATTACTGTGGAGATTATCTTAAATTCACTTGACCACAAGTCTTTGACATCATTAAAAGGGCTAACCTATTACGCAAAAGCTGCATAGAGTAGGCAAGTTTGGGGGACTTTCCTTGAAAACAAATATTTAAGAAGGGTTGTTGTAAAAAAAAAAAAAAAAGAAGGGTTGTGCCCACCGACTTCTTTCTTTTCTTTTTTTCCCGACTTCCCTTTCTTTTCTTTTTTCTTTTCTTTTTTTTTCCGACTTCCCTTTCTTTTCTTTTTTCTTTTCTTTTTTTTCCCGACTTCCCTTTCTTTTCTTTTTTCTTTTCTTTTTTTTTCCGACTTCCCTTTCTTTTCTTTTTTCTTTCTTTTTTTTCCGACTTACCTTTCTTTTCTTTTTTCTTTTTTTTTTTTTTTTCCAACTTCCCTTTCTTGACCAGAAGTCAACAAGGCTCAGCTGTGCTTCATCCTGGGCTCCCACACCTCAGGGGTGACATCTGTCCTGAATGGGTCCCATCTCAACGGCAGGCCTCGACCACCTGGCCACGGACTAGGGAAGCTCCCCGCTTGAGACCGTTGCTTAATATTGTTGCATCCTGGACACAACCATGGAAGGAAAGTTAGGAGAAGAAGAAACACATTCCTTGAACCTGACTATATCTTTCCAGAGGATGAAACACTGGAAATGACCTCACAATGTCCATTTGGCAAAAGTTACCCTAAGACAAGGCGCTACGGTGCTGCAGGGCCTTAGGTGGGCATCAGACGTTATTTGTTCCTTGAAGCAAAAAGCACTGCATACTCTTGTTTGTCCACGACTTAACCAACCAGAAATGTATGATAATCCCTTCTCCCCAAACTTTATTTTTAAGAAACAGGTAACTACGGAAGGCTGTGTGGTGGTGGGGATGTAGCAAAACACAATAGGAACTCCTTGACTTAAGGTTATTTTTAAGAAAATGTTAGTCTGGTGGGACAGTCCTGGTGGTGTCCTCGAGGCATTGCAGGAACTTGGGATATTTGTGGGTTTTTAGAGGTTAGACTGCCCGGCGTCAAGTCCCTGGTCCTGTTGCATTGCTTTTCTGCTTTAACCATCTCTAACCATTCTGGACAGATTTAAAGCCAAGGATAAGTTCAGTGAGCCAAGCCTCAGGTGTTGAAAGTAATTTTTAAGTGTGTAAAACTCCCTGATAAAACGCCACTTTTGACGCCTCCCACCTTCCCCACACAATGCGCCTTAGGACAAAGCCAGGCCAAGCGATCCATCCCTCTGGGTGCGTGGACAAGACAGAGCACGAGAAGGACGTGGACTCGAGAAACCACTGAAGTCTTCGGTTCTTAAAAACCATCACTATTTTGTGTTTCTAAATGTATGGAAATCACTAATTTCCAGCTCGTGCTGGCTGAGGCAAGCCCAGATAGACGCCACCACTGCCCAGGGTGACCTGGCGAGCGCGGGAATGGAGTCAGGTTGCAGGTGCCTGGCTTGACCACCGATGCTCGACCACCACCATGTGTGCAGGGTGCTCGGCAACTATTGAGCCCCACAAGTCCAGCACTAGAATCCCTCTCGCGGCTCTTTTCACTGTCCTCTCTAAACAGGCTCCGCTGATTCTTTCATGCACACATGGATCCCTTCCCCGAATATTCATTCAGGCTTACGAGTGCCAGGCCCTGCGTGGGGCATGGGAGTACGGTGGTGGCCAGCGAGTCCCTGGGCCCACGGAGCCGGTTAGTGTCAGTGACGTAGCCGACACTGTCGCCCTCACCCGCGTGGAGGAGGAGAGAGGGTCAGACAAGGGCGCAAGGCAAATGAGGCCTCTCGGTCCACTTCTCAGTGGGCTCTCCGCCGTGTCCAGGCACCCAGAGCAGAATGACAGGAGTCTCTGAGCGCTGGCTCAGATCCAGGGCCGGGGACACCCGAGGAATTGCTGCTTTAAGACAGAGGCAGGAGCAAAACAATAACCGTAATGAAATAAAAACCTTGAAGCTCAAGAAAAACGAAATGTCATGATTTGTGCATTTTTTTCCCCCACAAAGCCTATTTGTTCTGTGTTGGAAGATAGAGTCTGCACTTGATTCCTACATGATATGCAGCAAGGGGTCAGGCACTCGGGGAAGAACTGTTGTTTGGGGAGCACGGCTGGTGGGCAAGCACTTGCTCCCTGTGTTCAGCCGCCTTCGCGCGGGCAAGCGTCTGGGCCCCAGGCTGGGGGAGCTCGGCTCAGGGGCAGCTCACCTTGCTCTGGCTGAGTCCCTCTGGGGGGAAAGAGCGGGACCGGGGGTTGCCCTGATGCCGGCAATGTGCACACACCCCAGGGCCTTTGCACAGCCCCTCCGACCTGCTGGCTTTGCTGCTTGCCAGGTTGTTGCCACTCATCGTGAGGCCCACGTCCCCTTCTGCGCCGGGTGGGGTAGGGATTTTTCAACTCCTTGTTCAAATGCTCCCTCTCAGCGAGATGCTCGCTGATTAGCCGCTTCGCAATAGGACGCAGTTCTCTTCGTCTGTGAACATGTCAGCTCTTGGGCCCCAGAGGCCATTTCATGTCCTTGGTCCTCCAAGCCTGCTGTGTGCTTGTTTCGGGTTAAGCGGTGCTAAGGAGAGGCAGGCTGGCCGGAGGACCCTGCACCCCCTCTGGAGGGCTGGGCCGTGGGGCTCCCAGGGCTGGTTCTCAGGCGTCAGCTCCAGAAGGGAGGTCCTGCCACGGGCCTCGTTCCCGTGAACCAACGTCTGTCCTGTTAGACGTACGCTTGCCAAGCAGCAAATCTGTGTCAGCCTCTGTTCCCTTCGCACCGTTCACGTCTGGGGGGAAAGCCAAACTGCACCTGGCGAGGGTTTTCGGTCAGGGGGGAACAAACTCGTACACTGCTCACTGGGGAGTAGATCGAGGCAAGTGTCCTGGAAGGCAGTGCTTAGTTATGTGGAACCTGTGCATTGAGCAAAGGTGACAAGTTTTCTATCTGCCTCTCCTATCCCCCCTTGAGCATGTTTTCAGCGGTGGCATCTCGTCCCCGTCACTGACTGAAAACTTGGCCCCCTGACTCTTCTTACTACTCGTGTGGAATAGATAGGCCTATGGCCAAGGTCCCAGAGGCTGGCTTGCTTCGGAAATGAAGGATATACAGTCCGAGCTACGAGTCACACTTGAGACTTCTCCCCTCCTCCCGGCAAGGCCATCTTTGGGATGGGGTTTGAGTCGCCTCGGCTCATTCTTCTCTTCTTCTCTTTCTGCTTGTTGATTGCATCTCTGGCCTGTGGGAGGTTGGATCCTGGTGTAGGAAGAGGATATGAGGCTTCAGGTGAGGGTCACCAGAATCCCCTTTCCTCCACCCCGAGATGGGGATCCACAGCTTAACTGAAGACATCCTCGTCATACCCACCTCCCCTTGCAGACTTGCAGCCCTTTCTGCTCAAGTGATCCAAGGGAGGAGAAGTAGCCTGTATCTTCATCCTTTGACCATTCGGTTCAGGCACCTAGCTTTAAGGTGGAACATCGACTACGATGAAGATCCAGGTACATCCGCTTGTGTATGTCTGCATATTTTCTCAGACGCGATGCCAGAACTGGACGTGCTGGGCTCCTGAGCTCCAGTCAAGACAGTGGGTGAGGGGATCCCTGGGTGGCGCAGCGGTTTGGCGCCTGCCTTTGGCCCAGGGCGTGATCCTGGAGACCCGGGATCGAATCCCACATCGGGCTCCCGGTGCATGGAGCCTGTTTCTCCCTCTGCCTATGTCTCTGCCTCTCTCTCTCTCTCTCTCTCTGTGACTATCATAAATAAATAAAAATTAAAAAAAAAAAAAAAAAGACAGTGGGTGAGACCATTTAGCCTGAGCAAAGAGGTAGACACACACAAAAATGTACCTGGATCTTCATTGCAATATAATCTGGGAGAGACTGGATGCAACTCTCATGTTTGACTGCAAGAGATTGATTCACTAAGCAACGGTATGTGAGTATGTTAAGATCCAAAGCCCATCACCATATATTTTAGAGGAATATTCACACATAAAAAATGCAAGACTGAACTCGTAGTCAGGGAAATGCAAATGAACGTAAAAACCAGATGCAATTCCTCACCCCTCAGAGTGGAAAAGTGAAAAGGAGACATAACGTTTAGTGCTGATGAGGATGCGGGAACAGGCCCGTTCCTACATGGCTGACAAGGGTGCGGGTTTTCACAACCTCTTTGCAAAGGGATTTGACGAAAACTTGTAAAATGCTTACAGATTAGAAATGTGCAACCCTCTGACCAGCAATTTAATTTATGGGAATCTATATTACAGAAAGTAAAGCATATACATAAGGCAAAAGTCTGGGAATAAGTGAATGTTGAATAATTGAATGAAAAGGGATGACTAATTATGGTCTCTCCATGCTGTTATATGAACGCAGCGCTTTAAAATAAGAAATTAGGTCTTGACTTACTGACTCAAAGGAATATCTGTGATATATTGTGTGAGAAAACTCGCTTTTGGGGATCCCTGGGTGGCTCAGCTGTTTGGCGCCTGCCTTTGGCCCAGGGCGTGATCCTGGAGGCCCAGGATCCCGGCATGGAGCCTGCTTCTCCCTCTGCCTGTGTCTCTGCATCTCTCTCTCTCTCTGTGTCTATCATAAATAATAAATAAATAAATCTTTTAAAAAAAAAGAAAACTTGCTTTCATGAACATATGTAGGGCGAGAGCCCATTTTGTAAAAACAGACGAGCATCTCCACATATGCGTGTGGAAGTTCATATAAAGTAGAAAAAGATCTGGATGGTTGCAAAAATCAGGTGTTAACTTTGACCACCTCAGATGCATAGCGTAAAGGGGTGTGTGTGTGTGTGTGTGCTTTTATGCAGCTTTATTTTTTATTTTTTTAAAGATTTTATTTATTTATTCATGAGAGACAGAGAGAGAGAGGCAGGGACACAGGCAGAGGGAGAAGCAGGCTCCACACAGGGAGCCCGATGTGAGACTCGATCCCGGGTCTCCAGGATCACACCCTGAGCTGAAGGCAGCACTAAACCGCTGCGCCACCAGGGCTGCCCTTTATGCAGCTTTAGATTGCGTTGTTGTGCAATGAGCATTTATATTTAGAAACTAATATTTTTCATTAAAAAATATCAAATGATACGGAAGTATTTACAATCTGTTTGCCAAATGGAAAGAAAAATATATAAATACCATTTTAAAAAGGAATCCAAAATCCTATATACATGCATGTATATGGGTATTTATTTATTTGAGTGCAGAGAAAAAGACCGGCAGGATTATAACGTTCAAAACATGAATGATGATTATTTCTGACTCGTGGGATTTTTGCTCTCTTTGATCTGTTTGCGTCTGGATGTTAAGCAATTAACATATATTAATTGTATAAAGAAAACTGTGTTAGAAGAGAAATGAAGAACGAGTGTGCAAGGAGAGACACAGAGTTAGAACTGAGTCTCAAGTGAATTTTTTGTAAGAGGGCGATTGGTGAAATGGAGGCAGAGCAAAACGCTGAAGGACTTGAAGGACGGTGGTGCCCTCGACCCCGTTAAACGCCTGAAAACCCTCTTCCATTGGGGTGACATCTGCTGCACGACATTAGCCAGACGTTTTCTTGTCCCAATAGGCAACCCAGAAAGATCAGGGAAAAGGACCCACTCTTGAGATTTCTTTTGTCTCAGGGAAGCAACGTTTTCCATCTAAAATGCTCTGGCTTAAGAATAAATAAAATAAATAAATAAATAAATAAATAAATAAATAAATAAATAACTGCATGCTCCGGCTTGTTCTCCCCAGAAGGATAATGCGTCGAAGCAGGAGGATAACGAATTAGGGCTCAAAGCTGTCCCCTGGGGGCCGTGGATTAGGGCCACAGGTGGAGTGGGGAGTGGCCTGCGAAGGGCTCTGAGGCCCAGGCCTTGTTTGAGAACTGCACCCGGGTCTCTCTGTCGAGGGCACGTGTGTTTGTGCCATTGTCACTTGCCACTTGCAGAAGTTTGTAAGGTGCATGTGGGGCGGGGCGGGGGGTGGGTACATACAAGTCTCATCAAACCTGCACAGTAGTAAGAGGGAAGGTGGTTTAGGAAAAATACATCCCTTTCCTTTCTTGTTCATCTGGGCGATCTCCAGTTCTCCAGGACCGCAGGCCCGGGGTCTTGCCAGGGAAGGATAGTGTGCGGAGAGGAAAGAAGCAGCCTAGTCACACAAGTAGAGGAAGACATTTAAAGACAGTTAAAATCCTAAGCGTTGCCACTTACAAGTAGGGTTGGAGTAAACCCTCATCCGTCGGACGACATCATAGAACTGAAGCTGCGAGACCCAAGGCCAGAGCTCTTGCTCCTGTAGCGGGAACCTCACTCAGGAAGGGGCCCGCGTGTGAAACGGGGGATAGGCAGCAATTTAGCTTTTAGTGTCCGTGACGTCAGTTGTACAGTTGGCACCCCCTTGTCGTGGGCAACGTCCGTGGCCCCTGAGTGGTCCTGCCGAGCCGGGAGGTGAAGGGTTTTGGTCAGGGGCTCCAGCGCCTGTGACGGCTGCGGGTGCCCGGGCTGTTTCCTGGAAGGTGGGTTAGTGGGGGGATGGAGTGCCTTCTCCTTTTATGCTCCTTTTTTTTTTTTTTTTTTGGTCTGGTATTTTCAGTTGCTAAAGCAAGGTTGAAATAGACCGAAATAAAAATCCGGAAGGAGGAGCCGCAAGTTTGGCCCGTGTGCCAGGTAGGGCCGCAAGCCCGGGCTTCGGGCTTCTCTGTGTCCATCGGAGCCAGCGCCGTGGGAGATTTTCCAATCAGGCACTTCCGGAAAAGTTCGTGGTATGAAATCAAGAAGTAATCCTAAACCTGGAGGCTGATTTTTGAGGAGAGCTTCCTTGCTCCTGCTGTCCGGTCCCCTCCCGCCGCAGAGGATTGAGGGGAGCAGCACTCCCCAAGTCCCGCCAGCCCCTCTCTTTAGCTCATCCTCGCCTGGCGCACTGGCCTCTACCTCTGGCCTCTTCCGTCCAGCGGGGCCTTTGCCGCCCCCCGCAAACCACCCCGGTCTCCTTCATCCTTTAAGGCCAACCATCCGCCCACCGAGGCCCGTCCCCCAACCTCCCCGCCTCTCGCCGCCTTGCTGCAGCCTGGGTCCCCCAGAGGCGAGGCCTGAGTCTTCTCCCGTTGCTCTTCGTCTCATCCTCCCTGTAGCCATCCCCCTGCCAGCTTCCACCTTGGTCTCTACCTGCGCTAGGAACGCGGCAGGCCCCGGATGGCCCCCCCCGAGCTCCAGGGTGCCAGCATTTCCACTCCCCTCCGCCCTTCTGGTCCCGGTGCCCTTGCTGGGCCTCAGCCCTCGCGGCTCCACCCGCCTGCCTGTCCCTACGTCTGCTCTAGTCACAGATCCCCCCCCTTCCCTGGTTCGGGGTAGCATTTCTGCTACCATGATAAGACCCAGGGATGCATGAGGAGAAGCTTCACGGCCTGCTGGGACCGTCGTCTGACGCTTCCTAGCCTCAGCCCTGGCGCACAGACGCGGCCTCCTGACCACCTGGGCTCCAGGCCCCCACTTGCAAGGCCCCCCCGTACCTTCTCCCCTGGAGGCTCCACATGACAGCAGTGAAGACTCGGCCCGGCCGGCCACCCCGTCTCCTCCCCCTCGGTAGCCTCTCCCTGCTCCATGGCAAGAACAGGCTTCCAGCCCCGACCACCTGCAGAAGCCTGGGCATCCCCTTGGGCCTCCCTTTCCTTCGGCCTCCGCCCCCGGCGCACCTGCAGCTCTGCAGCCGGAGCAGGAACAGGCCGGAAAGACTCCAGTGCCCCCCCCCCCCCCCCCCCCCCCCGTTGCCTAAGGGTGAGGTCCAGAGCTCAGGTAAGGTCCTTCCTGTCTGGGCCACAGCCTCCTCCTCCCGCCCGCCCAGCATCTAGCTCCTTCCCTGAGAGGAGTGAGGTCTCTGCCTCAGTTTATGCTGCTCCCTCCCTCGGAAGCGCCCTCCTTCCGTTCCCCCCCATGGCAGCGTCCTCCTGGGTCTCGCCTGCCCCACAGGCCCCTCTCCTGAGGCCCTCTCGGAGCCCTCTCGGGAGGGGTAAAGCGCCTCCCGTCTTCTCCTGAACTCACAGAGCCTTGTTCTTCCTTCTTCTATGTTTGCCTTCAGGTTGCACCCACGGGTGTCCAGGAGTTCCCCTAACCTGCGTGCTCGCCCGTCGCGGCCCTGCGGCAGGACTCAGCATGAAGGGGGCAGGGGGAGAGGCCCGCAGGGTGCCCCAGGCTTGCGTCGGTGTGAGCAGGAAAGCGATCCTCGTCCCTGGGCCCAGCAGATGCCAGGCCAGTCGCCACTGCTACTCAATCCGAGCTCCGCGGCCATCGCAGCTAAGGAGTGGAGCCCGAAGAGCACCGTGTCGCCCACGTGGAGCAGCGCGGCCACCTCCCCGGCCACTCGGGGCTGGTCTAGGCAGCTCGGCCGAGGCTCCGTCTGTCCAGGACTCCTGAGCCCAGTGCTCCCCAAGATGAGTTTCTGAGGCTCAGATTCAAGAAGCTAGCTCTCCTTCATCACTTTTTCTCGATGCCCCTCAGGCCAATAGTAGAGGGCCTTAATTTTTTCTTTTAAATAAAAATTATAATAGTAATTTTACCGGTTATTGTTTTTAAAGGTTTTATTTATTTATTCATGAGAGACACAGAAAGAGAGAGAGAGGCAGAGACCCAGGCGGAGGGAGAAGCAGGCTCCATGCAGGTAGCCCGACGTGGTACTCGATCCAGCACTGGAACCGAGCAGGACTAGTCCCTTTTGAGCTGGAAAAAGATGGGTTTGGGCCAAATGGAAGAGGAAAAAAGTGAGAAGTGAAGAAGCGAAGAAAGCGAGACTCTTGGTTTGCGGTGTCCAAAGGGAGAGAAACAGACTTCCCTTTACCTACAGGACCTAAGCGTCTCTTGCTTTCCCCCATCCTCCTCCCACCTGCTGCCTCAGCGGGAAGGTGCGTGCGGCTGGAGAAGGAGCAACGGGGTCAGCGCAAACCGCGGCCCGAGGGCACGGCCTTGTCCTCTGCGCCCCTAAGGCCCCTCCGGGCCTCACCAACAGGCTGAGCTGCAACCAACCACCCAGGGGCGGGCGGGGGGGGGGGTGGGGTGGGGGGAGGGGCTCGGCCGGGCTTGAAGGTGCCCGCGGCCACACGGTCCCCCCCCCCCCCCCCCGGCTGCGGGCCCTGGGGCACCTGTGCGGCCGCCCCGGCCTCAGGCTGGCCTGCGCCCCCCTCGGGCCCCCCCGGGCCCCCCGACGGGCCCTCCCAGCTCCTGCGACCCCGGAACCCCCTCGGCTCCCCAAGGGCCCTCCCGGCTCCCCGTGCACCCCCGGCCCACCCCGGCCCGTGCCCCCCTGGACCCCACAGGCTCCCCGAGTCCCCCCCCGGCTCCCTGTCCCCCAGAACCCTCCCGGCTCCCTGCGCCCCCCCCAGACCCCCTCACGGCTCCCCGGGCCCCCCCGGCTCCCTGTGCCCCCCAGAACTCCTCCCGCTCACTGCGCCCCCCGACCCCCTTCAGCTCCCCACGGGCTCCTGTCCTGCACCCCCCTAGGCTTCCCAGCTCCTTGGCCCCCCGGGCCCGACCCCCCCTGGGCCTCCCAGATCCCTGTGGCCCCCCGGCCCCCACCCTGGCTCCTGCACCCCTCGGGTTCCCCCCCCCGGCAGCCCACCCCATGGGCCCTCCGGCTCCCTGTGCCCCCCAGGTCCCCTCGCGCCCCCCCGTCCCTGCAGTCCCCGCGCACCCCATGCTCCCCCCGCCCCTGGGGGCCCCCACAGCCCCCCCAGTTCCCCACTCCTGCAACCCCGCAGCCCCCAGAAGGCCCCTGGCCGCCCCGCTCCCCGCCCCCCAGGCCCTGCCCCCCAGGCCCTCCGCCCATGCCACCACAAGACCTTTGCGTCCCCCAGGCCCCTCGGCTCCCCGCGGCCCTCCCAGGACCCCCGGGCTACTTTCAATTAAGTGTAACTGTTCCAATACTTGAAATTTGAATTTGATATATCAAATATTCAAATATACTGAATTGTGAATATGAAGTATTAAAATTTAAAATGCTGCAATGGCTCTGTTTGGACACAGAAAGACCGGAGCAATGACAGCCCTGTAAAAATGAGAACGTTGGCCCCGAAGCTGGGCTTGAAGGCTCCCCCTCAAAGGAACCAGGGATCCTGGAGGGGTCTGGTTCCAGGTGTGCCACTGCAGATGGCAACCCAGACCCGGTCGTCTGTTCTGCGGGCTAAAGGTGGACAACTGCACCATCCGCCAGAAAGATGAGGGCAAGTGATTGAAACACAACAGCCAAAAAAAAAAAAAAAAAGAAGAAAGAAGAAAGAAACACAACAGCAAAATCAAATCAGTATCCTGAATGTATAATGTATACATTATACATATAATGTATACATATAGTACATATAATGTATATATTAGTATACATAATACATATAATGTATATGTATAGTGTATAATGATGCTCCAAGGAGAAATGTATAATGTATAATGATGTATTCATATTGTATACAATAATGTATCGTATATGAATATAATGAATTGTTAATGATGTATCATGTATATACATTATAGTTGTACTGATGTATAATGATGCTCGAAGGAGAAAGCCAGAGTAACGAACTTCATTCATTTATTGCTGTTGGAGGTCGTCTATTCATTTGTACTCTGAAAATTAGTAGTTATGGGAAAATAAGTCTTGATCTGCTTTTCAGGTGAAAACTCAGTTTTAACAATTTTACGGTTAGATCCCTAGTTAATGGGGGAAAGTTCTCCTCTACAAGTATTCTCACTAGCAGAAACGGGAGAGCTGATAAAGTCAGAAAAAAATTCACCCTTTACAGCTAATGAAACACCTGACCCAAGGAGTAAGCACGTATGAATGCTACAGCCAGGGAGCGAGATCCTAAGGAGGGACTGGATGGCACTCCAAGGAGCAGAAGGCCACCCCACAGCTTCACGACCCGGGGCCAGGCGGTCACCTTCTGGATCTACCGACCAGTCGGCCTCCTCGAAGGCAGGGCGGACAGACGTGATGCGTTGCCCGGTGTGACCGTGAGAGGTACACAGGGGCACCTGGGACATATCCACAGCAACGAGGTCAGCCCGGAACCTAGTCAAGCCTGTTTCTGACCCCCAGGGTGCAGAAACCCCGGGGATCGGCAACACGTTGAAAGACTCGGGGAGTCCAGAATGTCACGGAGCGATTGTCAGGCCTCCTTAGGGGAGCTTGCCAGGAGGGTGAGTGGAGATGAGCTGCCACAGAGTCTCCAGGGGCAGCGGCCTCCGCCACGGCAGCTGATCTTGGACCTTGAGTTGTCACCGTGTTTGGTTGGCACAGGAGGTGGTTGGCCTGTGGACCGAGGTAGGGCTTCTCCTCCCCTCTTGTGGAGCAGGCAGCTGCCCGGGGAGGCCTGCCCCTTCCCCAGTTCCCTGCCCTCCCCTTCCCACCGCCCTTCAAATCGATCCTGAGCCATTCCAAGTTAGCGGCAGAGGTTAAGTATCTTTAAAAAGAAATATTGCGGCAGAAAATAAACTTAATTATGTAATATACCATGATCTGTCTGAATTACAGATGGTTTCTATTTATTTGTTTATTTATTTACTTATTTTGATCACACATTCCTTTGAGAATCTTCTTCTCGTATTTAGAATTCCCTTCAGAGAAAGACCTAACCCTATGAAAAGCCCCCCAACTGCCCCACGGTGGCAGATTTCACCTTCCAAAGGTGGCCACGATCCTACTTTCCCTCCCACGTGGTCTTCTGCATATGACCTGCTGCTCCCTAATCAAGAGGTCAGAATCTAAGTCTCCTCCCCTTGCTTCGGGAGGCCTGAGTGATTCACCGAAACCAAAGAATGCAGAAGAGATATCCTGGCACTTCCGAGATTAAATCATAAGAAGCCCTGCAACTACCACCTGAGACTTTGAAGCACTCCCTCTGGGATATGCGCTCCCGGGACACACCATGTGTAGTGTAGCCACCATGCTGTGAGGGTCACGGACTCCGAGGAGAGGCCCCATCTGGGCCCCCCAGTTTGGCACATTCAGCTGAGCTCATAGCCAACAAGTAGCGCTGAGTGCTGGAGGTGGAGGGACCTCGCCGGGGATGCTCAACCCATGAAAGCGTCTGTGTCCGCCCCACCTTGAAGCGGCCCACAACCCCGAACGAACACGAGAGAGGGCCGACTGTTTCTGAAGAGTGTTTACCAATACGTCGATACCCCACATTACACTGACGGGAGAGGGCCAGGAGCTGTTCGAGGATCAGGGACAGAAGGAAGTCATGAGTAGGAAGGAATGCAGGCAAAAGAGGGCGCGATACCGCGGAAGGACGGCCCGTGTGGACGGCGCCAGCAGTCCGATCAGACCCCCCAAACCTCCTCGGCTTGGGACGGGGGGCGGAGGATCGTAAGGAACCCTGTGGAGCCCGCGCCAGCGAAAAAGAGAAAAGCTTCGCTCCAGGGGGCACCACTGGAAGACTCCGAGATCGGAGATACCCAAACACCCCGCGAAGAAGAGGAATAATGAGAGCAAGAACCGGGACGGCCGAGGGAGGACCAACAGGCAGCACACCAACGCCCAACCAAAATCCCACAACGACTCACTCCTGGCCGGGCCATTATGGAGTAACGAGAGTTAGTTACTTAAGGATGAGAAGAGAACGAACACAGAGCCCCATCCATCCAACCTTCAGAGCGAAGCCCACTCTCCAGAGTAGACCGCACATTGTCACGACTAAACAGATCCCACCCCTACAAGGAAAAAAAATTAACGGTCCTAATGAGAGCAGGCCGCACCACGCCTTTACAACACATCCTAGAGCTCTTATGACGGTCAAATACGGAAAAAACATCTACGGCCCGGAGTCAGGAGATAGCTCTTCACCAAACAAGGACAGAATTAGCACTAAAGATAGGAGAACACAAGAACGGGGAGACCGGGCAGGAGAGCAGAGCTAAGTAGCTGACGGGGATGCTCAACCAGTTGAAGTCTCAGATGATTCCGCCCCAGCTAATACCTCACTGCGGCTACAGGGGAGGCACCACGCAAGAGTCACTCACCGCACCCAGCTGACCCACAGAACCATCAGCAATAATTATTGTTTTAAGCTATTAAGTTTGGGGTGATTTGTTACGCAGCAAGAGCTAACTATAATACCCACCTGCTCCTGTTGAGAACCACTGCTTATAGTAGATTTACTGGGAAAAGGAGATCAAGTTGATAGATTGTAGTTAAAAATTCTTAGGTCTGGGGACTTTGGGTGGCTCAGTGGCTGAGCGTCTGCCTGGGCTCAGGGCATGATTCCGAGGTCCTGGATCGAGTTCCACATCGGGATCCCCACAGGGAGCCTGCTTCCCCCTCTGCCTGTGTCTCTGCCTCTCTCTGTGGTTTCTCATGAGTAAATAAATAAAATATCAAAAAAAAAGAATCCTTCGGTCCAATACTTTACTAGCTGTATGTTTGCATGTCTTATAAAAATCACTAAATTTTTGCAACATTTATTATATTCTGATTTCAGTGGTTCAGGTTTTTTTTTATTTCATTTACAAATTAATAAGGGTACAACTGGCTATTCAGAGGAATTTTCTATTACAACCAGTAATTCTTATATAGTGGCTGATACCATCCTATATGGATTTGGATGATTCTCACATTCAGTTTCTCCTCCCTTCTTTTCTTTTCCCCTCTTTCTTCTGTTCCTCTCTCACGCCTACCATCCATGTATATGTGGTCAATATCTCAAATCCTCATATCCCCAACCAACTGCCTAACTAACTGCTTTGATTTTTAATGCCAGAGAACACTGAGAAGAAAAACCTTTTGAAAATAACTGTTCTGTGCTTTGACCCAGGAATTCCACTTTTAGATGTTTTTTTCCTTAACAATGAACGGTTGTTAAAGTCAGATAAAAATTTAGTTACGAGGATATGTGTATATCACAGCATCACATATCATAGGAGAAAACTAGACATAATCCAAGTGCACATGAATAAGAGACTTAACAAGTGACGGGATTCCTATGCTACAGGATTCTGTGCAATAGTTAAAGTCAGATCGAACTACTTCTATTGGCGTGGAGAGATATTCAGGATATCAGCAGCTGTGATGTGAGCGAGGTTTTAAGTGTGCTGGCAGAGTTTGGCCTGGCTTCTGGAGCATCCGTGACCTGCCAGGAGGGAGCAGGCCTCTGTCCAGGTGATCACTGGTCCCAGAAGGAGGGGCATGAAGCGCAGGCCTGAACTTGAAGTGGCCTCATCTCAGCCAGGGCACAGACCAATGGGTGAGAAATGAATGTTTGCTGTTGAGAGTCATTGAGGTTTGAGGATTGTTTGTTCTGCAAAAATCTAATACTGTCTGATTCACTACTCATCAGTTATGGTGATGCTTGGGTAGCTCTCCTATGCTAAAAATACGGAAATGGGAAATCTCATTTGCTGTAGAAAGAGGTGGTATGGATTACCCGGGGTAACTGGGAAAGGTAATAGGCTCACACCGCTCTATGAGCACAGCCGTCAGTGTGAGAGGACTCTATTTTTCTTCTCACCGAGCTGTTCGAATGCCTTGAAATCGCATTTGCCATGAACTTATTGTCTCCTAGTGTGACAGCCACTGGGATGGTGTTTAAAATGAATGAGCCAGACTTCTGTGTGCCTCCTTTCCTTTCACTCTTGTCTGGCGTAGGGCATCATGTGGGATTGTACGCATTTCTGCATGTGATTTCCAAGTCTTGAAATGCAAATATATTTTTACCTGTAAAATGGGAATCTTTCGTTGATGTAAAATGTTGCTGCAGGGGGGTATTCTAAACCTATATAGACTTGGTGCCATTTTCCATAAGTGTTTAGAATCTGGTTCTATCAGGGGAAGGTGTGTCATTTCCTTAAAGCAAGGTTCTTAACAGCGGCCACTTTTGACATTTTGGGCCAGATTATTACCAGTGGGAGGCTGTCCTATGCATTTTACCATTTTAGAGCCATCCGTGGCCTTTGCACACGCTGGATGCAGTCGCACCACTGCAGATCCCTGCTCCCTCGCCCCACCATCTGCAGTCACTGACAATCAAAAATGTCTTCAGACGCCGCTCTATGTTTCTGGGAGGCAAAATCACTCACGAGAACCACTGCCTTAACAAGTGAATTTGAATGGTCTTCATATTGGTTACACAGTATAATAATCTAGTAAGCTTTTTAAAAATATCAGACTTCAAAATAATTTTAGAATTATTGAAAAGTACAATAATCATACAAAGAGCTCTTGCATACCACTTATCATACTTTATTAAAATATAGAAATATTATATACTATATGAAATATAATATTTGCCAGATGTACTTTTTCATTCTTCTTCTGCACGTATGCGTAGATGCTTTTCTTTCGGATCATTTGGGAATAAGTTGCAGATAGTATGACCCCACGGCCCTTAATAGTCAGTGTTTATTTCCTAGAAACGAGGATCTTCTTTCACATAATCATGGTATGAGTAACAAAAATAGGAACTTTAAGATTAATACAATATTATTATCATCCAATTCACAGTCTAATATTCAAGCTTTGCCAATTATCCCCCAAATAAGGTTTTTTTTTGTTTGTTGTTTTCACAGATCAGCCTCCAGTGAAAGATGCTCACTGTATTTTGTTGTCATATTTTTAGTTTCCTTCATCTGGAGCAGTTAGTACCCAGCCTTCCATTGGGTTTTTATAACCTAAATATTTTTCAAGAATACAGACGACATCTTCTGGAGAATGGCTCTCAATGTGCATGTGTCGCTATTACCTATGATTGGATTCAGGTTGTGCAATTTTGGCAGGAACATTACGTGAGCGAGGCTGTAAGCTTCTCAGTGCGTCTCATCCAGAATCGCATGATGTAAGTTAATTCTTTTAAAGGTGGAAAATAAAGCTTTGCTGAGCCCCACTCCAGGAGACTGTGATCTCAGAGGCTGGAGAAGGCCTTCCAGGTAAATCTTACCAAGCATGATTGCCCTGGCCTCAATTCCTGAGCGTTCTGGGCAGTTCTACTCGATCCAGCCGTAGCCAAGACATCTTCTATTTTCCTGTAATAAAAAAAAAAAAAAAAAGATTTTACTAGCTCATATTCTTTTTCTTTTGACTGGTTGAACTATGGATCATGTCAATTCCTTATTTTGATGCCTTTCTCAGAGCCTGGGACAACAACGGGTACCCCATAAATGTTTCTGGAATAAACCAGTGGTTTTCAGACTTTACCCTGTGTCACAATCACATGGAGGCCTTGTTACAACACTGACGGCTGGGCGCTGCCTCCAGTGCTTCTGACTCAGCTTGGGTTGGGCCTCAGAATGTGTAGTTGGAGCAAGACTCCCAAGGATGCTGGCGCAGCTGGCTGGGGGATCACACTTTGAGATCACCAGAGTATATAGGGTTTGAATTGTTAAAGCCCTAATTCCTTTATAACAAAATGAAAATTTTTGTATGTGGTTGAGGGATTTAAAACTTTCCCCAGTTTTTGAATTGCCGTTACTTTTTTCATTATTTCTATTTTTTCCCCTTTAAAATTTTTATCCTCTAGAAATTGAAAAAGAAAATCATATTTCTCCAGTAATAACTTTCTTATAATGTTTTATTGTTTATTCCTTCTCTATATGTGAATTCTCTAGTGACAAAACAATTGAAAATATTTGGGGGACTGCCTATTGGTAAAGAAGGTTTTCAAACGCATACCTTTAGTGTCGTGGATATATAACATAACCTAACAGTAAATTATCTTTCAGCTTGAAACTTTAGTTTGATTTGCATTTTTGCTTGGTTGGTGCTTTGATTTTGCATTTATTATTATTATTATTATTATTATTTTGGTCATAGTCCTCAGAGGGGGTGAAAACAAAGGAACACAGTCACATACACATTATGAGACCAGTTATGGCTAGAAACATGGGACAATTAAGAAGGATAAGCCTTACTGAGCCATTTGTCCAATTGGCCTGAGACTTGGCACTGCATACTTTTTATTACAGAGACACAAAATCCATGCAGTGTATATTTTTCAGGAAACTTTATTTCTGTAGAAGAAAGCTGACTTTCCCTGCTGTATTTATCCAGCTAGAGATCACACACAGGGGGATTAATAGCCCTTATATACACTTCTTCAACCTAAGAAATACTTTTTATGATTTAAAGGTAGCTTTCCTTATTCATATCAAATTATATCAGCATGTGTTTCTCATAAAATACTCCTTGAAGGGTGCAGCAGCCTGATGCCTTTGAATCTGGGTGTAGTAAGTTTCTGGTGGTGAAGTAATAAAAGGTATTGATTGTATTCATTGCACTCCCGTGGGAAGGCCGTATAACTGGATGGACACAATGGAGGATTACTGAAAATATTTTTGCACGGCTAGGAAGTTTTAATCCTGTAGATGATGCTGAATTTGACCATAACGTTGGGCTGAAAGGAGGCATCTTGTGAACCAAGTTGTGCAACGAAGTACTCTCGCCTGGGTATTAGGTGTCAATCCATTTTTATTGAGTGCGTGCTGTGTTTTCAGCACTATATTAAACCATTTTCTATCTTGAAAGTTATTTTTTTGTTTTGTTTTTGTCTTTTGCATACCTTTAGAGGATAAAAGTTGGCAAAACTAAAAAATCGGTAAAGATGTTTTGTATCGTCACCCATAATAGGCGTATTCAAGTTAAGAATTTTAATATATGATTTGCAAACATTGAAAAGCATGGGTCATAAATGTGCAGTTAGATTTTGACAGAGGCATACAGTCCTGTATGCACACCCTTGGTGATGAAGTTACAGACGGTGTCATCAGCAAGAAGTTCCCCCAAATACTTTCTCAATCAATCCCTGTGTCTCCCACAAATAACCACTGACCTGATTTCTGTCTCTAGTCACTCCTTTTGTGTCTGGCTGCTTTCACTTGAGCACCTTGGGTGCTTCTGAGACTCACCCCGATGCATGTGTGTCAGCAGTTACTTCCTTTCTATTGCTGAGTAGGAGGCATGGGCATCATGAAAGGACTGTAGGATCTTTATCTCCTCCACTACTCATAAGCAAGGCCTTATTTCCTTGAAGTGCAAACCTTGAGCCTCCTTCATCAGCATCACTAGGGCCCCACTATTCTCTGACCAAAATAGGTCTGAGGGAAAATAGAGAGAAGAGGAGTTGGTATTTCTAGAAGGATCTGGGATGCTGGTTACATTAGTGATTCACATTATTGCTTTAAGCAAAGGGGTTACAGAAAGGGCTAGAAGAACATGAAACAGAGCAGCCAAATTCTTCCCAGGGCTTCACAGGCATGGACTGAACTGGTTCCCAAGACGACAAGGGGCCACAGACACTGAGGTGACGGGAGTAGAGGCCCTGGAGGCCAGGTGTGATCAAGTAGACGGGAGCCAGAGCACTGGACCGGAGCAGGACTACGTCCCTTTTCTGAGCTGGAAAAAGATGGGTTTGGGCAAAATGGAAGAGGAAAAAGTGAGAAGTGAAGGAAGCGAAGAAAGCGAGACTCTTGGTTTGCGGTGTCTCAAAGGGAGAGAGAACAGACTTCCCTTTACCTACAGGACCTAAGCGTCTCTTGCTTTCCCCCATCCTCCTCCCACCTGCTGCCTCCCAGCGGGAAGGTGCGTGCGGCTGGAGAAGGAGCAACGGGGTCAGCGCAAACCGCGGCCCGAGGGCACGGCCTTGTCCTCCTGCGCCCCTAAGGCCCCTCCGGGCCTCACCAACAGGCTGAGCTGCAACCAACCACCCAGGGGCGCGGGCGGGGGGGGGGTGGGGTGGGGGGAGGGGCTCGGCCGCGGCTTGAAGGTGCCCGCGGCCCACACGGTCCCCCCCCCCCCCCCCCCCCCCGGCTGCTGGGCCCTGGGGCACCTGTGCGGCCGCCCCGGCCTCAGGCTGGGCCTGCGCCCCCCTCGGGCCCCCCCGGGCCCCCCGACGGGCCCTCCCAGCTCCCTGCGACCCCCGGAACCCCCTCGGCTCCCCCAAGGGCCCTCCCGGCTCCCCGTGCACCCCCCGGCCCCCACCCCGGCCCGTGCGCCCCCCTGGACCCCACCACGGCTCCCCCGAGTCCCCCCCCGGCTCCCTGTGCCCCCCAGAACCCCTCCCGGCTCCCTGCGCCCCCCCCAGACCCCCTCACGGCTCCCCCGGGCCCCCCCTGGCTCCCTGTGCCCCCCAGAACTCCTCCCGACTCACTGCGCCCCCCCGACCCCCTTCAGCTCCCCACGGGCCCTCCCGGCTCCCTGCACCCCCCTAGGCCTTCCCAGCTCCTTGCGCCCCCCGGGCCCCCCCGACCCCCCTCGGGGCCTCCCAGCTCCCCGTGGCCCCCCCGGCCCCCACCCTGGCTCCCTGCACCCCCTCGGGTTCCCCCCCCCCGGCAGCCCACCCCATGGGCCCTCCCGGCTCCCTGTGCCCCCCAGGTCCCCCTGCGCCCCCCCCCGTCCCCTGCAGTCCCCCGCGCACCCCATGCTCCCCCCGGCCCCTGGGGGCCCCCCACAGCCCCCCCAGTCCCCCCACTCCCTGCACACCCCGCAGCCCCCAGAAGGCCCCCTGGGCCCCGCCCCCGGCTCCCTGCGGCCCCCCCAGGCCCCTGCCCCCCCAGGCCCTCCGCCCATGCCCCACCACAGACCCTTTGCGTCCCCCAGGCCCCTCGGCTCCCCGCGGCCCTCCCAGGACCCCCCCGGGCTACTTTCAATTAAGTGTTAACTGTTCCAATACTTGAAATTTGAATTTGATATATCAAATATTCAAATATACTTGAATTGTGAATATGAATGTATTAAAATTTAAAATGCTACAATGGCTCTGTTCTGGACAGAAAAGACCGGGAGCAATGACAGCCCTGTAAAAATGAGAACGTTGGCCCCGAAGCTGGGCTCTGAAGGCTCCCCCTCAAAGGAACCAGGGATCCTGGGAGGGGTCTGGTTCCAGGTGTGCACCTGCAGATGGCAAACCCAGACCCGGTCGTCTTGTTCTGCGGGCTAAAGGTGGACAACTGCACCATCCGCCAGAAAGATGAGGGCAAGTGATTGAAACACAACAGCCAAAAAAAAAAAAAAAAGAAAGAAAGAAAGAAAGAAACACAACAGCAAAATCAAATCAGTATCCCTGAATGTATAATGTATACATTATACATATAATGTATACATTATATGTACATATAATGTATATATTATGTATACATAATACATATAATGTATATGTATAGTGTATAATGATGCTCCAAGGAGAAATGTATAATGTATAATGATGTATTCAATATTGTATACAATAATGTATCGTATAATGAATATAATGAATTGTATAATGATGTATCATGTATATACATTATACGTTGTACTGAATGTATAATGATGCTCGAAGGAGAAAGCCAGAGTAACGAACTTCATTCATTTATTGCTGTTGGAGGTCGTCTATTCATTTGTACTCTGAAAATTAGTAGTTATGGGAAAAATAAGTCTTGATCTGCTTTTCAGGTGAAAACTCAGTTTTAACAATTTTACGGTAGATCCCTAGTTAATGGGGGAAAGTTCTCCTCTACAAGTATTCTCACTAGCAGACACGGGAGAGCTGATAAAGTCAGAAAAAAATTCACCCTTTTACAGCTAATGAAACACCTGACCCAAGGAGTAAGCACGTATGAATGCTACAGCCAGGGAGCGAGATCCTAAGGAGGGACTGGATGGCACTCCAAGGGAGCAGAAGGCCACCCCACAGCTTCACGACCCGGGGCCAGGCGGTCACCTTCTGGATCTACCGACCAGTCGGCCTCCTCGAAGGCAGGGCGGACAGACGTGATGCGTTGCCCGGTGTGACCGTGAGAGGTACACAGGGGCACCTGGGACATATCCACAGCAACGAGGTCAGCCCGGAACCTAGTCAAGCCTGTTTCTGACCCCCAGGGTGCAGAAACCCCGGGGATCGGCAACACGTTGAAAGACTCGGGGAGTCCAGAATGTCACGGAGCGATTGTCAGGCCTCCTTAAGGGGCAGCTTGCCAGGAGGGTGAGTGGAGATGAGCTGCCACAGAGTCTCCAGGGGCAGCGGCCTCCGCCACGGCAGCTGATCTTGGACCTTGAGTTGTCACCTGTGTTTGGTTGGCACAGGAGTGTGGTTGGCCTGTGGACCGAGGTAGGGCTTCTCCTCCCCTCTTGTGGAGCAGGCAGCTGCCCGGGGAGGCCTGCTCCCTTCCCCAGTTCCCTGCCCTCCCCTTCCCACCGCCCTTCAAATCGATCCTGAGCCATTCCAAGTTAGCGGCAGAGGTTAAGTATCTTTAAAAAGAAATATTGCGGCAGAAAATAAACTTAATTATGTAATATACCATGATCTGTCTGAATTACAGATGGTTTCTATTTATTTGTTTATTTATTTACTTATTTTGATCACACATTCCTTTGAGAATCTTCTTCTCGTATTTAGAATTCCCTTCAGAGAAAGACCTAACCCTATGAAAAGCCCCCCAACTGCCCCACGGTGGCAGATTTCACCTTCCAAAGGTGGCCACGATCCTACTTTCCCTCCCACGTGGTCTTCTGCAATATGACCTGCTGCTCCCTAATCAAGAGGTCAGAATCTAAGTCTCCTCCCCTTGCTTCTGGGGAGGCCTGAGTGATTCACCGAAACCAAAGAATGCAGAAGAGATATCCTGGCACTTCCGAGATTAAATCATAAGAAGCCCTGCAACTACCACCTGAGACTTTGAAGCACTCCCTCTTGGGATATGCGCTCCCTGGGACACACCATGTGTGAGTGTAGCCACCATGCTGTGAGGGTCACGGACTCCGAGGAGAGGCCCCATCTGGGCCCCCCCAGTTTGGCACATTCAGCTGAGCTCATAGCCAACAAGTAGCGCTGAGTGCTGGAGGTGGAGGAGCTGCCGGGGATGCTCAACCCAGTTGAAGTCTCAGATGATTCCGCCCCAGCTAATACCTCACTGCGGCTACAGGGGAGGCACCACGCAAGAGTCACTCACCGCACCCAGCTGACCCACAGAACCATCAGCAATAATTATTGTTTTAAGCTATTAAGTTTGGGGTGATTTGTTACGCAGCAAGAGCTAACTATAATACCCACCTGCTCCTGTTGAGAACCACTGCTTATAGTAGATTTACTGGGAAAAGGAGATCAAGTTGATAGATTGTAGTTAAAAATTCTTAGGTCTGGGGACTTCTGGGTGGCTCAGTGGCTGAGCGTCTGCCTTGGGCTCAGGGCATGATTCCGAGGTCCTGGGATCGAGTTCCACATCGGGATCCCCACAGGGAGCCTGCTTCCCCCTCTGCCTGTGTCTCTGCCTCTCTCTGTGTGTTTCTCATGAGTAAATAAATAAAATATCAAAAAAAAGAATCCTTCGGTCCAATACTTTACTAGCTGTATGTTTGCATGTCTTATAAAAATCACTAAATTTTTGCAACATTTATATATATTCTGATTTCAGTGGTTCAGGTTTTTTTTTTATTTCATTTACAAATTAATAAGGGTACAACTGGCTATTCAGAGGAATTTTCTATTACAACCAGTAATTCTTATATAGTGGCTGATACCATCCTATATTGGATTTGGATGATTCTCACATTCAGTTTCTCCTCCCTTCTTTTCTTTTCCCCTCTTCTCTTCTGTTCCTCTCTCACGCCTACCATCCATGTATATGTGGTCAATATCTCAAATCCTCATATCCCCAACCAACTGCCTAACATTAACTGCTTTGATTTTTTAATGCCAGAGAACACTGAGAAGAAAAACCTTTTGAAAATAACTGTTTCTGTGCTTTGACCCAGGAATTCCACTTTTAGATGTTTTTTTCCTTAACAATGAACGGTTGTTAAAGTCAGATAAAAATTTAGTTACGAGGATATGTGTATATCACAGCATCACATATCATAGGAGAAAACTAGACATAATCCAAGTGCACATGAATAAGAGACTTAACAAGTGACGGGATTCCTATGCTACAGGATTCTGTGCAATAGTTAAAGTCAGATCGAACTACTTCTATTGGCGTGGAGAGATATTCAGGATATCAGCAGCTGTGATGTGAGCGAGGTTTTAAGTGTGCTGGCAGAGTTTGGCCTGGCTTCTGGAGCATCCGTGACCTGCCAGGAGGGAGCAGGCCTCTGTCCAGGTGATCACTGGTCCCAGAAGGAGGGGCATGAAGCGCAGGCCTGAACTTGAAGTGGCCTCATCTCAGCCAGGGCACAGACCAATGGGTGAGAAATGAATGTTTGCTGTTGAGAGTCATTGAGGTTTGAGGATTGTTTGTTCTGCAAAAATCTAATACTGTCTGATTCACTACTCATCAGTTATGGTGATGCTTGGGTAGCTCTCCTATGCTAAAAATACGGAAATGGGAAATCTCATTTGCTGTAGAAAGAGGTGGTATGGATTACCCGGGGTAACTGGGAAAGGTAATAGGCTCACACCGCTCTATGAGCACAGCCGTCAGTGTGAGAGGACTCTATTTTTCTTTCTCACCGAGCTGTTCGAATGCCTTGAAATCGCATTTGCCATGAACTTATTGTCTCCTAGTGTGACAGCCACTGGGATGGTGTTAAAATGAATGAGCCAGACTTCTGTGTGCCTCCTTTCCTTTCCTACTCTTGTCTGGCGTAGGGCATCATGTGGGATTGTACGCATTTCTGCATGTGATTTCCAAGTCTTGAAATGCAAATATATTTTTACCTGTAAAATGGGAATCTTTCGTTGATGTAAAATGTTGCTGCAGGGGGTATTCTAAACCTATATAGACTTGGTGCCATTTTCCATAAGTGTTTAGAATCTGGTTCTATCAGTGGAAGTGTGTCATTTCCTTAAAGCAAGGTTCTTAACAGCGGCCACTTTTGACATTTTGGGCCAGATTATTACCAGTGGGAGGCTGTCCTATGCATTTTACCATTTTAGAGCCATCCGTGGCCTTTGCACACGCTGGATGCAGTCGCACCACTGCAGATCCCTGCTCCCTCGCCCCCACCATCTGCAGTCACTGACAATCAAAAATGTCTTCAGACGCCGCTCTATGTTTTCTGGGAGGCAAAATCACTCACGAGAACCACTGCCTTAACAAGTGAATTTGAATGGTCTTCATATTGGTTACACAGTATAATAATCTAGTAAGCTTTTTAAAAATATCAGACTTCAAAATAATTTTAGAATTATTGAAAAGTACAATAATCATACAAAGAGCTCTTGCATACCACTTATCATACTTTATTTAAAATATAGAAATATTATATACTATATATGAAATATAATATTTGCCAGATGTACTTTTTCATTCTTCTTCTGCACGTATGCGTAGATGCTTTTCTTTCTGGATCATTTGGGAATAAGTTGCAGATAGTATGACCCCACGGCCCTTAATAGTCAGTGTTTATTTCCTAGAAACGAGGATCTTCTTTCACATAATCATGGTATGAGTAACAAAAATAGGAACTTTAAGATTAATACAATATTATTATCATCCAATTCACAGTCTAATATTCAAGCTTTGCCAATTATCCCCCAAATAAGGTTTTTTTTTGTTTGTTTGTTTTTCACAGATCAGCCTCCAGTGAAAGATGCTCACTGTATTTTGTTGTCATATTTCTTTAGTTTCCTTTCATCTGGAGCAGTTAGTACCTCAGCCTTCCATTGGGTTTTTATAACCTAAATATTTTTCAAGAATACAGACGACATCTTCTGGAGAATGGCTCTCAATGTGCATGTGTCCGCTATTACCTTATGATTGGATTCAGGTTGTGCAATTTTGGCAGGAACATTACGTGAGCGAGGCTGTAAGCTTCTCAGTGCGTCTCATCCAGAATCGCATGATGTAAGTTAATTCTTTTTTTTTAAGATTTTATTTATTTATTCATGAGAGACACAGAGACACATAGAGAGAGGCAGAGACACAGGCAGAGGGAGAAACAGGCTCCATGCAGGGAGCCCGACGGGGGACTCGATCCTGGGTCTCCACGATCAGGCCCTGGGCTGACGGCGGCGCTAAACCGCTGAGCCACCGGGGCTGCCCAGGTTAATTCTTTTATTGGTGATATTCACCCAGATCATTTGGTTAAGGTGGTGTGTTTGTTTCCTGGGGCTACCATAACATATTACTGCAAATTGTGTGGCTTAAGACAACAGAAAAGTCTTCTTGCACAGCAAGGAGGCTAGAGTCCAAAATCAAGCGTTGTCAGGGCTGTGCCCCCTCTGGAAGTCTAGGGTGTAATCCTTTCCTTGCATCTTCTGGCTTCTAGTCACTGTTGGCATTTCCCATAGCTTCTGTGCCTCTGTCTTCACCTGGCCCTCTCCTCATTGTCTCTGTCCACGCCTTCTCCTCCCCTGTCTCTTTGAAGGACATTTGTCATTGGATTTAGGGCCCGAGTAATTTGGGATGATTTCATTAAATCTTTAACTTAATAATATCTGCAAAGATATCTTTTTCTAAATAAGGTCACATTCACAAATTCCGGGGGTTAAGACATAACCATATTTTTAGGGGCCACCATTCAAGCCCATGCAGGTGGGCCAGCCAGACTTTTCCACTGTAAATTTACTCTTTTCCATTTATCATTAGGATGTAGTTTATGGAGAGATCCTTTGAGATGATGTGACTATTCTTTTTATTCCTCATCAAACTCTTACCTATTGGTTTTAGCATCTATTGATTATTCTTGCCCAACTGGTGATTTTTTTTAAAATAATAAATCTATTTTTTATTGGTGTTCAATTTGCCAACATACAGAATAACACCCAGTGCTCATCCCGTCAAGTGCCCCCTTCAGTGCCCGTCACCCATTCCCCCCACCCCCGCCCTCCTCGCCTTCCACCACCCCTTGTTCGTTTCCCAGAGTTAGGAGTCTTTATGTTCTGTCTCCCTTTCTGATATTTCCCACACATTTCTTCTCCCTTCCCTTATATTCCCTTTCACTATTATTTATATTCCCCAAATGAATGAGACCATATAATGTTTGTCCTTCTCCGACTGACTTACTTCACTCAGCATAATACCCTCCAGTTCCATCCACTTTGAAGCAAATGGTGGGTATTTGTCGTTTCTAAAGGCTGAGGAATATTCCCTTGTATACATAAACCACATCTTCTTTATCCATTCACCTTTCGATGGACACCGAGGCTCCTTCCACAGTTTGGCTATTGTGGACATTGCTGCTATAAACATCGGGGTGCAGGTGTCCCGGCGTTTCACTGCATCTGAATCTTTGGGGTAAACCTCCAACAGTGCAATTGCTGGGTCGTAGGGCAGGTCTATTTTTAACTCTTTGAGGAACCTCCACACAGTTTTCCAGAGTGGCTGCACCAGGTCACATTCCCACCAACAGTAAGAGGGTTCCCTTTTCTCCGCATCCTCTCCAACATTGTGGTTTCCTGCCTTGTTAATTTTTCCTATTCTCACTGGTGTGAGGTGGGATCTCATTGTGGTTTGGATTTGTATTTCCCTGATGGCAAGTGATGCAGAGCATTTTCTCATGTGCATGTTGGCCATGTCTATGTCTTCCTCTGTGAGATTTCTCTTCATGTCTTTTGCCCATTTCATGATTGGATTGTTTGTTTCTTTGCTGTTGAGTTTAAGAAGTTCTCTATAGATCTTGGAAACTAGCCCTTTATCTGATACGTCATTTGCAAATATCTTCTCCCATTCTGTAGGTTGGCTTTTAGTTTTGTTGACTGTATTCCTTTGCTGTGCAAAAGCTTCTTATCTTGGTGAAGTCCCAATAGTTCATTTTTGCTTTTGTTTCTTTTGCTTTCGTGGATGTATCTTGCAAGAAGTTACTGTGACCGAGTTCAAAAAGGGTGTTGCCTGTGTTCTCCTCTAGGATTTTGATGGAATCTTGTCTCACATTCAGATCTTTCATCCATTTTGAGTTTATCTTTGTGTCTGGTGCAAGAGAGTGGTCTAGTTCCATTCTTCTGCATGTGGATGTCCAATTTTCCCAGCACCATCTATTGAAGAGACTGTCTTTCTTGCAGTGGATAGTCTTTCCTCCTTTATCGAATATTAGTTGACCATAAAGTTGAGGGTCCACTTCTGGGTTCTCTATTCTGTTCCATTGATCTATGTGTCTGTTTTTGTGCCAGTACCACCAACTGGTGATTTTCTAATTGCATTATTCCTTTCACATTTATGAGTTGACATTGTTTTATAAGAGCATTTCCTTCCTCCCTCCTTCCTTTCTTTCCTCCTCCTTCCTTCCTCCCTCTGTTCCTCCCCTCTACTTCCTTCCCTTCTTTGAATATATCAATATAGAATTGATATGATTCTATATCATATCATAATTGATTCGATATCAATATAGAATATGAATTATCTTATTCAAAGGATTATGATCTATTATTATTTTATTTCATACACAAATTTTCCCAGCTGTGGCCAGCAAGAGCCCTGTCAAGCCGAGTTCAGTGTCTTTGCTATGTCTCCCATCATTCTTTGGGCAATTTTCTACTTTTTGGCATAAGAAAATATTCTGGATTCATCTTTTGTCTTCCCCACCTCAGACCTGGGGTTGATCCTTTCACCAGGGATCCTTAGTTTCCTTTAGTGGAGAATGATATTTAGAAATCAAAATCTGGGTGTTTGAGAAATTTCTCTAAATATTGTATGTCCATTTTATTGGCAAAAAATCAAAAAAAATATAATGAAAAATAAATCTGACCATCACAACTATTGAAGAGAATATGGATCTACTGGGATCAATCCTAGTGGGAATGAAGACGATGTACCTACTTGGAAAAAGTCTGGTGCTGCAGTTTGACATGGTCTCATAATTATGAATATATTCGTATTCTCTCTGGCAACATGAGTGAAAGGCATCTGCCCGAGGGAAATTATTTCCTATGTGCTCCGTGAGACATGTGCAAGGGTGTCCATAGCTCAGTGCTCTTGAAAACAAATTCCTTTCTGACGTAGTCTGTCTTGGTCTCTGAGGTGCAAGGGGATGCTTCAGCCTCAGCCTCGTATTCTAGGGTTTTCTCAGGGGCGTCTTAATACTTGAACAGATGTTAGCTGTTCTTGTGAAGGGGACACAAGTCAGGAATTACCTGCATCACCCTCTCGGTGAAGGCGCTCCATGGGAAGCCTTTTCAGTAAAAATTTTGAGCCCATTTCCAGAGACTGTAATTCACAAGTCCCGAGGCAGGGCCCAGAGTGTGTGCGTGCGTGTGCGCGAGGTTCCAGGTAATTGTGTTACATAGCAGTGTGTGCGAGCTACTGCCCTAATGCAGTTAGGCCATGACTTCGTTTATACCACATTTTTCAAAGCACATTTTATATCTAAAGGAATAAATAATTGCTTTAAGCCTTAATTGCTGGATACTAGAAACCTAAGCAAGGTAAAACCTATAATATGAAAAACAAAAACAAAAACAAAAACAAAACATGCTGGATATCAGACGTCAGTGATAAATGTCTAAGAAAATGTGTTCCACAGTGTAAAATAATTATTGCTCACAAAATCAAGTCAACTTAGATTCAAGTCTAGATATGATTACATTCTCATGGAAGAAAGTGGAGATTTTACTTTTAAATTGTAAATTGATTTTACTTCTTAAATTTTTAAATTGCATTCCCCTGACTATAATCTCTCTCTCACATGCATCCACACACAGACACACACACACACACACACGAATATATCACTTTATGGGAAGAGGCTCGGGGAACACAAGATTTTTCATAATGGAATAGAAAATCATCTATTTCAATATCCATGGCTTGGCTATCTTCAATAATAGATAACTCAGAGAAGAAACAAAATTACTTCAGTGAAGCCAACTGTACTGTTGAACAGCTTTATCGCATTTTGGTATTGAACGTGAAAGAGCATTTTCCCATATGAAATTTTGAGTTAATCTCTTTTTTTTTTTAATTTCTTAAAAAAGAAAGAACATTCCAAGGAACTAACATTTATATCTTAAGAATTGCTTGTTCTATCTACAGGTAATTAGTACAGATACTAAAACTTCAGGTGACCTTGTCTTGGTAGAAAGGAGTATAATGTGCCTCCTCTTTCAGATGGAATTTTTTTTCCTCCCTGAAAATCACTGAGATAGATTCTGAGAAAATCCTCCGTGGAAGTAAGAATTATCATTTTTATTATCAACAAATAAAAATAGTTATCATTTTAAAAAAATTTTTAATAGTTACCATTTTTGAAAGATTTTATTTATTTGAGAGAGAGAGAGAGAGAGACAGAATGAGCCAGGGGAAGAGCAGGGGCAGAGGGAGAAGCAGACGCCCCGCTGAGCAGGGAGCCCCACGTGGGGCTTGGACACGGGACCCTGAGACCATGACCTGAGCCGAAGGCAGACGCTTAACTGATGAGCCCCCCAGGCGCCCCAGTAGTTGTCACTTTTGAGCATAGTGGCCTCTCCTTATTCACAATTTCGTTTTCTGTGGTCTGTTACCCACAGCCAACCTCAGTTGGGAAGCAGACGACCCTCTTTCCGACGTGTCAGGAGGTCAGTAGTAACCTGAGCCTGCGTCACCGCACCCTATTACACGGGCGCCCTATCACCTCACAGCATCCCAAGGAGAGGGAGTCCAGTACAGGAAGAGATTTTGAGAGATCACGCTCACATTCACACAACTTTTATCACAGTATATTGTTACAATTGTTCTATTTTATTATTAGTTACTTGTCATGATTGTTAATATCTTACTATGCGCAATTTAGAAATTGAGCTTTATCCTAACTACGCACATCCAGGGAAAAGCACGGTCTGTACAGGGTTCGGTCCTAGCCATCGTTCTGGGCCTCCACCGGGGCCTTGGAATACAGTTAAGGGGGGGACTACTGTGTGAACCAGCAGTCTGACCTATCGTCTCTATTTGGCAAATAAAGCAAATAAGTGCAGAGGAGTGAAATAACTTCTCCAACTCCTGCAGCTGGGAAGTGGCTAAGCTGGGGCGCAGGCCAGCCCAGGGGGGCTAGGTTCCGTGCAGTAGCACACACCCCTCGGGTCTCAGCAGCTGAGGACGAGCAGGGGCAGCCCATGCTCCGTGGGCACCTGCACTGGCTGTGGCTCTACTTGCTTCCGTCCTTATTATCCTTGGACCCGGGCTGACATGGAGGCCTCTGGATGGTTGCCAGAGACGGTGGCAGGGGAAGGAAAGCCTGGCGAACCTGATGCCTCCGAGCGCGTCCACCGGCAGAAGGAACAACGCCTCGGGGACGCCGACCGCGGTGGTCAACAGCTCTGTCGTGTTTTGGTCCCGACCCCGGGCTCTTGCGTTTGGAGAGCCAGTGCAGGCCGTGGCTGCCCCCGCGGTCGGTGAGGTGGGGACGTGCGGCAGGTGTCTAGGGAGAGCCAAGAGCCCTCCACCGGCCGCCGTGCCGTGCCATAACTTGACCCCCAGCCAGCGCAGCGGGCCCCGGCCCAGCAGCTGGTCCATGCGGGTCCAATCAGACTGAAGCAGATCGCTATTTGGTAATTGGGGGGGGGAAAGTTGACCTTCCTCCTTCTCTGAAATGCAGCTGCTGCAGCAATTTTTCTGCCCCAAGGGAGGAGGGTGACAAAGAGGCTGATAATGTGCAGGAAGACTCAAAAGTAATGGGGCCCCAGCCCGGAGGATGCTGTGCGTCCCTGAAGAGCTCACCCTGAGAGCTCCATCCTCTGAACTTCTTACTGATATTTTCCAATAAAGACCCTAGGCTAAACCAGATTGAGTAAGCTCTTTTATGACTTCTATTTATAACCGACAATATTAAGATCCGCGGCCTAGCTCCGTCCTGAACTGTCTCGGACAAGGCCTGCATGTGTGTAGGTCTCCTATGCTCAGTTTTGTGTAAATACAATGTAGTAACATGGTGAACATTTTGAAAAATGAGAAGGAAATGGCATATAATCGTACACCCAAAAATGTCAACTATTCACCGGGTTTGCATATGTCCTTTCGGTACTTCCCCCTCCTGCCATATGCATTTATTTTTATACACGCATTATGTTGAGCCATCCCAATAATTTTGTAGCCTGACCTTTTCCACATGCATGCAAATTCTTTTCCCACATTACTGCATAATATTATAAAGATCATTGAAATAGCTGCAAAATGTTCTAGGTATACTACGTTGCCTATAAAAATCTCTCCAGTTCTGGACATTTAGGTTGTTCTAGTTTTTTCCTTCCTAGATAATGGTACCATGCATATATAAATACATGTACACGGAGGAACATGCGAAGGAAGTATACAGAACATCATACCTGTGGATGCTTTTGTTTAGATCTCCAGGCCTCCAGGCCCACGAGGTGATGAAACTCCCAGAATCAGGTAGGGGTTGGGCTCTGCTGGATGCATGTCACTGTTCTAGAAACCCACAGATACAAATCTGGTGTCATGTATCGTGCTAGGTTTTAAAAAAAAATGGCATAAATATCTTGAAGTCTCTTCTAGAATGAATGATTATGATTTGAGATAATATTTGGAAGAGCTGGTTAGAACTCAGAAGATAACATCCAGGTGGAAGCTAGCAGGGAGGCTTGCAAACACATCCGTCATAGTGAATCCAAAAGGAAACGCTAAGGGGTTCTATTGATGAAGGTCATGAGAAAAAAATTAATCTTTTTGTAATGAAATCCGCTACTGGATCCGCTTTTTGTGCTGAGATCCTCCGCTGAACTGCTCAGGCCAATGTGTCTGGCCGCTGTCCCCTGGAGAGGTCGTGCTGAAAGGAGGCAGCTCTCTACCGGCCCCTGAGCATCTTCTAGCCGTCCTGGGGGGGGGGGTCCGAGGCCTCCCCCGGCCCCCGCATCCCCCTGCCCAGCACCCCCAGGAACTCCACGGCATGAGCCCTTTCCAGCAATCTTGGGTAATGTCCCTTGGTAGCTTGAGATCCGTTTAGATTTATGTCTATTTACTATAAATAATTAACAGGGGGCTCAAGTGGTTATTCAGTAGCGTCCAGGCACTTCTCCAAATCTCTTTCTCAGTCTCATTTAGGAACTGGAAGACCAGCAAACTCTTGCCTGGATGTCCAACACTTCTTTGGCCTGCTAGCCTTGGCCCGCAGAGCCGGGCTACCCACCGCTGGAGGTCTTGACAGGTGTTTCTCCGCCCGGGAACCAAAGCCAATTTCTTGACAACTGGGTGAGTGTGAGCATTTAACCTGCGCTCGCAAGAGCGTTAAAAGCCGAGCCCCATAGTCTGTTTAGTGGATGTGATTTCCTGAATTGGCTGAGTGTGGGCTGGCTCCAGACAGAGGGTTCCGTGTATGGGGCCCTAAGGGTGTATATTAGTGACTTCTTCTTTTTCTTCTTCTTTTTTTTAAAGATTTTATGTATTTATTCATGAGAGACACAGAGACACAGACAGAGGGAGAAGCAGGCTCCGTGCAGGGAGCCCGACGTAGGACTCGATCCCGGGACCCCAGGATCATGCCTTGGGCCGAAGGCAGGTGCTCACCCACTGAGCCACCCGGGCTGCCCTATATTAGTGACTTCCGAGGAGAGAGTGAAAAAGGAGCCTGGATAATCTGGAACAAAGCTAGTAAGAAAGTATCTCTAGGGTGAAGTGAGGCAAGCCGGGGCTCACAGGGAGAGGCTGGGCCTTGCCTCAGGACCGTGTGACTGCAGCTGGACCCGGAGGGGAGATCGGGAAGCTGGGGTGGAGGCAGGAGGGGAAAATTAGGGTTGCCAATAAAAATCAGGCCCCGGACGACAGGCCAGGTGACCCCTGCCCGCGAGCCTCGCCCAATCCCTGGGTACGTGAGCAACTGGTGAATTCACTTTGACGGCCGTGACTAATTATTTAACATCTATCTTTGGCTAAATTCCATTCAAAGGATACAGAGATATATACCAGTGTATCTTTTTATTATAAATTTTTAAACGTTTTAATTTTCAACCAGTGGTTTTAGTATTATTTTTAGACAATGCCTTAGTGCCTCCTTTTATAGCACTTTTCTTCCAAAAAACCCCAGTGTAACGCCCAGGATATCTCCCAGAATTCAAATTTGGTGCTAAGCCGAAGCCTACTACAGGATCTTCCCTTCTTTCTTTCTTGCTCTCTTCCTATGTTAACTACTTGTCTGACAGAGAGAGCACAGCAGGGGAGGAGGGGCAGAGGGGGACGCGGACTCCCTGCCGAGCAGGGAGCCCAATGCGGGGCTCGATCCTGGGACCCTGGGATCGTGGCCTGAGCCAAAGGCCGCCGCCCAGCCAGCTGAGCCACCCAGGTGCCCCTAGGAGTTCATTTTGATGCTTGAGCCCGAGCATCCCACGTAGATCAACATATCCTATTCCTTCCAACAAATGCCAAACCCTTACAGCAGCATCCGTGGGTAGGACAGCTTGGCTCCTGGGGCTCTTGGGGCCCTGAGGGTAGGCTCCCCGCGGCCCACGCAGCCTGGAGCGTTTGCACTCACCAGCCTCTCCTGCCTCCTAAGCACCCCGCTTGCTCAACAGGTAACAAGTGCTACTGGATTTCCTATGTCCTTAGAAGTATACTTACTTGGAAAAAAAAAAAGAGGGGGAGAGAAAAATTCTAAGTAAAAGTAGAATAAGTAAATAAATATTATTGGATGAAAGAACCCGAGTGAAGTCTTCATTTAGAGAAATCTGTGCTGGGACGTCTGGGGGGCTCAGCAGGTGAGCGTCGGCCTTCGGCCCAGGATCCTGGGTTTGAGTCCCCTGTCAGGCTCCCTGCATGGAGCCTGCTTCTCCCTCTGCCTGGGTCTCTGTCTGAATAAATAAATAAAATCTTGAAAAAAAAAAGAGAGAGAAATCTGTGCTTAGCCCATGGACCAGGTGGGTGGCTGTTTCAAAAGAGAGAAGTAGAAAAGTCTGTAGCAGGCTTTCTCGTTTGGGAGTTCCCGGACTGCAGGCCTCTGCTGCAGCTTTTCCAGAGGGTTCTTGTCCGTACTGTCCAGTTCCCTCTGAGGACCATCGCTACAGGATGCCTCTGGCACCTGTGCTCTCTGGACCAGCCCTGGTACCTCAGAGATGAAACCCCGGCTGCCAGCTTCCATTTGGCCGCAGCATCAGGGTGACAGGTCCCAGGGCCTTCGGCAGCCGCAGGAGGCCCGGGAGGGCAGGTGGGTGCTGTGCGGGGCCACAGCAGCCCAGCACCCGAGGGAGCACCCGCTGACCCGCGGAGCCTGCAGGCCCTCACCCCATTGCTCGACCTACAGATGCCCCGTGGAGACAAAGCGCAGGCCTTCGGCACCCTCGAGAACATCCTGGTGCCTAGAGAAGAACGGTTCCATCACGGAGCAGCCACGGGGGCAGAGTCTGGGGCCTTCGGTGGTGTTTCTCGGTGAACAGTTTACTTTAAGGTGGAAATACACTCAATGCGTGGCTCTATCAGTCTCCTGTAAGATGGGCACGGTGGCATTTATTTATGCCGCAAAGATTTTAAAAATTTATTGTAAAAATGTTATTCATTTATTCATGAGAGGCCCAGAGAGAAAGGCAGAGACACAGGCAGAGGGAGAAGCAGGCTCCATGCAGGGAGCCTGACGTGGAACTCGAACCCAGGACCCCGGGGTCACGGCCTGAGCTGAAGGCAGACGCTCTGCCGCCGGGCCCCCCAGGTGTCCCTGTGCCAGGCACGTGTTATAAGAATTCATTGATGCTTTTAAAGTGTGGACTTGAAATCCATATGCTTTCAACTTGAGCCACATGGAAGGCTTTTCAAACAACAGGCATGTATCTATCTGGGTAAAATACTAAGGAATTTCTTTTTTTTTTTTTCCCTCCGCGAAAAATAAAAAACCCGAAACAACAGAATGTTTTCAAGCCTACTCTGTAACTCTAGTTATCGATGGCTGAACTAGAGCTCATAGAAATACTGTAAGACTTAGCAATCCCTTGCAGAGGCCGATTCCTTCGGGAAAAGTGCTCCTTGGCTATTTTAAGCAGTTAGTTACGTGTTCGCGGAGCGAGTCTACTGTCATAGCAACTGATTTACCACAGAAACGCAAGAAAGTGCCTTAAGTCAGAAGTGCTTTTTCTTCTCTTTAGTTTGGGAATCTTCCTTGGCTCTTGGAATTAAATTCTGTGACTCAGATTTCTCTTACGCAAAATTTCAGTGAACGGACGAGGATTCTGTGGCAGTTTTTAAATTTCTGAAGTCCTGGATCTAATGGATCTTCACAGGCTATGATTTAGCACTAAAGGTCGGGGAGCATGGCTACCAGAATTCTAGAAAATTATGACAGGTGAATGGGAAAAGCAACCCTGCACGTCTGTATAAATGTATCCAGAAAATGCGGATTAAAAAGAAAACCAGATCAGTCGGAAATGTAAGGCTCCTCTGGATTACTGTAACTTGATTTAATTAATTTATTTTTTAGAGAAGAGAGTGCACACACATGGTGGGGGGCAGAAAGAGAGGGACAAAGGGGGAACAGAGGGAGAGAATCTTATTTTATTTATTTATTTATTTATTTAGAATCTTTTTAAAAAAATTATTTATTTATGTATTTATTCATGAGAGACACACAGAGAGAGGCAGAGACACAGGCAGAGGGAGAAGCAGGCTCCATGCAGGGAGCCCGATGTGGGACTCGATCCCGGGACCCTGGGGTCACGCCCTGAGCCAAAGGGAGATGCTCAACCTCTGGGCCTCCCGGGGGCCCCAAGAGAGAATCTCAAGCAGGTCCCACCTCTTACAGGGCTCCAGCTCACAACCCCGAGACCCTGACCTGAGCTGAAATCAGATCAAGTGACTGAGCCCCCCGGGCGCCCTGGCATCACCTCAATTTTAATCCCTTGTGGAATTATAAACCAGGTTACATATTCCAAAAGGGTCAGCGGAACCACCAGCCATGGTCTAACGAAGCAGTCTCCCACATTGAGATGCGGTCTGAAGGGGAAAACAAAGCTTGTCCTTTGGGGGGGACTGATTAGTGGCTCTCAACCAATGAATGACAAAACCGCACACGGTGCGACCGGGTAATGTCTCTTGATTAAGAAAGCTTCCTCCGTGGCAGCTGCGTTGTCCAACGGCACAGAGTCCGTATAACACGGTGTAGACAGCTCTATATCCCCACCACATCCGGGCTGGGCGGGGGGCGGGGGGGCACTTAACTTTACCTCTTCAATAAAAGCAGGTGGTAAGAGAGAGGAAATACACGTCTGGAATCACACCTGAGACCCTTGGGGTCCAGAAGCATTTTGTAGCTTAGGACTCTTGGGCTTCTGGGTGGGGAGAGACGTAAACAGAGCACATCGTACCTAAGGCCCTGCGTGAGGCCTGGGCAGCACCCTGTGATACGGCAAATTGATATTTCAGCAGTAAAATGTGTGAAAATTCACACTGACTGTGATCAATGAAGATCGAAAAGAGCCTCCGGTCAGTTCAGGGCAGGTTGTGTTGCTAAGTGAGGTTGGGTCTGGCCACACCTCGATGTCAAGTGAGTCATTAAGTCTCTCATTCATCGGACTTCTTTGGACCAGAGAATTGGGGTGGAAGGGACCATTAACCCGCGAGCCTTCTGCACGACACCCCTCCGTGACCCGCCGAGGGAGGCTGGAAGCGTGTCCAAGAGACAGTAGGCCAAGTAGGCGGCGGGGGAGCCACCGCGGGCCGGCGACGGGAAGCGGTGACATTCGGGAACACCCGCCTTCAGGCCCGATATTCTTTATGTGTCTAATAGGAACAGGAAGCAGAGCAGGAGATGCGTGATGGGGGGGTCTTGCATTCTGTTGGCACAAAGAGGGGCGATCGGGACCCGCCTGCCACGGCAGTGGGGACATCAAGGGAGATCGGGAACGGGGCGCAGAGAATCAGGAATTCCGCATCCCTGGCTGCTGACGTCCTGACTTCGACCCCGATGCCCTAACCTGCTGAACCTACGTCTCACCCACCCGCCCCCACCATCTGTGAATTGGGGACAGTTATGTCATAGGCGTGTGAGGCGTCACCAACAAAATAAAACCTGCAAAGCACTTAGCACCGCACCTGATGACTGGTTAGCGATAAAAAGTTCTTAAAAAAATAAAATTAACCGTTTGTTATGAAAGATGAAGGTAGAAATATCTCAGGCACCCGGCGTGTTTACTTAAGGTGAGCGGTGTCCTGGGATCCTGCGCAGGGACCGTGTGCTCTGCCCGCGACCAGCCCGGCATAAGGGACAGACCTGTCGGGAGGTGACTCCTGATGGCGGATCTTGCGTCCCTTATGCTTCAGCTTCAGCAGGAGGGGTTTGGGTTGTTAAAGGAGCAAAGACTTCCTACCCCCACCCACTGCCCGGACCTTCTACTTTCTTCTGTGCCATCGTGGCCCTAAAGCAACCAGTGGATTAGGCCCCGGCCTGCTGCTCCCACCAAGTCAGAAGGCGAGTGCTTTTGCTTCTATAGTTTTCTGAATCAATCCTATTTCTTGGTTGTCATATCTCATAAGCCACGGCTTTCTGGGTATTGGATTGTGGCTTTCCGTTCCCCTTCACCGTAAAGCGACGCCCCAGCCGCCCGGCAGCCTTTCCCCGCCGATCCCCTTAGTTTTCACTGCGAATCGGAGTCTCCCTCCTTGTTGACGTTTGTCTGGTGTGCGTGCGTGTGGAGGAAACACCCCGACAGCGACAATCTCTTGTGAACTTCCATCATTTTAATCCCGAGATGATTGTGCTGTTAGCACTGTGCTCCTCCCAACACCTCCTGTGCATAATGAACAAACATTCATGTCCCACGTGCCAGGGAGGAATTGGCCGTTGGTTTGGCAAAAATATCATTCACTCTGCAGCTTGCTATTATTCCCTGCTTAACCGTGGGCATCTTCTCCTTTTGTTACTGTTCCCATTACTTGTAATAGATTATATTCTTTTGAATATATTTGTGAATATATATTGTGAATATATTTGTGAGCCCCTGGGGTGCTCAGTGGTTGAGCGTCTGCCTTCGGCCCAGGACGTGACCCCGGTTCCTGGGATCATGTCCCAGGTCGGGCTCCCTGCATGGAGCCTGCTTCTCCCTCTGCCTGTGTCTCTGCTTCTCTCTCTGTGTCTCTCATGAATGAATGAATAAAATCTTTAAAAAAAATAAAAATAATTGCATATAGTTATTCCTATTCCTTCATTCACTGCACTAATGTGTCCTGCTCGTGGGAACGAGGAGAATCCGTGCTGCCTGCTGTGCCAAATGCAAGGTCATAAAGACACAGTGTTGTTGCTCCCTGGATGCTTATAATCTGGAAGGATAAATAAGACAGGGAAGACAAGGAGACATAAATATTAAATAGTACAGAATATGTAAATTTAGATTCTGGTACCCTGCGGGTCAGAAGAAAGTAAGTTAACTTCTGGAAGGGCTGGTCAGAAAGGGTTTTTAGGAGATTTTGGATTTAAGTTGCATCTGAAAAGATTGGTTAGATTTTTTTTTTAAAGATTTTATTTTTTTATTCATGAGAGATACACAGAGAGAGGCAGAGACACAGGCAGAGGGAGAAGCAGGCTCCCTGCAGGGAGCCCGATGCGGGACTCGATCCCGGGACCCTGGGGTCACGCCCTGGGCCAAAGGCAGGTGAGCCACCCAGGGATCCCCAAGATTGGCTAGATTTTAGCTGATGTGAAAGAGGTGGAAAAAATACTTTTCACTGCATCTCCGAGAGAAGAAAATACAGGGTATATTTAGAAGAGGGGCCATAAGCCAGATGCTCTGATTGTAAAACACCTCCTGGTTTCACAGATATTCAGAAGTCGAGATAAATGTACAAATTAACTCAGGAAAATATAGTATTTGGTCAATTTGACTGGAATTGCAGATTTCCAGAAGGTAGAACCAAGAGAAAAATCTGGAAAAGTAAGCAGAAGCCAGATTAGGGGGTTAGGGGGAGTCTTGAATGACAGGAGAAATCTGAAATTTGCCTATTTTGATCCTTGTATATAATTTACTTCCAGATTCTTCTTTTCTCCGTATGGCAAGCTATTAGAATTTAGGAAGAGATGCACTAGTCTTTTTTTTTTTTTTTAAGATTTTATTTATTTATTTATTTATTCATGAGAGACCCAGAGAGAGAGAGACCCAGGCAGAGGGAGAAGCAGGCTCCATGCAGGGAGCCCGACGTGGGACTCGATCCTGGGACCCTGGGGTCACGCCCTGAGCTGAAGGCAGACTCTCCACCACTGAGCCCCCCAGGTGCCCCCATACGCTAAGCCTTAAAACATAAAAGTCTATATTCTGGAGAATTTATTCAAATGATGTCTTTAAGACTGCTGGTCCATCTCGGCAGGCCCTCCCACTGCAGACTTTCTTTTTTCCATGAAGAGGGAAACATTTTACATCACTCTACTCATGTGCTAGGCACCAAGATGTGGGTGACGAACAAGACGGTGTCCCTCTCACATGCTCACACCTGGGTAATGAGTCTCCAGGGCCGCGTCTCCACGTCCCGGGCATCCGTGTAAGATCAGGCAGGCCTATCAGTCATTAAAAATATCCACCGCCTCTGATGTCTTGGCCCTGTTTCTTGTTTGTGGTTATGACTTCCTGCTTGCTCTGCTGAACTGCGACTTCTTGAAATCCCCACACCCTTCTTAACACCTAGTGACTTTTTCCTACTGAGCTTTTTTTTGTTGTTCAAAGCATAACTATTTACAAGTGAGCTTTTGCGTTTTACAGAATCTCCATAATTATTTTACTAAAGGAAAAGAAATATCGGATTTCGGATTCCCTTGATGTCAGTGAGGACAACTGCAATGAAGATGATGATGGAACACGGATGGGATTAGAAACGTGCCAGATCTCCCCTACAGAAAATGCTTATACCAACAGCCACCAATGCAGAAAGCCTCTATTTGGGTCTTAGAATTAGGCACGAAGCTCGGTGTAGGATTTTTACATTTTCTTGAAGATTTGACCCCTTTACTGTGATGAAATTCCCTCTGTATCCCTGCTGATATTCCATCTTGTGGAATCTCCCATGGCTGATGATAACCAGCAGCCCCTAAGATGTCCTCAACGATCCCCTGGCGTGCACACTCTCACATAGCCTCTCTCATGTTGTACCAACCCGGGTCTGCGGGGCTAATAACACGTGGTAAAAGTAAAGCCATTTCCCTTCTGAGGCTTCAGTCACAACCCTCTCTCTGACTCTCTCTCTCTGAACACCTCCTCTGAGCGAAGTCACGTGATGAACAGCCCTACGGAGAATTCAAGCAACAAGGAGCTGAAGGCTTCTGCCAAACACCAGGTAAGTGGGTGCAGAGAATCTGCAGATTCTCCAGACTCAACCAAGAATGACATCTAGACTGGGAGAGACCACAAACAGGAGCACTCAGCTAAGCCACCCCCAGATCCCTGATGCCCAGAAACTATGAGATAAATAAATGTGTGTTGTTTGAATCAGCTACCTTTGGGCTAATTTGTTACACAGCAACGGATAACTTACAGACTTAGCTTTCCTTTGATTTGTATTTCCATGGTGTTTTTGAGCATCCCAAGACCACCCCACGTTTGATGTTTGGCCAAAAGGACTCAAAAGACTCAAGAGAAGGTGATATTCCCACCAGAGTTTACTACGGTGAGAGACAACAGAGTAGAGCAGCAGGGAAGGAATTTCCACTGGGCAGAGCCTGGGCATATTCAGCACAGGGCTTCAGAGCCTGTGAGCAGAGGCCACACCTGACGTGCTTTCTCTCCGACAGCAACCGGTAAGAACGCATGCAGAATGTGTCTACACAGGGAAGCCTACTGGAATCTTAGGGTCCAAGGTTTTTTTAGTGTGCTGGTCACATAAGCACATCTTGGTATGCAACCAGCCGTGGCATCTGAGACTCGGGACCTCAAGAGTGAAACTAAATGCACATCCTTAACTTTGATATTCATGCAAAGCAACTTGACAAGCTAGTACAGCCCAGCCCGCTGTCCCAGGTGCATGCAAACGGAATCATCATCTGACATCTAAGGGCCCTATTCCCAGTGGTTGGTCAAGGGTCATTCATGGTTCCAGATGCAACTGGAGATACGTGAGGAATAGGCAACTAGGCCTGTTTTGTTAACTCTTACCTCACTAAAGGCGGCTCCAGTGAGCATCAGCTGCCAAACAGGTAGATGAAGGAGCCTTCAGAAAGTTCCAGCTCCTGGATTTCAAATCTTCCAACTTAGGCCCCCAAAACAGTGAGGCAGAAACAAGCATTCCCCACTGTGCTCTGTAAGAATTCCGGATTCACAAATATCCTAAGAAGTAATAAATGATTATTGTTTGAAGCCACCAAGCTTTGGAGGCAGTGTGTTAGCCAGCAATAGGTAAATAATACGGGCTCGTGTTTTCTTGTTTCTTTGCAAATCTGACATTTTTTTTAAAAAAAGGATTTCATTTATTTATTTGAGAGAGAGACAGAGCACAAGTAGGCGGAGGGTCAGAGGGAGAGGACAAAGCAGACTCCCTTTTGAGCGGGGAGCCCGGCAAATCCGGCAATCTTTTATTGAATGCTCAATGTGAACTTTATGTGGGGGCACTGGATTTTGTTGTATTTCATTAAATAGTGTTAGATTTAATTTACTGTTAGCTAACTTACTATGAATTGGTAAAATCCTTTTGAGGATTGCTTTTTGTTGTTGTTGTTGTTGTTGTTGCTGCTGCTGCTGTTGTTGTTGAGGATTGCTTTTAAGTTTGTTAGGGTGAGTCCAGAGCAGCCTTTAGCTTAGGGCTGATTTCTCTGCACGACCAGACTGATGACTCTCTCAACAGTATCTCAGAGATTGGGAAACCTTTTTGGTAAGGGGCTATGTGTTATATTTTAGGGTTTCTAGGCCATATGTAATCCCTGTTGCCTATTTTTCTTTGTGTGTATTTTACACTCTTTCTAAAAAAGGAAATATGATTCTTAGCTTGTAAGTTTTCAAAAACAACCTGTGGGTTGGATTTGGCTTGTGGGCTGTAGTTTGCCAGCCCCTGCCTCATCTGATGGCCTTTGCATTTTACTCTAGATTATGAATTATTCCCAGTCCAACAACTTTTCCGCTTACTCATTCCCAGGGTTCTTTCCCCACCTCTGGCACCAGGGCCTCTCTGACCTCTGATCTCTCTCTTTCCCACTCAGCGAGACCTCAGGCTCTGTCTGGATTGCCCCTCCCTATGCCACAGCCTGGAAATGGCCTCTAGAAATAAGCTAGCTCAGTCGTAGGAGTCACCTCCTTTATTCCTCTCCTTTTAGGGATCACAGTCTGTACTTTTCTGTTTTTCATTTTTTGGAAAACCATTGTTTCATATCTTCTCTTTTCTAGTTGCTTCAGGTGGGAGGTTAAACTCAGCCCCTGTTACTCTATCTTGGGTAGAATCTTTATTAATTTTTGAATTCAGTTATTATCAGTGCTTGTGTTTTTATTTGCAGACATACCCTTACCTACTCCTGTATGGTGGTTTCTACCTATACTGACATGAATTTCTAACTATTTAGTTCTGTTTAATGTCTTTATTGTTAAACACAGAACCATACCCACACATATGCACATCATCATAAATGCCATCAATAAAAGCTGTATGTCAGTGACTCTAGTCCTACAAGGTTTCTAGTTGGAACAGATATTAAATCATCTAGCTGATCTGAGTCCAACTCTAGACTGTTATGGAATTTCCCATCAACATCCTTGGTAGTAAACACCTACTTCTGAAGGACACATTCCACTTTTTAAGATCTCCTGTTTCACTGTTGGACAGCAAGTAATTGTCAGACAAGGTATGTTATAATGAGCTAAAATGCAATTCTTTATGACCTTTTAGTTCTTATTGAATTTGTGTTTAACCTATATACCAACTCCCTTTAGCCCTCATTGTGCATTTTTGGTTCAGTCTACAGATCTGTATCATGCTAGGCTCCATGCTGAACTTGGGCTTACAGCAGTGAGAAAAGGAAGGTAATGTCTCAGCCTCATGCATCTCTTAGCTTGATGGTGGGAATGGGAGGTAGTCAAACTACCATGAGAATCCGTGTGAAATTACAGTGTGCTATGTGCCACACAGACGTGTGGTGTGATGACGATATAGACACGAGCATTGGCCTCATCAGAGATGTTAGGGAGGAGAATCTTGGGGAACTGTGAGTTGAGATCCAAGAGGGAAGTAGGAGATATTTAACAAAAATGAGAACTTCTAGAAAGGTACTGGGGAAAAAAAGAGCAATTGGTGTTAAATCTAAATGCAGGACTTCCAGATGACTTCTTAAGTGCTCTAACTCACTCAATGAGTACACTCAGTCTCAGAAATAGCACCATGATACTAAAAACATATTTCTGATATTTTGGGCATATTTGTAGGGAAGTAGATTTTGTTTTGCCGTAGAAGTACTTTGGATTGACCTCTTTTGCAGTATTATTGTCCCCACCTTAGGTTTTGTGGAGTTTGAAGCTTATACTTTTGGGGGGGGGGCTCTTTAAGACAAAAATATAAATGTTGAATACAGAGTTAAGTACAGGGCTTGGAAGAGGCCCTTGCAATTGAGAGGTCCTGACTTGACGCTTCATCAATTTTAGGGTACATAAATCTACCTCCCGCCCTGGGGTATTCAGAGGGTGCCTAACCACTAATTGGTAATGTTATCAAGGGAGCCCACATGTGTATTGAAATCTGGACTTGACATACCTCTAAGATTCCCCAAATGCTAAGATTTTGTGTTTACCTGGCTCTTACCTTTGAGAACCGAATAAGTCAAAGTTTAACTTTTTGTAATCTTCACTCACACACGCCACCCCCCAGGCTGTTTATAGAATGAATTGTCTAATAGCCAAACACTGGTGCCATGTTTGGACTGAGTGGATGCGTGTGGGTGTGGGTATGTTTCTTAACAGTTTGGTTGGTTGGTTTTGTTTTTTGCTTTTTTTTTTTTTTTTTGAGAGGGATGGAGGGTCCAGGGGAGGGGCACAGGGAGAGGGAGAGAAAGAGAAAGACTCTTAAGTAGGCTCCACACTCTGGATGGAGCCCCATCTTACAACCCTGAGATCATGACCCTAAGCAAGAGTTGGATGCTGAGTCAGAGCCACCCAGGTGCCCTGTGGGCATGTTTAAGTTCTACATTAAATGAATCTGAAAGGCCAGCGGCTAGCTTCAACCCCTAGCCAGTAGTCTTGTTCTAGCGCCTCAATCTCAAGCCATAGACTCTGGACCAAAGAGGTTTCTCTTTAGAGAAACCCATGCCTGGGTTTGATTCCCATACTAACCGGTGTGCGTTTGTGGTGAACACGTCAGGAGTGGCCCAGAAGTAGCCCCGTCACCCCAACCAGTCACCTCATGCCCAGTTCTGCTGGGAAGAGGAGGTCGGAGGGGAGGAGGTGGGTGTTTTAGCGCGTGGCCCGCTGGCCTGCCGCCGACGTGGTCCGCATCATTGTCAGAAGCAAAGGCGGACTCACTACAAATAGATCCCTCACCCCCCCACCCCCCGAACAAACCCAAACACATGCCCTGCCCCGTCACTCTGAACAGGAGCAACACTGACAACAGCCGGGTGGCAGCCGGCAGTGGCAACACGAGCCCGGGGACCACGGCTCGGAGCCACTTGCCAGCTCTGATGTGCTCGCAGCTTGATGTGCAAACTTCTTGGAGGAGATCGTGGCTCCAAAGGGCTCCAAGTTGGTTAAAGCATTTTCTTCTTTAATATCTAGAAACAGGTTAAAAAAAAAAAAAGTATTGTTGCCACTTCTGTATTCTTAGAAACTGCCATCACTTCTAAGAAGATGGGAAAATTTTAGGGCTGGGAAGGAAATAAGAAATGAAGTCTCCTGGAAGATGTGTGAAGACTTGGAACTTTCCTGTCCTGTGTTCCCTACCCCCACAGGCTTCCAGAAGGGCCCGTGCCTCCTAAGGACAGGGCAGGTCCAGCTCAAGCAGGGGCTCTGGGGCCAGCGATGGGTGAGTGGGACTGCTCACCCCAAATTCAGCCTGGGCTGATTAGGAAGGTCTCAAACACCCGCAGTTGCCACCAATATTAGCCATCTACACGTATGTGGATGCAGATCTGCCCCAGATCTCTGTGCTCTATTTTGTACCAACAATCAGGAGAGAGAGGACAATATTGTCTCATTAGACAAAGAGTGATGGCCTTTTATTTATCCAAAAACAACACTTTTCAAACCCCAGTGGACTTCATTAGGTTTGGAGAACCAGCCCCCAGCCACCCAGACTGTGATTCTACTCCTTTCCCTGGCCTCATCTCTCCTCATTTCCTTTTTTTTTTTTTTTTTTAATCTCTCCTCATTTCTTAGTCCCTTTTTCCCCTTTACATTTCCATTGTCTTTCTCTTTCTCTCTCTCTCTTTTTTCTTTTTTGGCCTTTTCTCTTTCACTGATGTCTTTCTTAAGCTATTCAAATGAGAATTTCACATACATATTCATCTCTCACTGTGGTTTTTGTCTGAGGATACCCTAACAATTTACCTTTATGCTTTTTACAAAAGCTTTTGTGTCTAAAAACTCCCAGTTTATGGCTCTTTTTTTTTTTTTTTTTTGTCTAATACATGTATTTAGGCAACAGGTGACAATGACTCCCTGTGTTCTCCTTAGATTTTAACTGATAGCTCAGAATTTACCTTCCTGTAGGTGAAACATGTTCCCCCTCAAACCCTTCCTTATTCTTGGGTACATGGAAGCCACTTCCTCTCTCTGCTCGCAGTGCCCAATCATCTCTTCCGTGAGCTGACGCCACACCCCCTGGAAAACCAGTGTTATGAATCATCTATTGACAGTTTAAATGAAAGAGTTGTCAAAAATAAAATAAATAAAATAAAATAAAATAAAATAAAATATAAAATATAAATGAAAGAGTTGTCCCGAGACAGGTGCTCGGCAAGGGTAGCTCTCAATGGCCTCTACTCCAGGTGTGAACACCGGGACAGGTGCCGCGGGGCTAGGGCCTCTGTTCGCTGGGGCTGACACTCCAGTACCACGGACCAGGTGGCTTAGACAAAAGACATTTATTTTCTGACAATCCCCGAGGCTTGAAGTCCAAGATCAAGGTGCCACCACGGTGGGTTTCTCCTGAGGCCTCTTTCCGTAGCTTGTGGATCGACCGCTGTCCCTATGTTTCCCGTCGTCTTCTCTCCAGGCATCTGCGCCCTGACCTCCTTATGAAGACTCCAGTCGTCGCACGAGGACCCACTCTAATTACTCATTTTAATTTAATGATCTCTTTAAAGACCCTCTCTCCAAATAGAATCAAGCTCCGAGGTAGTGGAGGTTAGGGCTTCAATATACAAACCTGGGGGCGGGGATGCAGCTCAGCCCAGAGCGGCGTAATGACAGCCCTCCTGCAGATGCCAGGTTTCCAGCGACGACAGTCACCTCCGGAACAGGGCCCCGCACCCCCCAAGTCCGCCAGGCTCAGCCTGTGGAGCTCCATGAGGGCCAGATGTTGCAGGCCCCTCTGTGGCTCTGCAGAGTCTTCGCGACAAACAAAGACTTACCTGGCTTAGCGGCTTACCTGGCTGCCAACCGGGTGGGCAGGTGAGCCAAGCGCACAGGGGGCATGCCTGGCGGCTAAGCCCCTGGTGCCACCGCCACGGGGACACGGGCAGGCCCGGGACGCCTGCGAGCCCTTGGCACCTGCAGCTGCCGCTGAGGAGGTGCGTCCCTCCCCAGGAGCCACGGGCCGGCCCCGGCAGGAGGGAGCTTGGGGGGACTCACCTGTGTGACCCAGGAATGTCCTGGGTCTCCTGGAGCAGCACTTCTCCTCCGCAGACGGGACCCGGGGCCTCGCTGGAACCTGGGGCGGGAGCCGTGGAAAGAACCCGCAGCCCCGAAGCCCCGGGGCCTCTGGGGTGCCAGGTCTTCGGCCAACACCAGCCCTGGCGAGGCTGAACCTCACCCCGCGTCGCCACCAGGTTTCAAAGATGCTCATTTGCCAGCTTTGACTTAACACGCCCCCCCCCCGAGTGTGTGACAGACCGACACCCTAACAGCTTCCGCGAGGCCGTATGAGCAGCCGAGGACACGGGCCTGGGGTTCGCACCGGGTGGGGACGTGCAGGGGGAACACTGACCGCGCCCTGAGACTTGCGGACCTGCTCCTGGGGGTCCTGACCCTGGTGTCTCCCGGGTCCCGTCCCGCAGCCCCAGCTGCTCCCGTCGCGCTGGAGCAGGTGCAGTGGGCCAGGCCTCACAGGGCTGGAGGGCTTAGTGCCCCCCCACAAGGGCTCCACTGGGCAGGAGCTCCCCCTCCCCTCCCCATCCCCCCAGTAAGATGTGCTGTTCTCAGCACCCGGCCCGGAACCCCGAACTCTCAGTGCAGGCACTGTATGAGAACATTTTTTCCTACCACAGTTGCTCATAAATGTTGATTTTTTTTTTTTTATAAAGGTTGATTCTTGCACAAACAAGGCGGGAGCTTTTCTAACAGAGGAAACGTCTTGTCTTTCCTGCTTGGACGGTGGAGGCTGGGCCGAGGCACCAGCTGGCTCTCCCGTCCTCTGTCACCATCCCAGGTGCGCCGTCGCTCACCTCCTGCCATCACACTCTCCCCTAAAGTGCCAGGGTCTCGAAAGCCTGAGCCCGCTGTGACCCAGACCTTCGGCTTACCTGGGCTAGTTTCTGGGACTTACGCAGTGAGACAAACCTGAGCCCTAAAAGCAAATAAACCCACCAAAGACTTTGGGAAAGAAGACCGACAGGAACGACTCCCAGACGGATGTAGGGACACTGGGCGCCTCCTGAGCTGTAGGTGGGAATGTGAAATCGTGCAGACACGTGGGATAATAGTTTGGCAGTTTCTAAAACGCGAGCTTTAGAACACTAATAGTTCTAAAACTATTAACGGGCCTGATAATAGTTTGGCAGTTTCTAAGACTTGCCGTGTGACCTAGCAATCCGACTCTTCGGGATCCCCCCAAGGGAAACGAAAAGGTATGTCTGTATAAAGACAGGTGTGACAATGTTCACAGCAGGTTTATTCGTAATAGTCCCGAACTGGGGGGAAAAAAAAATCCAAACGTCCACCGGCTGGTGCCTGCAGACCCCAAACGCCCACACGGTGAAGTCTTCTGGCGGGAGGGGTAAGGGCCGGCTGACGCGAGGCACAACGCTGCGGAGCCTTGACCACGTTCTGCGAAGCAAAGGAAGCCACGAAACAGGCTGCACACTGTATGATCCCATTTATGTGAACTTTCTGGAAAAAGCCAATCTGTGAGAGAGAGACAGCAGACCAGGGGTTGCTTACGGGGCAGGGTCGGGGGAGAAACAGGGATTGACGTTGTATGGACACAAGGTTCCTTTTGGAGTGAACGAAAGTTTGCACGTTTTGTACAACTGTACATTTACCCAAAATCATGAAGTCGTGTGCTTGAAAGTGGGCGAATTTTATGGCATATGAACAACCCAACAAATCAAAGGCTCTGTTCATTCTACGCAGCTCTTGGTCTTCCTGCCTGACTGCAAATCCCGAAGCCGCCGTTGGTCACCCAGTCGCTGCTCCTTGTCGCTAGAGGAGAGCGGAAAGATGCATCGCAGGAGGAGGCAGGAGCCAGGCCAGACCTGACCAAGCCGCCGATGCGTTGGCAGGATTTTCCCCAGCAGGCAGGCCAGGGACATGGTCTACAGGGAAGGACGTGGCTTGGTCACTGGGCCACCACCCTTCCTGTCGTAGGGTCGGCCTGGAGGGAAGGATGTTTCTGTGCAGGAGTGTGGGCCGCCGTCATCCGCAGGCCGCAGGACCCGTCCGGGGCGTAGGGTGCTGCTCCATCCTGAGTCCAAGAGACAGGACACACCCCATAAACTGCAGCTAGTCTCACTTAAAGACTGGGATCATTTCTCTGACCACCGATCCCTTATCAAATGTCCTGTCTTCAGGCCACGACAGAGCAGGAAGCCCATGGGGAACCTTCTGGTTTTCACTTGGGCCTTTGATATTGCCTTTGAAGAAATTTCCTGGAGCTTCCTCCAGAACTGCCGAATATAAGGTGGCAAATCCCAGAAGGGGACCCGCCAGGAATTGGGAGAGCAGAGTCTTTGGCAAGGAGTCTGTGATATTGTTCCAGCCCCAGGGGAAAAATAAATGAATTTTTTTTTTTTTTTTTTTGCCTCTCAAAGTGGCGAACTGGAACATGAGAAGGCACACCGTATTCTAATTTGGAGTATTAGAAAATAACGGCCCGAGAGAATAGTCAGGGTGACTTAATTTGCTTCCAGTAATACCCCGAAGGACAGTTTTGGCCTGCTGGTCTTCTTCCTCCGTCCCATGGCCCCAGCCTCCTTTTCGTTCTCATGTCCTTGGACCCTCTTGTGTGTCCCTGATTTTGTAAACGTGTATGTGCCCTTTCACAACAACAACAACACTTTAATTTTTTTTTTCATTACGGTGAGAACACTTATAACAATAACGACGACGATGACAACATGAGATCTACCCTTCGGGTAAGTGTTTGAATTTCCGATTCAGTATTGTGAGCTACAGGCATGTCGTGCGGCAGGTCACCAACGTAACTGAAACCTCATATCCATGGACCAGCAGCACCCCCCACCCCGGGGCTCTGGCAATCACCGCCCTGTTCTCTGTCCCTACAAACTGATCATCTTGGACACCTCGTCTAAGTGGAATCATGCGGCATGGGGCCATCTCGTCTATGGCTTATCTCACTTAGCATAATGTCCTCCAAGTTTATCCGTGTTGTCACATCGAGCAGAATTTCCTGGTTTCTAAAGACTAAATAATACTCTGTCCTATGTTTATGCCACATTTTCTTCGCTCATCTGTCCTGGACATTTAGATTGTTTCCACATCCCTGGTGGTTGTGAGCAATGCCGTGATGACCACGGGAGGCCAGATAGCTCTTTGAGGCTCTCCTTTCAACTATTTTGGACAAATACCCAAAAGTGGGTTTGCTGGATCAGATGGTAATTCAACTTGTAATTTTTTTGAGGAACCCCCATGCTGTTCACCACAGCAGCTGCATCATTTTACCTTCCTACCAACAGTGAACACGGGTTCTCTTTTCTCTACATCTTTACCAACGGTTGTTATTTTCTGTTTTCTTGATACCGGCCATCCTAACAGGTGCGAGGTGATAGCTCATCGTGGTTTTAATTTGCATTTCCCTGATGATTTGTATCTGCCCTTCTATTCCTGGCGCCTGGCAATGTCTAGAACAGAGCAGATGTTCAATAAATATTTGTTGAATCAGTGGATTAAGTTGTAGGTAACACCGTCTTCAGCACACACGCAGAAGACGACTCCGTGTGAGCTATGGAGGTAGGAGTGGGGGAGTGGGGACGTAGTGTCTAGGACACAGAGGCTGGGGTCCCCAGGCTGGTTTCACATTAGAAGGCTGCCAAAAATGGCTGGGCCCTGGAACTTAGAGAAGTTTACCGCAATGGAAAAAAAAAAATAGTGTTTTTAGAAGAAACTAAATTCAAGTATCTTGCGTAATCCTTTAAAAAAATCAGTATCTTAAATATTTGTATTTTCTGAATGTTTGTGCTCTAGAGCAAAGCCCAAGAATGTTGTTTGTTTGTTTTTTCCCAGTCCTACCCATCCCTCATATCATGCTCATATCATGCATCTACCTCCACAGTGGTTTTTCCCGAATCTCTCACTCGTTGTAGCACATTTTTTTCCCAACAAATATTTGTGTTCCCTCCTTCCTTTGAGTCCTCGTAGCTCTTTGCTCTCTTCTTGCCACTCAGCCTACTGCAGCTTCGTCTCCTGCGACAGCTCCCTGCTCCTACCTCGTCTCCATGGCAAGCTCGGGGACCAGCATCGTGGTGGCCCACCAGGAGCGGACGCTTCCGTGTGAGACACTTGTGTGATGGGACTGGTTACTGAAGTCATTTGATTAGCAGCAGGTGACTTTTTTAGGCAGGGAGGACAACGGAGGAAGTGCTGTATGGACCTCAGGGACTATTTTAAAACAGCTCCACTCCTAGAAACTGATGTCCCCCCCTCAAAAAAAAAAAAAAAAAACCTTTATCAACTTGACAGATATAGAAGGAATATTTTCGGTTGACCATGTTTATCAAAACAATGCCTAATTTCCGGAAGGAAGGCAAGCGGAACTAGGGTGAAGTTTGACTGCTACTATAAAGATGCAATCAATATTTCACACTAGTGAATGATATTCATAAAATGTTTTGCCCTATATGGATATAACCCCCATTAATATTTTATAGGAATAAGGCAAGCTTAAAAAAAAATCAATCTGGACTTTCGTTACTTTCATAGTATCTATAAATAGTTTCGGTGTAAAGCTTTCTCAGTATTTGCCCCAAACTCCTATCAGCGTGAGCATTTCTGGAAAGATCATGGTTTTCTTCCTGTCTCGACCTGACAGGGGGAGACAGCCACATCAACTGGGTGGTATTTGCATAAACTGGATTCTAATCTTGACTTTGGCAATGAGCAAATGTGTAATCTGGAACAGTCACTTGAGATCTCTACCTCCTTATCTGAATCTGAATTATGAGGGAAGTGGACGTCATGATCTGCCATCAGCAGGTCATAGGATTTCCTGTTCCCTCCTCATTTTGCAAGGCCCATGACTGAAGCTCTTTGGTTCACTTCTTTTTTTTTTTTTTTCCCCTCCATTGCAGCTGTGCCCAACCACTTTCAGAAGAACCAGGATCGAGTGTCTGGGGGCTGAGTGCCGACCAGCCTGGACAGGGAGGCTATGATACCATGCCTGGGCTGGACATGCAGGGAGGGGCCAGGAGGTGAGGGGCATGGGCACAGGCAGAAGTCACAGGGACCATGAATCCTGTATGCTCGGCATCTTGGGGCAGAGAGAGAATAGACAAGGGGGTGAGGACAGAGGGAACCAGCTGCACTGGGAGAGCTGGGCTCCAAGTCCTAGGGTTGTCCCTAGGAGGCTTGGTTCCTTAGTTGATACACCCTCCCTCCCCAAATCCACAAATGCCAGGAGAGACTCCTAGCAGCCTCAGTAAGGGCAATTCTGGTTTAAAATCTCCCTTGTAGTACAGGGTAAGTAAATACCAAGCAAGGACTGGATCTCTTGGGGTGACAGGGCATGAGAAGCCTGGGAGTCTACAGAGCCAACAGGCCCCCTCTCTGCCCTTTGCTCATCAGAGAAAGGTCCTGTGAATAAAGGAAGCACGTAGGTCCTTCTTTCTCTCTCCCAGTTGGAGCTCACGCAAGGCCACCTCCACTCCACTGGGGCTGGCCACTGGCAGGGGTTAGCTCAGCTCCTGGGCTCCACATCTCCCAGGGCCGTCAGTCTTCAGGACTGTGTCCTGACTCCCTCTAGCAATGCTGGGCCTCAGGAATACAGCACTCAATGCTCTTATTCCCTTCTTTCAGTCTAGTTGCAAGGCTCTTTTAAGCCGGGGGAGGAGAGAGTTACAAGGAGGAAGCAAATAGGAGACACAGCTTATGCTACTTTCTGATTTTGCTCAAGACAGGCTGGGCTTTTCCTCCACTTTTTAACAGACTAAAATAAGAAGGCAATAAAAGAGCAGTGCAGGTGGCATTTGGCAATATGGAGTGTGTCACGCATGTTAAGAAAACACTGCGCTGCTCCGTTTCTTCTCAAAACTCATCTGCATTGGCCGATAGTTGTGCTGTCTTGACCTGTGCATCACCTCTGCTTGTCTTGTCTTATATTTATTTATTTTTAAACCTTCCTGGCAAGGCAGATATGCTAATATTTCCTGAAACACTCTTTACTCATCCCTACAATTGGACTTCCTTTCTAATACAGGAAAAATTCTTTAAAGTATGTATCTAGTATCTCAAGTGACTATTAAAGAAAGCTACTGCTTTGCCCTCCCTACCCATCCAGATCCTGGTCCTGCTTCTACAGGACATTGTTTTATTTAGAGTCAGGGCATCACTGAGGATGTTCACCCTTATATCACTTGATACCCCACTTTGAAAAGACCCTGCGATAGAATTCCTCGTAGACCTAAGCACAGGAAACTTTTTGCCACTTCCTAACAAATACATTTTGACGGATAATAATGTGATTCTTATAACAATCACATTTCTTTTTCACTTTGGCACAGGTCAAGTATAGTAATTGTGCGAAATCCTGCAGCCTGTCTCCTGTGGACCAATTTGCAGATCGTTCTCATCACTACCTACATGTGTGTGTGTGTGTGTGTGTGTGTCCTGGAAGGAAATAACTCAAAGTTTCAATGTTTCAATTGAACGGGTGAATTTATGAGTGTCCGTAATGTGTCCTTTTGCATGTCCATATTTTCTTTTTAATTTTTTTAATGATTTTTTTTTAAATTTATGATAGGCACACAGTGAGAGAGAGAGAGGCAGAGACACAGGCAGAGGGAAAAGCAGGCTCCATGCACCAGGAGCCCGACGTGGGATTCGATCCCGGGTCTCCACATCACGCCCTGGGCCAAAGGCAGGCGCCAAACCGCTGCGCCACCCAGGGATCCCACATGTCCATATTTTCTGATTTTGTACCTGTTGAGTAACATTACTTTCACACCAAGAGAAAATTAACAAAAGAACTTCAATAATAAGCTAAAGCATTGAAGAAAATGTGTGAAAATTCTGTCTCAATGAATTCCCCTATTCGTAGATATTTCATTGTTTTAACCTCATCTACTTTTGTTGGCCATTTCCACCATTCCATTGTCCCTGAACAATCCTTTTCCCCAAACTTTTCAGTAGCAAAGATACTTTGCTTTTCAGAAGCAAAGAACATAAGTAATTTAGCTTTAAAAGAAAAAAAAAGGAACCAATCATAGCAGTCAGATAACAATGCTTACGTTGCACAGAGAGCTACAAGGTCACCTCGTGGCGCACATATCAAGACCACCGACGCTAAAAGAAGCAGTCATTGTAGCTTAATCATTTTCACATAAATATTATTTTTACCAATTTTCCTACTGACCAAATTACCTTGAAACGAAACACCTAAGTACACTTTATATTTGGTCAAATTGTATTTGGTGAAATTCCATTTTTTTTTTTCAGTCAAATTAACTGCTGCTGTTTGAGATTGAATCATCTTGGAATCGCCAGTCAGGGCTTGATCTGCTAATAATTCTAAATTATCTTCAAGCGGAGAGGATGCTTTCATCGGGTCTGAAGCCAGGTCAGTCTACCTTCCAGAACATGCCCGCCCCTCGGTATAATGGCTTGCTCTTAATATTTCAGAGACAAGTGCAAGTTACGTTCGGTGAGGCATATAGACGCTCCAACAGGTCTGGGACGGGATGTTGGTCAAACTGGAAACTAGAACGAGAATAAGCTCTTCTCCTTTTCCATTACTTAAGGTGAGCAATGAGTCCATAACGAGCCTCGAGGCTGCTCTGCCTAAAACTGACTTAAGACTTTCTACCTGGTTCTAAGGCAAAGAAAGAGTGTGCTGGGATCTCATTAAAATCTGAAGGGACACTAATAAAACGTTGCAATCAAAAGACGTCATGCTTCAAGATGTTGAGTTTCCAGGGAAGTTGTCGCAAAGCTGAAATGAATGATGGAGGCTTCCGGTGGATATGACGCCCGTGTTCACAGCATCTTGCCTTTTGTACATATTGGGATGAGAAGCAGGGCACGGGGCAGGCTTAGAGTTTAGTTTCCTAAGTGGCTGGTGTGCAAAGGTGACTTGGAGAAGATAATTTAGAGTCTTTTTGTTCGTTGTTTATAACAAGTCTTTTTGAGCCACGGTGCTATTCTTAAAGCCCTGTACCCCCTGACGCTGTGATTCCGGGGTCCTGCCTCTAGAGTCGTAACTAAGCTATAACGAGAGCTATTTAGAAAGAAAATCCCCAACAACAAGAACAACAAACCCCATCTGCGTAGACCTAGTGGATCTATGGATTGGAAAATAGCCTTGGAATCTAGCGTCCTATCCTAGCTAGACAGCTAAATTCCTGAGTAGGATGGGACAAGTCGTTGATTGCTTTGCTCCTTAGTTTCTCTATCCATCCATTCATCCATCCTCCTGAGAGATAATCATTAAGCACCAGGACCCCGTGGAGACAAAAATAAGTAGAACTTGGTTCCTTTATCAAGATTCTTGGAATTTAGGGTAAAAGACAAAAATCAAAGGTTATAATGCATTGCGCTAAGTGTGGCGTCGGAAGTGTGCACAGAGCGCTAAGGTAGCAAAGAGAAATAACATCAGATCCCACTTGGAGGTGCGGAGAAGAGTCAGGGACCACTTGGAAGAGCTGAGGTCTTCTGGAAGCTTGAACTCTATAAACGAGAGGGGTCCATTAGTTGCTCTGGAAGAACAGGTTTATAGATTCCTGTGTTAATTGAAGAGATGCCCATTTGAGTCCCTCATCTAGGGATAGGCTTTCTGGATCTGCAACAAAAGAAACAAAAGATATAAATAAATTTGCCTAATTTATCCATGGCCGCGTACACCCTTAAAAATGGCCTAGGTCTTAAGACCCCCTTTTGGGGCACCTGGTGACTCAGTGGTTGCGCATCTGCCTTTGGCTCAGGTCGTGATCCTGGAGTCCCGGGATCAAGTCCCACATCAGGTTCCTATCCCTGTAGGGAGCCTGCTTCTCCCTCTTCCTGTGTCTCTGCCTCTCCGTTTGTCATGAATAAATACATAAAATCTTTTAAAAAAAAAAAGGAAGAAAGAAAAGACCTCCTTCTTAATGTGCCTCACAAAGAAATATTGGCTGCCAGGATCTTCCTGTCACTTATTTGCCTGCAGTCTTTTGTGACGTGCCAGTCACCTTTACAGCACCTCCCTTCCCCTCACCCAACAGCTCCTTCCTCTGAACATCTCCTTGTCATAACCTGTGTGGTCTTTTTTCTCTAGGTGGAGTCATTTAAGTGCTATAATATTCACAGAGAAGCAACCACCAAAGTTTGTCTCCATTTATGGGCACATGTAGCCTGAAAGTTAGTGGTTCACTACATATTTCTTATAACCATGAGATTTTAATTTAAACAACACTGCACTTTTCTGAAAGTGATCTGCTCCAAATCTGAACTAATTATAGACACAGTTGCAAATCTACAGAAATTGCTTAAAAATCATAAGCAGACAGAAAATTTCAATTCCTAGCATACAGATTGTCGGTTCCCTTCCCAATGTCTACTTTTTTATCTTCTTTTTCCTAAGAGAGTTCCGGTTTGGCCCAGGGTGGATGCCAGTTAGCCCAGGTCAATCCTGTGGGTTCTAGCCTCCTAGTCAGTGGTTGGTTTGGGCAAGGCAACTGTGGGCCCTTCGAGGGAGGTTGGCTGAAGGGGGGTGGGGGGATCTGGAAAAGGTTTCTTCTCCTGCAAGAGACACAGAAGGAGATGTTCTTGGAACATCTCTTCCTTGGAACATTGCTGTGTCTGGGATGTGCCTCTGGAGCCACTGCAGCCGCATTGCGACCAGCTGGAGGATGAAGCCCAGGGTGGAAGAAAGCAGCCCAGGTAGTATTACGCAGAAGTCAACTGGGACGTGGAGAGTTGTGCCTGGACTCCATCCGCCCGGAGCCTCTTTGTTCTATGACACGGTACATTGCCGTCTTGCTTAAACCATGAGGAGTCAAGGTTTTCAATTATTTGCAGCCAAGAGGATCCTAACTAATGGGCAAGTACGCGCTGAAGTTTACGCACTCTGTTCCTAGAACATTATGTCAGGCCTCGAGTTCTAGGAAGCGGGCTTATCTGATTTTCCAGTTCTAGGAAGCGGGCTTATCTGATTTCCCAGTTCATGGTGGACTAGAAATAGCACGTTAGCGGGGCGGAAGGGGCTGTTAGCAGCAGGCAGGCAGACAGGGAGGGAAGGGGCATAAAGGTGGAAGCCAGCAGCTGGGATGTTGGGACAAGCAAGTCCCCCCACCCGCCAGCTCTTGGGCGTCAGAGTGCTGCTCACCCACCAGTCAGTCCCCACTGATGACCACGTGCCATCAGGGGAGGTTTGCTTCCTGTTCGGCGTATCCTGTTTTAGACGGGGGACGAGGCAGATTAATATTGTTAAATATTTCTCTGTAAACAAGAAAAGGGCTAAATGATTACAGGGACGAGCTTATCTGAAAAGGCCCGGAGAGGCCAAGCTCGCGCCCTGCTTGCTCGGTGAGTGGGGCCCTCGACCCTGCAAACCAGCCTGTTAGGGGTTGGCTTCACCCAGAGAGCGGGGAGGCTGGGACATGGGCCCGTTGGGCTGGGGCCCGTGAGGAGCCCGGGCAGAGGAGAAGCCGAGCTGGCCTGGCGCACGGGGCAGGTGCTGCTCTTGCAAAGTCACTTAATTTTGGTTCAACGGCTCCGCGAGCCTGGCCAAGCCGTTTCCACGGAAGCTGCCAGAAGGAAGTAAATAAGCGGCTGGACTCCCCCGAGGGGGCTTGAGCACTTGTACCGAAAATGTAAATAATTCTCGGGGCCAACAGCTTGTGGGCAAAAATGACTGGAAAGATCGCGGACAGTAAACTCGCACCACGAAGGACAGGTTCTCAGCCTAGTCTCCGGCAGGCCTGGGCCCCCTGGCAGAGAGACTCAGAGCACGTCCTTCGCCTCGGGGTCCAGGGAGCGGCCGGTTGCCCTCCTGCCCCGACTCCAGGGCTTCAGCCAGGGTGGCCCGTCCCCCAGGGGCCCGGCCCGGGGAGCCCCGCACACCAGTGCTGAGACGCACTCTGGCTTTCCTGCCCCCAGTGGGCGAACCTGTGGCCCAGCACCCGCCCTGGGCCCCGGACCCCAGGGGCCTAACCCCGCGGCCGGCCGCTCCGAGGCACCAGTGTGCTGCCTCCACCGCCCGCCACCCATCAGGGGGTGATGTGGGTTTTAAAATGATCCTTTGAGGGATCCCTGGGTGGTGCAGTGGTTTGGCGCCTGCCTTTGGCCCAGGGCGCGATCCTGGAGACCCGGGATCGAATCCCACATCGGGCTCCCTGCATGGAGCCTGCTTCTCCCTCTGCCTGTGTCTCTGCCTCTCTCTCTCTTTCTCTCTCTCTCTCTCTCTCTCTCTGTGACTACTATGAAAAAAAAAAAAAAGTTTATAAAATGATCCTTTGAGGAGAACCCCGAGACTTAAATAATGTGCAAATAAAAGAAGGCGGAAGAAAACCTAATACTACTTACCATCAAATATGCATGGGCCTTATCCAGGGCAGGCACTCATAATTTTTAAAAATTAATAAGTGACTTACCAGCCTGAGTACCAGATGAGGGAAGTATATAAGGAGGGAAAGAACTTTATTTTTTTTAAGATTTTTTAAATTTTTTATTTATGATAGTCACAGAGAGAGAGAGAGAGAGAGAGGCAGAGACACAGGCAGAGGGAGAAGCAGGCCCCATGCACCGGGAGCCCGACGTGGGATTCGATCCCGGATCTCCAGGATCGCGCCCTGGGCCAAAGGCAGGCGCTAAACAGGGATCCCTGGGTGGCGCAGCAGTTTAGCGCCTGCCTTTGGCCCAGGGCGCGATCCTGGAGACCCGGGATCGAATCCCACGTCGGGCTCCTGGTGCATGGGGCCTGCTTCTCCCTCTGCCTGTGTCTCTGCCTCTCTCTCTCTCTGTGACTATCATAAATAAATAAAAATAAAAATAAAAAAAAACAGACTGTTTAGATCATTTAGTTTCCAGAGGCATTTTCCCCTCCTACTACTGTATTGCCGTTCATATTGAGATTGTTCCTGGACATTATTATTATTATAATTACTAGTCCACATTTTGGGATTGCACTAAATACTTTCCGTTTGTCGTTTCATTTTATTATCAACAGCAAGTGTACAGTTATTAAACCCATTTTACATTTTACAGATGGAGAAAATGAGGCTTAGAGACGTAAAACCATTTACCTGGAGATAAAACTCGAGGCAGTGGTTGGAATACCAGGCAAATGGGAGTCTGCTCCCCTGCCAAAGCCCTCACCACCCCATGGCTACTGACCAGAGCTGTGCTGGGTTTTCCTGAGATGTTCCCTAGTACTCTAAGTAAAGGGGACTTAAGGATCTCTCGCTTGCATTCTAATATGTTGCTCCGAGGGTGTGAGGAGGCTGGAATCGTGGCTGATACGCCACCAACGGTGAGAAATTATGGACGTTCATCAAGTGTCTCGTGTTGGTCACTGCGAAGACCGAGCTGCCCCTTCAGGGTCATTGAAACGGAGTCGAGTCCAATGGCAGAGAAGTCCGATTCAGCGTTCTAAATCATTTTCATTCTAGGTTTTTCATTTTCCTTAAATGCTTACTTGACTTCTGAGGCTCATTAAAACAACCGATCAAAGTTTTCTTCCACTCGACCTTCATGCCTACTGGAGACTCCTTCATTCCGTTAGCATTCATTGCTCTCACAATGTCTAAGCGATACCACGGCGGCAGTGGAAGGTCACGGCTCGGGCGGCTTGTCTTCACACGGTCAGCCTTGGAGTGCTCCCCCTCCCTCCCTGATTACCTGGCGTGGGGTGCCGGGTATCCCGGATATCAGGTTCACATTGGTGGGCTCCAGGTGGGTCCCACCTGCACTGCCTTTCGGGATGTTTAAGCTAGTTCAGGTGCCCGTATTTAAGAGTACTATTTTTCCATAATTAATTTAAATATATATTTATATATATGGCTTGGGGAACATAGACACATCGCAAAATACATGGTTGCTCTTCTGGCAGTACATGCTCAGGGGAAAAAGTATTAAATAAGGAGTGCCTGGGTGGCTCAGGGGTTGAGCGTCTGCCTTGGGCCCAGGGTGTGACCCCGGGGTCCTGGGATCGAGTCTCACATCGGGGTCCCCGCAGGGAGCCTGCTTCTCCCTCTGTCTGTGTCTCTGCCTCTCTCTCTGTCTCTCATGAATAAGTAAAATCTTAAAAAAAAAAAAAAGAAAAGAAAAAAAAGTATTAAATAACAAGAAGCATGGAGCACCTGGGTGGTGCAGTTGGTTAAGTTTCTGACTCTTGGTTTCAGCTCAAGTCATGATCTCAGGGTCTTGAGTTCAAGCCCCACACTGGGCTCCACGCTCAGTAGAGTCTACTTAAGATTCTCTCTGCCCCTCTCCCCACCCCCCAACCCCACTCTCTCTCTCTCAAATAAAGTGAATAAATCTTAAAACAACAACAACAACAACAAAAACAAACGAAGAAGCCTAGGAAGCTGAAATGCAAAATTTCAGAGATTTTACTACCAAAGATAACGGTTTTTTAAAGTTTAGTGATTCACCTTCCATGTTTTGGAGTTGACTATTTTGTTTGGAAGAGTTCTTGACTCTGTCCCCCCACCCCCACCTCCACCCCATGTTGGTATGACCTTCTCTTTCCTTCATTTTTTATCGACCCTGATCTGTTCAATCTGATTCCCTTTCCAGGAGTTCCTCCTCGGGCTGGGGCCCTGCCCTGGAAGGGAGCTGTGACCTCAAACCTACTATTCTGTGGACCTCGTTGTCTCACTCTTTCAGATCCCCGGTTGCTTTATCTCTGTATCTTTTCATGCAGACACTGTCTGTGGTTTGCCATCACCTGCTTTTACTTCGTGGGCTGTGGGAATATCTTTGCCCAGTTTGGTTGCATACATTATTCATGCGTTTTTGGTTTTTCTGTTTAGTTGTTCTGTTTCGATGCAGAAATACAGAAAAATTCAAAAACTCTGTCACTGTTACTTCCATCTTCCCAGAACCTCCTTTCCCTTGCATGCTTCGTATTTTGCATAACAAAGTAAAGCTAGCCGCAGAACAAGATCAATGCCATTCTCACTTGGCCCCAGATGAAGAAATAATGCTCTACATATGATATGATGTTTGTCAACCTTGGCTGCACATCAGCAGGACCTCGAGAGCTATACAAATGCTGATGCCAGGGTCCTAACCCCATGAAACTCTGATTTAATTGGTCTGGGATCGTGTGTTCCCCAGGTGGTTCCATGGATAGCCAAAGTTGGCAACCAATAATAATAAGAAAAATGATTTTTTAAAAGCATTTCCAGTTCCTTAGCAATTTACTGAGAATAAACCAGTTACTGTGTGTTCCGTCTGCATGTGAGTGTGGTCTCTTTCCACACCCTTGCCCTGCATGGTTGGGTGAGGCTGGGTCACCAGCCATGTACCCATGCTGCAGCACTGGAGTAGCCCAATAACACAGGGGTGGCCATTCGGGGTGCTCCATTTGCAGCTAGAGGTAGACACATGACCCAAGCTAAACTGACGAAAAATTTCCCCATGCTATTTGCTAGGAGTTATCATGAAAGAGTTCCTTTCTTCTCACAGAAATTGTGACCTGTGAGATCAATGTGAACCTTGAACTTTGCCATCTTTACTTAAAAATGAAGAAAATCTGCCCAAGAATGCAGCATACGGAGGAAAGCACTGTTGAGAGATGGAAAGAGTGTTCTGATGATGCTACTGATGGAATTTTTAGGGATCCAAAATATAATAACCCTCTTCACCTAGAGTGAGAGTAAATTGAGAAATAAATGTAGAGGTCAGGTAAATGGAGATGAAATAGTTTCACTACTGGGAAGCTGACTGAGCCCATGCCTTTGGATTGCTGCCCAAAAGAACTTTCTAACACTCTGCTCCTTAGTTAATTTGATTTACAACCAGTCACTGGCATGGCTGGAGTCTAGGCGTTGCTCGAGACGGCACACTGCTTAGCACAAGGTAGGAGAGCACACCAGGCGGCAGATAATCTGATCAAGCTGAAGGGCAGTGGAAGAGCCGGACATGCCCACAGGCCAGATCCTCTTCCCAGTTCCCCAGGCCACCGCTCATGGTTTGCTGCCATGAGTTTCTGCTAGAGTTTCACCTCCACTTGTCTCCTTGTACCTGCAGACCCTTGTCACGTCTACCGTTGAGAAAAATAAGTGAGGAGGCCGACGGTAGGGTTCTTCCCAGTTTTGTGCATCCTGAGAGATTTGTAATTCTTGGAGCCCCTGGATCTGGCTGCTCATGAAGCCACTTGCGCTCCTGAAATCCCCAGTTGTGATCAAATAAATTATCTTTCTTTGTTAAGTTCCGTTACCTTGGGATCCCTGGGTGGCTCAGCAGTTTGGCGCCTGCCTTTGGCCCAGGGCATGGTCCTGGAGACCCGGGATCGAATCCCACGTCGGGCTCCCAGTGCATGGAGCCTGCTTCTCCCTCTGCCTGTGTCTCTGCCTCTCTCTCTCTCTCTCTCTCTCTCTCTCTCTCTCTCTGTGTGACTACCATAAGTCAATAAAAATTAAAAAAAAAAAAGTTCCATTACCTGCTCATACCTTCTGCAAAAAAATCCTTTGGTTAATATTCCTTTTTTTCTTCTTTGTAGCATCTATACCCATTGGCCTCTTGACTGGTGGCAGACCAGTCATGTGACACCGAAACAGAAATACCTTCCCTGGTGCTAAAATGTTCTCAAGAGAGCTGACACAGTCACCTTAAAATATGTTTACTCTATAAAAAACATACTTCGAATGTTTTGCCCAAGAGGAAATCTTCACACACACCCCAAAGTGCCGTGCTTGGCTATTAAAGAGACGTCAATTTTTCAGAAGAAATAGCTCCCTCCTTATTCTGATTGGATTAACAAGAACAATAAAATGCTAACATGTAGGTAGGAGGAAGTGTTTGCTCTTCTCAGAATTCTCCAAATGGTGGGAAGACATTAAACAATTTACTATCATTTTGTTGTACATCTTAAACTTACACAGTGTCAATTGTGATGTCAATTATATCTCAATAAAACTGAAAAAAATTAGTCAATTAAAACTGTAAATACTGTTTTAAAGTATTACATTAAAAAGGACCTACAGAATAAAGTAGGCTTTTTTGATGGGTGGGGGTAATATTCTGTGGCTTTTTGGGTACTATCCCCAACTGAGTGTATTATTTTTCTTTACATTTCCCCCTCTTCTTTTCCTCTTTAATTGAAGGAAAAAGACTCTAAAATGTTTTTTCTAACCTCTAATTTTTTTTCATGACCTACCTACTAACTTCATTTGATATTAAAAGAGCATGAAACCTAATAAAAATTACTTTTTGGAGGTATATTTTAAATGGTCCTGATGTGCCGCTGGGTTCTTTTAGCTACACAGTAGAAGGGAGTCAATAGCTTTCACTACATTCCATAATAACCAATGAGAAAACATACAGGAAATAGGGATATCCCATGCATAAAAGTATAAAAGGGCATAAAATATTCATGAGTAGCCTTAATAAGAAATGTGCATGACCTATATGAAAACAATTATATAACTTTACTAAGTATACAAAGAAGATGAATAATAATTATAAAAGTTAGCATTTCTGTGTAGTCCAAGCTAGGCGCTGTGCTTTCTTTCCCTATGTCACCTCCTTACCTAGGAAGCAAGAAGCACTGCCATAGCCAGCACCTGGCTCTTGAGCCTGACTCAGTTTACTTAACTTCTCTGTGCTTCAGTTATGAAATTGGGAGAGGGCCAATCCATGCCTCACAGAATTGCTCCAAGATTTAATGAGGCATTACAAATAAAGTGCTAAGGACAGTGGTCAGTGATGGAAATGTTCTCTATCTTGATTGTGGTGGTGGTTATATGACGACAATCCTAGCCAAATTTTGTTTTTAAAAGATCTGATTTTTATTTATTCATGAGAGACACAGAGAGAGAGACATAGGCAGAGGGAGAAGCAGGCTCCCTGTGGGGACCTGATGTGGGACTCGATCCCAGGACCCCGGGGTCATGACCTGAGCTGAAGGCAGATGCTCAACCACTGAGCCACCCAGGGGCCCCCTAGCCAAAATGTTTTAAACTGTACATGTAAAAGGAATAATTTTTTAAAAAATCATAAATAAATACATGAATAAAAATAATGAATTTTATGTGTGAAAATTATACTACAATACAATGTGGAGGAAAAAAGAGAAATATAATTAAAAGGGCAAGCAATCAACTAGGGGGAAATTTACCCAAACATGGCAAAGAGGTGATATGTTTTCTATAGCACCAACCAAAGCTAGTTAATCATATGACCTCAATTCCAGTTCTGGGTATGTACCCAGAAATAAGTGCTTACAACTGCCAAAGGGACTGTAGAGAATGTTCATGGCAGCCTTATTCATAATGGTTTCAAATTGCAAATAACCCAAATTCCCATCAACAAGAGAATGAGTAAATAAATTATGGTATTTCTGTACAATGGAAAACAACACAGCCATGAAAATGAGTGAACGGTAAGTGCAACGTGACGAGTCTCCCAAACACCATGTTGAAGGAAGGAAGCCAACACAGCAGAGTACATAGAGAATGTTTCCTTCCATAAGAAGTGCAAAAACTGGTTAAATTTATCTATGATGGTGGGAGTTACAATGGTGGCTACTTGGAAGTGTTGACTGCTGACTGGGGGTGAGATGTGGGGAGCCTCTGGGTGCTGGACATACTCTACTTCTTGACTGGGTGGTGGTTATGGTGGTTATGTTTTACATGTGTGAAAATTTGTTGATCTATGCACTTAAGATTGGTTTACTTTCCTGTATGTTAATTATACCTCGACAACAACAACAACAACAACAAAACAGACCTATATGGATTAATAAGATAAACATAGGACTTGAGGTAGCAAAAGAAGAAATGAACTCACTTAACTCTTATGGACAAGATGCATATTCCATCTCAGTAATCCGTACACGCACCAATGAAAAGTTATTTTTAAATCATAAATCCCACAGCTGAGCCACATGAAGATCTTAGGAGGAAGACTCAGATGAAGACTTGTGAGCATAAGACTGCCAAGGGAGATCTTATGTGAGATGGCAGTAAGGGAGTGAGACAAGCAGGATAAGGAAGAGGAGGAAGCCCAGCAAAGATGTCATTTCAGGTAAGGTCTGGTTCTCAGCCTGGTCCCAGGGGAGCTCTGGAGTGTCAGTGACACCGTGTAGTTTGTTCTAACTCAAGGCACGTGAGCTGGCCTTTGGTCCTCCTCTGTTAGTCAGAGGGTGGTTATGTCACTCCCCCACAGCGCGGTGGCTCTGAGTGCATCCTGCCTGTGGGGCACAGTAGCTCAGGACTAGTTCTCCCAAGAAGGTTGCAAGTGAATTATGTTAGGACAAAGTGTGCAGAGGTCGGGGCATGGGCACGCACAAACAGTGAAGGGATTTAGTAGCCAGAGGTATCATCTTTTCTGAAATTGAAATGACCAATTATGACCAGTTGAGCAAGTGAAAAAATAAAGCCAGGAATGAATGAATGGTTGTTCCCCAAACCACTCTGTCTTTCCAATAACTTTCCTATACTTTTATATGAAATAGGTGCCTTCGGCCAAGTTTAGCAGAGGGGAAGTGTAGGAGGCTTATAGGCAAAGAAGTGAAGAAGAATTCATTTGTTCAGAAAACATTTAGATCTTATGCAAATCTTGGACTTTGATGAGTCACGTATGTGCCAAAGAGAAGCATCCGGGTTGTAAAATTGTGTGTTTGTTCCTTCTGGCGGGTCCATTTGGTCGCCTTCGAGTCTTATCCTACCCCACACAGTCACATACGCTCCTTCCTCTGCTAGAGACTTTGCCCTTGATCGTATTTTATCTTAACGACATCCAGTGAGGTAGCAGGGCCAGCTGTTTTCCAGATGAGGAATGTGAGGCCAGGTGGGTTAAATCTTTGCCTCTCAGTCTTCATAGAACATCACCGCCACTTGTGGCAGTTTTGTAAACTACTATTTGGAGTTCCTGGAAGGGGGGACCAATCCCCGTTTTTTTTAAACAACTCCAAAAGTGATCAGGACATACAGCTGGATTTGGAAACAGAAGGAATAGGTGATCTTCCCAGGGTCCTGAGGAAAGAAAGAAAATATACCCAAACCATTAAATTTTTCATTCATCCACCCTCTTGTTTATTGAACATTTACTTTGTGACAGGGACTCTGCTAAATACTGGCAATACGACACAGACAAGACAGTCATAATCCCCACAGTCTCATAGAGGGGTATGATCCGGGGAAGGGATCAGGACGTTGCATCCATAGCTCTTAGGGTACCATTCAACGTTGTTGGCAGACAAAGCCGGCAAAGAACTTGGGGATGAGACAGATACTGAACTAATAAGTCCCAATGTGATAAATCTTACAAAACGGAAGCTTTAGTGTATCTGGGGAATGATTGATGTCAATCATCTTCACATACAGGAGAGTCTGGTCATTTTGGACTATCGGCACTGTCTTATTCTGAAGACAGTCAAAACAGTTAACTGGTTCTATATAACAAGTGTTCTCTTTTATTAAAAATTTACATAAGCAAATGGGTAGGTTATTGCACAGAGATGCCCCTGACCTTTGGATCTCAAATTCCACAAATCAGATTGAACTCTGTAGTGTGGGACTTTCATAATTATCTAAGCAAAAGATAATCCTGCAGGGAATTTGCCTAGAGTCCAACCAGTTGACACAATTCAGCTTTTATTTCCATATTCTTTTAATGATTCAGTAGAGGACTGGGGGAAGTTCTTTTTTCATTTGTTTTAGGTTAGATAGGTAGACATATGGTATTTGGTGAAGGTGAGCATCAGGTTTTAAGGTTTTAAGGCCTCTAGACAAGTATTCCCCTAAAGCAAGTGTGAGCACACTGTTAGGGCAGTGGGACTCACCTTTGCATGGGGCGTGTGGGGGTTGGAGAGTACTGGCTTCCTTGGAACAGAGCAGCTCCATGGAGAGGCCAGAGAAGACAGGGGGACCCAGTTCCAGCATTTCCAGCATGCTTTCCTCTATACAGCAACTGTCAACACATATGCCATTTGCCCTATAATATTGATCTCTGTGTTTAAAAATATAACCTGCCTCTTTAAAATATCCTTACTGTATTTTCAGCAAGCCTTGAGATAATTCTAAAGAATGATTTGGTCTTCTAACACTATTCTTATAGAATCTCGCCAGTCTGATTTATTGAATCACACTGTTTTCTTTCATCTTTTTTTAAATGCTCCTTGAGTTCATCAAACTTCTCGTGAGAATCAATTTCTTCAAATTCTTCTCCTTTTTCTTCCTCTGTGGTACCACTGGTGATTTCATAATCTTTTGGCGGGGTTGGGTAGTGGTACTACAGGAATTGGTTAAGTTTTGGATTTCCAAGTGTTTCCCTGAAGACAGTATAATGTCAACAAAGCAAGTAATTAAACTGAGTAGGTGCTGACTGTGGATGAAGCCTATGCCAAGTTGTTAACGCAGCAAGTCATTAAGCAAAGTGACTACTAAACTCAATAAAGCAAGATTTGCCCTGGATAAGCTATCCTGGGATAATACAAAGTTGACTACATTAGGGAAATTTTCAACTAGGGAAAAGGTTGAAGACAAAAGATAACTCAGCACTAAGCAACCTTTTGGAATTGGTGAACTGGAGAGGAGCTCAAGAGGTCAACGGGTCCAAGCCCTGCTCTTAAACACATCATTAACTGACCCTTCTGGGCCATAAGCCTGTCCATTCTGGTTTTCAAAGTTAATCAGAACAGACATGCAACTTATTTTTTGAAAACAGCTTATTCCACATGGAAGTGTTCAATCACTATATTGCATACCCGAAACTAATATTGCACTGTATATTAACCAACTGTTATTTAAATAAAAGCTTAAAAAAAACCAGCTTATTTCAGTATTTAGTTGCTTTTAAATGTTTTTTCCTTGGGTCCAAATTTCTGGCTTTTTGGAAAGAATCACTCATCATCTTTTTCATTGAAAGCATTAAAACACACAGGCTCGAGAGCCAGATTGCCTGGGGTGTGAACACCAACTCAACCACCTGGACCCACAGTCTCTTAACCTCTTTCTTAATCTGTTTGAGTTTCCTTATTGGCAACATGGCGTTTCTACCAGTTGGCTATCTCAGAGGGTAGCTGTGAGGATTAAGTGGGATAATGTATTTAAAGTTCTTGCTGAATGCTGGTACATGGTAAGTATTCAATGATGGTGATGATGATGATATTATTATTACTATTATTATTTGTAGTGCTTCCTATATTAAAAGGTAGTAACTGAACCAATCTTGATTTTTCTTTTTAAATATTTTATTTATTTATTCGTGAGAGGCACAGGGAGAGAGAGAGGCAGAGACAGAGGCAGAGGGAGAAGCAGGCTCCATGCAGGGAGCCCGACATGGGACTCGATCCTGGGACTCCAGGATCACACCCTGGGCCAAAGGCAGACACTTAACCGCTGAGCCACCCAGGCATCCCCCAATCTCTTAGTCTTTACTGAGCATAAAAAAAATTCAAATTCCATTTTGAAAACCTCAAAATTATCTCACTTTTTTCTGGGTAATTAGTCTGAGGCTTTTTAACATACTGGTTGCTATCCCTATAGACTCAAAGATTAGAAATTTACTATATTATACCATTTATTTATTTATTTTTTATAACAATGACCTTTAATCTTTACAGGAAAATCGCCTGATATTCATTACACTGAAGTTCTGAATTTGAGGAAGATGTTAGTCAAGACAAATATTACTTTTTTCTTTTTAAATCAATCCTTAAAGGGACAATCAGAAATTAGCTAGGTCCTGAGAATAGTGTGAAGAGTAGTAGACATGCTCTTTGCTCTCATGGTGCTTACAATCTGGTAGGGGAGGCAGATATTAATAAAACAGTCATAAAAAGCAGAGGCCTAGTTAACAAGTGAGATAAGTGCTATAAGGAAATGAAGCTTGCTTCTGTGTGAGTATATAATAAAGAAGCCTGACCTCACCAGGTTTCCCCGAGGAAGTGATGCTAGAACGGGAGACCTAAGGAATGAGTAGGTGATAATGTGGGCTGAGTGAAGGGGGAAGTTAGCCAGCTGGGAGCAGCTGTGGGGGGGAGCTGTTCTACTTCAAAAGAACTGTGGGGGGCAGGGAAGGGGCGGGCGGGCGGGAAGGACCAGGAAAGAAGGGTCAGAAAGAGAGATGGCGGCGAGGCTGGCAGCTGACAGTGAGGGGACGGGCACCACTAGATAAAGCCAGAGGAGAAGCCAGGCCAGGGCTGCTCAGGATTGTCCTCCTTAGCTCAAGAGTAGTGGGAAGCCATTGAAGATTTTACACAAGTTGTTCAGAATGACATCTCACTCGCGTTTGCAAAGGTGACCATGACTGTAGTGTGGGAAATGGACAGGTGAGGGGCGGGAATGGTGGCAGAAAGGTCAGTTAGGGCACAACTACCGAAATATAAATGAGATGTGCTGGTAACTTGAACTGGGGTCTTCACAGTAGAGATGGAAAGAAATGGACTTATGTCATAAATTTTATAAGCAGGATTTGGTAATGGGTAGATGTGGAGGCTGAGGAAGGAGAAGGTCTTAGAATGACTCCTAAGTTTCTGACATGAGTAAATGAAAGATGAGGTACCACTTACTAAGATGTGGAATATTATAAGAGAGCTTGGTGTGGGTGTTAGTCTATGAATTTTACCTTGGACATGCTGAGTTTCACATAATCATAATATTTCTGGTAAGCATGAAATCAGAACCAAAAGAAAGAGTCCTGATGAACATTTCGTTCAACTATGGTTATCGTGTTTCTTTGATGACTGTTTCTTTGCTAGATTTAGTGTTTGTCTTTTTGCAACAGTTAGAACAAACTTGGCAAACTTTTCTATAGCATACTGATGGTGGCTTAGGATCCGAGGCAGTCTAGTTAAAGATGTTAGATGGAACAGAAGCTTTCAAATACTTTCCCTCTTTCACTTGACTAAGGGAAGAGTAAAATTATCATTAACCAAACAGAAATGTGCAAGGACAAAGGGAACAGGATGGAAGACAACAGCAACAAAATTTTAGAAACTGGAAAGCAAAACAGACAAGGTGTTAACTGAATTCGGACACTCAATAAAGTAATAAGTCTTCTCTTAGAGAGCCATTGTTAAGATGAGAAAAAATCCTGTGTGTCTGGAACATAAAAGAGATTGAAATAAAGTGTGTTTCTCAAAGAATAAAAGAGATAAACCAAGAAGCAGACCCTTAACTAGGGAGAGTAAACTGATGGTTACCAGAGCGGAAGTGGGTGGGAGGGATGGGTGAAACAGGTGATGGGGATTAAGAGTACACTTATTGTGATAGTCACTGAACAATGTATAGAATTGTTGAATCACAATATTGTACACCTGAAATTAATATGACACTTGATGTTAATTATACTGTAATTAAAATAAAAAACAAGCGAACAAAAAAATTTTTTTAAATAAATAAATAAAAACAAGCGAACAAAATGAAAACTAAATCTTACACTTGATGGCCAACCCAACTCACAACATAGAGTCCTGAAATGTTACAGCAATAGGTACCTTAGGAAGTGGGAATGAGGGGGGAGATTATGTGGGGGATTTGGTAGGAAGTCTTTGTAAGAAGCTGATAGAGCTCCAATTCCCCACCTCTATTCCCTGCAGGAAGAGGATGGCCTCTCCCTCATTCAGAATGAAACTGAAGGCTTCTTCTCATGACAGGAACAGAAGGACTCTGGATTGGGGTGTTGGGGAAAGGATAAGAGCTACTGATGATTTAGTATTATATGTAGATCCATAAATTGTGTGTTGAAACTTCCTCAATCTTCTTCCTCCACATGGCTCTTGTTAGCCAGAAAGCTTATGTTTTCTTGGCAGAGGGCTGGAGGATTTCTCTGGATTACCTTACCAGCCTAAGAGAAAATATACTGACATGGGCCCACTGAGTTGACCTCTGTAGCAGACGCAATGGAGTCTCTGTACGCACAGAGCATCCTGTCTTCAATGTTCCACTCTTAAAGTAGCACTATAAGCCAGCAATCACCAGGTATCTGAGGAAAGCCTATTGATGAAAGGCAGGGCTCAAAATGAACAGAAGGAAGCAACGTGAAGGAGACAAACTTTGCCAATGGAAAACTCAGAAAACAAACAATCTTGCCTTCAGAGAGATAAGAGAAGATATGAAACAACCATATTTTATATATAAAAGGAATAGTCAGCAAGTTCAAAAGTAACTTAGACATTAAAAATGAGAAATTCAATATAAGTGCTACGAGATAAAATTAAGGCAATCTTCCAGGAAGTAGAGTTAAAAACAAAGACTATAACATACAGATTGAAGAGAGGAAAGATTTGATTATAAGAGGGCCAGTCTAGGATGCCCAACATCTAATAATTGGATTATGAAAAGAAGGGAACAGAGGATAGGAAACCTTTGAAGGAAAAAATGTATGAATGTATCCTACAATCTCAGTTTCCAGATTGAAGGGCTGGCAGCTACCCAGAATAAGATCTAAAAATAGATGCCCTCCTGAGAATATCATAATAAATCTTTCATTGAGATATTCTCAGCACCTATGATCGTGCCTGGCACACAGTAGGCACTCAATAAATTTGTACTGAAGAATAAACAAAATATCAGAACAAGAAGGACAAAGAAATAGGATCTCCAGTTTCTAGGGGTGGGGGAGAAGTTTTAATATAACAAATCAAGCATCAGAATACCATCTGTCTTCTCAATAGCAATACCTGAATCTAGAGGACAATGGAGAAAATCCTTGCAAAATTCAGAGGAAGAATAGATTTCTACGCCCTGAGGAAGTATTAAATGCAGAATGAAGATATTTTCAGATATGTAAGGTCTCAAAAACGTTACTTCTTTGTGCTCTTTCTCAGGAAGCTTCTGAGTGTGTCCTTCATTAAAACAAGGGAACAAGCCAGGAAAGTGAAAGTCAGAGAAAGCAGGAAATTGGATCTAAGGCTAGAGAGAGGTGAAAAGAATCTTCAGAATAAGTGGGTATTAGCCTCCTGACTGGAACTAATGTTAGCGAGCATCTGACCCAGATTGGAGCAAGCAAGTCTGATTTCTTCCAGAAGAAATGGTTAAGAGCGTCCAGGGCGTTCGAATGTCTTAAAAGGAGACTTAGACAAGTGAGTGGGAGTTTGAATTTGCATCAAGTATAAAGAAAACTAAATAAACAACAATAAAACAACCATGACAATAATTCCAGGGAAAAATCAGAGGTTGTGCAGTAAAGGAAAAGTAGTGGGGCAGCCCGGGTGGCTCAGCGGTTTAGCACCTGCCTTCGGCCCAGGATGTGACCCCGGGGTCCCGGGATCGAGTCCCACTTCGTGGAGCCTCTTCTCCCTCAGCCTGTGTCTCTGCCTCTCTCTCTCTCTCTGTGTCTCTCATGAATAAATAAATAAAATCTTAAAAAAAAAAAAAAAAAGAAAAGTAGTGACGGTGGTCTACAGTGTAAACAGGTCAAATGGCATGTGCCTCTTCCGAATAACGTGAACACTGAATACTGGATGTGATGAGAATCACAGGAGCCCTTCGTGGCCTATCTGGGCTGTTATAACAAACTGCTACGGACTGGGTGGCCTGTGAATAGAGCTCTAGAAGCTGGCAAGTCCCCCATCAGGGAACCAGCTGATGCGGTGTCTGGTGACAGCCAGCTTCCTGACTCCTACATGGTGCCTTCCCGCTGTAGCCTCACGTGCCAGAAGGGGTGAGGGATCTCTGGAGTCTCTTTATAAGGTATTAATCTCATTCACGAGGACTCCACCCTGATGGCCTCGTCGTCTCCTAAAGATCCCACCTTCCAACATCGTCCCATTGGGGATTAGGTTTCATATAAGATATGGGGGGAGCACAATCGCTCGGACCACAGCAGATTATACTGAGAGCAGGGGCAGTGCGGGCGAGAGCTCACATGGGAGTGGGGAACAAGGGAGACAACGCTGAACCCTCACCTGGTAGAGATGACAATAGAGAATGCCTAAAATGAAGACCCACAAAGTGACGATCGAGGCACATTATCAGTGTAGAGGTAAGTAAATACATTACAAATCAGCTGTTGGGAGGGAAGGCAGGAACGAAAGTAGCTGCCTCTGGGCTGTACGAAATGGGGTAGACAGGGGTTAGGGGCTGACATTTTCAAAGCAAATCTTGAAGAACTATTTGGTTCTTTATATTTATACGTAAGTTCGGTAGAAAATGTTAATTAAAAAAAAATGGGCTCTGGAAGTGTACTGCTTGAGTGCAGATCCGATTCCTAATGTCCACTAACTGCGTGAGGTTGTCTAAGTTATTTAACTTACTTTGAGCATCAGTTTCTTCATATGAAAAATGGAAACAGTAATGGTACCTATTTTGTAGGGTAGTTGTGAAGAGTACATTAAGTGACTAAAACCTATAAAGCCCGAGCACCATGCCTGGTCCACATTCTGGCATTTGGGGGCTTCCTTTTGTTTTGTTTCTTGCTAATCTTCGTATTCTCTTCACCCAGTCTTTCCCAGGATTCTCAAATTGCTGTCACATTTCAGATCGGATCAGCTTCCCAGATATTAGGCCCAGTTCATTAGGCTTAGGATTCTGAGTACCCTCTAATACATCAGAAGACTATACCAGCAATATTTTATTAAGTGTCAGTCAAGCCTAGATAGCATGATCCCACCCATGTATATGTATGAGGCATTCTTGCAGAACTTATTTGGAAACATATACACCAGGAATTATGAATAATCCTTTTTTAAAGATTTTATTTATTTATTCATGAGAGAGAGAGGCAGAGACACAGACAGAGGGAGAAGCAGGCTCCTTGCAGGAAGCCTGATGTGGGACTCGATCCCGGGTCTCCAGGATCACATCCTGAGCAAGAGGCTCAACCACTGAGCCCCCCAGGCGTCCCCTCACCTTATTTATTGTCTTTTTTTTCCTTTTGGTTCAATGGATATACAGTACTCTAAAATTAGAAAATAGACGTATTTTAAAAACAACTCCTCTGTCACAAATTTACAGTTCCATAATTTATTCCAAAAGGTAACTTTCCAGTCTGTTACATGTGACTTTACTAGTTTGACTCTGTAAGAGCCCATGTATTTGCAAGTTCCTAGTGGCACCTCGCTGTCCCTGCTCAGCAAAGCAACACCCACGGCCTGTTTGGAGCACAGGTCACTCCGATTTGCCAATGTAGAAATTGAGGTTCACTGGTTTGTCCGAAAGCCACAGCCAGAAAGGGGCAAGTTTAAGACCCAAGATCAGTGTTTTTCGTTCTAAGCTCAGTGTTCTCTCTGCCATATGAACGGAGTGCCTACCCCTAAGTGACGGTCTCTCTGGTCTCAGGTTTATGGTGTGAAGGTGTGGAGCCGATGATCTTTGAATCCCCTACGAGCCCTAACAGTGCCTGAACCACTCGGGCGCCTGTGAGAGTAAGCCTGTGTCGTTAACAATATTTCTTTCTTCCCCATCCGGCCGGTGGGTTCCACTAGAACCCCAAAGTCCGTGTGACTGTGAAGTCCAAGGTACTCGTCTGTGGTCTCCACTCCCTGTCTTATTCGTAAATCCTAAGGCACAAAATAGCTTGGGGTTTTATTTTCGCTTTTGCAGTCACTTGGGAATCCCACGAGGCCTGAGCAGGAGATGTGGAAAGTCCTCATGCATTTCCCAAGAAGCCGCAAAGGTTGCCAAGTTACGGGCCCGAGGCTCCCGAGGGGCTGGCAGCTGACTGGCCAAGGCCCTCACTCCCGGGATAACGGAGCGGGCCTGTGGCGGGCACACCCGCGGGCTCCCCGTGAGGGCTTCTGTCCGTGCCACAGTCCCGGGACTTCTGCTACCCTGTTGCAGCCGTGCACTCACGCACCAGGGCCGAGCATGCAGAGCCGCCTGAGCCGCCAGCACCCGATGACCCACACCAGGACGGCGTGGAGCCGGTGCCCAGCAAAGGGCGACACCGACGCTGCCTGTCGCTCGGCCCTCGCCCACCTGTGCAAGGCGAGGCGGGACCCACGGCTGCGGGCACCACGGCTGCGGGCACGCCACTGCGCTCGCCGAGCCCTCGCACCAACTAGCCCAGGTCCTCTCCAGGCTGAGTGATCCTGGGCCTTGGCAACGGAGGCCTCTGCGAGAGGTGACCTGAGTCTGTGCTCAAAGGCCCCAGACCGACTCTTGAGAAAGTCACTGGAGAAACAAACCCCTGTGAAAGTCTTCCCGTGGAAGGGCTGACTGTGTTCACAAGAAGGCCCTAACGCCCCGCCACCGCACCATGAGCACCTCGGGCGGGCCGTCTAGTGCGGTCCTTACTGCAGCCGACGGTGCGGGAGCCAGTAAACAGGGCTCATTGTTAGAACTTCTGGTGGGGATCTTCCTGGCCAGTGGGTGTCCCTCGTCCGCAGCACCCTGTCCCGCTGTACTGCCTGTGCAGAGCTCCTTCTCCCTCTCCCCACTGAAATCTCCTCCTGTAAACCAGGTGATAAGATCAGTGAAGTCCAAGGTACTCGCCTGTGGTCTCCACTCCCTGTCTTATTCGTAAATCCTAAGGCACAAAATAGCTTGGGGTTTTATGACGACTGGCTGAGTTTGCAGTGCTCCCTCTTGCAGCGATACTTTCGTGGTGGCAGCTCTCCGGGCAAATGAGAGTCTGGAATCCAGGTTTACGTTGGAGGAGGCAGCAGTGTGGAAGCTGAGTGGTATGGATTCCATCGCTTAGCTCGGAGGACAATGTCTAAACGTTCACTGATAGGCCCAAGGGGCCCATAATCCATTAAATTAACTGTTTGGAACCTGCGCAGAGTCTATTGGCTTCAGCCCTGGACTGGCAACTAGAAAACAAAGCATTTAGTTCTCATGACCCTTGCTAATGGGAACCCACGAAATACCCCGGGGATTACAACGCTGAGAACTCTAACAGGAAGTGTTTACAAAGTTTTGGTCATGTATGAACTTCCCCAGCAGGGCCACGAACCTAGAGACTTTGCTGAGACGTCAATTTAGATTGAAAGGCTTCTGAGGCCAGTAAGTTGCTATGCTAGTGAGCAAGGCCGGAAACACGCCCGGCACGCTCGGCTCGTCTTCCCGGTATTGTCCTCAACTTGTTTCCTGGGCAGTCAGGGGTGACATTTCTAGTGAGTCTCCCAACTGCTGGTCCTGACGATACAAGTGAAGCTCTAAGAAAGTGATTGTTCTCAGCCAGACAACTGAGTCTTAGTGTAAATGTGTGCGTGGACGAGGTAATTCAGAGATAGTCTCAGTCTACGACATGAATGAGTCTTTTATATCAAACAAACGAGAGATTAAAGTGTTTTGGCGCGGGGCACCTAGGAGGCCCAGTCGGTGGGTCAAGCATCCAGCTCTTGGTTTCAGCTCAGGGTCATGATCCTGGGTGGAGCTCCTTGCTCAGCAGGGAGTCTGCTTGGGAGTCTTTCCCCTCCCCCCTCCTTCCAATGTATGCATGCACGTGTGTGTGTGGATGCGCGTGCATATGCTCCTTTCAGATAGAACAAATAGCTCTTTATTTTTTATTTTTTTATTTTTAAATTTATTTATTCATGATAGTCACACAGAGAGAGAGAGAGAGAGAGGCAGAGACATAGGCAGAGGGAGAAGCAGGCTCCATGCACTGGGAGCCTGACGTGGGATTCGATCCCGGGTCTCCAGGATTGCGCCCTGGGACAGAGGCAGGCGCCAAACCGCTGCGCCACCCAGGGATCCCCGAATAGCTCTTTAAAAAAATATTTTAGTGAGTATTCTCATCCAGCGCAAACACTGTTCTAGTGAAAATGAAATTTTGCTGAAAGATGAAAAGGCAGTAATTTATTCTACAGATATGCTCCAAAATGTGTGAAATGACATGTCTCAGTTGATGTATTGCAGCATTGTTTGTAGTATCAAAAGGTTGGAAACCACCCAAATGTCCATCGATAGTGGATTAACCAAATGAATTATAGTACACCCAGCCAGTGGAATGTGATGAAGGCCTAAAAAAGAAAGAGCGAGCTGTGGACCACATGGAAAGATCATGCCCGTGTATTATAAAGGCAGAAAGGCAAGGCACAGATGCTGTAGGAAGAGGTGGATGGAAAGAATATATTTACATATTTGCTTATGAAGGCGTCTATCCATGAGACGGTCCACAGCAAAACAGTAACCTCAGGGACAGGAAAATGGCGTGACTAGGGAATGGAGATACAAAGGAGACAACTCCTGAGTCACACTTCAGCACCTTTAGAATGATTATGTCAATGTGTTATCTTCTCAAGAATAAATTGGATTAGGGCATCCCTGTCGGGACCCCTCTCACTTCTGAGAGTTTTCTCTGTATCTTTGTTTAATAAACTTCTATCTCTTTATTCACACACACACACACACACACACACAAATTGGATTGAATTTTTTTTTTGGTATATTTCACTCATTTTTTGTTTACTTAATTTAAATTGAATTAATAGAAAAGGCAGTACTTTGTTGGATGTCAGTTTATGCATAGGAAATGACATATCTGTCAATGGCATGCGAAAAAAGCCAAAAAACTACATGAAATTTTTGTTTTTCTCAATTTTGGACATTTCGAAAGTTTCCAGAATTACACTTTAGAAGTTTTAAACAATTATTGTGTGACGAATCATATCTGGCCATTTGTGATCAATTGAATCTGTGAGTGCCAAATGGGAAAATAATAAGGACAAGCTGTACTGTTTAACTAAGATTCTATGTCTTTCATGCTGTGTCTTAGTAGACCTTTCATCAGAAAATCACATTTATTGTTGTGAATATAGTGACTGGCCTGTAAACATCCACTCAACTCCACCTTTAGTACGAGCAGCCACGTTATTGAGCTGCCAGTATCTGGCCAGGATTAATTTAAACCAATCACTGAATCCCAGCACCCTTACCAATGTTTAATTGGTTCAGAGATGGACAGCCTGTACCAATCTAGAAAAATTTTGCGTACTATTAGTTTTCTATTTCTGTTCCTAATTTATAGTTAATTAATGTTTCCATAGCAACTATATTATCTGTGGCTTTCTTCATACGTGTTTTCAGTTACCGTGGAACTTAGAGAATAGCATTTGTAACGAGATTCCTCGATGGGCGGTAGGTGAGGGTGAGAGGAATTGACTCAGTTGCCTTCCTCCAGGCGGAGGCAGGGTTGGCAGATCCCCCAGCAGCTCTCCACGGTCCCCCTGACATTGAACCCATCTTTCCGGGACAGCACGGGATATTGATTCTGTTCCAGAGGGCAGCACAGTTTTTCTGTAACGGGTCAGACAGTAAATATTTTGAGCCCTGTGGACCATGTGATTTCTGTCACTACTCAACTCTGTCCTTGTGGCCAAAGCAGCCATCAGCAACATGGCAAACGTGCTTGGTGCATTTCCAATAAGTTTTTATTTACAAAAACAGGTTTGCAGCCAAAATTTGCTGAGCCTTCCTCAATTCTTTCTTTCTTTCTTTCTTTCTTTCTTTCTTTCTTTCTTTCTTTCTTTCTTTCTTTCTTTCTTTCTTTCTTTCTTTTCTTTCTTTCTTTCTTTCTTTCTTTCTTTCTTTCTTTCTTCTTTCTTTTTCTTTCTTTCTTTCTTCTTTCTTTCCTTCTTTCTTCTTTCTTTCTTTCTTTCTTTCTTTCTTTCTTTCTTTCTTTCTTTCTTTCTTTATTCAGTCTCTAAGCAGGTCACTCCCCTTTAGGGATGATATCCAGAATAGGTTACATTGACACAGAGCTATTTGTACCTCGTGACCTGATGACCTGGCCTTGTATATTAGGCGGTAGAGACACTAACAACCAAGTTTCTCTGACTCCAAAGTTTGTGTCATTGCTATGGAATATTAGTTCTGTAGCCTGGAGCTTCTCTCCTATCTTCATTTTCCCATCTGTGGAATGTGGGTAAGAGTCCTACTTTAGAGGAGTGTTGCAATGACAAAATGAAAGTGTGTATTAAGTGCCTGAATCAAAGAAAATGCTCCCAAAACGTGATTTTCCTTCTCCAGTCCCACAGCAACATCCTCCTCTCCACACAGACCCACAAGACTTGGACAACACCCCAACATCATCCACTCGTATTTGTAAACCCTCCTTTCAATGACTAATCTTGGAAATTCAAGATCAATGCTAATTAGCTTCAATATCAGATGACGCTATTGAAAAAAAAAATCTGTCCTCAATTTCTGGTAATATATTTCATTTAGTTCTTAAAAACCTCTTGCGTGTTAACAACAGCCAGCTACAGCATGTCATCAAAGCGTTTTTTAAAAAGGCCTTGATTCTGAGAACTCTCAAGGAAGTAAAGGAAAGCTATAAAATATACTATCAGGTTTTAAAAGGCCATTAATCAAAAGAGATCTTTGGAAAGAGTAACACCCTTAGATTCCATTTAATGCTTGCTATGATCCTGACTATGCTCTTCAGAATTGGTTATACATAAAATCTCTTAGGCAATTCACTTTCAGTGCCGAAAGTAGTGGATTGTGAAAACAATAGTACTTGAAATTATTCCCCTTTGAAAAATTAATTAAAAATATGCATATATACATGAGGCACTAGTGATAGGGAGTACTTTCATAGCAGGAGAGCAATTCTGTGTGTTTACCTCTATAAACATACTTGAAAACCACAAAATTGAGTATACTTAGCATATACTTTTTTGGATGGAGTATATTTAAGTCCTCACATAATTAGAAAATAAAAAAAGAATTTTATTTTCACTAGGAAAATCATTAGGATCAATGCCAACATGGCCATTTAACACCTGTAAAGTAATAACAGCCTCAAAGAAATAATATAAAAGCAATATAATTTTAGAAAATAATAAGTGTCCCAATAAATGAGAGAAATTATTGTTTCAAGCATGAAAATTAAGAACTCAGTGTCTTGGTCAAGGAGGTGGTCTTAAATCCTGGGATCAGAATTCTTCAAGATGTGACTTACTGCCTCTGTTTCTTGGCTAATTCATTCATTCATTCATTCATTCATTCATTCATTTCCTCAACCAAATATACATTTATTAGAAAATTACCACTTTTGAAGCACTATGCTAGGAACATAATTTGTTCCAGAGACAAATGTCTAAATAGTTCATTATAATATGCTTTACACTTGTTACTACAGAAATCTGTACCAATTGCCGAGAGAGCAGTGCAGAGGGTAGGAGTCATTCCAACTGGGCCAGAGAAGAGTACGGGGAGAGAGGTGGTTAGGGAGGCCTCATAGATTATGCCGGTTTGAGGCTAGGTGTCTTTTTAAGGATGAAAAGCCCTGAAATTCGAAACGGAGTGAAAAACATGATCAAGATTAAAAGGCCTAAAAGTCCACTTTGCATCTGAGTATAGTTGTGTGTAGTTTGATATGACTGGAGCATGGCTTCGTGGTGGAAGGTGGGGAGTTCACACTACGCTGCAAATCTTGGTCCTTCACCCACTTGGCCAGTGATCCCTTGGCCACCATAGGAGTTTTCCTCTTTTAGCCTATGTTTCCAATGGCTGAAAACCCAGGGGTATTAGTGAGGTGCCTCCCGGTTTCGAGGAGCACAGCACAAGACATATCTCTGATCCTGGGTGATTGAAACGGATTACAAAGATACAAAAGGGAACGAAGAGGCAGGGATGGGAAACCATCTTAATGGAACAACCAGGCCTCAGGAAGAAGCAGAGCATTGCTCACTGGTCTCCCGGATCATAAAGCACTCCTAACGTGGGCCGTTGTCACATAGGAGGGCATTTAGTCTTCCCCCACAACCTACCCTTGCATTCATTTGATTCAGTTTCTCTCCCCTCTGCCTCTTCCTCCTGCTGTTATTACTGCTCTCTGGCCACTTCTCAGTTTATTTATCTCATGAGTTTTATTTACTTATTGCCTCTATTAGCTCATGGAGTCGGCTTAGTCTGCTTAGTTTCTTGGCTCCTATTCCACTTTGCTTGGAGCGTCTCTCTGTGAGCTTCTGTGCAGAGTAGAGTTAATAACAGGCCCAAGACGGCTATTCTTAGATCCGTTTTCAGGGCTGGCCCTTGCCTAGCATCTGAGAACTTCGGTTTCAGGAGGGTTCTGACCACTGCTGAATGGCAAGAGTAGCTCGCTCTGCCGACACTGTACAAGCAATAAGGCTTACGCTAAACATGTGCTCTCCTTCTGGCAGTCAGGAATTCGGTGCATACCCGGAAGAGGACACCCATGTGACCAATCCTAAAAAAAAAACAAAAAAAAAAAACCAAAACCCTTGTAATAAGCCTCCCTGGTAGACAGCATGTCATACCTGTTGTTGCGGCTAGTTTCTGGAAGAAATGAGCTCCTCTGGGTCACTCCCCTGGGAAAAGACTCCTGGAAGCTTGTACCTTGTTTCCTCCAGACTTTGCCTTATGCATTTTTTCCCTTTGCTGATTTTGTTCTGTACCTTGTTGCTGTTTTAGCCATAAGTATGACTGTATGCCGAGTCCTGAGTCCTCCTAGCAAATTACTGACCCTGGGGGTGATCTTGAGAACCCCTGACACAACTTGTTTTTAGACCCCTAAAGAATATCTTATTCACGGTCCACCATGTAGTGCTTGTTGTAATCTGACCCTGGCCGTCTCTATACTCGTGTCTTGTCACTCCCTGACCCCCTGTTCTAGTTATGCCAGATTCCTTGCTGTTCCTCAAACATTCCAAGCATGCTCCTGCTCCAGGGCCTTTGGACTTACTGTTGTCAGCCTGTGCCTTTTTTTCCCAGATCTACAAGGCTACTCTTCACCTCATCTGTGTCCCCGCTCACATGTCACCCATCTAAAGTGACTGTCCCTTCCTATCCATATATATGCCTTAAACTATGTATCCCTTTATCTAGGTGAATTACTCATAGCACTTATCAATACTTTACATTATATTGTTTATTTGTTTATTACCTATCTTTCCCAACTAGAGTATAACTAAATGAAGGCAGGGACTTTGCTTTGTTTACTGCCCTATTTTTAGTAGCTAGAACAGTGTTCGGCACATAGAAAGGACACGCTGTATACTATGTTTGCAGAAGGAATGAGTCAATAAATAATACATCTCTCACCAGGCCACATGACACGTCCACGGACAGTGTACAGATGTCTGCCTTTAGATCAAGCCCCGTGGCAGGGACTGTTGATGATACCTCAGTATCTACTCTCTCCTTATTTTGTCGTAATAGGATCCCTGGTTTCTGGCGGGGCACATGGCCACCAGCAATAGCATACATTTCCCAATCCGGTGTTCATAGGTATGGCTATATGACTAAGTGCCGGCCAATGCGATATACGGAGAAGTTGGGTGTGCACCTTTCAGAAGTATCCTTAATTAGAGTGGGTTCTATTTTTCCTCCCCTTTTCCTTTCCTGGTGGAATTGGTTGTGATAACTAGAGCTTGGGTGGCTTTGGATCATGAGGCAACCTTGGGAACAGAAAGTACTGTCGCTTAGTGGAGCAACAAGATTGAAGGGGCCAGATAATTTAAGGCCAATACCAATCCTGAAGAATCTACCTCTCGACTTTGACAAGAGCCAAAAATAAACTTCCATCTTGTTTAAATCCAGGCGTGTGGGATTTTGTCTCACTTGAAGTTGGTCGTAATCCTAATATAAACACTAATTTCCAGTCCGACTTCTTGAAGCCAAGTGGCAGTTATACAGTACAAAGCGTGAAACCATATGAACTATTCAGTTTATTTAAAGGAAGCCGTGGGCATAACAGGAAGGCTGGCAAACAGAATGTTATCCTGTGGGAAATGTCAGCTTTGGAAAAGCATTATAATAAAGCCCCCAATGAGTCACACTTTCCTATGTCCACATGCATCTTTGCAATATGATGTTGGCACTCCTTCCATCAAGAGGCAGAAGCTAGGGATCCCCGGGTGGCTCAGCAGTTGAGCGTCTGCCTTCAGCCCAGGGCGTGATCCTGGGATCCGGGATTGAGGCCCACATTGGGCTTCTTGAGAGGAGCCTGCTTCTCCCTCTGCCTGTGTCTCTGCCTCTCTCATGAATAAATAAATAAATCTTTAAAAAAAAAATAGAGAGAGAGAGAGAGGCAGAGGCTATCTCTCCACGCTCTTGGATCTGGGTTGGCCTTGTGACTGACCTTGACCAATAGAATGTGACAAAAGCAACACTGTGTGAGTTCCAGAGTCTAAGCCATAAGAGACCTTGAGTGGTTGCAGGTGAGGTCATCAGAAATCCCTCCCTGATGGCCAGCCTAGAGAATCATAAAAATAAAGTAGTTGCTACTTTAAGCCACTAAATTTTTTTTAAAAGATTTATTTACTTGAAAGAGAGAGAGAGGGAGAGAGAGTGAGAGCGCACACAAGGGGAGGGGCAGAGGGAGAGGGAGACAAGCAGACTTTCTGTTGAGCATGAAGCTCAAGGTGGGGCTCTATCCTAGCACCCTGAGATCACGACCGGAGCTGAAATCAAGAGTCAGATGCTTAACTGACTGAGCCGTGTAAATGCCCCTAAGCCACTAAATTTTGACAAGGTTTGTTATGCAGCAACAGATACTTGAAAATTAATCAGAGTGCATATCTGTTTCTTGCAACAAAAAGATCCTAAGACAGGGCTAAATGTAAGTTAGCATTTAAAGTAATTGAGCTTGGTGACTTTTTTTTTTTTTTTTTATTCATGAGAGAACAGAGACAGAGACACAGGCAGAGGGAGAAGCAGGCTCCATGCAGGGAGCTTGATGTGGGACTCAATCCCAGGACTCCAGGATCACGCCCTGAGCCAATGGCAGGCTCTAAACCACTGAGCTACCCAAGGATCCCATCGTTTGGTAACTTTTAAACAGAAATATAAAATCTTCAGCTTACCTACTTTGACATTAAGAATAAGGAACACAGGTCTTTATTCAATAATTACAATAAATGTAAAAAAGAAGTAGCAAAGAGTAGTAGAAGGAATATTAAATGAGAAATTAGTAAAAGAGGATTATGAGTCCTCCTATCATTAATTGGTTTGAGACCTTAAGAAAGTTGCCTTGGGGCACCTGGGTGACTCAGTCAGCTAAGCGTCTGTCTGACTCTTGATTTTGGCTCAGGTCATGATCTCAGGGTCATGAGACTGAGCCCCATGTCGGCTCTGTACTCAGCATGGAGTCTGTTTGAGATGCTCTCTTTCCCTTTCCCTCTGCCCCACCCCCTGCATGTGTCCTCACTCTCTAAATAAATAAAATCTTTTAAAAAGATTAAAAAAAAAAAAAAAAGGTTGCCTAACCTTTGGGTGTGTCTCTTTTTCCTCAGGTGTAATATGGGGGCCACCTCATTGCTCACTCACTCATTCATTCCAGAATCACTGAGTACTTCTAACTACTGGGAGCTGCTATCATGAAGAGTGAGATGAAGCAAGATTTTGATTTTCTACTTATACATTTCTGTATAATTTGATTAAAAAAGAAAAACACAGATTAGTTTTTAATCAGCAAAGATCAAGATTAGTTTATAATCAACAAAGATGTTGTTATGCGCTAACCTATGTCTGCACCCAAACAGATATGCTTATGCTAAAGTCCTAATTCAGCCTGTTTTTAAAGATAGGGCCTTTGAAGAGGTCATTAGGTTAAAATGAGGCCATTAGGGGTCAGTCCTAATCCAATCTGAGTGGTATCTTCATAAGGAGAGGAAACTTGGTGCTTGAAGAGACACCGTGCGCACAGAAGGAAAACCAAGCATGGACACAGTGAGCAGGTGGCCACCTACAAGCCGTGGAGAGGCGCCTAAGAAGAAACCCATCCTGCTGACCCTTGGATCTGAGATTTATAGATTGTGACAAGGCAAATTTCTGATGTTTAAATCACCTAGACAGCTGTACTTTGGAGCAGCCCAAACAAACTAATACAGATGTTTCCTATTGAAAAAGAGCTAGTACCTTCAATGGCACGGGGTCCCTATTCTTGAGGTGCTTGTGTTCAAGTAGGAGAAATATTAACCTTTAAAAACAATGCAGTATGATAAATGCTATGGTGGAACCACATAAAGAATACTCGGAGTCTAGAGGAGGGGAACGTGACTGGCCGTGAAGAGGGAGATAATAGTGGCTCCAGCAGGGAGACTTTGGAAAACTTCACCTACGAGCAAGATGCCATCTTCATGTTGGAGGAAAAATAGATGATAATAACAATCCTAATTACTGGCCGCTCTGCTGGGCCTCTGTGGTTGGTGGTCATATAGAGCATCGGTCCCACATAAAAATGTCAAGAATCAGTAAAATCTCAACAAACATATGTACACAAACCGGAGAATGGGAATACTGATGTAGTATTGTCAATACCATATTTTACTAACGAAGAAAAGAAAAAGGATATTTAGGGAGGAGCAAGAGGGCGGAAGAGCAGGGTCCCCAAATCACCTGTCTCCACCAAACTACTTAGAAAACCTTCAAATTATCCTGAAAATCTATGAATTCGGCCTGAGATTTAAAGAGAGACCAGCTGGAATGCTACAGTGAGAAGAGTTCGCGCTTCTATCAAGGTAGGAAGACGGGGAAAAAGAAATAAAGAAACAAAAGGCCTCCAAGGGGGAGGGGCCCACGAGGAGCCGGGCTGAGGCCGGGGCGAGTGTCCCCAGGACAGGAGAGCCCCGTCCCGGAGACGCAGGAGCTGCACCGACCTTCCCGGGGGAAAGGGGCTCCAGGGAGGTGGAGCAGGACCCAGGAGGGCGGGGATGCCCTCGGGCTCCCCGGGACACTAACAGACACCTGCGCCCCGGGAGAGTGCGCCGAGCTCCCTAAGGGCTGCAGCGCGCACAGCGGACCCGGAGCAGCTCGGAGGGGCTCGGGGGCGGCTCCGCGGAGGGGGCTGCGCGGCCCCGGGAGCAGCTCGGGGTGGGGCTCGGGCAGAGGAAGAGGCTCCGTGCGGAGGGGGCTGCGCGGTTCCAGGAGCAGCTCGGAGGGACTTGGGCGGCGGCTCCGCGGAGGGGGCTGCGGGGCGGGAGCGCGGATCCACCAGCGCAGGCTCCGGAGCACAGGGCGCCGGGACACAGCCCAGGATCCCGCCTCCCCCGGGACAGGCAGAGGCCGGGAGGGCCCAGGACAGCGAGGACGCTCCTGCCCCAGCTGAGCAGATCAGCGGCCCCGCCCCGGAGCCTCCAGGCCCTGCAGACGGAGTTCCTGCCGGAGCTGAATCCAGGTTTCCAGAGCTGCCCCGCCACTGGGGCTGTTCCTCCTGCGGCCTCACGGGGTAAACAACCCCCCACTGAGCCCTGCACCAGGCAGGGGCACAGCAGCTCCCCCAACTGCTAACACCTGAGAATCAGCACAACAGGCCCCTCCCCCAGAACACCAGCTAGACGGACAACTTCCAGGAGAAGCCAAGGGACTTAAAGTACACAGAATCAGAAGATACTCCCCCGTGGTTCTTTTGTTTTGTTTTGTTTTGTTTTGTTTTGCTTTTTGATTTGTTTCCTTCCCCCACCCCCTTTTTTTTCTCCTTTCTTTTTCTTTCTCTTTTCTTCTTCTTTTTTTTTTCGTTTTTTTTTTTTTCTTTTTCTTCCCTTTTTTTTTCTCTTTCTCTTTTCTTTCCTTCTTTCTCTCCTCTCTTTTTCTCTTTTTCCCAATACAACTTGCTTTTGGCCACTCTGCACTGAGCAAAATGACTAGAAGGAAAACCTCACCTCAAAAGAAAGAATCAGAAACAGTCCTCTCTCCCACAGAGTTACAAAATCTGGATTACAATTCAATGTCAGAAAGCCAATTCAGAAGCACTATTATACAGCTACTGGTGGCTCTAGAAAAAAGTATAAAGGACTCAAGAGACTTCATGACTGCAGAATTTAGAGCTAATCAGGCAGAAATTAAAAATCAATTGAATGAGATGCAATCCAAACTAGAAGTCCTAACGACAAGGGTTAACGAGGTGGAAGAACGAGTGAGTGACCTAGAAGACAAGTTGATAGCAAAGAGGGAAACTGAGGAAAAAAGAGACAAACAATTAAAAGACCATGAAGATAGATTAAGGGAAATAAACGACAGCCTGAGGAAGAAAAACCTACGTTTAATTGGGGTTCCCGAGGGCGCCGAAAGGGACAGAGGGCCAGAATATGTATTTGAACAAATTCTAGCTGAAAACTTTCCTAATCTGGGAAGGGAAACAGGCATTCAGATCCAGGAAATAGAGAGATCCCCCCCTAAAATCAATAAAAACCGTTCAACACCTCGACATTTAATTGTGAAGCTTGCAAATTCCAAAGATAAGGAGAAGATCCTTAAAGCAGCAAGAGACAAGAAATCCCTGACTTTTATGGGGAGGAGTATTAGGGTAACAGCAGACCTCTCCACAGAGACCTGGCAGGCCAGAAAGGGCTGGCAGGATATATTCAGGGTCCTAAATGAGAAGAACATGCAACCAAGAATACTTTATCCAGCAAGGCTCTCATTCAAAATGGAAGGAGAGATAAAGAGCTTCCAAGACAGGCAGCAACTAAAAGAATATGTGACCTCCAAACCAGCTCTGCAAGAAATTTTAAGGGGGCCTCTTAAAATTCCCCTTTAAGAAGAAGTTCAGTGGAACAGTCCACAAAAACAAAGACTGAATAGATATCATGATGACACTAAACTCATATCTCTCAATAGTAACTCTGAATGTGAACGGGCTTAATGACCCCATCAAAAGGCGCAGGGTTTCAGACTGGATAAAAAAGCAGGACCCATCTATTTGCTGTCTACAAGAGACTCATTTTAGACAGAAGGACACCTACAGCCTGAAAATAAAAGGTTGGAGAACCATTTACCATTCGAATGGTCCTCAAAAGAAAGCAGGGGTAGCCATCCTTATATCAGATAAACTAAAATTTACCCCAAAGACTGTAGTGAGAGATGAAGAGGGACACTATATCATACTTAAAGGATCTATTCAACAAGAGGACTTAACAATCCTCAATATATATGCTCCGAATGTGGGAGCTGCCAAATATATAAATCAATTATTAACCAAAGTGAAGAAATACTTAGATAATAATACACTTATACTTGGTGACTTCAATCTAGCTCTTTCTATACTCGATAGGTCTTCTAAGCAAAACATCTCCAAAGAAACGAGAGCTTTAAATGATACACTGGACCAGATGGATTTCACAGATATCTACAGAACTTTACATCCAAACTCAACTGAATACACATTCTTATCAAGCGCACATGGAACTTTCTCCAGAATAGACCACATATTGGGTCACAAATCGGGTCTGAACCGATACCAAAAGATTGGGATTGTCCCCTGCATATTCTCGGACCATAATGCCTTGAAATTAGAACTAAATCACAACAAGAAGTTTGGAAGGACCTCAAACACATGGAGGTTAAGGACCATCCTGCTAAAAGATAAAAGGGTCAACCAGGAAATTAAGGAAGAATTAAAAAGATTCATGGAAACTAATGAGAATGAAGATACAACCGTTCAAAATCTTTGGGATGCAGCAAAAGCAGTCCTGAGGGGGAAATACATCGCAATACAAGCATCCATTCAAAAACTGGAAAGAACTCAAATACAAAAGCTAACCTTGGGATCCCTGGGTGGCGCAGCGGTTTGGCGCCTGCCTTTGGCCCAGGGCGTGATCCTGGAGACCCGGGATCGAATCCCACATCGGGCTCCCGGTGCATGGAGCCTGCTTCTCCCTCTGCCTGTGTCTCTGCCTCTCTCTATTTCTCTCTCTGTGACTATCATAAATAAATAAAAATTAAAAAAAAAAAAACAAACAAAAAAAAACAAAAGCTAACCTTACACATAAAGGAGCTAGAGAAAAAACAGCAAATAGATCCTACACCCAAGAGAAGAAGGGAGCTAATAAAGATTCGAGCAGAACTCAACGAAATCGAGACCAGAAGAACTGTGGAACAGATCAACAGAACCAGGAGTTGGTTCTTTGAAAGAATTAATAAGATAGATAAACCATTAGCCAGCCTTATTAAAAAGAAGAGAGAGAAGACTCAAATTAATAAAATCATGAATGAGAAAGGAGAGATCACTACCAACACCAAGGAAATACAAACGATTTTAAAAACATATTATGAACAGCTCTACGCCAATAAATTAGGCAATCTAGAAGAAATGGACGCATTCCTGGAAAGCCACAAACTACCAAAACTGGAACAGGAAGAAATAGAAAACCTGAACAGGCCAATAACCAGGGAGGAAATTGAAGCAGTCATCAAAAACCTCCCAAGACACAAGAGTCCAGGGCCAGATGGCTTCCCAGGAGAATTTTATCAAACGTTTAAAGAAGAAATCATACCTATTCTCCTAAAGCTGTTTGGAAAGATAGAAAGAGATGGAGTACTTCCAAATTCGTTCTATGAAGCCAGCATCACCTTAATTCCAAAGCCAGACAAAGACCCCGCCAAAAAGGAGAATTACAGACCAATATCCCTGATGAACATGGATGCAAAAATTCTCAACAAGATACTGGCCAATAGGATCCAACAGTACATTAAGAAAATTATTCACCATGACCAAGTAGGATTTATCCCTGGGACACAAGGCTGGTTCAACACCCGTAAAACAATCAATGTGATTCATCATATCAGCAAGAGAAAAACCAAGAACCATATGATCCTCTCATTGGATGCAGAGAAAGCATTTGACAAAATACAGCATCCATTCCTGATTAAAACTCTTCAGAGTGTAGGGATAGAGGGAACATTCCTCGACATCTTAAAAGCCATCTATGAAAAGCCCACAGCAAATATCATTCTCAATGGGGAAGCACTGGGAGCCTTTCCCCTAAGATCAGGAACAAGACAGGGATGTCCACTCTCACCACTGCTATTCAACATAGTACTGGAAGTCCTAGCCTCAGCAATCAGACAACAAAAAGACATTAAAGGCATTCAAATTGGCAAAGAAGAAGTCAAACTCTCTCTCTTCGCCGATGACATGATACTCTACATAGAAAACCCAAAAGTCTCCACCCCAAGATTGCTAGAACTCATACAGCAATTCGGTAGCGTGGCAGGATACAAAATCAATGCCCAGAAGTCAGTGGCATTTCTATACACTAACAATGAGACTGAAGAAAGAGAAATTAAGGAGTCAATCCCATTTACAATAGCACCCAAAAGCATAAGATACCTAGGAATAAACCTCACCAAAGATGTAAAGGATCTATACCCTCAAAACTATAGAACACTTCTGAAAGAAATTGAGGAAGACACAAAGAGATGGAAAAATATTCCATGCTCATGGATTGGCAGAATTAATATTGTGAAAATGTCAATGTTACCCAGGGCAATGTACTCGTTTAATGCAATCCCTATCAAAATACCATGGACTTTCTTCAGAGAGTTAGAACAAATTATTTTAAGATTTGTGTGGAATCAGAAAAGACCCCGAATAGCCAGGGGAATTTTAAAAAAGAAAACCATATCTGGGGGCATCACAATGCCAGATTTCAGGTTGTACTACAAAGCTGTGGTCATCAAGACAGTGTGGTACTGGCACAAAAACAGACACATAGATCAGTGGAACAGAATAGAGAATCCAGAAGTGGACCCTGAACTTTATGGGCAACTAATATTCGATAAAGGAGGAAAGACTATCCATTGGAAGAAAGACAGTCTCTTCAATAAATGGTGCTGGGAAAATTGGACATCCACATGCAGAAGAATGAAACTAGAGCACTCTCTTTCACCATACACAAAGATAAACTCAAAATGGATGAAAGATCTAAATGTGAGACAAGATTCCATCAAAATCCTAGAGAAGAACACAGGCAACACCCTTTTTGAACTCGGCCATAGTAACTTCTTGCAAGATACATCCACAAAGGCAAAAGAAACAAAAGCAAAAATGAACTATTGGGACTTCACCAAGATAAGAAGCTTTTGCACAGCAAAGGATACAGTCAACAAAACTCAAAGACAACCTACAGAAGGGGAGAAGATATTTGCAAATGACATATCAGATAAAGGGCTAGTTTCCAAGATCTATAAAGAACTTCTTAAACTCAACACCAAAGAAACAAACAATCCAATCATGAAATGGGCAAAAGACATGAAGAGAAATCTCACAGAGGAAGACATAGACATGGCCAACATGCACTATGAGGAAAATGCTCTGCATCACTTGCCATCAGGGAAATACAAATCAAAACTACAATGAGATACCACCTCACACCAGTGAGAATGGGGAAAATTAACAAGGCAGGAAACAACAAATGTTGGAGAGGATGCGGAGAAAAGGGAACCCTCTTACACTGTTGGTGGGAATGTGAACTGGTGCAGCCACTCTGGAAAACTGTGTGGAGGTTCCTCAAACTGTTAAAAATATATCTGCCCTATGACCCAGCAATTGCACTGTTGGGGATTTACCCCAAAGATACAAATGCAATGAAACGCCGGGACACCTGCACCCCGATGTTTCTAGCAGCAATGGCCACTATAGCCAAACTGTGGAAGGAGCCTCGGTGTCCAACGAAAGATGAATGGATAAAGAAGATGTGGTTTATGTATACAATGGAATATTACTCAGCTATTAGAAATGACAAATACCCACCATTTGCTTCAACGTGGATGGAACTGGAGGGTATTATGCTGAGTGAAGTAAGTCAGTCGGAGAAGGACAAACATTATATGTTCTCATTCATTTGGGGAATATAAATAATAGTGAAAGGGAAAATAAGGGAAGGGAGAAGAAATGTGTGGGAAATATCAGAAAGGGAGACAGAACGTAAAGACTGGTAACTCTGGGAAACGAACTAGGGGTGGTAGAAGGGGAGGAGGGCGGGGGGTGGGAGTGAATGGGTGACGGGCACTGGGTGTTATTCTGTATGTTAGTAAATTGAACACCAATAAAAAAAAAGAAAAAGAAAAAGGATATTTAAAATGTTATCTACCATCCTCACTGTATCATTAAAGATATTTTAACATAAAAAATAGATAAGACATTACCTCATAATAAAAAAATCCCTTAAATTAAATACATTTAAGCTTTATTTATTTTTAAAGATTTTATTTATTCATGAGAGACAGAGACATAGGCAGTGGGAGAAGCAGTCTCCCTGCAGGGAGTCTAATGTGGTACTCGATCCCGGGATCACAGCCTGATGAGCCAAAGGCAGACACTCAACCACTGAGTCACCCGGCGTCCCTACCTTTAGCTTTAAATTACCTCCATAGACCTTAGTTTTTGCACTGCACAGATATTAGTAGTCTTAGACCAGGATTTGACGGCCACGAGAGTTTCCATGCTACTTTTATCAGTCAGGTTATGAGCACAGTATTTGACTTCTTTACATGGCAAAAACTCCTGGTTTTTCTCTCATTTGTATTTTCTGTCTTCCAAAGAAATAGACGACACTAGAAAGCATGGCTACTTGGCTAAAGACTACCCCTTTATCCACTTTTCGCAACTAGATATGATTATGTGGCTAAGTTTTAGCCGAGGGGATGTAAGCTGAAGTAGACCCTATTTCTGGGTCATCTCTATCTTAAGATAAGCCACTTGCCTTGGAGTCCCTCTCTTTTCCTTCGCCATAGGTTGGAAGCATGAGTGTGCCCACAACCTGACTGTGACCCTGAAGATGAAGAGATCACCTCAGGGAATAGTGAAACAATAATACATGGAAGGAAGGTGGATCCCGGAGTGACTTGATGGGGTGGAGACTCCCTGCCAAGTTGGACTGCTCACCTTCCAGTAACACGAGAAGGTTATGAACTTCTGTGGCATTTAAGCCTCTGCATGTAAATGTATACTTTTTAGTGTTTTGTTTTTTGGGGCAGCTTAGTGTTCACCCTCATAAGCAAGTCTTGCTTTCTCTTGCTTTTCCTGTGATATTTGCCTTTCAACTTCCCCTTCAGAAGTTTCCTGCTACTCCTATGTATCCTATACCCAGATGGGATATGTGAACTACTAGGTCACCGGAGAAAGACAATGACATCATAGTCTCCAGTCTAAGTGTGGAATTCCCCCAAAGGAGAAGGCCAGTTACCTTCATAGTACTCTTGACAGACTCTCCCCGTAAGTCTCCACCTCGGACCCTTTGACCTACTTAGATGGCAGTTAAAGGAATCATTCCCATAGTTAGATTGGCTGCTCACTCTCAGTACTTTCCACTCTGCTTGTATCACTTCCCCTTTCTATCTTCTGAACACTGCCTCTTTTTCTTTCCTGAGAACTAGATAAAACACATTCTCTTTCAAATCATAGACATTTGCAAAGAATAGTTATTGAACAATTACTTCATAAGGTAGAACAGAAAATGAGGAAACAGGGAAAAGTACCCAACTTTTCAGTCTACTTGGAAAAAAAAAACAGATAAATAAGTAGGCAATTATGAATTAAAGTGAAAAGTTCTATAATTCAAATAAGTGTAGTGTGTCATAAGAACACTTAGAAGAGGCACTTAACCCAGTTTGTGTAGGAGGGAGTGGGGTCAACAGTTTAGGTGTGGAAAAAGGTGAAGTAAGTGTGCGTGTTGGCAGTAGAAAACTGTACACCTGTTGGTTAAGAATACATAATTTTAAAACTTCAAATAACTTACAGTATAGACAATAAAAAGTGAAAGTTCTTCCCCAAACACATTAATTTTAATACCTATTGTGATCTGTTAATATTTGATGTGTGTTCTTCCAGATAAATAGATTTGAAAATAGACATATCAATCTATATGAAATAGACATATCATATCATATATATCCATGTAGGGTCTTTTCAAAAATCGAATTGTAGTATACATATTGTTATACAGCTGCCATCCCCCCCCCACATAATCTTCCTTATCATGTGCATATATTTACCTCATTTTAAAAATAGTTGATAGATTTCCCTACTAAAGATTCACTAACTTATTTAATAAATCTCTTCTTCTTTTTGACATTTAGGTTACTTTCCATTTTTTCCCTTCTAATAGTAGTGTTTCGAGTAACATTCTATCCATTGAACTCAGTGATAAATATTAAGAGAAAAAAATTACAATCTGAACATTCTATACCTGCCCCAAATATTCTATGTCTATGAAAAGAATTTTTTTTTTAATATGTGAAGTATCAGAAAGTTACCTTCTGCTTTTCTTTCTGGGGAAATTACATGAGGAATCACTATAGCAAAATCAAAATCAAAGTGAAACTGTATTTCAGGGAGATTTTAAGTGTATAAAAACATGTATGAGTAATGAACCCAGTACAATTTCAAAGACCAGCATAGATGATCAGAGCATGGCTCCTCAACGGGGAACTTAAATATTATAAAGAAATCGACAGTTCCAAATTAAGGTTTAGGGTTTCTTTTGATTCCAGACAAACCCTAAGAGGGGTCTGTTTTTGCATCATGACAAAATTTTCTAGAAAAATAAGAATGGCTAGGGATCCCTGGGTGGCACAGCGGTTTGGCACCTGCCTTTGGCCCAGGGCGCGATCCTGGAGACCCGGGATCGAATCCCACGTCGGGCTCCCGGTGCATGGAGCCTGCTTCTCCCTCTGCCTGTGTCTCTGCCTCTCTCTCTCTCTGTCTCTGTGTGACTATCACAAATAAATAAAAATTAAAAAAAAAAAAAAACGAACTCGTCATTACCTTAAAAAAAAAAAAAGAATGGCTAAAGAATACTCATACAAATGAGGTTGGAGGTTGCTATTTGCCTTATCAGATGCTGAAGAATTATAAACATACAATTGTTGTAGCATGTTATGACTCAGAAGTGATAACCTGCAACTAGAACTTATAAAATATAGAAATATAATAAGGTAACATGTTTTTAAAAATTACAAACTTAAAGATAAGGAATTGATTCATTAATAGTTAATGTGGAGAAGAAGGAAATTTTGATGACTATTTTATTAGAACTTTGAATCACAGCATACATACAGATAAAAAGTTAAAAATTCAACCATAAAAAATTGGAGAAGGTATAGAAGAAAGTTTATATCATCCGTTTATTTTTTTTAAACGATTTTATTTATTTGAGGGGAGGAGAGAGAGAGAGAGAGAGAGAGATCACACGCACGAGCAGGGGGAGAGGGAGACGCAGACTCCCTACTGAGCAGGGAGCATGATCCCAGGACCCTGGGATCATGACCTGGGCCGAAGGCAGAACTTGAGGGACTGAGCCACTCAGGTGCCCCTATATCATCCCTTCTTAAGGAAAGACTGGATCCTTCAATCAAAAGAAAAGGGAAGAAGCCATAGGAAAAGATAATATAAAAAAAAAAAAAAAAGGAAAAGATAATGGATTTGACCATATAAAAAGTCACAGTAGTTCAAAATAATATAGACACAAAAGGCAAATCATAAACCAGGAAAGATTTCTACACCGTACATTGAAAAAAAAAAAAAAATAGGGTTACTATCATTTGGCAAAACTCCGATACTGGTTAAATCCAACTCTCGGCCTAGTCTGTGCCCAAACCTTCACAGATGAATGTGTCTGAAGAAAAAAAAATACAAAACTATGTGCACTGGTCTAATTGTAAATTTACGGTTAATTGCCTTTAAGTGAGCAATTGTTCCTGTTGTAAAATCGTAATGCATTTCCCTACTTCTCTCATTCTCCCATGTTCCCTGACAACTATTTCATACCCCCTTCCACACTTCCAGCATCTTCTCCCCATCTTCACTCTGAATCATTTTGCTTATTTCACTCAGAAAGTAGTAGAAACCAGAGGATTTCCACAGTCACACCATCATGTCACCCCACCCACTAGCATCTCCCGTCCTGTTGCAGAAGAATCTCCTATACTCCCAGCATCCCTTTCACAGGGTCTCTGTTCCACCCCCTTTTGCGTGCTCAAGGACAAAGCTGTGTCTCCAGAAATTCCCTCTATCTGCTGAACCACTCTCTTCAGCCCACAGTCATGACATTATTTTTCACGTCTTAAAAAAAAAAAATCTCTTTTGTCCCACTCCCCCCCTTAAGTTACTGCCCCTTGCTCTGGGCTGCAGCAATCCCCCTAGAAGGAGCTGGATATACTTGCTTTACCATTTTCAGTTCCTCAACTTCCATTCTCTCTTGACTCAACCCGTTCAGGCTTTCACTCCCACCCATTCCAGTGCAACTGTTCTTGTCAAGGTCAGCCGTGACTTTCCTTTTTTGCTAAACCCAATGTTCAACCTTCAGCTTTACCTTCAGTTTTACCTGATCTATTATTGGGAGCATGTGACACAACAGTCACCCCCTCTTCCAGGAAACATCAGCTCACCTGGCACCCAGGACACCACTCTCCTTACTCTGTTCTTCCTGCCTCACAGGTTTTCGTGTCTAACGTGGCCCTCCTGAATTTTCCACATTCCCCCAACGATCCACTCAGTAGGCTTAACCATCTCAGTGAATGGCGACCTTCTTTCCAGTTGTTCAGACCAAAAATCTAGAAGTCCTATTTGATTCTTCTCATTGTCCCAAACTCTGCTTATGACCAACAGTAAACCTGTTGGTTCGCTCTTCAAAACAGATCTAGATTCTTATCTAATCTTACCAGTGTCTCTGCTCCGGTTCTGAGTACAAGCTACAACATATCTCAAGGGGATTCATAATCTTTTAACTGTTTTTTCTGCTTCCCCCCTCGTTCCTTTTGTTCTCCTCCCAGCAGTCAAAGTGATCCTGCTAAGTCTGATTAACATGTTGAGTCTTTGCTCAAAAATGTCCAACAGAAAAAAAAAAAATGTCCAACAGATTCCTGTCTCAGAGTTGAACTCCGCGTCCTCCTATAGGATAAGCCCCCTTCCCATTCTCATCCTTTACACTCTCCTTGCTCACTCTGCTTCAGTCACAGCAGCCTGTTTACTCTTCCTGAAAAAAGACAGGCGACCTGAGCCTTTTCAAGGGTTCCCCCTCTCCTTTGTATCTTTACTCAATTCCCTGCCCATTCTCTGTAGTCGTTCCTGCTAAATCCCTATCCCCTCCCTTGCTTCATTTTTTTGAGTTAGTATTCATCATCCTCTAATATATTTATTTTGTCTATTGTTTCTGTCTACTCCCATTAGGATGCAAGCTCCATGAAGTTAGGGACTTTTGTTTGTATTATTATTATTTTTTTTTTGCTGATGCAGTCTCGGTGCTGGCACATAGTAGTTGCTCAATAAAGGTCTGTTGAATAAATTAAAAAAAAACTACATTCAATGAATATACAAAGGGCAAAAAGGAGTATAAATCTCTTCAGAATTCCTAAACTGTCAATTGACAATACATGTCAGAAGCCTTAACCGTACGTTCAGTAATTTCACGTTTAGAAACATCTCCGTGCAGAATTTCCCAGGCTAGAATAAGGGAAGTACCATTGCAGAATAGTTATCTGGAAAATAAAGACAATATTAAAAAAAAAAAAAAAAGAAAAGAAAAGATTTCTTCTAGCCTGCTGTGGTTCTGATTCGGTGGTACACTGTAATTACCTGAGGGATTTTAGCATATGCTGATGCCTGAGTGCCACCTTTAGAGACTCTGATTTAATTGGTTTTGACTGTTGTCCCCTTGCCATCATATCAGTAGCCTCTAATGATTATTACTGAGAGCCTGTTAATTCATGAGCGGCTGTCGCGGTCATCTTGTCCACATTTCTGGGACCATGTCATGTATTACCATACAAAGAGAAGGGGTTAGAGGACACTACCTGTAAGTGCTCTTCCAATGCAGATGCTCCATGTCCACTTGGAAAATGCTCTTGACTAGGGGTTTGTATGGAAGCAGTGGCTGTTTCTTCCAGGTGATTCATTGGTATATGTGTATGCTTGCATGTGTGAGAAGGCAGAGAAAGTAAGCTGTAGAGTGCTTTGAAATAAGAAAAGATCATTTATTTTTATCATAGAGAAGCCAAGAGAATAAATACATCTTCCATAAAGAGTCATCAAGCCCTCCAGCAGTGTGTGTCAGGCATGATGGTAGTTAGGGGAGCCTGTTACGGCTTCTGGTAGGGCTTCTGAGAACAGGAGACTAGGATTTTAAAATGCTCATGAGGGATCCCTGGGTGGCGCAGCGGTTTGGCGCTTGCCTTTGGCCCAGGGCGCGATCCTGGAGACCCGGGATCGAATCCCGCGTCGGGCTCTCGGTGCATGGAGCCTGCTTCTCCCTCTGCCTGTGTCTCTGCCTCTCTCTCTCACTGCATGCCTATCATAAATAAATAAAAAAATTTTTTAAATGCTCATGAATGTACTTATTTATTTTTTTACACATGTCTTAGCCTATTTGGTCTGTTTTAACAGAATAGCATTGACTGGGTGACTTATAAACAACAGAAATTGATTTCTCGTAGCTTTGGAGACTGGGAAGTCAAAGAGTGAGGCATTGGCAGATTTGGTGTCTGGGAAGGGCCTGTTTCCTAGTTCACTGATGCCCGTCTTTGCTTCGTGTCCTCCCCCGGCAGAGGGGGTAGGGAGCGTGCTGGGGTCTCTTTCATAAGGGCACCCAGCCCATTCACGAGGGCTCCACCTTCTTATCTGAAGACCCTACCTCCAAATTCCACATTACACTGGGGATTAGATTTCAATACAGGAATTTGGGGTGGCACTTGAACATTCCCTCTAGCTCAACATAGGACAATGAGGAACATCAGCAAACAGTGTGAGTAACTCTTTTTGAAGCGTCTATAAACAGTCAGTATGGAAAGCACTTCTGATCTACAGAACTTGGTCATCTCTCTTTGTATATGTGATTTGTAGCTTTTTTTTTTTTTAACAGAATATCCTTTTTTTTTAAAGATTTTATTTATTTATTCATGAGAGACAGAGAGAGAGAGAGGCAGAGACACAGGCAGAGAGAGAAGCAGGCTCCATGCAGGGAGCCTGACATGGGACTCGATCCCAAGACCCCAGGGTCATGCCCTGGGCCGAAGGCAGGCGCTAAACCACTGAGCCACCCAGGCGTCCCTAGCCTTTTCTATCATATCCCTTTAAGTATGAGGAGTATGAAGAGTGTGACACATACTCCAATTAGATAAATCTGCCAATAAAGAAATAATTTTGTTTAATGAATTCTGAATTAGTTCAGTTGCCAGTAATATTTTGTTTTCTCAGCTGAATAAACAATAAATCCAGGCAGCTAGTTAGATGAATGGTGCACTTGAAAGAAACTTTCTGGAACACAGAAACTAAAGTTGTTCACGCTATCATTAAAAAGATAATGTAGTTGCGCTGAATTAACCTACTTAGGGATGCATTTCCTCCCAAGAGAAACTACAAAGTTATTCCTCGCCAGCGGACCTCACTGCCCCCACCACAATTAGACATTAGGGATTAAATAACCTGGTGTTGCGCTGATCACTGTGAACTACAAAGCCTTCAAAAAAAAAAAAAAATCCAATTACCCACTTAGATAACCAGAGAAGTGTACTTTTAAAGGCAAAAGAACCTGTTTTATAAAAAAAGTTATTTCACGTAACATTTGGTTTTAAATCCCAGCTCTGGAACTTACTATAAAATGAGAAAATTCACTTATATTGTTAAATAATATATCAGTAAGTATAACGTGATTCTAAGGATAAAATGCTTGGCACATAGCAAATGCTCAGTGTTAGCATTTATCATTACAGGGATTATTTGTGCGGCTAAGTTGTAGATATTACTAAATATTACTTATGAGTCTTTTGATTAAATCTTTTTTTTAACGGTTTAATCTTAAGATTTTATTTATCTATTTGACACACACACAGAGAGAACAAGCAGAAGGGGCTGGCAGGTGGAGGGAGAGGGAGAAGCAGACTCCCCACCAAGCAGAGAGCCCATGGGACTCGGTGCCAGGACCTTGGGATCCTGACTCCAGCAGAAGGCAGATGCTTAACCAACCGAGCCACCCAGGTGCCCCCTAAGGTTAAATCTTTTTAAGAAGATTAAGAAAAGGCCATTTCTTTTGACCTCACCAAGTGTTACAAAGTAGATTACCTCTGTAATGTGAGAACACTGTAGTTCTGGTTAATTTTTTGTTAATTTCACTACACAAGATGCCTAGTTTTTAATTTTTTTTAAAGATTTTATTTATTCATGAGAGACACACAGAGAGAGAGATTGAGAGAGAGAGAGAGAGGCAGAGACACAGGCAGAGGGAGAAGCAGGCTCCATGCAGGGAGCCCGACGTGGGACTGGATTCCGGGTCTCCAGGGTCATGCCCTGGGCTGAGGGCGGCGCTAAACTGCTTGAGCCACCCGGGTTGCCCAAGATGTCTAGTTTCAAACAGAACTTGGTCAGCTATAATATTGATGCTGTTAATAGCTGTTTTTTTTTTAAAGAATTTATTTATTTGATGGAGAGAGAGTACAAGTAGGCAGAGCAGCAGGCAGAGGGAGAGGGAGAAGCAGGCTCCTCGCTGAGCAGAGAGCCTGATGCAGCGCTTGATCCCGGCTCCTGGGATCACGAGCTGAGCCAAAGGCACATGCTTAACCGACTGAGCCACCCAGGTGCCCCAAGACGCTGTAATAGTCTTGAACAGATGCATAGTGTAACGAAAGTGAAAATGATTTTGATGATCCCGGAAACCAGGATGTGGTGATGAGCATGGGTGGCGGGCGGTGGCAAAATTGACAGAAAAACCTTCATCAGTGAGGGAACCAGAGGACCAGACCCTTATGTACAGGATTCTAACTCATACTGGGTCGCACTAAATCATCTTTACACAGGATACTGATGCTGAGATTCTGGCCATAAGCCTCTCATTATCGCAGAGATTTATGTCTGGTCTCTAAAAATGAGGAAGGCCTGAAGAACAGTAGGAGGAAGAAGACCATGAAGGAGGCCTGTGGATGTGTTAAGGAACCAGCAGTGTAATCATCATGACCTAAGCGGCTAGGTCTAGTGACCCGCCACCTCGGTTTATTTTCGCTGAATGGTATACTAGGAGCGATGATCTGAGTGGCAATAGCTTTTCTAGACATCTCCTTTTTCTTTCTACTAAGCACCACCTTTGTGAGTGACCGGGGTTAGCTGGAACCAACAGGTCTGGGTTGCGGAGTTCCTGCACTGTCCACACACTCGGCTGTCTTCAGTTTTGGTGACTGCGACGGCACTGGGTTGCAGTTTCCTTTCTGAGAACAGCTGAGTTAATGGGAAGGAAGTAGGTGTTTGGCTGGTTCTGTCCTGCGGGGTTAGCGCAGGGCTGGGTTGCTGAGCCTCAGCTTCTGCTTTTGTGGGCCTTGGTTTGCTAACTGGTTCCTCTTTATGCACGTTGGTAAAATCAGTCTGAGCGGCCCGAACTAATCCCTTTTCTGGGAACAAATGACTGAGAATGCAAGGAGTGGCTGACCTGCTTTATCCAAACTCTTGGCCACAACCGTGCTCAACATTCTTCATTGGTTTCCTATCTACTGCTAATCTTTTAAATATCTTGCTAAACCTTAAGAAAAAGGGGTGTGTGTCCGATTTAAATATTGCTTTTGTGAGAATGTTTTTGCCTGTGTTGAAGAATGTAGCTTTGGGGAAGATCTAAATGAAGCATCCATTACTGCTAGGTGATCTTGGTAGGATTAGAGCCTCTGATCTGAAGTTGGAGTCTTCGGAAGCCCTGAGGTTGGATGTGGTTCTGCCATTACCTGACATGTTTCATCATTTGTTTTATTTGAGGTTGAAATCATACGTATGATATTATTTGACACCGGTCTCCAACATTCCATTAAGGTCTTTGGCTTCCCAGGCCTCATTTGTCCAAGAAATGGAAGCTTCTGCTTCCTTAAGAATGTCTGGTCTCCCCTGCTAGTGCGACTGTCTCTGAAACCCTTCTCAGGTTCTAGGATATCTATGCCACTTCTTTGCAGATGTTTGGGAAGTGGTGGTTGACCTAAAAATAGTAAGAATCAAGAAAAAAAAAGAAGGCGGCTGCCATGCAAATATTCTCAGCTCTTTGCAACATTTCTGTTACCATCACAAACAGTTAATTAGATGATTCCTTAAAGTCCTACAGATATATCTTACCGCTAAAAAGTTCAGATCTACCACTACAATTTAAGTCTAAAAAACAAAAAATCACCTTTAAGCCGGAGGGCCCTAGGGGAGGGGGTGTCAAGATCGCCTAGATTCGAAACCCAGTTTGGCCATTCTCTAGCTACGTAGTCTCTGGTGAGCTGCATCATCTGTGAAGTGGGGATAAAAATTAGCAGTCACCATATAGGATTGATGAAACACGTGATCACAGTTCAAGCTACCATTGTTTTTCTCTTCCTTAACAATAAAAAAGGGGCAGCCCGGGTGGCTCAGTGGTTCAGCGCCGCCTTCAGCCCGGGGCGTGATCCTGGAGACCCGGGATCGAGTCCCACGTCGGGCTCCCTGCATGGAGCCTGCTTCTCCCTCTGCCTGGGTCTCTGCCTCTCTCTCTCCCTGTGTCTTTCATGAATAAATACATAAAATCTTAAAAATAAAAAGTAATAATAATAAAGAAGTGAGGGAACTACGTATTGAGTAGCTACTATTTTCTAGGCCCTGGTCAGGCAGTTTCTATCTCTGATCCTGTGTAATTGTCAGAGGCAAGCATTCTTTTATTTTCCAGATTATTACACTTAAGACTCCAAAGCTTCATCAAGTGTCCTAAGGATCACACCGTACGGAGTCCAAGTCCAGCGTTGTTTGTAAAGCACGTGCCCTTTTTCACTACCAGAGGTAAAGGCCTAAAAAAACTTTACTCATTTTTTTTCCCGGGCTTTAGTGTCTCAGGTTTCCCACTACTGTTACACGATGGATGAAACAAATGGATGGTGCCTGAAAAGGCCCAGATGAAGCCTCAACGCCGATTCCCAAGCGCGGGAAGCCAGGCTGAAAAGGCTGCAGAGTGTCTGCCGCCAAGTATCCACATTCTGGAAACGCCGGGACTACCGGGACCCCAGAAGGGCCAGGTGAGGCAAGGGCAAGGGTGAGGCGAGACGGGAGGAGGCCGGGTGGCACACAGGGAGCTACTCTGTGGACAGGATGGCTGGAGACACAAGTCCTCCAGGTCCCTGAAGACCCACAGCACACCCCGGAGGGGCCCCGGGGTGAACGGGGGGGCCCTAAGGTGAACGGGGGGGGCTCCGGGGTGAGCGGAGGGGCCCTAAGGTGAGCGGGGGGCCCCGGGGTGAACGGGGGGGCCCCGGGGTGAGCGGAGGGGCCCTAAGGTGAAGGGGGGGGCCCCGGGGTGAGCGGAGGGGCCCTAAGATGAACGGGGGGGCCCTAAGGTGAACGGGGGGGCCCCGGGGTGAACGGGGGGGCCCTAAGGTGAGCGGGGGGGCCCCGGGGTGAGCGGAGGGGCCCTAAGATGAACGGGGGGGCCCCGGGGTGAGCGGAGGGGCCCTAAGATGAACGGGGGGGCCCTAAGGTGAACGGGGGGGCCCCGGGGTGAACGGGGGGGCCCCGGGGTGAGCGGAGGGGCCCTAAGGTGAAGGGGGGGGCCCCGGGGTGAGCGGAGGGGCCCTAAGATGAACGGGGGGGCCCTAAGGTGAACGGGGGGGCCCTAAGATGAACGGGGGGGCCCCGGGGTGAACGGGGGGGCCCCGGGGTGAGCGGAGGGGCCCTAAGGTGAAGGGGGGGGCTCCGGGGTGAGCGGAGGGGCCCTAAGATGAACGGAGGGGCCCTAAGGTGAACGGGGGGGCCCCGGGGTGAACGGGGGGGCCCTAAGGTGAGCGGGGGGGCCCCGGGGTGAGCGGAGGGGCCCTAAGATGAACGGGGGGGCCCCGGGGTGAGCGGAGGGGCCCTAAGATGAACGGGGGGGCCCTAAGGTGAACGGGGGGGCCCCGGGGTGAACGGGGGGGCCCCGGGGTGAGCGGAGGGGCCCTAAGGTGAGCGGGGGGGCCCCGGGGTGAGCGGAGGGGCCCTAAGGTGAGCGGAGGGGCCCCGGGGTGAACGGGGGGGGCCCTAAGGTGAACGGGGGGGCCCCGGGGTGAGCGGAGGGCCCCAAGGTGAAGGGGGGGCCCCAAGGTGAACGGGGGGGGCTAAGGGGACGCCTTGGAGTCGGCCTTGACGGGAAGTTCCTCCCTAAGTTTCGCTCTGGCCCTAAAACTGCCCTAAAAATGTGTCCGTTACAAAACAATAAAACAGGCACAGGTCGGGCATGGGATAGGGCCCGGGAGGGACGCGGGGGGCGGGGTGACCTTCCCCGAGGAGGCGGCGGGGCGGGCGGCAGAGCCCTCGGGCCCGCGGCCCCGCCCCCGACGCACGGGCGCCGCCGCAGCTCCCCGCGAGCACCCACGGGGCCCAGACACGGCGACCGTCCCCTGCGAGGTTAGGGCGGCGGCCGGGCGGGGCGCAGGCGGGAGCGCGGGGGCAGCACCGCAGGGGGCGGGGGCGGGGGCGGGGGCGGGGGCGGGGCGCGCGCGGGGGGCGGGGGCGGGGCGTGCGCGGGGGGCGGGGCGTGCGCGGGGGCGGGGGCGGGGCCGAGAGCCCCGAGGGAGCCCGAGGGGCGGGGCCCGCGCTGACAGCCGGGAGGGGCCGGGGCGGGCGTGCCGACGCCGCGTGACGTCACAAGGGGCGGGGCGGCCGGTGCGGGGCGGGCGGCGCGCGGGCGCGGCGGGCAGTCGCTGCTTGGGCGCCGGGTGCGCGGTTGCTGGGCGTGCGCCTCGGGCTCTCGGTGCCTGCCGGTCCGCTGCCGGTCCGCTGCCGGGCGCGCGTGTGCGCGGGGGTGCGCGGGGGTGCGCGGGGGTGCGCGGTCGTGTGTGCGCCCGGGGGCCCGGCCGTCCCCCCCGCGCCCGCTTCGCCTCCCCGCATCCGGAGGGCGGGCGCCTGCTCCCTCCAGGAGCGCGGTTCGCGGGCGACCTGCCTCGGCGTTCTTTTTTTTTTTTCCTTTTAAACTTGTGAGCTCTTCTTTTCTCCCCCCCCCCCCCTTTTTTTTTCCTTCCTCTTTTTTTGGACTCGGTGCCGTCCGGGCCGGTCCCCCGGTGCCCGCCCCCCGCCCGCCCCCGGCCCCGGCCCCGGCCCCGGAGGGGAGCCCCGTCCCGCCCCCGCCCGCAGCCGCGGCCGCACCTGCCTCGATATGAATGGGGTCAGCGACCCGCCTCTCTTTATAAAAGACATTAAGCCCGGACTGAAAAACTTAAATGTCGTCTTTATTGTCCTGGAGATAGGTAAGTGGGGTCCGCAGCCCCGCCCTCCCCCGGCGCCGCGGCTGCGAGCTCCCCTCCCCCTCCCCTCCCCTCCCCTCCCCTCCCCCTCCCCCTCCACGTGGCCCCGGCGCCCCCGCCGGGCTCGGATCCAGCCTGCGGCGAACCCCGGGGCTCGACCTCCTTCCGTCTTCCCGTCTTTCCGCCGCGCTCTGGTCCCGGAGGAGGAGTCAGAGCCTTTCTGGAAGTCCTCATCCTCCGGTGCACCCCTCCCCCCTCCTCCTCCCCCTCCCCCTCCCCATCCCTCCTCCCCCCCCCTTTGTGATTTTTAAATCTTCGCAGGACGCGTGACCAAAACCAAAGACGGCCACGAAGTGAGATCCTGCAAAGTAGCAGATAAAACGGGCAGCATCACGATCTCCGTGTGGGATGAGATCGGAGGGCTCATACAGCCCGGGGATATTATTCGGTTGACCAGAGGGTAGGTGTGCACCGGAGGGGGAGGGGGAGGGGGAGGGAGGGAGGAGGGGGGGAGGGGGGAGGGGGAGGGCTGCCTGAGTCACAGGGGGGAGGGGGAGGGGAGGAGGAGGGAAAGGGGGGGAGGGGGAGGAGAGGAGGGAGAGAGAAGGAAGGAAAGGGGAGGGGGAGGGGGAGGAAGGGGAAAGGGGAGGAGGGGGGAGGGAAGAAAGGAAAGGGGAGGGAAGGAGGGGGAGGGAAGAGGAGGGGGAGAGAAGGAAAAGGGAGGAGGAAGGAGGGGGAGGGGAGCGGAGGGGGGAGGGGAGCGGAGGGGGGAGGGGAGAGGGAGGGAAGGAAGGGGAAAGGGGAGGAGGGGGGAGGGGAGGGCTGCCCTAGTCACAGGCCCGGGGCTCAGCTGCTCAGCTGCTGCGGGAACCTGGGCGAGGCCTGCATCTTTCCCCAGGGTGGGGGGCGGGGGGCGGGATGCTAACTTGGATCGAGGGATGTCCCCACCTTTGCCGGAAAGAGTGGTCAGCCTCCCTCAGGAATCCAACCCGCTGCCCCTCAGTTCACAAGTTAGATTATTAGACCCTGCTTTGGGTGGAAGGGTCTGGAAGGGGTGGAGTTTTTAAAACGTGGATAAAATTCACATAATCCATACTTTTTTTTTTTTTCCTCATGAGTTTTTAAGTTGACAGTACTTTTCCGACCTTTCCCCCTTTTTAGTGACTTTTGAAATCCTGCCCCTATTTTATTTAGTCAGCAAGGACGTAAGATTGTCATGGGACAGGTTAGCAGTTTTCGTGGTATGTCAGGTTTGTGCTCCCATGTAAAAAAAAGTTAAGAGGGGAAGTTTACGGTTACCTGGAAGATGCATTCTGAAAAAAAGATTTCCTGTGCCTACTGCTGTCAGGTCAGCATAGTGCAAAAACCAGGATGATGTGCAGAAAATGTTTGGCAGGAAGGTGTCAATGATACCTCCATCCAAAAGGGTCAGCTGGCAGATTGGCTTTTAAAAATAATTTAGGAAGAAAATAAATGGATAAATAATAATTGAGCACAGCCTTTTATTTTGTTGTTTGTTTGTTTTGATAGAGTTAGACTGCCTTTAAGATTTTACCAGATATTTAAAGTAGGAAGATAAAAGTCCAGAAAAGGGCCTCGAAATGGATTTTGGAAGTTCTGTGGCCAATAGACTTGTAATAAGTTACTGGTGGTAACTACAGGAAAAGTGGGTGGAGATTGATGTTGGCATGGTAAATAGAATCTCAGGGGCGTGTCGGCTTGCCCTGAATGGAGGAGGCTGGTTAGTTAGAGCCCTTTGGTAAGACCTTCCAGGCCTTGCAACATCTTCAGGAAGTGAGGCAGAGTATCATCAAAGAAGGAAGTGAGAGTCAGAACATAGACATTTTATTCTCCTTCAGTGACTCATTATGACACTGATTGTGTCTTTTAAACTTCCACATCTGTAGCTCACACAGAAGAGAATTCCTGCCTGTGAGGGTGTGGTGAGGATTAGTATAATTAAAGTTTTTTGGCTACCAAAGTATTTCTCGTTCCAGTGATTATAAGTATTTTATGCAGTGTACACAGCATCTCATTTCAAATATTTCATATTTTGTGGTCCTGGAAAATACATAGATGTGTCCATCAAAAAATCGGTGGAAAAACTAACATCAAGACACCCATATAGTGTATTTATAGGATTTTAAGGAAGGCAACTTAAAGGAAAACTCAAAACTAAAGAAACTCCACTATTTTGTAACTTTACCATGATCTTGAGATTATTACACTTCTGTAACTTCCATTTCTGTTAAATGGGAGTAATGATTACTTTATTAACTAAAATAACATCTAGCAGAGTCTGGCCTATTGTAGGTGCTTCAGTTGTGATCGTATCTGAGAAAAGTAGTTTTTGAAGAAAAGCATGCATCTAAATAATGGTAATTTGAATATTGATAGGTTTATCAGAAAACCCTGCTATCTATCGTTGATCTCATTCTGGAAACAAGTGCAAGTTAAATGTTTACTTGTACCTTGAAATTTTTTTCTCAACACGCATTAACATTTGTTAAAAGGTGAAATACCAGTGCATTATTTTTCTTCTAAGTCGCTTTTTGTGTAGCATAAGAGTGCTGGAGTCTCTAATAACCCTCACTAAAGGGAAATGTATAATGTGAAACTAACAAGTATTTATTGACTATAACTGTATTTCAACAATATTTAGTTATAATTTATCATTCTAAGATACAAAGTTACCATAGTAGTGGTGTAGAGAACCACTGAAAACCAAACCACAGACTGATTTTACAATGTTTATTAACTTATTTTTTTAAACAGTTTTGTGTGGAGGAATATGTAACAATGCTGTCTGCATTCAGGGTTGATCAGAGTAAATAATCTGTTCAGCCAAGTTGATGCTAAAAGTTGCAGATTTGGAAAGACAGAGATTTGTGATTGGTTTTTTTTAGGCCCTGGATTTAATTTTACCAAGTTTTCAGTAGCTTGTGAATCCTGTGTGGTTTATGGAGGCAAAGGAAAAACTATTATATTGATAATTGAGTAGACCAAGTAAATGAGTATAAAAGTAAATAAACAGTGTTAATTTTATGTATTTTGTAACTGAAAAATAATTTCTGCTTGACTCTCTACAACTGAAAGTTCTTTTGTTAATTGACTAAAGATGCGGTCTTTGGAGTATAACAATGCTTGCTTTGCAAAAAGACTCTTTTCTAGGGTTAGATATAGTTTAGATAATTGTGTGAACATATGGCAGTGGTTTTCTTTGTACTGTTTTTTTGTAAGTAACAGGTTGATCAAAATTAATTCTATTTGATTTACTACCGTAGACACAGAGTTTGATCTCTGCCTATACCCAATACAAAAAATAAGCATAATTTTACTTACGTAGAGGGAATTTATGTATTTCTACAGAACGGATGTTTCTTTTCTTTCTAGGTATGCATCCATGTGGAAAGGGTGTTTGACACTTTATACTGGAAGGGGTGGAGAACTTCAGAAAATTGGGGAGTAAGTATTAAAATGCAATTTCCTATCGCAATTGAATAAATCACATATCTACAGAATAACTGGTAGGTATAAACTGTAAACCTCGTAGCTTTGCTTGACTGGTAAACTGAATGCCTTCAGCCCCTTCACTGTAAAAGCAGCTTTCCACGTATGTACCAGTTGAACAGCCATCCATATTGTTTCCTGTGGTTGAGAATATCCGTTTTCCCTGGCAGAGAGCGTTAAGTCCTACTTGAGACGATCCCCAGCGGGGCCTTTTCTGGAGGCACTGGCAACATGGCATCTTCCAAGTGTCACAGTGCCATTTTTAAATAGGTTCTGTTTTCTAGTGAATTGCCAAAGAAGAAGAAGCTACATAAGAAGCTAAGTTTCAGGCCAATAGTTTAAAATTTCTTTTTTCATTTATGGATGAATATGTACTCATGGTAAAAGGACTTGCAGTGATGACAATTGAAGTCCTGTATTTATCCACAGTCTAGGTACCGTACAGGCAGCCACAATGCGAGCTTCCATACACTACTACCCTGACTTGGAGGAACCATCCTCTCTAAGGGTATAAAGGTAATTCAGCCTCCATATTAGCCTAGACATTTGGGATGTATTCATAAAGTACTGTGTTGGCAGCAAGCCAAATCATTAGTCCATTCTGTTCGGTTAATGCGTAGATATCTACTTAATGCCATCAAATTGGAGGATATTTAAAGAGAGAAGCCACACATGGCACCAAAAAAGAAAAAAAAATGCTGTTCCACACTGCAGGAATAAAATTCTTATTTGGAAAAGATAAGCAATCCTGCTAGCTTTTAAAGCTCAGAAACTGGTAACACTTTGCTCTTGCTAGGAGGAAAACTAGAATTTACTTATGTTTGTTATTAGAGTAGTGTTAGAGCAATGTGTTATGAATGCTCTTAGCAACGGTATCATCAAAAGATTTATGGTTTTTTCCTGACCTTTGTGTATACAGAAGTATTTATAATAGAGGTCAATTTTGTGAAGAACCTTTGGAGGTCACTCAATTCTTAGTGACTTTGACTTTGTCAGCATCAGTCTAGGATTTACCAAAAGTGATTTTAATTTCTTATTTATGGGGCAAGGAGCTAAGTAAATGTTGATGTGTAATGTTAATATATGCCATTGTCAACTTTAAAGAAGCCTTGGTATCAACTGTTGTCTTAATAGCCACATGTCTTTCTATATACCTGCGGAATCCACTCTTAACCTTGGATGATTATCTTTGCAGATTCACAGTGATTGGTCAAAGAGGGACTGGATGAGAGTGGTGTGAATGGATCAGTGCAAATCCATCACCACTACTGGAAAAAACACTCTGGAACCCTAAACATGGTTCAGTGGCATCAGCCTATGTGGAAAAAACAGCACAGAGTTGTGTTTCTGTGTCCTTGATCTTTGACATGATTTATTTTTTGTAGTACAGAAGCACTAAAATTAGAGCGTATTGTATATTGTAGGCAGTTGAATACTTTCGAGTACTTTGTTTTTATGGGACATAGCATTTAGGATGTTTTTGTTGGATAGTTAGCATGTTGCTTTTTAGCTAATTTGTATGATACCTAAATTCTTCATTCCTGTAAGTTATGCATGTTGTATAAAGAAAGGTTGATTATTTTAGGAGTCATTTAACTTGAGCTTTATTTTCTTTCAGATTTTGTATGGTTTATTCAGAAGTGCCAAATTTCAGTGAACCCAACCCAGACTATCGAGGACAACAGAGCAGAGGGGTAATTAATCCAAATGTATAGTCTATTTTTATGATTAGGCTGATTTTGACTGGGTACTATAATTCCCCGACTAGGTGTCCAACCTTGTCATACCCAAAGTATAATGAAGACAGTTTTTAAAAAAAAATCTTTAGAAAGTCATTTTCATTCTGTGTATTTTGTGAGTCTATGTTTGTGTTTTTAGTATCTCATTTTAAACATATGTGCTGTTGAGCACTTCGAGGAGTAGAGAGTAACATCAGGAAAACACATTAAGATCTAACAAAAACTATGAAAGGCTTGAGAAACTTTCCTAAGTAGTAACATTGAATGGACTTGGATAAATCTTCTAAAAATTTGTTTAGAAAAAACCTTAACAATTAAAGAATGGATACAACATGTTATTATAATAATTTTTTTTTATAATTCTTCAATTGGTTAAATTAAAAACATATTTTTTAGGCACACAATGAACAGAAGAGTAATTCCATGAATAATAATATGGGTACAGGTACATTTGGACCAGTGGGTAAGATTTTTTTTTTTTTTTTTGCATATTTGTGATCAGGTGTTAACAATTACGTGAATGTATCTTATGAAAGATTTAGAAGAAAACAATTTAGGCATAAATTAGCACTAAAAGGGAGCTACTGGTAAACAAGGAATTCCCAAGTAACTGATTTTCTAGATACTAGATAGCAGATATTCTCTAGCTACTTTATTGAGCACATTCTTTATTTTTTATACATTTATTTGTTTAAATTCCAGTGTAGTTAACATACAGTATTTTATTAGTACATGTACAGTAGTGATTCAACAATTCCATGTATTACTCAGTGCTCACCAAGATAAGTGTACTGTTAATCCCCTTCACCTATTTCCACCCATCCCCCCCATCCACCTCCCGGAGCACATTCTATATTTAAACAGTGGCTTATAATAAGAAATCTGTTTTAGAGATGCATAATAGGTTTTCCATTGATTTCTTTTAACAAAACTTCTGTAATCTAGTGATTATTTATAAAAGATGCAGAGTTACTGGTTACTTTGGCACACCAAAAGCCTTTTATCTTTAGATTAATAGCTCACCTTAAATTTTCACATGTTGGTAGCTGCCTCTTTCAAAGTTTGGCCTTTACCCCTCAAATACTCTCAAATGTCACGTCAATGGTTCTTAACAGCTGTGTTAAAGGTCTTCTTGAAGTTTTTATTCGTAAATAACTGAGGAAGGGTCTTTGGGATTGGAGTTTGAGAGTGGCTGAAGCTTTTATTTGAACTGATGGCTGCATGTTTTGGCACAGCTGGTGGGAAACTTTGTTGTTTTTCCTTTGAAAAGTTAGAATTATACTGTCCATCTTGAAACTTTATTAACCATATTTGAACCCAATGCCAGTGTTCATGCGCCATTTTACCCATTTTCCTTTTTCCTTTTACGGTATAGGCAATGCATTACCTATGTTTTTCTCCTCTACTAATTTCTCATTCTGTTGCTCAAACTGCTCTGTTTCTCTCTCCTTATTAGTACAGCATCAAGTCAATATATTTACAGTAATCGTTCATTTGGAAAAACCTAGAGCCCACATTGAATTTTTCCCCAGGAGCTTAAAAATAAAGGCATTTGTTTTTTCTAATACTACTTGTAAGCATGTGTTAGAACTTCAAGTAGGTGTACTTCTATAGATCCGTGTCTGTAAATGGTGATGAATTTTTATATTCTTTTTTAGGAAATGGGGTTCAAAGTGGCCCAGAATCAAGGGGATGCCAATTTTCATATGCTGGTAGAAGCAATGGCCGGGGACCTACAAATCCACAGCTACAAGGAACTGCTAATAATCAGACAGTCATGACCACAATAAGTAATGGCAGGGACCCTCGGAGAGCCTTTAAAAGATGACCTATGCCAAATATTCCCATGTAGTTTTTAAACTACGTGCCCTACTTGAACACTTATTGCACTTTTATTTATCGTTAACTGTGAAAACTATGTCCTTTATCAGTTTCCTTTTTGTTTTTCATTTGTTAACAAGAGTGGTTTGTTTTTATAGCAAAACTGTTAAGCTGCTCAAGTCTCCTGTTGAAGAATTTGAAGAATGGGAACACTCTGAAAAGTAGGGGCATTTATTTTTAGAGCAAAAAGATCCGTGGTTATCCTCTAAAAAACATGCACCCATTTCATGGGTGAGTTCCTTAAGACGTCAGCATTATAGCCTCTATGAGTCTATTTTCCGTATACATTTTATAATATTTAAAATAAGGCTTAGTGGGAGATGTTCTTTCGTCTTAAATTCAGGTATTGCCAACTAAAGCAATAACCACCAACAAAACCCACAAAAACCCAGTCAATGCTAACAGCAGTTTTTGAGTGTGTGTGACTCCAGGAGTGACCGACTTCTTCATTGATTGAGTGACTGCCATTAAGATTTTCCAAGGACTGAATCATTCTAAACTCTTGTTTAATTACCAAAAAAAAAAAAATATATATATATATATATATATTCTTTATCAGAATTACGGAATAGAATGAGAACTGTATTATAACAAGTAATTTTTATAAGAAAGCTGCATTTATTTTAGGGTAGTCCTGTTAATATTTGTTAGCAACTTTGTGCATTACACTGAAGGGAAGTTTAAAACTGAGGCCTTGAATATTTATTTTTTGAAACTACCGTGTCAAATATTAACGTTTAATTTGAGGGAGTTAAAAAGTCATAATAAACATTGATCTGATTATTTAAAAAAAAAAACAAAACCATGGTAGCTAAAGATGAAGGCAATTCAAATTGAATTCATGTAGAAAATATGCAGTCATAAGTTAGAGAGTCCTGGGTACTCGCAGAAACACATCCTGGAGTGAAAATCCTAGGTACTTAAGCTTATTTGAAGAGTGTCTGTATGTATGTGCGTGTTGTCAAAGTTTCTGAACACAATTCACAAAGCCTTATCAGCAAAAGTTAAATGGCTCTCTCTAAGAAGTGAATACAGCTTTATTCAGAAATGTAAAGGTAGAGTTTATTTATGTGTTGTAAATGGTCCCCAGTTCCACTTTTTACTGCAGAGTGGAAAACTGATAAATTTTTCCTTTGTTAAAAACTCAGTTCTTCAATATTATCTCTTGAATAAAACTTGCATTAATGTTAACGGACCTACCTTATTTTTGCTCTTTCATTGATTTACAATGGAGAGCCAGTACATTTTCCTGTAGTTGTAGTGATTGCTTCATCCTGGCGACTGCTTTTAGCTCTGGATTTGTCGCTTTTTGACCCTACCTTAAGTCACAAAATAAGTAGCTTCTGTTTTCTAAAAACTCCACAGCCTTTGGATATGAAAGTTTGTGCCATAATATTTGTTCTAAATCAGTGTATTGAACAATTTCCGTACAGTGGAGAGTTAAGGGATAGGTGATGAGTAAAGCCAAGGAGCTTATTCATGGTTCATAGTACTTTGGTACCTGGGGTTTATATGTTCTAGAAAGCAGTGTTCCCTTTATTTTTAACTCATGATTATAGTTAATTTGGTTTAATGACTAGTATTCTTTTTAAGATATTTACAAAATTACAGATATTTGGAGTAAAAAATACTTAAAATGAGTATATAATTTTTTCTTTAAATCTAAGTAGAGGTAGGAGCAATAACAATGTAAGTTATTTGTGGGAGAATATAATATTCAAGATGATATCAAAAGAAAGAAATTTGGGGTTTCAGAAAAGTCAACTATCAGGGATTGTTGGCTTCCAGTCCTGGCCCATCATCTCCTAACCTGTGATGTCAGACAAATTATTACACTTAGAATCTCTGTAAGCCTTAAGTTGCGCAACTGTAAAAACAAGTAAGTAATATCCCTTTAGAGAGTTACTAAAGATTTTCCATGTAAGTGATGAGAATGATTTCTGGCACATAATAGGCAGTCAGATGTTAGTCGTCTGGTCCTATCTCAAGAACAGAAAAAAATGGCAACATTAGGTGTGGAAATACTGTTACCCTTCAACATGTTGAGATTAAATAGAGAACGATCTAAGCTATTATTTTGTAATTGTAATTTGCCTCAGTAATTTAATCTTGTTGTTCTGTGCTCTTTATCATTTATTAACAAATCTCTTTTTTCTTAAGGGAAGCCTCCAAAACCAAAGCAAAGTGAATTACAGTCCATAATGAATATTTGCCCTACCAGTCTGCTTGGACGGTACTCATCAAGAAGAGGAAGAAAGTTTTCTACCTTCCTCTTTTCCTGGTGCTTTGACCTGTGAATTTTTAAATGTCTAAACACCTACCAAAAACAAAAACCATGTAGTCTAGAAATACACAGCCTGCTAGGATTGGGTCCCGTTTCATTTCTGCAAAGACACTTCGGAAGTGATTTGAAGTCTCATCAGCCCGCTGGCCCCTCCTCTCTGGGCCAACTTTTTGGGTAGTGGCTACAATACAGAAACGGGAAGATGAACTCCTAAATCCAGAGGATGATGTGTAATATTGAGGGTTGCAGCGCACATTCCCATAGGCATTTACCCAGGGTTTCCTGTAGTTTACTACCTCTTTTTTTTTTTTTGCTTTTTTTCCTATAGGTTTTTTTAGTAATCTGCTTTAACTTTGAAGACCGTTTTAACTTGATGCCCTGAATGTTTTTAGTACTGAGTCCTTGTCACTTGTGTTATCATTTAATATTTTAAAAGAACATTTAATTCTGGGTTGAGTAATAATGCTAAAAGGATGATGCTGAGAACAAATAAATGTGGGGTTAATATAAAGTTATGATTATGAGAACATTTAAAGTATAGGAAGCTGGTTAACTGGCCCTATACAGTGTTCTCAGAAGTACAAATTGACTGTTTTATGACAGTCTGAAGACACAATGGCACTTTTAAGTCCATATAGGTCTGGCATTCTAGTTCTAGAAATGACTTCCCTTTTTTGTTATGAAAGTGATTACTGTTTGCTCCAGGCAACTTAGGGCTCCCCTGTGACTCTTAAGATCCTTAAGACAGCAAACCCTGAAAACCATATGAAAGCAGAATCAACATGGAGCACTTGCCCAGCCTCAGTCTGTTTTGCCTCTAGGCTTTTTCTTGGGATTACTTGCCCTACGATGGCTTTTATAGAAATGTATTATTCTTTAATCCTATCTGATGAAAGTCTTAACATTTCTGGTAGAAAAGAGAGTTACAGTTCTCTAGTAGGGGCTATGGGAGGGGTAAAGGCAGATGTACTTGGCTGTGGTGAAAACCAGGCTTCAGCCAATGATTAGATGTTAGGGTAAGGACACTCCCACGTTTCACAAGGTAGTTGTAATGATTAACAGTTCAGGTATACTTCTGAGGAAATCTAATTGTGACCTTTGGAAAACAGCACTGTCGTGAATGCTACGTTGTTAGGTCCCAAGGGAGAAGCTTAGGAAAATATTTTACTTTCCAGGCATATTCAGCTTTTCTCCAAATTCATTGAAGTTAAAAAAACAAATTCATTGAAGAACCAAATCACTCCAGGTTTCTGAGCTAAAAGGGTCAATGTTTCTCAAAGCATAGGTCACAAACTAAGAGACTAGGGGAAATCAAGTCCAGACCGTCCCCCAATAAGCCATTCACTTAGCACTTTTCTCCTTAAGAACACGAGGCCCAAAGATGTTCCTAAGGGCTCTTTGCCACTGTAAGACGGTAGCAAAGTGAACGTTTTAACAAGTTGGACTCGTAGACCTGTAAGCCTTTTGGAAAGGTCTTGAAAAGTAACCCACAACTAGTACGGCTCCACAAGTTTAGTATATGTGCTGCCGAAGTGAGCACAACTCCACAAGTTTTAAGACCATGCCGACCCAAGGCCGCCAACCCAAGGCTGCAGTAGACTCCGGTGTCTTGAGAGGCCACCTTCACACCACAGTCCTCAACATGACAGAGACCAGATCAGCTGAAGGATCTGGCATGCCTTTAGAAGCCAGTCTTTTTAACTATTTCCAACCAGAAGTCCAGCACCTTTTTGTTTGACTCCACTGAAATCTTTTGAGTGGAAAAGTTCAGTTTCTTGTCCATCTGTTGGATATGTTGAGTGAAACGGACATAGTGGTTTCTAAGCCACTTCTGTGAGATTTCCCTCAGGAACCCGTTGGAGGTACGAGTTGCTGCTCTTCTCTATCAGAAGGATTTTTTTAAAGTGTGGGTCTTGGTAGAGCAGCACTTGAAATAATGGCCTTGAGGATTTTTGTCTCCTGCCCTTGATACCTTCCCCAACACAAATAACTTGAAAGGCCTATACAATTTCTTTGTGAGGCTAGACTCTACCAAAGTTCCGTTTTATAAAACATGGAGAAATTGTAGTTCGATGCTTCCAAAGGGCAGAGCTGAGTAAAACAGGGTAGTCTTGAGTATGGCCTCTGGGTGTGAGCTGTGTTTAATTTTGAATTAGGTTCAAGCAGAAATTTCAAATTATGAGAATACTAAAATCAGATCGTCTACAGTGCAGCCCCCTAACTTCATTTGGGCCTATATCAAAAGGCTTTTTTCAACCTAGGTTTCTGTTAAGCTTTTTTGAGAATAGATTTTATTAGTGCTTATCTCAGCAAATATACTTTGATAGCATCTTCAACTCTCTCTTGCCCCCAGAGCATTCCTCAGTCCCCTACTATATTTGTGCAGAGAGGCTGGCCAAAGTGAAAAGTAGTGGTGTTGGGGGCATGATGAGCATTCCTAGGAGTGCCTAATAGAAGCCACCACCTAGAGATCTCAGTCTTGTTCTGTACGCAGCTAAATATTCACTAGTGATCTGCAAGGCATCACTTGGTAGCTATGGTGGCTGGTCTTCTAGGTTTCAAATAAAACCCTAGTAGGAGAGGAAGACCTCTGACCTAGGTCCTAGGACTAAGCAAAAATAAAATCAGTAGTCGGCTCGGCTAGTGCCATCTACTGGGTGATTATAGTTTCTGCAGCTGAGGAATCTGGCTCAACACGTGGGCGAAAGGTTTTCAAGGTTTCTTTATTCCATTGGCTAAGAATTTCTGATGGCCTCATGGTACAGATCACTAGGGAGTAGTTGAGCCATCTAGTTCTAATTTATGAACCAGCAACACCCTGACATCAAAAGTAAGTTCCCCTCAGTTAAACGGGCTTATTAAACCCCGAACTGCCCCCAAAGCTATAGAAAATATGGAAAAGTTTACCAAACTTTGCGTTCTTATTACATTTGTCAACAATACTGGTAGGGAGTGTAAACTTAAAAATACTTTTTTGGTGGGTGGTGTTTTGGTGTTTTGGTAAAAACAGCTGAAGTAGAACATGAAACTGCCTTTATTTGTAAAACCCTAGCCAAATGACTGCGCTGTTCTTGTAGGGATGTTAACTTTGCAGGACGTAACTTGTTTTAAATTTCCGTGACGATGTGCGTTAGTGAAAAATAGTCTTGAGCTGAGTGATCTTGGTTTGAGTCCTAGATCTGTTTACCGGCTCCATGACCGTGAGCCTTGTTATGAAACGAAGATGATGGGGCTCTGAGGACTGTGTGAGCCAGTGTGCAAAACACAACCATATCAAGGGCTCAGCAAACATTAACTGCTCTCCATGAGCAGTGGAAATAGGCGACTACTGATGATTTTTCTCATGCCTTGAGAAGACAATCCTATTTGACATCTGAAATCTTAGGCAACTTGTATCTGTTATCGCAGTTAAGTTGTTTTTGTTTTTGTTTTGGAGATTTTATTTATTCAGGAGACAGAGAGGCGAAGACCCAGGCAGAGGGAAAAGCAGGCTCCATGCAGGGAGCCCGACGCGGGACTCGATCCCAGGATCCCGGGGTCATGCCCTGAGGCAAAGGCAGATGCTCAACCCCTGAGCCCCCCCAGGCACCAGAGGTTGGGTTTCTCCTGGTGCGTGTATGTGTGTGTGCAAACAGCCAAGCCTTTGCACCCTCCTCTGGGCGCAGAGTCCGCAGGCAGGCAGCTGCGACGGCCCCGGGGCAGGGGGTCTTGGCAAAGGCCTGCCCTGCAGCTGTACTTCCTGTGCTGCTTTTCCGTTCACCTTTGCCCAGAGGCCGGGGCACGTGGGCCAGGGCTGGCGCAGAGGGGAGGTCAGTGGGCCCCAAGCCCCAGGAGGAAGCCCGCCTTCCCAGTGACAGCGCCCAGGGGTGTTTGCTCCTCAGCACTGAGTAACCTCGCAACATGTTATTAAGAAAAATCTCGAACATACAGTGATGTTGAGCGAATTTCAGAGTAGACCTTCGTGCATTCACCACTTAGACTTTCTTCTTCCCGTGTGACTGTTTCATCGCCTCCGTGGCGTTCACCCACCCACTCCTCATAGGTCTCGTGAGCACGTCTGGTGCAGCAGCTCATTGGCCAGAGACCCCTGCAGTGTCCTGGGTGCACCTGTGGCCTTTATGGGCTGCCTGTGCCTGGGAGCCTGAACCCCTCAGGGCACAAGAACAGGGCCACCTGGCAGCAACTGTTCCCCTGCGCTTTCCCAAGTCACCCCCCAAGGCCCAGGGACAGTAGACTCTCCTGATCTTTAAAAAACCATCTTTAACCAAAGGGGGACGTTTTGTAAGTGCCAAGGTCAGATCTAGATTTCCTGGCCGAGTTCAAGAGCTCCAGTGATGCCGGACACAGCCGAACCCAGGCTCACACATCCCAAAAATGTAATCCTAAGACCTTGGTTGTTTTTTTTTTAATTGTTTTGTTTGTTTTATCCTGTCCTCTTATTTCAATTTAACTCCAGCTCTGCCCTTAGTATTCCCCCTCCCCCCCCAAGATTTCCACTGGTGTCCTAGACTCTCGGGACTGAAACTGCTGAGCGGGTACCGGCTGGGCGGGAGCACCTGCGGCCCGAGGACTGGGGCATGGGCGGCGCCAGCCGATGTGGGCAGCCTCTGGCAGCTCGTGACAAGTAGCAGGTGCAGGGGGTGCACTGAGGGCCAGAGCTACAAGATTCTCGGGGTGTACTCGGTGCCAGGAGTGGAAGGGAAGGGAACCCCTGGAACTCCAGTGTTTTCAGATCTGGTGCTCAGCTCTTCAGCAGATCTGGATTCTAAAAACTTAATTTTTTTAAGAGCTGAGCTGTCTCAAGTGCCCTCTCTGCTCCTTAGCATTTTGCCATTTCAGAGTTAGGGATCCAGAGTTGGCCCCGCTCAAGAATGCGTCAGCTCCTCGCCCAACAAAGACTCCGCTACTCAATGTGCAGCAAAGCATCCCTGAATGAGACCTATGATCATGGGTTTCTCCTCCAGCTTATTTCTGTATTCATGTGTGGGTGCCCACGCGTGACCTATGTTAATCACGGCCAGCAGCACCATTTCTGCGTCAAGCTCCACATTTTCCAATCTTAGATCTTTTCCTTTCTTCATCACTTGGTGCTTAAGGATCCTCGACTCTGCTGCTTTAATTGGCTCCCTGTCATTTATTGAGTAGTTACTATGTGCCAGCACTATGCTAGCGAGTCCCCTAGGTTCTCTCACTGAATCAACCTGGGAGGGAGGTTTTGCTAGCTTTGTGTTACAGATAGGGACTAAGTTTTAGAAGGATTTAAAAAAAAAAGATTTAGAAGAATTGAGTAATTTACTTGATCTCACACTACTAGAAATTGAGAGTCCCACACACCAAAGCCTGTACTTTTTTTTTTTTTTTTTTAAGATTTTATTTATTCATGAGACAGAGACACAGAGAGACAGAGAGGCAGAGACACAGGCAGGGGGAGAAGCAGGCTCCACGCTCAATCCCGGGACCCCGGGGTCACGGCCTGGGCCGAAGGCGGTGCTGAACCGCTGAGCCCCCCAGGCCGCCCTAAAGCCTGTACTTTTAACCAGTTATTTTTGTGGAAGCTTGGAAGCTGCTGCTGACTCACTGGACGCTGCCGGGCAGGAGCTGGAGTTTGCTTTGGTTTTAAAAGGGAGAGCAGGTGCACCTATACGCTAGCAAAGGGGAAGATGGAGACTAGAAATACAGAATTTGACTAATTCATGTTGTTACCTAGGATTAGTCCTATTTTAAATGTGAACTGAATGCAGACCCGATTGAAGACATTTAGTCTATGACATAGATAGGTCCTATCTCGCCTGCCCCAACCCCTGCAAATACTAGAAAACCATGGATGAATCCCCCTGTTATTTGGTAATAAAGCCTTCTAATAATGGCTCAAAATCCAGAAACATTAGAAGAAAAGATTGGTTCATTTGACTCCCTTTGCATAGTTAGAAGATAAAGTGTGGAGACAAACTGTGAAAAATATTTGTAATTTATATCCCTGAAAAAGGGCTTGTATTCCTGATAAAACAAAACAAAACAAAACAAACAAAAAAAACCTTGTAGAAGTGGAGCCAACCACTCTGGAAAAACGGACAAAAAAATATAAGCAGTTCACACACACACAAAATTCAAAGGGCCCCTGAGCACATGAAAGGAATGGAGTGTTTGACCTCACAATGAGAGAGACAGACTAAAATGCCATTGAGATACCATTCCTCACTTTTTCATTGGCAAAAATAGAAGAGTGTGAAAACGTGCCCTTGGTGTGATACCATGAGAAACAGACACTTTCATTCCTAGTTTGAGGGAATGCAAACTTTAATTTCTAGGGTTAAGGGCGGGATTTGGCGATTTTACATTTTTTGTCGTGACTGCCAGGCCTGCCCGGGCCGTCTGGCCCTCGGCCCCGCCGCGGCGGCTGCTGCTGGAGGCCCTGCCCATCTGCACGGCCGTTGGGTGGGCTCGGGTGGGCTCCTCTTCCCAGGGGCGGTGGGGTCGTGCCCCAGGACGGCAGCAAACTTCATGCAAAGAGAAAACTGAGAAGCACTTGGGCCTTGGGGCTTGCTCCCCTCTGAGGTGCTGGGGACCCTGAGCGTGCCAGGAGGACGTGAGCGCTTGATGGGGGGGTGGGGGCCCCTCGAGGCAGCGGGGCCAAGTACCTGCCAGGCTCCCTGCACGTCACAGTCTATCTTGGGCCGTCCAGCTCCACCGAGTTGACCGCTGACTTCCGTCCCCGGAGTGAGGGCAGCAGAGGGAAGGGGGCTGAACCCCGCCAAGCCCGCTGGGCCGCACAGGCCTGGTTGATAGCGATGTTGCTCTAGGCCACCGAGTCTTGCGCTGGCGCGCCCCGCGTGACCAGAGCTAACTGACACGATGCTGGAGATACTCGGGCAAAAACGTAAAAAGGCATTTACTGAAGCATCGCCTGAGCTGGAAGTGTGCAAGCTGGAAGTGTGCAAGCGAGCCCCGGCCACCAGTTCCCGAGCGGCCGACTAGAGGACGCGCAGTCACTCGGGGCTGCTAAGCAGCTGCAGCAGAAACCCGTCCGCGCGTCCCTGAAGTGATCTTTAGAATATATTAAGTGAAAAGACGCTTAAAACCGCGTCCGGCTCGGTGGGCAGACGCCCGCGGCGCCGGGCTCAGGTGCCCGCAGGGGCCAGGCAGGCAGCCGGCTCCCTCCTGGACAGCGGATCCAGGAGGGTCCACGCCACGCCCTGGAGCCAAAGATGCGGAGCCCGCGCCCGTCCTCAAGTGGCTACAGAGGAAACCCCAGGCTGTCTGTGATGTGCTTCAAAACGATTCTGTGGCTGGGGGTCCAGAGGAAGCACGGTTTTCTGTTTTAGAGATTTTATTCATTCAGGAGAGAGGCTGGGGGATCGTGACCTGAGCCGAGGACAGGCGCTGAACCGACGGAGCCCCCCAGGAGGCCCCAGAAAGTGACATGGTGAAAACCACAAAACAGCAACCAGACCACCCGATTGGGCTGTGTAAATCGTGAAGCGGGCTCTGGTCTTACGCGGCCGCCCGTGCCAGGTGCCCGTTACAGGTGGCACCTGGCGCCCGGGCATTGTGCAACCTGCCCCCCCACATTGTGCACACCTCCCCCCCCAACGTTGTGCACACCTCCCCCCACGTTGTGCACACCCGCCCCTCCATGTTGTGCACACTTCTCCCCCACGTTGTGCACACCTGCTCTTCCCACGTTGTGCACACCTGCCCTCCCCACATTGTGCTCCCCTGCCTTGGAGCACGCACACATCCACAGCAGCCTGTGCCCCTCGCCCGCACGGCCAGGTCACCCCCTCCGCCCCCCCCGTGTGTGTCCTGGCCTCTGCGTTGCAAGGGTCCGTCCTCTGGCTTTCAGCGGGGCCGTATCTTTGCCTGGAGGTAGAAGAGGCTCCCGGGAAGGGACCGGAGCCGGCTGGCCGCTGGGGCCTAGCACCTGGGCTGTGACCTGGCCCGATGTGAGTGCTTCAAGGGCAGCACTAGGTGCTGGGACAGGGGGAGGAAGGTCCTAGGGGGAGCGGGTCTGGGCCTGTGGAATTGGACCCGGAGCAAAGCCATAGTCACCAGGTCACCAGGTCACCAGGTGGAGGACCCCCCACCCCCACGCCAGCAGCGCAGCAGGTGCTCCAGGCAGGTAGCCTTGGCGCAGCAGCGGGTGCCCCAGATCCCAGCCCAAGAGCTGTGACCCCCTAAGGGGCCGACACATGAACCGGGTCCCCCGGGCCACTCTGTTGGGGACCTGTGTTCACCCTCCCTGCCCTTCAGCTCTCAGCTGGCCATCAAGGGGCTTGCAACTGGTAGATGTGCCTGCTGGTTCAGGGCACGGCGGGGGCGGGGGGGGGGCAGGTGCACATGCAGACGGGGTGGGCCTTGGGCTGGGGGCGCTCCTCATGCTCTCTGTCGGCTGGGGGAGCACTTCTCGGGGAGCCAGGGCCTGCACCAGCCCTCCAGGGCCTGCTACGCTCCATACTGGCTTCTCTGGCCCGAAGTTTTCCTCTGGCTTCAGATTATCCTCTACAGTCAGCCTGGAAGTGCGTGACTTCACAAAAGTGGCTTCAAATACACGTAAGTGAAACACATTAATTAGGCTTTTAAAACTGTAACTTGGGGGATCCCTGGGGGGCTCAGCGGTTTGGCACCCGCCTTCAGCCCAGGACGTGACCCTGGGGTCCTGGGATCGAGTCCCGCGTCAAGCTCCCTGCAGGGAGCCTGCTTCTCCCTCTGCCTGGGTCTCTGCCTTTCTCTCTCTCTCTCTCTCTCTCTCTGTGTGTCTCTCGTGAATAAATAAATAAATTCTTAAAAAAATAAAATAAAACTGTAACTTGTCTTAATAACTGTGGGTGATTTCAGCCTCCTGCGGGGCCTAAGTGTGAGCTTCTCGCCCTTCCTGTTTCATTTGCCTTAGACTTTAGAATGTTAATGCCACTGATTTTTTTAAAATAAGAAAGTACATTGGAAGATTTCCTCCACACTTTTCAGGAACAGTTTAGAAGAAAATTAGTTTTCTCAGAGAAGTCTGTTTTAGGTGATTTCCGCACAAACCTCCTAAAGCAAAATCAATAGGCAACGAAGCCCTGCAGCCCTTGCTGTGGGTTGCTCGCTCTATGAGATCGGGTCCCCTGTCCTACCCATGTCCTTTCCCTACATCTGTGCAGCCAGGTGCCCACTGGGAAAGCAAATGTAAAAATGTCTTCCTGCACGATCATTTCCCTCTTGCTTCTATCTCCTGCTTCCCCCCACCACCACCACCGCCAACCCCCTGCTTCCAGAAGTTTTGCAAAGCTGCATGGTATTTGTGTTTTTTTTTTAAACTTTACAGGAAGGACGGAGAGAAAGTCAATTCATCAGAATAATTGGCTGCTTTTCCTGATTATAGAGGATGGAGAGAAAAAGAGATTAGCAAGCAGGGCTCTATTCTCCACTGCTTAATTCTCACCTCTATCCTCCATCCTTCAGAAGGCGGTCAGGACGACGTCTGTTCCCCAGGAGGCTGACCTGACCAGTGAGTGGGCTGCCTGCCCAGGGGGCTGGTCCTTCTTTGCTCCAAATGAGCTTGGGTCCGGTTCTGAATCCTGCCACTGGCAGGTCATGTCTACCAGCTTCTCTTTTTCTTTCTTCCACAATCACACACAAAGGCTTGCTTCAAGCTTCTAGGAATTAATAAAGGAAGAGACAAACATTAGACTCCCAAGATTCTAATTAACTTTGATGTGGATTTCTGTGCAAAGTTGGATGAGTCACTGATTTTTAATAAATGGGAGAGAAAATCTTAAAGATTAATGTAATAGCTGAGAACACAAGAGCTAGAACTTTGATGCTTGCTTAATTCTTTCTCCCAACCCTCATCATTTGGAGAAAAAAAAATATCAAAGGCTTTAAGAAAGTGGGGAAAGACAAGGCGATTATGTAAATTAAAAGTTCACAGGACTAAATCATTATTCTGGTTCAAATGAACCTCTCCTTCATGTACTTTTCAGGAGTGTTTTAGGGTTATATTTGCTGAGGATACATTCCTGGGGATAATGGGAAATGGAGGCATGGTGAAAAAGAGACTGATTAGAAACTGATCTTTCTAGGTATTACAAGAGGTTGAAAAAAGAAAAAAAAAATAGCAAAATCCGAGGTCTATAAACACAAACTTGATTCAGTTGGTTAAGCATCTGACTTCAGCCGAGGTCAGGATCTCAAGATCCTGGGATGGAGCCCTGAATGGGGCTCCGGGCTCCAGGGAATCTGCTTCTCCCTCTCCCCCTGCTCATGTGTTCTCCCTCTCTTTCTTTCTCTCTCATGTAAATAAATAAAATCTTCGAAAAATACATAAATGAAATGTAAAAAAGTAACAGCAGCGTAGTGACTGCTTGTCCCTCCCTCTCCCTTCTGCTCCAGCTCTCTCTCCTTCTCTCTCAAATAAATAAAATCTATCAATAAATAAATACATACATAAATTAAAAAGTAACAACAGCATGTTAGTGATATATATCCTTTGAGCTCCCCTACTCCCACCCAGTCCAGGCAAAATGGCAGAAACCCAGACTAGTATGTCTACTTCTCCAGCCTTCCTTACTAGCAGCCAAAACTCTTTAACAGCTTCAGCTCTTGCTGCCCTCCCCCTCTCTGGCCCTGATTTGGGGACTGGCTGAGGATGAGGGTTTCTAACTGCTAAAGGAAGCGTCTTAGTCTGGGGCTCAGTGGTTAAAACCAGCAGCCCGTGGGCTCCCAGGCCACTCACTTTCCCATCTGATGGAATGTTCCAGTGTTGAGATCATCAAGGTTAAATAATTTAGCCTAAAGCTGCCTTTGGCCCTGAGAGCCGGCAGCTACAATATATAAAGATGTATTCTGAGTGGTTGTACAGAGTAAATACTCAATTTTTTTCCCTAAATGATAAACTGACGTGGTGATAGATATAAAACAACGCACAAGGCCTCACTGTGTTTGATTAACCTTGACTGTGGATGCGTTTGCAGTTCAGGCAGCTGGTTTAAACACACTTGTAATTTCACAGCCTTTACCAAAAATAAATAAATGAATAAACAAAACAAAACAAAACAAAACAAAAATCCATTAATCTTTTATCATGTTATAATGGAGGATCTTAGTATATATTTACTGATAACGAAGGGGCGTATGTAGGTTGACATAATTTATTGATTATTTCACACTTGAGTTCTGTGGACAAATGCTTATAAATAAGCAAATCCTGGGATGTACATCTTTTCTCACCTGTCATATTTTTTATTAGGCTAAATTCATAAGACTAATGCCGCAGAGACTCCAGAGGGGGAGGTAGCTAACAGTTTTGAAGAATTTGAAGGCTGAATCCTGGCTTTCCCTCTTATTAGCTGTGCAACCTTGTTTAAGTCACTTAACCTCTCTAAGCTCGACTTCTGGAGCTCAGAGTGGATGGATACGATGCCACTTCATCCTGGAGTGCTGAGTTCCATGCAGTGTGCTTAGGCCAGTGTGGAGCACACAGGGAAGCATTTACTAGCTTAGCTATCATCCCTAGAACTGGAACTGCTGGGCTAAGGATATGTATATTAAAAAATAATAATAATACGAATTGCCAACTTCATCTTATATTTTAATTACAAAGTTGTGGGACTTATTGTTGAGCATATTAAAATGAGTGAAAATAGACAGGTTCACAGGGTAAGAATCCGCCCCAGCAGTCACCAATTTGTTTCATAGAGGTTCTCCTTTCTTCTGATGACAGGAGGGGTAATCCTGGGTAGTCAACAACTTATTCTCCTGACACAGTGATTGGCTCAGTAATGAGCACATGACTTGAGCTGGACCAGTAAGAACCCACGCTTGGATGTTTATTGATATTATCAGGAAAATGACACCATCTTTTTGTGGGGCCACCTATGCTTGAAGGTCCCAGTGACTATCTTTTCTCCTACGAAGAAAGACTCTACATGGAGAAATGCGGAGTTGAGATGCAAAGATGTGTCCCAGTGACCATCTTAGAAACACTTGCATGTAGCCATGTCTGGACTTTGGAGTTTCATGAGTCAATATATTGCCTTTATTGCTCAAATCATTTTGTGTTGGGATTTTATTGAAAGGTGACCAACTTGAGAGTTCATTTTATGTTCCTCAAGGTCATATCCTACATCAGACATAAGCCGAGTTTCTATCACATTAAATGTCAAGAACGTTTTTGATTCAGGATATTTCTGAATGATGGTACATGTCAGTCTGAGTTATGCAGTGTCTGTGCAATGTTGTCATCAGTTTACGACCTACCTTAAACAGGTTTAGGTTTCCTTCAAAAGCCTGGCCGAAACCATGGATACCTGTTGATCACCTGGTGAGTAGCCATGGTTCTATGAGTGTACGTGTGTGTCTGTGAAGGTAAATACAAGGAATTAGGAAAGAGAAGCTGAATGAGCTGTTAAAATGAAAATCTGCAAACTTTATCTGCTGATGTTAATTTCTAAGTTTCCTTCTTTATAGATTTGTATTATAAAACATAAGCATTCTTTGTGGACTTTTCCCTTTATCCACAGTGAGTATTACAAAGCTTAAAATAGAGAGTTCATGTTGAGGAATTACAGAAAGTAAAGACCAAAGAGAACACAAAATCCAACTTTGGGAAGGCTTTGAGCACTGGTCCAAGGCTTTGCCCTTCATTCTTTTGTAATAAGAGACCCTTAAGTATCTTGAATGAGAATGTTTCTAGAAGATTAATGGGGTAATAATATGCAGATGAGAGTAGAAGGGAAGAAATGACTGGACTATTGCAGTAACTCAGGTTGATATATATATAAAATAGGGCAATGGGAGTGGAAAGAAAACAGTGGATGGGAAAGGCATTGAGAAGGAAGAGCAAGTGAGGGTTGGTTACCCCAAGAATAGGGGGAGCAGAGGGATAAGAGTATAAGGTGAGCATATTAATTTTTTTTTTTAAATTTTAGTTTGGGGAGCTAGTTGGCTTGGGGGAGGAACTGCAGGAAAAATAATGAATTTGATTTTATACTTATTTTGACCCCTCTTCTGTTTGGATTTCATTTCTCTTTTATTTACTTATTTATTTAATTATATTACATTAATTAACGTACAATGTATTATTAGTTTCAGAGATAGAGGTCAGTGATTCATCAGTCTTCTATAACACCCAGTGCTCATTATGTCATGTGCCTCTTTACTATCCATCACCCAGTTACCCCATCCCCCCACCCCCCTCCCCTCCAGCAACCCTCAGTTTGTTTCCTAGAATTAAGAGTCTCTTATGGTTTGTCTCCCTCTCTGGTTTTGTCCTGATTTATTTTTTCCTGTCTTCCCCTATGATTCTCTGTTTTGTTTCTTAAAGTCCACATGTGAGTGAGATCACGTGATAATTGTCTTTCTCTGATCGACTTACTGTGCTTAGTATAATACCCTCTAGTTCCACCCACATCATTGCAAATGTCAAGGTTTCATTTATTTGATGGCTGAATAGTATTCCATTGTATATATATTTAGCACATCTTCTTTATTCTTTATTTGTCAGTGGACATCTGGGCTCTTTCCACAGTTTGGCTATTGTGGACATTGCTGCTGTAAAGGTTGAGGTGCAGGTGCCCCATCGGATCACTACATCTGTATCTTTGGGGTAAATACCTAGTAGTACAATTGCTGGGTTGTAGGGTAGCTCTATTTTCAACTTTTTGAGGACCCTCCACACTGTTCTCCAGAGTGACTGCAGCAGCCTGCATTCCCACCAATAGTGCAAGAGGGGTCCCCTTTCTCCACATCCTGGCCAACCTCTGTCTTTTCCTGACTTGTTAATTTTAGCCATTATGACTGCTGTGAGGTGGGATCTCATTGTGGTTTTGATTTGTACTCCCATGATGCCAAGGGATGTTGAGCATCTTTTCATGTTGGCCATCTGTATGTCTTCTTTGGTGAAATGTCTATTCATGTCTTCTGCCCATTTCTTGATTGGATTGTTTGTTTTTTGGAGTGTTGAGTTTGGTAAGTTCTTTATAGATTTTGGATCCTAGGCTTTATCTGATAAGACATTTGCTAATATCTTCTCCTATTCTGTAGGTTGTCTTGGTTTTGTTGACTGTTTCCTTAGCTGCACAAAAGCTTTTTATCTTGATAAAGTTCATTTTGGTTTTTGTATCCTTTGCCTTTGAAGGCGTGTCTGGCAAGAAGTTGCTGCAGCCACGATCAAAGAGGTTACTGCCTGCGTTCTCCTCCAGGATTTTGATGGTTTCCCGTCTCACATTTAGGTCTTCCATCCATTTTGAGACTACTTTTTGTGTGTGGTGTAAGGAAATGGACCAGTTTCACTGTTCCACATGTAGTTGTCCAATTTTCCCAACACCATTTGTTGAAGAGGCTATCTTTTTTCCATTGGATATTCTTTCCTGATTTGTCAAAGATTAGCAGACCATGGAGTTGAGGGTCCATTTCTGGGTTCTCTATTCTGTTTCATTGATCTGTGTGTCTCTTTTTGTGCCAGTACCACACTGTCTTGATGATCACAGCTTTGTAATACAGCTTGGAGTCTGGGATTGTGATGCCACCAGTTTAAGGTTTTTTTCAACATTCGTTTGGCTACTCAGGATCTTTCCTGGTTCCATACAAGTATTAGGACTATTTGTTCCAGTTCGGTGAAAAAAGTTGATGGTATTTTGATAGAAATTGAACGAATAGATTGCTCTGGTAGCACAGACATTTTAACAATATTTGTTTTTCAATTCATGAACATAGAACGTTTTTCCATTTCTTTGTGCCTTCCTCAATTTCTTTTGTAAGCGTTTTGTAGTTTTCTGAGTACAGAATCTTTGCCTTTTTGGTTATGTTTGTTCCTAGGTATCTTATGGTTTTGGTGCAATTGTAAGCAGGATCAACTCCTTAATTTCTCTTTCTTCTTTCTCATTGTTAGTTACAGAAATGCATTGATGATTTCTGTGCATTGATTTAATATCCTTGCCACTTTGCAGAATTCCTGTATGAGTTCTAGCAATTTAGGGGTGGAGTCTTTTGGATTTTCCACATAGAGTATCATGTCATCTGCGAAGAGTGAGAGTTTGACTTCTTTGCCAGTTCAGGTGCCTTTAATTTCTTTTTGTTGTCTGATTGCTGAGGCTAGGACTTACAGTATTATATTGAACAACGGTGGTGATAGTGGACATCCCTGCCATGTTCCTGACCTTAGGAGAAAAGCTCTCAATCCTTCCCCATGGAGAATGATCTTCATTGTGAGCTTTTTATATATGGCTTTTATGATATTGAGGAATGTTCCCTCTATCTCTACACTGTGGAGAGTTTTAATCAAGAAAGGATGCTGTACTTTGTCAAATGCTTTTTCTGCATCTATTGAGAGGATCATATGGTTCTTGTCCTTTCTTTTATTAATGTAGTGCATCACATTGATTGCTTTGTGGATGTTGAGTCACCCTTACAGCCCAGGAATAAAGCCCACTTGGTTGTGGTGACTAATCCTTTTATGTGCTGTTGGGTCCTATTGGCTAGTATCTTGGTAAGAATGTTCACATCTATATTCATCAAGGATATTGGTCTATAATTTTCCTTTCGGTGGGGTCTTTGTCTGGTTTTGGGATCAAGGTAATGCTGGCCTCATAGAATGAGTTTGGAATTTTTCTTTAAAAAATATTTCTATTTTTTGAAAGAGCTTCAGAAGAATAGGTATTATTCTTCTTTAAATGTTTTGTAGAATTCCCTTGGGAAGCCATCTGGCCCTGGACTCTTGTTTGTTGGGAGATTTTAGATGACTGCTTCAATTTCCTTGCTGGCTATCGGTCTGTTCAGGTTTTCTAATTCTTCCTGTTTTAGTTTTGGTAGTTTATATGTTTCTAAGAATGCATCCATTTCTTCCAGATTGCCTAACTTGTTGGTATATAGTTGCTCATAATATGTTATTATAATTGTTTGTATTTCTTTGGTGTTGGTTGTGATCTCTCCTTTTTCATTCCTGATTTTCTTTATTTGAGTCCTTTATTTTTTCTTTTTGAAAAGTCTGGCCAGTAGTTTATCGATCTTATTATTTCTTTCAAAGAACCAGCTCCTTGCTTCGTTGATCTGTTCTACTGTTCTTTTGGTTTCTATTTCATTGATTTCTGCTCTAATTTTTATTAATTCTCTTCTGCTGGGTTTAGGTTTTATTTGTGTTCTTTATCCAGCTCCTTTAGGTGTAAGGTTAGGTTTAAATTGTGTTTTTGTGACCTTTCTTGTTTCTTGAGAAAGGCATGGATTACTATGCACTTCTCTCTTAGGACTGCCTTTGCTGCATCCCAAAGGTTCTGAACTGCTGTGTTTTCATTTTCATTTGCTTCCATGAATTTTTAAAAATTCTTCTTTAATTTCCTATTTGACTCATTCATTCTTTAGTAGGATGTTCTTTAGTCTTCATGTATTTGAGTTCTTTCCAAATTTCCTCTTGTGATTGAGTTCCAATTTCAAAGCATTGTGGTCTGAGAATATACAGGGAATGACCCTAATCTTTTGATACTGATTGAGACCTGATTTGTGACCAGGAATGTGATCTATTCTGGGGAATGTTCCATGTGCACTCAAGAAGAATGTGTATTCTGCTGCTTTGAATGGAATGTTCTGAATATATCTGTGAAGTCCATCTGGTCCAGTGTGTCATTCAAAGCCCTCATTTCCTTGTTGATCTTCTGCTTAGATGATCTGCCTTTTGCAATCAGTGGGGTGTTAAAGTCCCCTACTATTGTTGTATTATTGTAGATGTATTTCTTTAATTGTTTTTATTAATTGGTGTATATACTTGACTGCTCCCACATTAGGGCGCATCTAACATTTACAATAGTCAGATTGACCCTTTTAACTAAGATACAGTGTCCTTTCTCATCTCTTATTAAAGTCTTTGGTTTAAAATCCAATTGGTCTAATATGAGAATTGCTACCCCAGCTTTCTTTTGATGTTCATTAGTGTGATAAATGGTTTTCCACACTCTCACTTTAAATCTGGAAGTGTCAAAAAAAATAAATCTGGAAGTGTCTTTGGGTCTAAAATGAATCTCTTGCAGACAGCATATTGATGGGTCTTGCTTTTTTTTTTTTTTTTCCAATCTGATACCCTGTGTCTTTTGATTGGGCATTTAGCCCATTTACCTTCAGAATAACTTTTGAAAGATATGAATTTAGTGCCATTGTATTACTTGTAAAGTCACTGTTTCAATATATTGTCTGTTCCTTTCTGGTCTATGTTACTTTTGGTCTCTTTGCTAAAAATGGATCCCTTTTTAAACATTTCTTACAGGTATGGTTTAGTGATCACAAAATCTTTTAGTTTCTGTTTGTCCTGAAAGTTTTTTTTATCTCTCCTTCTATTTTGAATGACATCCTAGCTGGATAAAGTATTCTTGGCTACATATTCTTCTCATTTGGCCTCCTGAATGTATGATGCCAGTCCTTTCTGGCCTGCCAGGTCTTTGTAGATAGGTCTGCTGCCAGTCTAGTGTTTCTACCCTTGGATTACAGATCTCTCATCCTAAGATGGTTTCAGGATTTTCTATTTCCGAGGTTTACAAGTTTTACTATTATGTGTTGGGGTGTTGACCTATTTTTATTGATTTTGAGGGGGTTCTCTGTGCCTCCTCAACTAGAATGCTTGTTTCCTTCCCCAGTTAGGGAAGTTCTCCACTATAATTTGCTGCAATATATTTTCTGCCCCCTTCTTTCATTCCTCTTCTTCTGGAATCCCAATTGTTCTAATATTGTTTCATTTTATGGTATGACTTATCTCTTGAATTCTCCCCTCATGATCCAAGAGTTGTTTATCTCTCTTTTTCTCAGCTTCTTTATTCTTCATAATTTTGTCTTCTATATCACTAATTCTTTCTTCTGCCTCATTTATCCTGGCAGCTAGAACCTCCATTTTTTATTGCATCTCCTTAATAGTCTCTTTGATTTCAACCTGATTAAATTTTATTTCTTTTATTTTTCTAGAAAGGGATTGTCTAGTGTTTTCTATGCTTTATTCAAGCTCAGCTAGTATCTTTATAATCATTATTTTGAACTCTAGTTCTGACATCTTACTTATATCCATACTGATTAGTTCCCTGGCAGTCAGTACTGCCTTTTGTTCTCTTTTTTGAAATGAGTTTTTCTATCTTGTCATTCTGTCCAGAGAAGAATAGATGAACAAGAGAACAAAATACTGAAATGGCAGCAAAGACCCCAGAGAAATATACACTAAACAAATCAGAAGAGATCCAAAAAACTAAAAAAAAAAAAAAAAAAAAAAAAAAGAGGCGAGAAAATAATCAGACAGGTGGACAGAATAGAATAATATAGAGTAATACACTATATCCTGAGTGTATTTTGGTCAGTTTGTTAGAAGAAACTACCTCTCAAAATTGTGAAGAATGAAAAACAATATATATAAAAGTAAAATTAAATATATTGAAAGGATAGAATGTAATTATAAAGATTAAAATTAAAAGACTTAAAAAAGAAAACAAACAACAAAAACAAAGAGAGACTATGATCAGACAGGTGAAGAGAACAGAGCCACACACTAGATTCTGGGTGTAGTTTGGCCTGTTTGTTAGAAGAAACTGCATCACCAAATTGTAAAGAAAGAAAACTTATATAGATGCAAAATAAAATCAAATACAATGGAAGGATAGACTGTATCTGTAAAAATGAAAATTTAAAAAAATTTTAAAAAGAGTTGATAAAATAAGAAATTATTTTGAAAGGGAAAGAGAAAAGAAAAATGAAAATGGAAAGACCAAAGAATCGTGGGGAAACCCCAAAGACTGTATGCTGTGTTCCCCTGGCACTGGAGTTGTGCACCTGTCAGTCAGTTGTCACCTTGGCCTTAGCTGCACGTGCTGCTGGTCTTCTGCGGGAGCGGCCTGTCGTGCGGGTCCTGTCGTCTTGGCCCGGGGGGCACCGCACCGTTCTTGCCTGGGGGGCCCGGTTGCTCCGTGTGGTTGCTGCCCCAGGACGGCCTCCCGCACTGCTCTGGAGGCCGGAGGGACAGTGGCACCTCCCAGGCCCAGGCCAGGAGCTGGGAGCTCGGGCCACCATCCTGTCTCCCTGGCCCGTCTGTGGCCCAGGGTCTGGGTGGAGTCCCTGCGCCCTGCAGCCTCCTGCAGTGTGCACCTGCACCCCTCCTGCCTGGGGGAGGTCGGGGGCCTCTCACTGCAGTGCTGCCCTGCTGGGCCCGCGCCTGGAGAGCCAGCGGTCCCCAGACCGTGCCCGGGCTCCTGGTTTGTGGTACCCCGGGCTGCAAGCCCACTCCCAGGCTCCTGACTGCAGCCGGCGGCCCTGCGTGCATGCCCGGGAAGTCTGCCCCCTGGGGCCCTGCCCTCCTGTCTGCGACCCTGAGGATCCTGACACCACACTGTCCCCCCTGGGATTCCGCCCCACTGGGCCACCTGAGCACCGCTCAGGCTGGGGCCTCCCTCACCGCAGACTTCTAAAAGTTCTAGTTGTGCCCTCTGCTGCTCTGTCATCTTCTGGGGCCAGCTGCTGGAGGCTCCCCACCTCCCGGGGTCTACCTCCCCATCTCCCAGCTCACACTCACTTCACACCTCTTACCTTGCAGAGAGGGGGTCACTTTTCTATTTGTAGAGTTGTAGCCATTCTCTTAGATCTCGGGTTGAGTTGGCAGGGGTTCAGAATGGCGTGGTAGCTATCCTGCGGAATTCCGGGGGCCAGTGGCAGCTGAGGTCTCCTAGTCCTCCGCCGTCTTGGACCAAGACCAGGATTTCATCTCTCTTGGAAGTTGAAGGTAGTATGTCCAATGAGAGGTAGCCATGAGGCGGCCCTCGAATTTGAAAACAGCTCTCCTGGAGCTATGCTTCTGAAGTATGTAAAGTACTTTTAAGAGCAATGATCGTTATTAATAACCTGAGATTGTATTAAGTTATCTCAAGAAAGAATGGCTCCTTAGAAAGGGGGTTGTTTGGTAACAAACTAAACAAAATGGTGAGTCATGGCGGCGGAGTTGGAAAGTGCCCACAACACACTGCTGGGAGTGGCCTCGGGCCTTACTAGGCCGCCGATGTGGTGGCCCGATACGACCGAGTGCGATAATGAATGCAGGTACCAGGCTTTTTTTTTTTTAACTTTTTGCCACTTTATAGTTTGTTCTAATTTTCTGCTTACCAAATCAATCTTCTATTTATAATTTGACTCCCCGTATGGCTTCTATGCTGGAAGAAAAACTCCTTGTGAGTAGCAGATCTCTTTTCATTGTCTGTCATTAAGTTGGTATTCTGGGTAAGAAGCACACGTGTCACTATGAGTTTCCAGTGTTGAGTCCTCATCCTCATGATCTGTCCAACCCTGGGGCACAGGCAAAACTGGGTTTTTCCATCTGTAAGGCTGAGGGCCAGCCTCCGCCCAGTGGTGACCGACCAGGTCAGGGCCTCGTGTCAGTAGGCAATGGACCTTCCCCTGGTAGGTTCTGACTTTCCGTGATCTCTCCTCCTCAAGCGTGGACGCTTCCTGACTCAGAGCTCACCAGGCAGTAGGAAACCAATGACACTAGAGGAATCTGCTAGAGGAATGACTACAGGCTGTAAGAAGTAACTACCAGGCGGTTTTCCATTTGGCCACCACCCAAATCTGATTTATTTTGTTAGTTTTCCATGCGTGTTGGTGTGTGTGTGAGAAAGATCACAAGATCTTTAAAAAAAAAAAAAAACGGGGGCAGCCTGGGTGGCTCAGCGGTTTAACCCCACCTTTCGCCCAGGGCATGCTCCTGGAGACCCCGGATCAAGTCCCACATCCGGCTCCCTGCATGGAGCCTGTTTCTCCCTTCTGCCCCTGTCTCAGCCTCTCTCTCTCTCTCTCTCTGTCTCTCATGAATAAATAAATAAAATCTTAAAAAAAAAAGAAAGATCACAAGAATTACTCTTAATCATTATAGAAAAGGAAATTATGAGGAAACAAATAAATAAAAACAAGTTAATGCCCCTCCTCAGAGGCAACCAATTTGCATTTTAGCATATTTCCTCCCAGGCAATTTCATTTTTACTTTTAATTTATACTCAATATTGAAAGCTTCCTTATGTGGTTCCTAATTCCACCGTAGATTGGAAATAACAATTTGGAGAAAGGGCCGAGAAAGAAAAGTCATAAAATGTAGATCAAATTTGTTAAAGTGCACACAGCACTCTGGACCCATTTAATGGTCCACAAGCCTGCACAGCTCGGTGACTACTGGGGTCATTGTTCTGTAATTGGTACCATAATAAATTTACATCAGGATGACCTCAGATCCTCATTAAATGCTTCAATTATGTTTGGTATACTTCTGTTAAAAGTAGGAGATATAAAGAGTCCACTTTTGAACTCTATCATTTAAACTGGTTAAGGATATGTAAGGAGCGAAGTGAACCCTCACCTACAAGCTCAACTATACAGAATTATTCTTTTTCCCTGGGTTCCAAACACATGGATGGGACATAGTTAAAACTATATGCATCCGTTCCGTCCTGTCCCATTATGTAGCAGCCGTGCTGTCAGTGGGACTAGCCTCACCTCTTGCTTCAGAGAAAGGCGCTGCTTGGCCTAAGCTAATCCTGATGATCACATCCTTTGTCCCAGTAATTAATTCAGGAGTAAGCCTGGAGCTGTGGTCTAAATTAATGCTCAAAGCATTTTTCTGGCCACAGAGACCATACAGAGGTAGGTGCTGACCCCAGTTCATTAGTCAAAATACAGCCCTCAGCTTCTGTTCAAAGGCTATGGAAGGCGGGCTCTCTTTTTCTGTATCTGAGGTGTGCAGTTGAGTCCTGGAACGACTGCAACCGTTTTGTTACCAGGAGGAAGCTCATGTGAGGATTTTTTTTTTTTAAGTAGTTTTACTTAGATCTTTGCCCCATCTTTCTTCTTTTGTGCTCTAGCCTGTGCATTTGCTTCTTTCTCCACTTGGCTGCCATGGTGAGGCGATTTCTAAGATGGTCTGAAGGCCAAGAGCCCGAGAAAGAGAGAGAGAGAGAGAGAGAGAGAGAGGGAGGGAGGGAAAAAGTGAAAAAAAAGTCAGAATGCTAAAGTTTATTTTATACCTGGGCTCAAATAAATAATTTTCATATATGTTTAGGCTACTTTGGTTGTGTTATCCTGTTCCTTGTGAGACAATCTATAAAAAAATGTTTTTATTGTGCTTTGTTGGAGGCACAATTAGCCCATCAAATGTCCATACAAATGTCCAGACATTTTGTTATGGGCATGGATGTAAGGTTCAGGGCACCAGTCGGGGCTGGGCTTGGGCCATGGTGAGGACATGGGGGTACGTCCCACAGGAGCTCCTCAATAAATAAATATTGGTTGAGCGTTGGTAGAGTAATCAGGCTGGTCAGGACTCCCCAGGGGGAAGGGCAGAGGGTGGAGGTCTGAAGGCCAAAACTGCAGGTAGCGTTAGGAGGAGAGATCCGAACTGTGAAGGAGCCACTGACGGGAAAGGGAGAGACCAGCGCCCGGCACAGCGCTGTGCCTAATGAGAAATAAAAACGATGTGAAGAGCGTGAAGAGCTGCTGCTCTACAATGTCAAATGCTTCCGAAGCACCAAGATAATCAGTGAACTATGAACTCGGTAATTTGGGGGTTTGGTGATTTGGGGTGATGCCCAGGAACAAATAGTGACTTTGAATTCTATTAGATTTGGGATAAATACAGGGTCAACGAAGCTGACCAGAGAAACTGGCCCAACAACGTGTAGTCATAGTGACAGACACAGAATGGATTTTTTTTTTTTTTCCTGGTTTCTGCTTCTATTGTCTCTGTAGAAAAATTCAGGGATTTAAAAATTCTTTGCACACTTCTGGAGGACTCCGGCCTGTTTCTTGTGTTGATTAGAGTTGACGAGTGGTGTCCTCTCCTCTCCTGGCTCTCTGGCAGACGGGTTGTGTTGGCAAAGGCACAGGGCAAGGCAGAGAGGACAGAAGGGCTGGCCCCTTGGACCAGTCACCCTGGGAGTGCCACTGCCTTCAGCCCCGGGGCTCAGAAATCTTGTTTTGCCGCACGCTGAGAGGCTCCATCTCTTCAGGCGGCCCAGCATTAACCAGGCTCCCCAAGGCGTGTCTCTATGGACAAATTTGTCAAATTTTAGAGCGCATTTAGAGATAAAAAGGCCTGGGTTGGCGAAGATTGGTGAGTCAGGAATCCAAATATTAGGAGCGATTTGATTCAAGAAGTGGCCCCCAGCTGGGCCAGGCCGAGGGACTCTGGGGATAATGTTGCCAAGAAATTCAAAATGGTAGTTAGGGCTCGGTCAGCATTTCTTTTTCTGTAGACAACACTCGCGTAGTTACTCGTAAACACTTTCTTCCTCTGGGATCGCCCTTCTTCGCCTGCTTATGCGACTGATCATCTTCTCTATTCATGTGGTTTTTCTTTCAAACCCGAGTCCAATATACGTGATTAGGATCCGACTTCTAATCAAATGCCAATTCTGGCTCCTTCAGACTCTTCTGTTACCTTGATTAGAATTCTAAGTGTTCACAAACATTCCCTCCATGCATTTTTAAAGACCACCTTTGGAGTTTATTCCTATAGATGAAAACATATATCCAGCGATGTTCTCTGGTTCATTCATTCATTCATTCATTCATCCATGCTCGCATGCATGCATTCATTCATTCATCCACTTCTCACTCATTCATACCTTGAATATTCAGTGTACACCCACTACGCGTCAGCTACTGTGTTCGATGCTGGCTCAGTGGTGATCAGTAACGCAGGCACAGCTTAGCCCATCACAGCCTGGGAGCCAGTTCCCTTCAGACCCGGGTGTGATGACATTTCCTGTCGCTACTAAAGCGTGAGACACCGGTGCCCGAATAACCACCAGTGATGGTCAGTTTGGCCAGTTGATGGCTTCACTGCCCCAGTGCTTTCCCTGTTGTTGGCCCCACTGCCTTAGTACCTAGTACTGCGTCCTAGAGACTGCCAGATGGGGTGATGAGGCAACTAAGAGTCTGTTCCTAAATCTGGGCTGAGGGCAGCTAAGGCTGCGAGGGATGTAGACCATGTACTGAAGGTTGGCTTCAGGGCCAACCACTTGACTCTTCTAAATTTCTGCCTGCTTCAGCACCTCTCATTCTTTCTGCCACCCAGCTTTACTGAGATCTAACTGACATGTAACATTATATGAGTTTAAGGTGTCAAATGTGGTGATTTGGTAGACATACATATTGTGGAATTTTTGCCCCAGTAATGTTAGCTAACACATCTTTCATCTCCTCCGGCTACCATTTTGCTGTTGTTGTTATTGTGGGAACATTTAAAATCTACCCTTGTAGACATTTTCAATTATATTATATAATTGAAATTATATAATTTATAATATAATTATATTATATAATTGGAATATATTGTTAACTGTGGTCACCATGCTGTACATGAGGGCTCTAGAATGAATTCCTCTTCTAACTGAAAGTTTGCAACCTTTGACCGCTGTCTCTTCATTTTGCTCGCCCCCACCCGTTAATTCCCACCTGGGAACTATTGTTCTACTCTCTACTTTAGCTTTTTAAGGTTACACATATAAATGAGCTTATAGAGTATTTGTCATTGTCTGACATATTTTACTTAGCATAATTTTCTTAAGATTCATCCATATTATTGCAAATGGCAGGATTTCCTTCTTTTATGAATGAATTCTATTGTGTGTATATCACATTTTCTTTATCATTCTTCCATCGATGGACATTTTGGTTCTTTCCATGTCTTAGCTATTGCAAATAATGCTGTAATGGATGTGTGAATGAAGTTAACTCTTTGAGATAGTGATTTCATTTCCTTTGGCTATATATCCAGAAATGGGATTGCTGGATCATGTGGCAGATCTACTTTTAATTTTCTGAGGGGCTTTCATACTATTTTCCATAGTGACTATCCTAAATGCTAACCGGAGTGAGGTGATATCTCACTGTTGTTTTGATTACATTTCTCTGATGATTAGCGATGTTGAGCATCTTTTCATGTATCTCTTGGCATTTGAATTTTTTTTGAAAAATGTCTATTCATTCCTTGCCTATTTCTAAATTGAATTATTTTATTTTTTATTTTTTTTTGCTATTGAGTTGCAGGAGTTCCATATATGTTTTGGATATTAATCTCTTATTAGATATATAGTATGTAAGAATTTTCTCTCATTTGGTAGGTTGCCTTTTCATTATGTTGATTGTTTCCTTTGCTGTGCAGAGCTTTTTGGTTTGATGTAATTGTTGGTGCTTTCGTAGCTTGTGGTTTTGGTGTCGTGTGCAAAAAATATCCACCAAGATCAATGTCTTGGAGTTTTTTCCCTATGTTTTCTTCTAGGAGTTTTATGGTTTCAGGTTTTACAGTTAAATACTTACCCCATTTCTAGTTCATTTTTGTGAGAGTTATTACGATAGGCGTCTAATTTCATTGTTTTACATATGAATATCTAGTTTTCCTAATACCATTTATTGAAAAGACAGTCCTTTCTCCACTGTGTATTCTTGGTTCCCTTTTCAAATATTAGTTGACTGCATGTAAATGGGCTTATTTCTGGGCTCTCTATTCTGTCATTGTCCCATGTGTCTCTTTTTATGCCAGTATCCTATTTTTTTGATTACCCTAGCTTTGTAATATAGTTTGAAATCAGGAAGTATGATGCACTTAAATTTGTTTTCCTTTCTCAAGATTTCTTTGGCTACTTGGGTCTTTTGAGGCCATATAAATTTTAGGATTATTTTTTTCCATTTCTTTAAAACAAAAACTGGAATTCTGATAGGATTGCATTGAATTTGTAGATTGCTTTGGATAGTATAGACATCTTTAAAAAATTGACTCTTCCAATCCATCAATAGGGATAGATTTCTAGTTCTTTAGTGTTTTTTTTTTTTTTTTTTCAATTTCTTTCCCCAATGTCTTATAGTTTTTGATGTATGGATCTTTTACTTCCTTGGTTAAATTTATTTCTAAGTGTTTTATTCTTTTTGATGCCATTGTGAATGGGATTGTTTTCTTTATTTCTCCTTCAGATTGTTTATTCCTAGTGTACTGAAACACAATTGATTTTTGTATGCTGATTTTATATCCTGAAACTATTGAATTTATTAGTTCTAACAGGTTTTAGGTGGAGTCTTTAGGATTTTCTATATACAAGGGTATATCATCAGCAGACAGGGACAATTTACTTTTTCCTTTCAGTTTGGATCCTTTTATTTTTTTTCTTTCCTAATTGCTCTGGCTAGGATTTCCAGTACTCTGTTGAATAGGAGTGGTGATGCAGGAGTATTTGTCTTACTCCTGATTTTAGAGGATAAACTTTCAAACTTTCTCCATTGAGTATGATGTCAGCTGTAGGCTTGTCATATATGGCTTTTATATGTTGAAGTATGTTCTTTTTATAAGCACTTTGTTGGGAGTTTTTATCATGAAAGGTTGAATTTTGTCAAATACTTTTTTGTATCTATTAAGAAGATCATGATTTTTATGTTTCATTCTATTACTGTGATACATAACATTTATTAATTTGAAACACCCTTGCATCCCAGGGATGAATCCCACTTGATTATGTTGTATGAGCCTTTTAATATGCTATTGAATTTGGTTTGCTAGTATTCTGTTGAGAATTTTGGCATCTATTTTCAACAAGAAGATTGACATATTTTTCTTGTAGTATCCTTCCCTGGTTCTGGTATCAGAAATGCTAGCTTTATAAAGTGATTTTGAAAGTGTTTCCTTACCTTAATTTTTCAGAAGAATTTTAAGAAGAATTGGTATTAGTTCGTTTTTAAACTGTTTGATAGAAATCACCTGTGAAGCCATCTGGTTCTGGGCTTTTCTTTGTTGGAAGATTTTTAATTTCAGTGTCCTACTCATCACTGGACTATTCAGATTTTCTATTTCTTCATGATTCAGTCTTAGTTGTATGTTTCTAGGAATTTATCTATTTCTTCTAGTTTGTCTGATTTTTGGTATATAATTATTCATAGTACTCTCAATCATTTGAATTTCTATGCTATCAGTTTTAATGTCACTTCTTTCATTTATAACTTTGAGTGTTCTCTCCTTTTTTCTTGGTTATTCTAGCTAAAGGTTTGTCAATTTTATTTATCTTTACAAAAAGCCAACTCTTAGTTTTGTTGATTTTTTTCTATTGTTTTTATTCTCTATTTCATTTATTTTTCTCTCTGATCTTTGTTGTCTCCTTCCTTCTGTTAAGTTTGGGCTTAGCCTGTTCTTCATTTTCTAGCTCCTTGAGATGTAAAGTTAGGGAATTTATTTCAGATATTTCTTTCTTTCTTATTTTAAAAGATAAGCACTTACTGCTATAAACTTCCCACCTAGAGCTACATTTGCTATATCCCATAAATTTTGGTGTGTTGTGTTTCCATTTTTGTTTATGATATATTTTTATTTCCCTTTTGATTACTTTTTTGAATCATTGGTTGTTCAGAACATGTTGTTTAATTTCCACATGTTTGTGAAATTTTCAGTTTTCTTCTTGTTATTGATTTCTAGTTTCATACCATTATGGTCAGAAAATGTATTTGGTATGATTTCAGTCTTTTTAAATTTGTGAAAACTTGTTTTGTGACCTAACGTTTGATCTATGCAGGAGAATGTTCAGTATGCATTTGAGAAGAATGTATATTCTGCTGCTGTGATGAAATGCTCTGTATATGTCTGTTAGGCCCATTTGGTTTAAAGTATAGCTCAGGTCTAATGTTTTTTTTATTGATTTTCTGTCTAGATAACATATCCATTGTTGAAAGTGAGATATTGAAGTCTCTACTATTATTGTATTATTTTCTATTACTCCCTTAAGATCTTTTAGTATTTGCTTAATATATTTAGGTGATCCAATGTTGGTTGCACATATATTTATACAATTTATTACCACACATTTTTGATAAATTCCAAATTAGCATAAATTAACAACTCTATCATTATATAATGACTGTTTTTCTCTTGTTAAAATTTTTAATTGAAAGTCTGTTTTATGTGATATAAATGTATCTAATCTTGCTCTCTTTTGGTTTCCAGGTACATAAAATATCTTTTCTATGCCTTTACTTTGAGCTTTTGTGTATCCTTAAAGTTGAGTAAGTCTCTTGTAGGCAGCATTTGATTAGTCTTGTTTTTCATACATTCATCCACTCTATGCCTTTTGACTGGAAAATATAATCCATTTATACTTAAAGTAATTATTGATAGATTAGGGCTTACTGTTGCCATTTTGTTAGTTGTTTTCTGGCTGGTTTTAATTCCTTTGCTCCTTTATTGCTGTCTTCTTATGTAAACTGGTGATTTTCCATAGTGGTATATTTTGATTCCCTTATCTTTATCTTGTTTGCATCTACTATAGGTTTTTGCTTTGTGATTACCCTGAGGCTTACATGAAACATCTTATAGGTATAACAGCCTTTTTAAGCTGATAGCAACTTACCTTCAACTGCATACCCAAATTCTATTATTTAACTCCTCCCTACCATTTATGTTTTTATGTCACAATTTACATGTTTTTACATTGTGTATTCATTGGCAAGTTGTTATAGCTACAGCTATTTTTAATACTTCTGTCCTTTTAACTTTATATTAGAGTTCAGTGACTAATATACCACCATATTACAGTATTAGAGAATTCTGAATTTAACTATATACTTACCTTTACCAGTGTGTTTTATTTCTTCATAGGTTTTCACAGCACTAATTAACATCCTTCTATTACAGCTTAAAGTACTTTTAGCATTTCTTGTAAAGAAGTGGGTCTTTAGCAAATCTTGTAAAGTGGGTCTAGTGGTGATGAACTCTCTCAGCTTTTGTTTGGGAATCTTTATCTCTCATTCTAAAAGATATATTGCTGAGGGAAGTATTCTTGGATGGGATTTCTTTTTTCCAGCACTTTGAATATATTGTCCAAATTTCTCTTGGCCTGTAAGGTTTCTGCTGAGAAATCTCATAGCCTCTGGGAGTTTTCTGGTAAGTGACAAGCTTCTTTTGCTGCTTTCAGGGTCCTCTCTTTGTCTTCGATTTTAGACAGTTTTATTATAATGTATCATTTTTTTTAAAAAAAGATTTTATTTATCTATTCATGAGAGACACACAGAGAGAGGCAGAGACACAGGCAGAGGGAGAAGCAGGCTCCACACAGAGAGCCTGTTGTAGGACTCCCTGGATCTTGCATCATACCCTGAGATGAAGACACACACTCAACCACTGAGCCACTCAGGTGTCCCTATTATAATGTATCTTGGAGAAAATCATTTTTGGTTTAAATTTTGGGAGAACCTATGAGGTTCATGAACTTGAATGTCTAAATCTCTCCCTGGTTTTGGGAAGTTATCAACCATTATTGCTTTAAATAGCTTTCTGCTCCTTTCTCTGCAATTTTTTCCTTTTTTTTTTTTTTCTAATTTTACTTATTTGAGAGAGAGAGTGAGAGAGCACAGAGGGAGTGGGAGAAGCAGACTCTCCACTGAGCATGAAGCTTGATGTGGGACTTGATCCCAGGACCCTGAGATCATGACCTGAGCTGAAGGCAGATGCTTAATCAACTGAGCCACTCAGGTGCCCCTCCACCCTTCTTCTTCTGGAACTCCACTAATCCATAGGTTGTTTCTTTTATTGTGTCCCATTGGTCCTATAGGCTTTTCTCATTACTTTTCATGATTTTTCCTTTTTGCCACTCTGACTGGGTATTTTCAAATGATCTGTCCTTGAATTCACTGATTCTTTTCTTTTGCTTCATCTAGTTAGTGATGGAAACTCTATATTGAATTCCTCAGTTTAGTCATTGTATTCTTCAGCTCTAAAATTTCTATTTGGTTCTTTTCTATTTTCTATCTAATTGTTAAACTTTTGAGGGCACCTGGGTGGCTCAGTCAGTTAAGTGTTTGGCTTCAGCTCAGGTCATGTTCCCAGGGTCCTGGGATTGAGCCCCATGTTAGGCTCCCTGCTAAGTGGGAAATCTAGTTCTTCCTTCGTCCCTGCCCCCACCAACTCACAAGTTCTCTCTCTGGGTCTCTCTCTCTCTCTCTCTCTCTCCCTCAAATAAATAAATACAATCTTTTAAAAAGATAATTGTTAAACTTTTCATTTTGAACTTGTATTGTTTTCCCTGATATCATTAAATTATTTATTTCTGTTCTCCTGGAGCTCTCTGAGCATCTTTTCATCAATTACTTTGAATTCCTTGTCAGGTAATTCATATATCTCCATTTCCTTGGGATCAGTTACTAGAAGTTTACTGTGTTCTTTGGTGGTGTCATATTTACCTAACTATTCATGATTCCTTAAACTTGTGTAGGTATCTGCACATTTGAGGAAGAAGTAACCTCTTTCAGATTTTATGGACTGCCTTTAGTATGGAAAGACCTTTGGGCACATATTGTTGAGTGCTGCCTGGGATCTAGGGCACCAAATATGTGGCTTATCCTCAGACCTGGGGATAGAGCATGATGTCTTGGTGGTTTAAGCTCCTGGGGTCCATGACATTGACAACCGTATGGTCCTTAGTGAACACTATGGGGATGCTTCAGTGGTTACAAGAGCTTTGGGTATCCTCAGCAGCACTTCTAGGTACCAAGCAAGGCAGCAGTTGTGGTTAGTGCTGGTGGTGTGCATATGCATGGTATGGGGGCTGGCTGTAGGTGCTTGTATAATGGGAGGGGCTGAATGCAGACACATATATCGTGGGTGGGGGCCAGGGCCAACTGTGGCCATATTAGCAGTTGTGGGGGCCCTGGCTGCTGGTTTGCACCCCTGTGACTGCAGGGTCTCCCCATGGTGTGCATATGGCAGTAAAGGTCAGTAACAGGAATTGGGGCAGGGGCGTGCAGGTGCACACCTGGAAGGGCTAGCTGCAGGTGAACCAGCAGTTCAGGCCGGTGATAGAGTCCTGGGCTGGATCTGGACACAGTCAGCTTGGAGGCCCTGGCTGTCAGCATGTACTCCTTGGCTTCAGGGTCTCCCCATGGGCATGTCATGGCAGTGGAAGCAGAGACGAGTGTGGGTCTTGCAGGTGCACAGTAGAGGGCTATCCCTGAATACACATAGGGTGGGAGTCAGGTGCTGGGGTCTTGGCCAGCGTCTTAGCCTGACACCACAGCAGAGGCTAGGGCTGGCCACCAGTAAAAGTCCAAGTTCTGGTGGAGGTACAGGGAGGGAAGGGTTGAGGAGGAAATAGAGAGGGAGTCGGTATTTGCAAATGGGAAAATCTGTGCGTGTGAACACCGGTGGTGGGATCTGTAAGGGGCCGACGGCATTTGTGCTGACCCTTGGTTTTTTCAGCATTGAAAGCTGCTGGCGTCCCTGGGAACTGCCGTTGCTCCCACTGCATGGCTGCTCCTCCTGACACCCGCCCTTCTTCCTTGTTCCTAGCCATCTCCAGGTGTCTCTGTTTTGTTGGCCTCTGGATGAGACTGAAGTAGGTTCTTCGTGATACACAATGAGAGGCTGGAGAAATTGATGGCTCACCCTGTTCTCCTTTTCCTGGCAAGGGGCCTCTTGAGCTGGGAAGTTCCTTTCGGTGCTGTGTAACGTCAGCCTGGAGGCTGAGGTGATGCAGGGAAAATGAAGTCACTGTTCCTTCCTTTTTAGCCTTGTTATTCTCTGAAAATTTTTGCTCAACTGTGCTGCCGAACTTTCTAAAGCGAATTCCTAAGCTTTTCTAGAGCTACATTTGTTTATGGATGGCCATGCAATGGTTGGTTATTTTGGGGGGACACAGGGGGCTGGGGTCTCCTACTCAGCAAGATGGTGACAGCACCTGGCTTCCTTACTTTATTCCAGCCCTCTGTCTAGGACTTACCACCCTCACCCCTGTGACTAAAATGTACATCTTGACTCTCTCTTCTCTTAGAATGAGTTCTTTCTCAATTATCATTCCCCCCCCCCTTTTTTTTTTCCTGCTGCAAATGGACTCTGGGTTTGGTTGCTCCACTGTCCATTGAGACATATGAATACATTCTAAATCCTCCAGCAAACAAAGCTTAGGGTCAAGCAGATGCACCTATAACAGATTAATTCAAGTCTATCACCAAAATACATACATGCATATGCACAGAACGTTATCCAGAGCCCAGCAAAGCACCTAGTGCAGGTCAAGAGGCAGAGAGTGTAAAAGGAAGGAAAATGAAGGATAAAAAAGGGAATACAGAATAAATTTGAGTACAGAGTTCAAGAAAATGAGCACATAATAAATCCTTAATTTAAGGTGGGAGGAAGGGATAGGAGCAAGTAAGGACTAACAGTTTTCTAAAGGTTCTGACACATTCTTAGAGAGTCTGTGTCATGTAATATAGGGCAGATAAAGAGAAATAAGGTTCTAATTGCCAATAGATACAATGTAACTGGAATATGTAACATAATATTTAAAGCAACATTCCCAAATACATTCACAAATTTACTTTACATTTCCAGGGATAGAAATGTCATTTCTTCAGAAATTTTGGAAGGTTTGTGCCAAATTCACATGAACCATTTGTGAAATTCATGTGAGAAGGGAACAGTATAGAAATTGCTTATCCAGAATGTAAGAGGGCTGCAGCATCAGCTGGCAAGTCAGTCTGTGACGGGCTTTTCACATCCCGAGGCTGAGCCCCACGCTGCGAGGCTGAGGCCCCTGCTGGGAGATGCTGGGAAATGCTGTCTGCATATTTGCTGGGGTCCTCGTATTGCCCGGCTCTTTGTGTTTTGTGGTGCAAGACGTAAGCAGCAGAATATGGGAAATGAGGACAGGATCTTAGGGGTATCTCTGTAGCTTTGGCTGCACAGATTCAAACTGCTCCGGGTTCAGACCTTCTGTCCTTTACATACAGTGTTAATCAGTAGCGCAGCATATCTCTACTTTGCCAACCAGGAACTGGGAGGCCGATCTTTGTGTTCAGAAATAAAGGACAGATCGGACTCGCTGTTCCCAGGAGTCTCATGCACATGAGACTGTCTGGTGGCTGGAAAGGACTAGATCCAGAGAGACTCATCCTTCCTGGACTGAATATTTACGTGTTTCATTACATATTTACAAGTTTAATTACATGCCCTTAAGTAGAGATCCCGCTATGGAGACAAGACAGTCTACGGAGAGAGTGATGTGTGTGTGGCTGCTGACCTGAGCTCTCTCTGAGGAGACAGGGGTTTAGAAATCTCCCACTACGGCCTTTCCCTGTCTCAATTCTTTGATTCAGATGAAGTGAGATATGAGTGACCAAGGTAGAGAGAAATGGCCTGATAACAAAAAAGTCATGCTCTACGTGGAATTCCAAAAAAACAAAAAACAAAAAACAAAAAAACGTATTATATTGATCATGTCTCAGTTGCAAGTAATGAAAATTCAACTTGAATTACCTTAAGGAAAATGAATGTATTGACTCCAGCGCGCTCGGTCAGGCAAGGCGGGGTGGTGGTGTGCGGATTGTGGTCAGGCATCTGACGCTCCATTCCCAAGTGGTCTTTTTCTTGGTGTTGGCTTGGTTCGTAGGTTCTTCCCAAACAACTGAAGGCCTATACTCTACATAGTAATGACAGCAGAGTGTCTCTCATTCCTAATAGATCCAGAAAGAATTCTCAAGTGGTTTCATTGGTCCAGGTCAGGTCATATATCTATTCCTGAACCCAATAATCACTCTGATGCATAGAATCTGGGTCATGTGGCCACTCTTTCCCCTCGATTAGTTTAGGCTCCACCTCACCAATGTCAATAATCTGAGAGGGAGAGAGGCATGTCTCTGTGAACTATTTGAAAGAAAAAAAAAAAAACAGAAAAACAAGTGGAAAGACATTTTTTTTTTTTGGTTCCTGGATAGAATGGCTTAATCTCATAGAAAATGTCAATTGTCATAAGTTAACATATAAATTTAAGTCGAGACCAACAAAATACTAATGAACATTTCCCCTAGAGCTAGATAAATCAAATCTAAAGATAATTTGAAAAATACACAAGCAAGAACAATGAGGCAAACCCCAAAATGAAAAGCAATGAAGGAGCCATACTTCACTTCTCCCACTAAAGCTACTCAATATTGCCTATTATAAACAACACCACAAAGAACATTCTCTACATTAATTCTTGCTCACATAAGTTTTTTAAAAATGTCTCCTTAGACGGGGAATTATTAGGATGTACACATCTACTAAACAGTTCTTTAATATGTTTTTAACCTAAAGGTTTAAAAATGTAACTGTAGTGTGACATAGATATTTCTGTGTAAATCTTTTCCAAGTAGGATTTATGGTTACCAAAAATACCGAGAATAATAGAACCCACCCCACAGAATGAGAGTTAATTGAGGGTTGAGTTTACTCTGTCAGTTCTCACGCCCCTCTGGAGCTTCCAGAATAATCTGCCCTGTGCAGGGAGGGCAAGGAGAGAGCAAAGAAAGTGACGGGCCACTCCAGGTTGGCAGGTGACCGTTGTAATACTCTTCCAAAGGGGACTTATATACAAGGCCTGTACTGGATGGCAGCAAGACAAATGGATCTCCGGGCCTGCCCACCGAATCTTAAAAATTTAAAAAGTGGCCTCCATTGGGTTTGGTCATATATACTGTGCAGACATTTTCAACATCACATCGTTATCTCAAGGCTGTGTGTTTGGAGCAGACTCCGGGAGTGGGAAAGGCAAGTGGAACCCACAGGAATGGGGGAGACTTCTGAGTGCTGCCCTTGGTCATGTCTTTTTGATGACCTTCCCCAACAACTCAACATTTGAGATGACAATTATATTAGAGAAAATCTAAAATGGACAGACATAGTGATGGTGTTAACTAAACCTCCACTATCTCTTCAAGTAGAAGTCTTACAACCCTTGACCAGCCTTTGTTTTCTTTTTGAATTGATTTTCTCCTGTATCAATGCCTTCAACGCTTGAAAGAGTTCTCAGACTCTTTGAGCTTTTTTAAATCCACACTTGACTGAGTTTTCTGTTTCAAGCATCTAGCACAGTGCTTGGCAAATAGAGGGAGGACCTTCTGTTCAACCAAAATCTTCGTCAATTATAGTTTATAGCTCTAACTATCCCTGACCTTATTTGCATAGCTCCATGCAAAGTTCCATACTGGAACTTCCAATGCATGTTTGGAAATAGTATTGCCAGATGGTTCCAACAAAAATACTAAGATCACTTGAGAAAAAAAATTGACCGCAAACCAAAATTACACATGCCATGAGGAACAGTTTGTTGCTGACAATCTACATTACATCTTATGCTTTACATTAGATAGTTTTTAATCAAATATTTATTTTTCAAGAATATACTTTTTTTTCAAACAAGTGGATAATATACCCCAAGAAAGCAAACTCTTTTTTTTTTTTTTTGAGCCGGTCTTTAAAATCTTTTGTATTAATTGATTCATGGATTAACCATGACCAGCACTGATTTTGTAGAGGAACTTCTCTGAAGTTCATTCAAGAACATTTTTCTGAGAATTATGCAAACCAGAGTAGCATTTTACAGCTGAATTTATATTTACCAGTGAATTTTAATGTTCTCATATTTTTATGTCTATTAGTTATCCGTTACTGTGTAACAATTTACTCCCAGCCTTAATAGCTCTAAGTAACATCTATTATATCTCACAGCCTTTATTATTTTTGTCGGTCAGGAATTCAGGAATGTCTTGGCTAGGTAGTTCTGGCTGAGGGTTTTTCGGAGATTGAGTCATTTGTTGACCGGGGCCGTAGCCATGTGAAGGCCTCTCTGGGCATTGACCATCCACTTCCAAAGTGGCTCACTCACATGGTTGGCAAGTTGGTGGAGACTGTTGGCTTCTGCCATGTGAGCATCTCTGAGAAACTGAATAATGGTCTGTCAGGAACATGATCCCATGTAGCAAGCATATCAGAGGCTCTGCAGAATTTTCTGAAATCACCTCTTGTCCTAGGATGCTGATAATCTACTTACTTGTACTGTTGGGGATGGCGTGAGAAAAATTTAGAGGCAATGCTGCATTTAACAGGACAATTTATATCTATGGCATGATTTTCTGAAATCAAAGCCAATGGAATTCGGTTTGCTAATTTTGGGGTGTTGTCTCAAAGTGATCTTCACGACAATCTGATGAAGTGGATATTATTGTTTTGTTTTGCACTTCTATGTATTTATTTATTTATTAGAGGTGGGTATTATTATTACTTCCAATTTACATATCGGAAAACCGAGAAAGAACCTACTCAAGTAATTGCTTGAGCTGAAATTTGAATTTAGGCAGATGACTCTGAAGCCAGTTCTCCAAAAACCAAACTATGTGGTCTCTTCATTGGGTCTTATTTATTTACAAAATAAAAAAAAATCCTCCATTTTATTATGAGAATTTTGAGTGTGAGATAAAGTGAACAGAATAATTCTATGAACCAACACGTACTCAACACCCAACTCCACCAGCTTTCCACTGATGCTCTTTCCTATCTCTTCCCTCCATATTTATTTTGAAGGAAATCTCCAACATCATATAGTTTCATTCATAAATATTTCAATGTGACTCTCTAAAGGAAAATAACTTTTTAAAACAAACATTATCAAGCCAAAAAAGGTTGACACTGATTTCTTGATATCATCAAATATTCAGTCAATATTCAAATTTCCAATTGTTTCATAAACATCATTCCTAAAAAAAATTTTTTCATTTGAATCATGACTCAAGTAATGTCCACACATTGTGATTGGTTGATACGTCTCTCGATTTTATTTTATATGTTCATCTCATTTTTTATTTTCATCATTGATGAACATGTATCCCTAAGACTTGAACAAAGCTGCAATGCATCTCTTTGTATTTATTTTTCTTGGAATTGATGTCTCATGTCTTCATTTATTTTTTATTGAGTGTTTGTTTTTGTCCAAACTGATTTTTAGGAGTTCTTTAAATGTTAAAAAATATTATCTCATTTCCTGATATAAATGTTACAAATATTTTTTCCCAGTTTGTTGTTGTTTTTTTTTTTAAGATTTTATTTATTTATTTGAGACAGAGAGAGAGAGAGAGAGAGTGTGTGAGCACAAGGGGGGAGGGACAGAGGGAGAAGGAGAAGCAGACTCCCCACTGAGCAGGAAGCCTGATGCCGGCTCCACCCCAGGACCCTGGGATCATGACCTCAGCTAAAGGAAGATGCTTAACCGATTGAGCCACCCAGGTGCCCCCCAATTTGTTATTTATATTTGACATATTTTTTGGTGTTTTTCTCTACAAAAATTTAAAATTTGTGTGTTGTCAAATTGATTATTTTCTAATATGGATTTTGGTTTGCCTTCTTGCCTAGATAGGCCCTCTCTCTGTCAGTTTCACAAAAAATCAAATCATTGGTGTATATTTCTAGTACATTCATTTTGAAAATATTTGAATCTTTTACTTTCCTGACCTTATTTCAGTATAAAGGATTCTTTTATTTTTTTCAAAATCCTGCCAGTGATTCTAATATCACATGTTAAATAATCTACTTTTTTCATAAAGATTTGATATGTCATTTTCACTATACTCTAAATCCCCATGGTTTCCCTGTCCTTCTCTTTTGTACTTGAAATTTATTTGTAGAAAAAACAGAGTTTTTGAGTTTCTGCAAACCTAGATTTATGTTGATTGCTTCCCTATAGTGTCTCTTAGTATATTCTGCTGTCCACTACCTTTCCTGCAAATTATTGATTGGATATTGAAGGTTGATTGGATTCATGATTTGATTTTGATTTGTTTGGCAAGATGACTTCATAGATGGCATTGTAGCGTTCTATCAGCAGGAAGATGGTGTCTGGGTCTCCTTCTCTGTCTCTCACTCTTTCTTGTGATGGCCTCAGCCATTGATAATTGATGTCTAGACTTTATAATGTATTAGATATTGCAAAAACAGTAATATTCTAATCTTGTAAGTGGTAATATTTACTAGCTAGCTGAAATTCTTCTATAAAGAAAAATACCTCTCATCTACTGTTTGGTTACCAATTATCAACTTCATAAAAAAAAAAGGGAGGCTAAACATTAGATTACTTTTCTTTATTTACCTGTTTTCAAATAATGACTTAATGTATCTACAATACAACCAATCATATTTTTTGGCATCATTATTAACACCTGGATTTAAACATATTGGTGTGTTTAAATCCATTAAAGCTAGTATTCTTACCATAACCAAACTGTCCCATTGTTGGCCAGTGAGAATCTCTTCATTTTGGTTCCAGAATCCACCTGATATGACTCTAGCAGTTTTTAAGGACTTTTTTCCTTCCTCTATGAGTGTGAAAAAAAATATGTTTAAGGCTTATTTTGTATATACTCTGCCTTGAACTTGTACTCAGGCATTTTCCCAAAGGTGTTGCATAGAGATGCAGTGGGATATTTTATATTTTTGAGTGAAACACAGCAATGCTCACCATCTATTGGACAGGACATGAACTACTGGCACAAAGTTATTTCCATTTTCAAGATTAAGTAGTGCTATACTATTTTCAATGATGGTGTATAATTGCAGTGTTAGGTTTTGGCAGCTCTGAGGTTGGAGCCCAGGTTCCTACAAAGGGCAGAGATGGTTCTAGGGATTGAAGACACAGTAGTGAATATAGGAGATAAAAAAAACTTTGCTTTTCAGAGCTTACATTCTAAGGGGGGCGGGGTTTGAGATAATTAAAAGATAAAATATATACCATATTTGATGATGTGCCATGGAAAGGATTAAATCAGGAAAATGGAATAGGTAGTGTTGAGAAAGAAGGTGATGGGCAGTGATTGGAGGGGAGATGGCTAAGGAAGGCCTCACTAACTGTGTAACATTTGAGTGAAGGAAGTGAAGGCATGAGCCATGTAGGTAAGTGGAGAAAAGGCATTTTGGACAGAAGAAACAGTGAGTGCAAAGACCCTAAGGCAGGGGCATGCCTGGTGGGCTGATCAATAGCATAGAAGCCAGTGTAGCTGGTGCAGAGTGAACATGGGGGAGACTGTTAAGGAAAAGGATCAGAAAGTAACACTGAGAGTGTGTTGATGCATACACGTGTGGTGTAGGTGGTGGCAGGGGAGCACACTAGGTTTACGGGGAACTGTGGGCTACTCTAAGACTTTCGTCTAAGAAATATAACCATTACTATGAATACCAATAAAGAGTTTGGAGGACGAGAATAGCATGATCTAATTTATGTTTAAAAAGATCACCCTAAGAACAGTGTGAGAATGGGCTGGCGTAGGACTTGAGTGGAAGAAATAAGGAGACTTGTGCAGAGGCTCTTGCAATAGCCCCGAAGAGAGATGATTGTGAATTGGATTGGGATGGTAGCAGTGGAGCTGACAAGAGGTGGTGAGATTTTGAGTGGGTGGAAGGATGCAAGATATGACCTGAGCAATAAGAAAAATGGAATTCTCATTGGCTGAGAAGGGAAGATGGAGGGACCCAGTGGGTGGAAGAGGAAGACTGAAAGTTTTGATTTGGGCTTATTGAGATGGGATGCCTGTTAACTATCGAAGTGGAAATGAGGTGGAAGCAGAAGAGCACAGAAGTCTAGAATTCAGAAGAGAAGGCTGAGCTAATGCTACAAATTTGGGAGACATCAGCATACTGATGTTATTTAAAGCCAAGAGGCTTGATGAGCTACTCAAGGGAATAAGTAATATACTTTAGAGAAAAGAGTGCCATGGGACGCCTGGGTGGCTCAGCAGTTGAGCGTCTGCCTTTGGCTCAGGCCCTGATACCGTAGTCCTGGGATTGAGTCCCACATCGGGCTCCTTGCATGGAGCCTGCGTCTCCCTCTGCCTACGTCTCTGCCTCTCTGTGTCTCTCATGAATAAATAAATTTTTAAAGTATTAAAAAAAAAATAAAGAAAAGAGCTCCAAAAAGCTAAGAGAGAAAAACAAAAGAATAGGCTCATGTCAGAATAACACAGAAGCCAACCTGAAAGAATTGGAATCATTTAAACTGTGAAGGAAAGGAAGGAAGGGAGGGAGGAAGGAAGGAAAGAAAGAAAGAAGGAAAGAAAAGAAAGGAAAAGACAAGACAGGCAGAGAGACAAATCTTCCTTACAAAAGAATTCCATTTTGTATGTATAGATACTCTCCTCTTCAGACGGTGGAAACTTCCCTGCCTGGTGGTGGGCTAGACTAAATGTCTGAGTTCCAAATAATAGACTATAGGAAGGGGAAATTAGAACTTGCAGTGGAGAAAGCTGGCAAATGCTGGGAAATTGTTCCAAGATATACTGGGAAACTGTCATAGACGAGGGGAGACTGGAGAGATACGGCAAGTACATGAAATGTGGTAACCTGAATTGGATTGCTGGAACAGAAAGAGAATATTAATAGAAAAACTGGTGAAATTCAAATAAATCTAAGGATTAGTTAATAATAATGTACCAAGGATTTTTTTTTTTTTTTGGTTTTGCTTTTGTTTCCTGTGGGGTTTTTGTCTTCTTGTTTTTGTTTGTTTCTTCAGCTTTGACAAATATACTATAGAAATGTAAGATGTTAATAGCAAGTTAGTGGTATACTGAGCTCTCTGTATTGTCTTTTCCACTTTACTAAAAATCTGAAATTATTCCAAAATAGTATTTCATTAAAAAAAAAAAAAAAAAAAAAAACAAGGAGAATGTAAAGTATTTCCCTTTATTTAGAAAAGGCCTTTCCAAGATTGCCTATATTGGCTGGAACTCTGGTTATCAAAGATACTCATTTTGGCTGTGAATATAATCTTGGGCCGTGCACCAATACGGAATAGGTAAGCAGAGCCAATGTCCGTTGCCTTGGTTACAGGAGACTTACTGCTCACAAAGAGAAAAAGTCAAGTAGATTCAAGCTTGACCTTGCTACACATGAACTAAGAAAGGAAAATACCAGTCCTTCCCAGGGAAAAATACAGCATAGACCTCCCTAGCCTGAAAGGATGAGATGGGAAAATGAGATTTGGCTGCCTAGCTAAGGCGACTTACCACTTTCCACTTGGTCCCACTTAATTAGGTGTTTTCTTTGATGGGACTCATTTTTTAAAAGCTAGGATTTGAGTAATTTAAACATGTTTTAAATGATTTATTTTGCGTTTTGAACATATGCTGCCAATAGTGTTCTGGTAGGTTACACTTACTAATAAATCATTTCTTTTACATATAAAATGTTTCCATGTATTAAAACAACTAAAAACAAAAATACTGAACATAGCATGAGAAAACCTAGGGACCTGTGAAGTGTATTACTAACAGGGCACAAAATACATTAGTAAATTCAATTTCTAGCTTCACATTGACCATCTACATGATTGTGAATTTATTTCTGATTCTTCAAAGTCTTTATTCCCAGATTACTTTCGTTTTCATTATAAATGATGACTTTGGGGCATGTCATGTTCCCAGTGTATTTGCTCAGTTTTATCATTAAATAAAACATTTTTTACCTTGCTTATATATATAATGCACATACCATGTTCTAATCTAAAATCCCTAAGGGCATGTATAACTTGGGAAATAACATCTCTTGAGATAGGGATATTTCATTCTTTTAGAATTACATAAACATACTTTTATGTAATTCCATTAAAAAATATACAGTGTCTGTTGATGGTAAGGTGAAGGGCAATGATGTCACTACCGGCTTTAGAATTGGTCTCATTTGGCTTAGATTATTTTTGACATTTCTAGTTTGAGGCTTTTTTCTTTATCTAACAAAAAGTGTTTTTCCCCTTTTCTATCTCATCACCTATGAAGCTGGTGGACAAACAAAACCTTCTAAGGAGCATTTAGCTTGCATCTTTCATGCCTCGGGCACAAAGATCATAGTTAATTTTGATGCTTTTCCCATTTCAATCTGTGTGAATACTCACCTGATTCAGGAATCCAAGGCGTCCGAGGGAGGAGCAGCACGCTACCTGCCCCAGCTACCAGCTATCAATTCACTAGAATAGGCCAAAATGTGACCTTAGTGACTTTGTATCTGAGTTCCAATAAGGAATTTTATTTTTAAAATGGTATGCATCGCTCAAGATACAAATTTCTAATTTCTAATGACATGTATATATATATCAGCTGGAACACAGTCATGATTCAATGGCCAATGGACATTTTTGAACCTGTGACTTTGATTTAACAGGTTTCTGGATTTTAGGATTCTGGGGCTTTTCAGCTCTCTTTTCCTCTAGGCATAGCCCTTCACATGCATATTATTCAGATGCTGGGGAAAAAAAGATGGGCAGCATCATGGTCCTTTCATCCTTTTTAAAGGACAATTGCAAACTTTACTTTTAGGGAGTGGGAATGCTGATGCTTCTCCAGCTTTCAGAGGCTGCTTTCTCAATTATGAGGATCTCTGCTCTTTGAAGGCTCCAATCTGTCATGTCGTAGCATGGGATTGGCACTACCAAGACTCCCATTCTGGTCACTTGTGTCAAACTAGTAATACTTTTCCTCTTGGTTTACATTTAGCCAAAGTAGGAGAATATACAATCATTTGAATGTGCCAAGAAAATTATTAGGCAGTACTGCTTCGGGCAGCTTAAGCTGTCCAAATTGTATTGATCCATCTGTTCTGTATTTGGATATACTTATTTATCTTAAAAAGTAAATGTTTATTAGCAACGTTGAGAAAACAGAGTAAGACTCATCAGCTTCCATTTTAAAAGATTTCTCTTCAGTCACTTGGAATAGTATATTTAGGGTATTTCAATTAAAAAGATATTTTGAATAGTCCAGGTTGGTCAGTACATATTAAGCCTGCCCTCAGAATTTAAAATAATTACAGGATAATATGGAGTTAAAATGTGAAATGCAACTGAACTGATATTACAACTATTCCTAAACTTCAGGATTTTGACATTTCTGTTTGGTTATGCTATTTTTCTGACAGATTTCTTTGTCTCCATCAATGTAAAAGAGCCACCGTGGCATGCATGTGTATTTTAAATTAATGTAGATTTGAATTAAAGTTGTGTGAAACCTATTGTTCAAAGAAGCTTTAGGGATTGCAGAAACAAGGTGGCAATTAGCAACCAATTTTGAACACTCATTGAGCTTTATCTTCCAAAGCCAAATCTCTCATTTTAAGTGAATCATTTTGATAGGGGAAGAATCAGTGTTCTACAAATTCATGATGAAAGACTACTATTGCTCATGCATAATTACTCTGACTGACATAAATACTTTCAAGTAAGTAACAAAACTCTCTCTCAACACTGTCAGCCCATCCCGTATTCGAAATTCAATTTGTAGATAAGGAGAATTAAAAAGGAGATGAGAAATGGCACGCATTCTAATCTGCCATCAAGGTTATTCAGTAGTCAAATCCCTTTGTTTTTATTTTGTTTCATAATATACTCTATCTTTTCTAAAACCTTGATTATTTTAACAATACAGCTTTATTTTCTAAAATGAAAGTGTTTATCAGTGGGGCAGATTTCTCTTGGAAAAAAAAAAAGGACTTGGAAGAAAAAATTAGAAAGGAAAATTGAATCATAAAAAATGAAGTAACTTGACTGGCCAACGGAAATGGTGCTGTGTCTAAGCTTTCATCATGTCTTTTTCTGCGATCGAATGAACCTATTTCTTTTGCTGTGTGTCTTATTGGCGAAGATTACTAATAGTCAAAAAAAGTCTTCACAGTCCTTAAATATGAACTTCTCGCTATAAAGCCTGTTTTCTGCCACAGAAGCATGATTTGAGGGTCAGAGATCACGGTTATCCATAGACGAACTACAGGAAGTTAGAAATTCGCCTGCTTTAGCCCCATATGTTTTTCTGTTTAGCTTTAGGTTTCTCTATAAGCTCAGTTGCAGAGTCACAGTGTGACCTTGGGCAAATTGCTTAACCTTTCTGGACATCGTTTGCCTCCAAGAGTCCTCACCGAGGCGCTTTCCATTTCTAAAATGCAGTTGATGAATTCTTTGCATACAGAAGATATGTACGTCAAACTAAATGTGAGATTCATTGATGAATCAAGTATCTTCTTGTTCATAGGAGAAATACATTATTCAAGCAAAATACTCTATTACTAAAATAGGCTGTGGTCCGAAAGGATCTTTTTCAGAGTTTGGAAATGGAGGAGTTTTTTTTTTGTTTTTTTGTTTTTTTTTTTCCCTCAAAACAGATCAGACACATTTCTAGTGTAATGGAATAAGGTGTTTCTCCAAAGGTGGCTGAGAAGGAGGTTCTCTTACTTCAGTTTTATTTAAAAAAATATATACCAAAAAATTGGAAATAAGGCAAGGGGGTGGCCGTGTATCCTTGCAGTGTCAGGTCCACCCAAGGATCACTTCATTCTTTGGGGGAATATCCTTTTGTTTGGTCTATCATTTACCAGTAATCAGGGCCTACATCCTGTGAAGTTACATGTCAATGCATAGACTTTTGCAAATGAGATGCAAATGATTTTTGTCTACTGGAAAATATAACCCCTAAGGTTACAGTTTTATTGCTTTATAGAATATCCACCAGCTTTGTAACTAATTTAGTAATTTTATCCCCATACTTATCTTCAGTTGCTATAACTGCTCAAGTTCTCTAAGTATTCTGTGAGCCAGCTTTATCCTTCTGCTGATTTCCTCATTAATGAGTTATACAACTTTTGACACACTTTATATTTGTAAGAGTCATGGTTATGACATTAAGACATTTTTATGTCAACAGTTTGTTGTTGCATTTGCTACCTTCCTACTGCCACCACCTCAAAGAATTAAAGGGTTGTCCAGGGAAGAAAAACTTCTAGCTCTGAATACTGAGCTCCTAGCCATTGGGATTTTATCCTTTTTCCTTTTCCATCTGTATCCTACTCCCTAATTTATAGTGTCTGTTGTAATGATTGAGTCCAATTACAGGACAGTGACTTAAGCCTTAAACATTTGTGCTTTGGACTATTTTCAAGCAACTTAACTTGCAGTGATTTTCAGTTTTGCTGAGGAATGAATTTTGGTTGCAGGCTTTGCAACACTGATGTGCTGGAATGACTCAGAGGAAGGCAGGGTCCAGCATAGCCTTTGATTTTTAATGTGGCAGTGTTGTTCTATACTCATTAGCATGCACACAAACTCTCCTAAAGTGATAAAAAACTTAGTTTATTTGTGTAAAATGGGCTATAAAAGAAAATCATTTGCCAATGTTGCTAATGGTAATAAAAAGAAAGTAAGGAGATCTAAGAACACAATGATACTAAGCCACAAAACAGAAGTTTTGGAGGTGCGAAATATACTGAAAATTCAGTGAACTCAGCAAAGAAGAGTGAAAAATGTTTGTCTTAATAATCAACTATTTAATTAAAATAATATATGTTTTTATTTGTTGTTAAAATTTAATAAATAGTATTGATGCTCCAAGGGTTTTAGAAAAGGTTATTTCTCTCAACTTATATTCATAGGGCCTGAGTTTTAATTTTAGCTCTCCTACTAATTAGCTATAGACTCTATACCTATAATCTCTGGGTTGTAAATTCCAGGAAGACATTATTTATTGATTTATTGAATATGTGTTACATGAAGTTCTAAGTTTGGGATAGACCAGTAAGTATTGCAAAGGTCTCTGCCCTCAAAGAACTTTCATGTTTGCATGACAGGAGGGGGAGGTAGGGAGAAGGGGAAAATAGAGAGTAGACAGTCAAAAGATAAATAAATTATTAAAAACCTTAGAATATGGTAAGTGCCATAGAAAATGGAAAGATATGGAACAGGGTAGGGCGGCCTGGGTGGCTCAGCGGCTTAGTGCTGCCTTCGGCCCAGGGCGTGATCCTGGGGACACGGGATCGAGTCCCGCGTCGGGCTCCCTGCATGGAGCCTGCTTCTCCCTCTGCCTGTGTCTCTGCTGCTCTCTCTCTCTCTTTCTCTCTAATAAATAAATAAAATAAAAAAAAAAAGAAATCTTGAGAAATGGAACAGGGTGAGGACTGTCAATAGGTGTGTGTGTGTGTGTGTGCACGTCTGCAGTTGTGTTGTTGCGATAATAAATAAGGTGGTGAAGGTAAGCCTCTCTGATACAGCGTTTGAGCAAAGACCTGAGCAAGGTGAGGGAGTTAACCGAGCTGGAAGTAACATCTACAGAGAAGGAACAACTAAAGTATAGGTGGTAGGGCGGGAGCTTGTCTGTCCCATGTTCTAGGAAGAGGGTGGGGGCCCGTGTGGCTGCAGTGGCGTGATCAAGAGGGAGAGTAGTTAGGGATGAGGTCAGAGAGGTAAGCGATAGGATTTGTCAGTCATCAGGTCTAGGAAGCCATTGTCTTTTACTCTGTGCCAATGGGGAGACAATCAGGGATTTTAGCAGAAGAGTGACATAAGAATGTTTTAAAAATATCACTCTGGCTGCCTTGCTGAGAGTCACTTGTAAAAGGACAAGGGGGCAGTGGGAGAACTGTTAAAAGGTTATTGCAGTAGCCTGTTGAGAGATGATGGCGTGGCCCAGGTAGAAACGGTGATGAAAAACATTCAGATTCTAAATATAATTTGAAAGTACAGCCAACAAGATTTGTGGTTGGAATGGTTATGTAAAAGAAACTCAAAGAGAATTTTAATGTTTTTCATCTGTTTAATGGAAAGGTAGGGGTTGCACTTAACTAAGAGAGAGGGCAGGGAATAGAACAGGCTTTGGTATTAAGAGCAGGAATTCAGATCTGGGCATGTAGTGTTAAGATATTTATTTATTTATTTATATTTATTTATGATTTTATTTATTTATTTGAGAGAGAGAGAGAGAGCACGAGAAGGGGGGAGGGTGCAGGGAAAGGAAGCGAAGCACATTCTCTGCTGAGCAGGGAGCCTGACGTGGGGGCTCCATTCCAGGACCCAGAGATCATGACTTGAGCTGTAGGCAGACGCCACCCACACGCCCCCATAAGATATTTATTTTACATGCAAGGACATACAAATCTGGAGTTGGTATTGGAAATGTATCTTTGTAGGTCAATAGCATATTGGGGGTATATTAAGCATGATACTGCTGTGATCACCATGAGAATCAGTGTAGTTAGAGAACAGGACCGATAAGGACCGAGCCCTGGGACATTGTGACATTAAAGGGTCAGAGAGAAAGGCCAACAAAGGAGGTGAAGAAGGAGCCAGTGATAGGGAGGAAAACAGGAGAATGTGGTGTCCTGGAAGTCAGGTGCAGCCGTGCATCAAGAAGGAGGGAGAGGTCAACCGCTGAACGCCACGGCTAGGGCAAGCAACCCGAGGCCTGGCTGCCAGATTTGGGATCGTGGTGGATATTGTTCACGTTGTTAAGTGTGGTTAGGGTGGAGTAGTGAGGCACAAGTCTGACTAAAATGGCTTTGATGGAGAATGGTAGGAAAGGAGATCCAGACAGCAGCTATAGATAACTTTCTGGGGGAGTTTCATTCAAGAGGGAGGAGGAAAATGAGACGATAGCCAGGAAAATAAGGAGAATCCAGAGAAGTTACTATTTTACTTTTTTTAATGTTTTCTTTAAAAGATGGGAATAACATCAGCGTGTTATTTGTGCTCAAATGGAAATGATCTGGCGTCGGGTAGGATCATGGACGGCAACAGGTATGGAGGCAAAGTATGTAGATACAGGGCTGGCAGGTGGGCAAGTGTGGTGGTAAAGTCTGTGGAAATTCTCTTCTGATTGTTTCAATTTTCTCAGTGACATAGGATAGTGAAGACAGGAGGAAATTTGTAATGTTTGAAAAAAGTGTGAAAAGGTTGTTCAAGAGAATGGTCCTTGGGAAAAGGAAACAGAATGATCCTGGGGAATTAAGTTATGACAGCATCAAGGGCATATTTGAGATTCTGTTCGTAAGTTTAAAATGAGACCATTCAGCATGACTCTACATTTTTCTCTGGTCACACTCAGTTGTATGGTGAAGGGTGGACACAGGACAGAAAGCTTTAGACCAAGACTCCAGTCTTTCAAATAAGTATGATAACCCTGAAGAGAGGCAAACGAGTCAAGGGTGCATATAAAGAAACAACGGTGAAGATTGGTCATTGAATTTAAGCTTGATATGTGGGTAGCCGGTAAGGGTGAGGGACGGCGGAAAGGTGGTAGACAAATAGAATGAGGGTCCTGGTGAGTTTTAAAGATGATTGGGTTGTAGGGTAGTAGACGAAGTGAGCTGGACAGACTGGAAGCGGTGGTCAGAGGGCAGATACAAGAGCCTAACGTCACAAAGCGTTGCATTTATTGCCAATGACACAGTCTAGGGCTATGACCAGGGGACTTAAGTCTGTGGTAGAGTGGCTGACATGGAGAAGTTTGAGGGGTGGAGAGGTGAGGGTGTGGGCCTGGTGATCTACTTCTGTGTCCCCAGCTTCAGGAGTAGAGACAAGAGTAGTACCAGAGGGTCTGCTTAAAAACTAGGAACTAGAATCTAGAGAAATGTGGAGATGACAGAAGTGTCGACAGAGTGTGATAGAGGATGATGTGAGATCTAAGCTGGCATTTTTAGGAAGGAGGGAAAGAGAAGCGTCTGAGAGTAATGAGGAGCCAGGATGATGCCTACCTATGTCTAGGCCCAGAGGTCTGAGGGCTACAAGGGAAAAGCAGTCTTCAACTGGGAGGCTGATGGGATGTTCTCAGAGGAAAGTCAGGTTTTGATGAAAACAGAGTAGGGAGCATTGGGAGAATTGTTCGTGAAAATGGGCTGTGGCAGCCAGCTGCCAAACGTGTTACCCAGTGGTTCTCACCTTCTGGCAAAGACGCCTTTTTTAAGTCATTGGCCTTATTAAATTAGGCCGAGTTGTGTGACCAGTAGAATCCTGCAGAGGTGACGACATGTGATTTCTGAGGCAGGGACGTGAAAGGCGCAGCAGTTCCTGCCTTGCTCTCTGAGACCCTGGTTCTTGCTGAATCCAGCCACAGGCCGTGAGGACACTCAAGTCCTTGTGGAGAAGAGGAGAGGCCTCCCCCCAAAACTAGCACCAGCCCTCCAGCATGTGAGTGAACCACATTGGAAGAGATCTTTCCTCCCTAAACCTTCAGAGAGGACGATAGCCCCAGCTAACAACTGACTGCAGCCTCATGGGAGACCCTAAACTGAAACTGTCTAGTCAAGCCATCATCTAGTTTCCAATCCGGCAGGACTATGCTGTATAATAAATGGGATTTTTTTTAAGCCACTAATTTTTAGAGTTATTTGCTATGCAGCAAATCTGTCGATAACTAATACGAAGGGGGTATGCAAATAATGGTCAGGAAGTTCGGATGGCACCGTGGATGGGTTTCAGGAAGGGTGGCAGGACGGGAGAAAGTGACAGAGTCGAGTATGTAGGGAGCTTGAAGAGGATGCGTGTGTGGAGATGAGAGGGAATCTGGGAAGTTTTGTGGTGGCTGGCAGACGGAAGAGGAATGAACAAACGAGATGGTTGTCAAGATGGGGTGGTGAGAGCATGTGTATGGCGGTGAAGAGGAGGGGGCTCCTGGAAGCCTGCCTTCAGCTTTGATGATGGAGATAGAAGTGCCAGAGGGAGGCGATCTTCATCCCGGCGCCACCTCGGTCTTGGCCACTGGTCTTACGAACGTTCCTTGTGTGCATCCTCTTGATTGTGTATTTCTCATTTAAAACTTCGATTTTCATATTATTATTCTTACTTCACAGATGAGAGCATTGAGATCTAAGAAGGCTAAGCACCTGGTTTGAGATCAAACAGCTAAGAAGGCAGAGTCAGAATTTGGATTTGGGCTCCATGACTTAAAATCCTGCCTTTGTTCCACATTTCTGGAGACAGGAACATTTTGAAACCAATGTACCTTAATTTTCTTTCTTTCTTCTTCTTTTTTTTTTTTTTTGAAGAGTTTATTTATTTATTGAGAGACAGAGAATGAGAGAGGCAGAGGGAGGGAGCCCTCCCATGCAGGGAGCCCGAGGTGGGACTCGATCCCGGGTCTCCAGGATCACGCCCTGGGCTGAAGATGGCGCTAAACCGCTGAGCCACCCGGGTTGCCCCTGTACCTTAATTTTCTAAAGGTGGGATGAGAGTTGATCATCTCAAACATAGATTTGTGGAGTGTAATTATAGATCTTTTAAAAAATCTCACATGATATTGTGCATAATGACATAGAAAAGAATCTACTATGAGAGCCGGTGGCCATGAGCCGTCAGTCATAGAGCCATAGGGTAACACCAAGACCTGGCAGGTGCCAGCAAATAGGAGAAAAGAGATGAGGACCAGAGGATGGTAAATTCATTGTTTCATTGTCTTTCTCCCCGGTTAGAATGTAAATTCCAGGAGAGGAGTGCCCGTGCCTGGTACTCAATAAATAAATATTAGCGCGTGTTGAACAAATGATGAAAGGGGCCCAGCCGGTGGAGAGTGCTCAGGAACATGTGCCGTGCAAGAGAGGCGTCAGGGCAAGTCGAAGGCGGAGTCATGAGGCCCAAGAAACATGCCTTCCTTCCTCCCTCTGCTCTCCGGACGTAAGCTTACTCCAGGCTTGGTCCTGGTCGGAGGCAAATCTCCATGCAATTTCTGCTGCTTTTCTTCCCTAAGTTCTTTAGAAACATTGAGAAACCTACACATTTTTACCTGGCGGCCTATTAGATCACCTGGAAATTCAAACACAAAATGAAAAAGAAAACAAAAATCAGTGTCTAGGTTCCCCTCCTCTCCGTACTGTCACTGGCTTGGGGAGCACCCAGACAGCGATAGCTTTTCACAAGTCCCCAGGTGACTTGTCTGGGTAGCTCAGATTGAGAAGCCACGGACAACCTGAGAGTATTCTCTTCCTCAGGGAAGTCTGGCTGTGGAGACATCCCAGCTCTAGAGGGGGGAAGGTAGTTCTGACCCGCGCAGACAGCGGTGGGTGGGGAAGCCCCCAGAAATCGTGCTAACCTGGACCATCCACCGCACCCCAGGGGAGAGAAGGTGCTCAGGGAATGGGTGCTGGAGGAGTGAATGAATTCACAGCAGGCAGGTGCCTCCTGCTCTCCGTGTGGAAAGACCAATTTCCATACCTGGAAAAACCGAGCCATGGAGACCTCGGATGATGGCAAAGGCCGAGAAGCAAAGGTTCTAGATCATTTGTGGGAGGGAGTACGGGTAAGGGGATGGTTGTGAGCCCCCGTGCAGAGGACACGTGCAGACGAAACATAAATACGTCTTGCATACACATAGTATGCTTTTTCAAAGGGCAATTGGTAATACCATGGTGAATAAAAAATAAAGTTTCCTTCTCTAACATTGATTTCGCCAAAGCCTTTTTTTTTTTTTATTCTGTATTTTCTTAGTTAACAGATACCAAGATAACAATTATTGTCATGTGGGAGTTTTTTTTTTTTTCTTTTAATGTTGAAAAGAAATCTTTGTGTTTAAAAAAAAAATAAAAAAAGGGATCCCTGGGTGGCTCAGCGGTTTAGCTCCTGCCTTGGGCCCAGGGTGTGATCCTGGAGTCCCAGGATCGAGTCCCGCGTCGGGCTCCCTGCATGGAGCCTGCTTCTCCCTCTGCCTGTGTCTCTGCCTCTCTCTCTCTCTGTGTCTCTCATGAATAAATAAAATCTTTAAAAAATAAAAATAAATAAATAAATAAAAAATAAAAAGAAGAATGATGCCCAGAGTGAAGCTGCAGGACAGCACGGGTGAGTAGCAGGGGCTGTTCTGGGTATTCCCAATATATTCCATTTTATTCTGCACTGGAAGAAGCCAGAGCTCATACGAGCTCTGAGTATGTAAGTTTGGTGTAAAACAAAGCATCTTCACCGTGGTCTTCGTAGAGGCTGGCCCAACATTATTTTAATTTAAGTAGACATGACGGGAGGCAGCCCTGGGACCTGTCTGGGGCTTCAGGGGCAGGTGGTCTATCCTCGGTCCCTCCAGCAGAACCCGGCTCCTATTCCTGGTAGAGCCACTGCTCTCTCCCTCATTAGGATAATTAGCAGCCAGAAGAGTCATCCATCCCTTTATCAGCTCCAAGGAAGAAAGGGCAAATGATAAAGTAGCACCCTTGCCTAAAATGAATGAATTTAATGGCCAAATGCTTATCTTTAGAGTGACTCACTTCTTCAAGCTGACCTCTGAGGAGAGCGTACGGAGGCCTCTGGTACATCCTCCATCAAATCACTGAGAGTGAAGTGACAATGACCAACCACCGTGGCCGACATTTCCTACATGAAAAGCATTCAGGAGACATGAAGACCAGGCAGTCATGAAGCAGCTGCGAGGACACAGGGGCGAAAGCATCAGTAGTGACATTCAGCTGCCCCGGTAGGCCAGAAAGTGGGAAGTGGCATTTCGTGTGAGGCTTTAATCCTAATGTGGGCTCAAGATGGGAAGAGGCCACCTTATAGAAAGGTGGGATGAATGTGTGGCTTGGAGTCCTAAGGCCTGGTTCTCTGACACTTGCTCAGACGGTGAAAACTTCTTCCCCTTGGACGAGTCACATGATCTCCCAGAGTCTCGATTTCCCCATCTGTAAATGGGCAGTAACAAGAACTTTCTGCCCTACTACTTTAGTTAGCTGTATGGTTCAAATGACATAATAAGCACTCTAAAAGCATATGATAAAAATATAAAATGTCGCATAGGTATTTGTTATTATCATTGCATCAATTACCAAAGATTAGATTTAGTCCAAAATGGAGCTGTCCAGATTGTGGCTCCACAGACATTTAGTTCTGGGTTTTAGAGCATCTCATGTTCTCTTCGGCAGTAAATATGTGTTGTAGGGCGCCACAGTAGCCGTGGGACTTTAGGTTAAAGGTAATTGTAAAGATGTCTCTATAGATGATCCATAAACGAACAGTGGAGAGGAGAATTGCCAAAACGTATCCGGGGAGGGTTAAATCTGCTTTTAAGGAGAAAAGTTTCGCTTTTTGGTAAGGTTGATGATAAAGAGTTTTGAAAAGTTATTGAGAAATGGAGATATTGGAGCCCTCGGAGAGCAAAACTGCTGGAACAGTACGTGAGCAAGGGCCAGCGGGGATGTGATGTGTGACCCAGCAGGAGCTGCCAGCTGCTGCACGTTGCCAGCTGTGTGCCCAGAAGTCCCCCGTGCTTTCTGCTAGAGCACAGCACAGATGATCAAAACTCCCAGGTAAGGCGGGGGAAAATGAACGTCCAGAGGCCTTCCTACCCTTAGCGACTCAGCACGCTCCCAGACGCTCACGCCAGGGGCTGCTGGCACCGTATGTAATTCTGGAGTTGGAGTGCTCCCGTCTCTTCCATCGGATTTGCCCGGTTCCGTACATGAGGCCTTTTTGGTTCCATGTTTATTAATGTTTACATTTTGGTCTCTGGTATTCAGATATCAAGCCCAGACCAGGCTGCCTTTGCCTCTTGGCTTCCTGAATTGCGATCGTGAGCATGAAATTTCATATCCCAGTACTCAGTTCAGGCCTCCTAGACCCACAGCAGTTTCTATTAGTGGCCACGACCACATTCCCTGTGCACCTGGGGAGGGAGATCATATGGAGATGTTTATGACAAGTCAACAATAAATATGTAATTCGCAGCTCGCAGACAATTCAAACCAGAAGGAAGCGTAAGGGTATACCCCATCCATCTGACTTCGGAGCATGGTAGCCTCGGTGCACCTAAGACTTCTTTAGCTCCGAGCCCCTTTCATTTCTCACCACCTCCTCTAGCCTAATACACTTTGCCTGGGACTGTGTACTTGGCTGAGCCCCATTTTTGCCTTTTCTCGTTTCCAACACTAACTCTGATCTTTCCTGATGAACGATCCTGGAAAGTAAGTAGATAAAACTTGGAGCTGGGATCCCTGGGTGGCTCAGTGGTTTAGCGCCTGCCTTTGGCCCAGGGCGCGATCCTGGAGATCCAAGATCGAATCCCACGTCGGGCTCCCGGTGCATGGAGCCTGCTTCTCCCTCTGCCTGTCTCTGCCTCTCTCTCTCTCACTGTGTGCCTATCATAAGTAAATAAAAAAAAAATTAAAAAAAAAAAAAAACTTGGAGGAAGCACAGTTTTGTCTTTGTTGTTCAAGGGTAAACAGGGCACATGAAAAGAACAAAATAATATAAGCATGATTTTTTTTTCCACCTGCACTGAGTAGAATGAAAATAAACAGGCCTACCCCATCAAGTTTTTTTCCCCCCCCCGGTAAAAAAAAACATATGGCCTGACCATATTTCTACATTTTCCCTAGGATTAGTACAGCATTCTAAATGATAGTGAAAGATCGAAGGAAATTATTTTTGGAAGGATTAAAGTCAGCCGGATAGAAGGAATTTAGGGAGGTGCAGTAATTAGGACTGTAATAATATTGGGAAACTCCGAGTGAGCGTATGTACTCCCCTGGCCACCCATTTGAAAATGATGGGCCATCACAAAGCTTTTCTAGAAGTTCCTAAAGGAGAGGTCGTTCAGCAGACATTTTCATGATGATTCAGAAGACCTTCAACTTCCAGAGGAATAAAGCTTTACAGTATTATGGTATTATGCAGGCGTATCCTGCAGAGGAACTGCTGGACAGATTGGTGTCCATATGAAATCCTTTGGCAAGAGACACTGAAAGTTCTGGGTTTGCGAAGTTGAAATCTGGTAACAAATGAGCCTAGTGAATCAGAGAAAGGCAAAGGTCAGCTGCCTGTGTAGGGGATGTGTCCTGTTACTATTGAGTTTCAGTATTGACTTAGGACATAGCCCAAGAGCAGCTGAGTCGGACTCTAATGCTGCTGATCTGGGCAAAAGTAGGGTTAACTAGATCAAAATTCTCTGGTGAATGAGATAAACCAAAATGGCATCCATTTAAAAAATTATTTCTCTCTGTCTCTCTCTTGGGTTTATTTGCATTTCCATAGTTCCTTAATCCCAGAATAAATTTAAGTTTTATAGTCTGATAATATTTTTAATAGGCAACATTAATTTTTAGAATTTAGATTTGGAGCCTATTAACAGATTTTTAATGTCATCTTTTTTTTTTTTTTTAAACCAGACAGATGATACAGAGTGGTATAATAAACTTGGTTATGTAGGAGTTTACTTAGGACAGAAATGAATCATTCATATCAGTGAAACAGAGTTCCTGCTGCCCCTTTAATCCCTAACTCCACTGAAGTTAAAAAAAAAATCTGTGCTAATATTTATTCAGTCATTTAATATTTCATAATGAACATTGACAGCTTTTAAAGGACCTAACAGCAGCACACACATTTCTGTTTGTTTCGTCATGGGTTTGGGATTTTTTTGTGCAGAATTTTCATGGTTCTCTGGTTTTTAAATAGATTAGTGTGACACTGTAGAACATTTCTTGTTAGTGGGGAAAAATTGGCAGCACTAAGTGTCTAGTAGAAATAGGGGTAAAATTGCTCCCAAATGGAGTCTTCCTAAAGCATCGGACACTAGAGGACTATGTTCTGTGTGGTCTTACTGACATCGTGAGCTTGCTGTGCCCTTCCCTTTTGCCCACTCCCCTTCCCACACCCCCTCACTAACCCTGACATGGCATGTGCACTGAAACCCGAATAGACCCAGGTCTTTCTGCTTCTGTCAGATTTAAAAGAAACCCAAATAACGTATACAATGCCTTTAGCAATCCTATGTGCTTTTGCTGAAGTCTTCTGAAGAGGTAGCAACCTGGCATCCTATTGCATGGCACGCGGCAAGCTTTCCCATCACCCACCTGGCTATGGTACTGCCCCCCTCCCCAACCTCCTTGCTCCCAACTCTCTTTTCCCTCTCCAGAGACAGTCAATCAGAACCTCTCCTCCTCCTGGTTTGCCAGGTCCTCTGCCCCCCAGCCTTCCCCCTCCCCCCCCGCCCCACTCCCTCCTTCAGTCTTCAGATCTATTCTATTCCTTGGTCCGCAGCTCTCTGCCTTCTTAGTTCCTTCCCTTCATAGAGGACCCCATGTCAGGAGAAGGAAGGTCCTGGCAGTGAGCAGCGAGCAAGCCATCTCCTGAAACTGGCGGAAGAAGAAAGGTGGTGAATATATGAATATTTTTAGATCTGTCAGATAGACTCAGACACATTCAAATACAGATTTAGAATTCAGACTCTGCGTTAGAAAGATTGGTTGCTACCAACCTTGATTCCATTCCTAACCCCGTTTCCTCAACATTGCCTGTTTCACATGCTTTGCTGTGTGCAGTTCCTTGGGAGAAGTAATGAGAGACGCCTGAAGCTATTCATGAGAGAAGGTCCTGACTGACTCCTTCAAGGGAGTCTTCATCTGCCTCTGGGCTGGAGCATGAGCACAGAGGGGAACTTGAATGCAGCTCTACGTAGATGCCTACATTTGGGAGGACAACTCCACGCCATGTTGGAAAGAAATAGGACAATGGGACAGCAAATATGGGTGGGTTTTTTGTTTCTGTTTTTGTTTTTTTGCTAAAGGAAAGACAGGGGTTTGTTGACATGAAAGGTAGAGAGCAGAACAAAACCAGAAAGGGTATCACAGTTGAGGCAAGGAGCCAACAGAGATCAAAGGTTTAAAGGAAGAGATAACGAAGATATCCCAGGGAGAAAGGGTGGGCAGTGAAAAGGTGTTGACGTTTTGGTAACACCATGGTTTTATTCCCTTTAAGGAACTTGTCCTCTATGGTTTTAATGTTTGTTATTTGTGATTATGACTTCTCTTTTCTTCTATACTCCTTGAGGGTGGGATCCAGATTTGACTTGCTCATGTTGTGGGAAGTCGTGGGTGCTTCCGGATGCCCAGCACACAACCTGAAGGGCATGAAGTAGCCTTGAATGTTTGTAAGGAGACAGGGGAGCTGAGGTGTTGGCTGAATAGAGGAAAAAAGAATCAATCGGGTTTGGAAATTCTAATGACAAGACTAACCCTAGTTCTGTGGTCTTGATACTTTCTGTTCATTTAAGAGAGTATTTGAATATTAAGTGTTATAATCTTGACAACTACTTTATCTCTGATCACACTGACTAAGGCTATTCCTGGCCATACACTATAAGTAAAATAAAACAAAATAAAAACAGTTAAGTCATAAAAGGAAGCCATGTGAATTGTGGAAAAAAGTGTGAATCAACTCTAATTCCTTTCAGATATATTGATAGTGCTATAGGTATATATTTATACATTTTGGTATCATGTAATTACTTGATAAATTATTTTATTTAACAACATAATGTGAATATCTTTTTACATCATTAGATGTCAGTAAGATGTCAGAAGATATGGTTTGAGAGCAAGTTATGTTGGAATAAATCCATACTGTGAATCATTTATTCTGCAACTTGGAAATCAGATGTTTGGAACAAATGGTATCATTAGTCAGAAAAAGACCAAATTCTTCCTAGGAACTTGAATAGTCATGAAATATACAGCTCTTCACACTAGAGCCTGGTAGGGGAAAAGCCATTTGGGTAGTAGGACAAGGATATGACTCCTTTTAATAACGTTTTTGCTATATTCTATGAGGGAATTTAGCCATGATTAATGAATTAATGTTTGTAAAGCCTTTCACAATATATTTAATTTTGAAACTATACACTACATTATCCATAAATATCAATTTAGGGCATGGTTTTGCCTTTTCTTTTTTCTACAAAGAAGAAAAAATGTCTAATGTATTTCCTAGTTCTTAGTTTTGAACTCATATGCTACTGAAAAACTGAGATACTCTAGAAAATGATTTAATGTAGGAATTACAATACCTGATTTATTATTCACAGCATAAATTTTTATTAAATACATTTCAATCCTATTATCAATTTTAAACTACTTAGCTCCAATCAAAATGAAAATGCCCATTTCTTCATCTTTATTCATGCCTTTCACATTCCAGTGCCCTAGAAAGAGGTTTTCTCCATTCGTAAATGGAAAAATCTGGGTTGCTCATTATATCTGAAAGATAGAAAGATGTAGTGGAAATGAGTGATGAAAAAGCTCTACAACAGCGACCATTTGCTTCATTGTGTTCGCTGCCTTAGAATAGTATCTGTTATTTTTGTCTTCACCAAAAACCATTTGGTTCCCTTGCCAGTGTCATTTTTTTTTCTCCCTACCATCTTCTGAGGGTCTAGATGGGTTAGTCACCTGAGACTCGAGAAGATGCATCATAATTGGGAAAAGTTTCTCTCCAAAAGCGGCACTAGGCTGAAAATAAAGTTCTTTAAAAGGGTACAGTAAGAGAGCAAAAAGATGTTTTCTTTCTAATGGATGCAATTGGAAATGTAGTGTATGTAATGGGCCCTGAGAAGACCTAACTGATTTGTGACATAGAAATGTATTTCCTCCAAAAACCAAGCTTCCTGGAAATTTATTTTCAAATAACAGTAGTCTTGGAAAGAAACATGAAAGGTCTGCTACTATTTAAGAAGTCTGGGTTATTTAAAAAAAAAAATATATATATATATATATATACATCCTGAGATAAGACATACAAATTTCAGAAGGACTATCTTTTAACACAGATTTTGTTTTATTTTTTTACTTGGCATAACAGAGAATTCAACACCCTATTTCATAGATGCCATCTGTTTTTGGTTGACCTTAATTTTCTGGATGACTGCTTTTCTTCAAATATTTTAAGTCATGACTAAGTTTCATTTAACAAGAAATGTTTAGGTTAGTTGTGAACAAGAAATCAGATGCTCTCAATCCAAACATATTTTAACAAACTGATTTGTAATTGTGTTAATGCCAGGACAAAGTCCATTTTTTATTTGCTTTTTAAAGGCCAACAACATATAAGGCCATATTTATTTTAATTCCACTTCATTCTGACATTTCATAAGACAATGGCATGATGTTTATAAGAAAGGCAAATTCTGGCTCATTAATAATGAAAAACGGATTACAAATTTTTAAATTATAACCTAAAAATTAGAATTTATGATAGATTAATTTACATTTCAGTCAATAAATTTTTTTTGACGACAATCAGTATTTCCAAAATTGGTCTGATTATAAACATTATTGAAATGCTTATTATAAATACAACCTCCCAGCCCTCTTATTTTAATATAGTGGGTCTGGGGCTCGAGTTTAATCATATCCGCACATAATTCTTAGAATCGAGAGGGAGGGGGTAGGAAACGCTGGAACAGAGCTAGTTCTTGATCCCTGTGACATATTCAGTTATCTGGGAGAGTTTTTCAATCCATCAGTGCTTCGGCTTCCTCCCAAAACCAATTAATACAGACTGTTTGGGACCTGAGCTTTGGAATATTGAAGTAAAAATTCCATTTCACTAAATGTATGATTCCACACTACACACTGATGGGAAATGGATTACTCAGTTATGTGAAAGTCTCTCTGTAAACAACAGCTAGAATTCCAAGAATGACAGCTCCCTGAGGGCAGGAAACATCTGTGCCTGGTCATCTCTGTTCCTTTAGCCCCAAGGACAGTGACTTCCACATATATCATGGACGCACAATAGCTAATTATTGAGTAAGTAGTTTTGTTGGCTAAAATTGTAATTGTCTTCAAATGGTGAGTTCTTGTTGGCAATGAACTTCAACAACCAGACATGAAATATAGTCCAACAAGGTCAACATGAAAACGTGTGATTGTGGGCAAGAAAGGTAGTTGGTGAAGCTGGGGGTGGGAGGTATCCAAGGAATCCAAAGAATGATTCCAAGGTATCCAAAGTGGGCCAGAGAGGACTTTCCAGGACCTTCCCCAACAAGGCCCCAGTGGGTGCTCATCTCAGCAGCCATCGCGGTGTGTGGATCAGCGGCACAGGTGGTGAGCACATCGGTGAGTCTCCATGTCCGCTCCTAGGGATGGTACAGGGTCGCCGCCAGCCATGGGGGTGGTGAGGAGAGCAGCATCCCCTACCCCCGTCTCTCCCCCATCCATTCTGCACCTGGCCCTTGTCAAAGCACAGGCTTATTTGAGTTAATTTTGGCCCAGCTCCTCCTGCCCACATCTACTCCCCCTCCTGTTTATCAGCTGCTGCCAGTGTGAGTTTGGCGCTCTGAGACTGTCATTTTGTTGTGTGACCACAGTAGCACCTAGTATGGTGCCAACCACATCGTTGCGGCCAATTCTACTACTTAAAGGTAACGAAAATAACAGACGAAAGAAGATGGCCAGGAAAACACACGGTATCCCTTGATAGATGGGGGAGGAAAGGTATCACTGGGAGACGGAGAAATGGCACAGGCTTTTAATGTAGTTTTCATTTCTGCCTTTAATATAAATGGTCAGATGTGAACACTTGGCCAACACGGGTCTCAGCTGGGAGAGGGGATTGGCAGGCCAAGGAGGACTGGGAAAGGAGTAATTAAAGAGTACCTGGAATGTCTGGGTACAGTTGGACTAGCGGAGCCAGATGACTGGCAGTGCCACGCAGCAGAAAGGGAATTGGATGAATATTCACAACACCTGGGTTCCAGTCTCCACTTCCTAGTGGAGTGACCTTGGGAAAACAAGGCCTCTGAACCTTGCTCTCCACAATTGCAAAACGGAGATAGCATCACCTACCTTATAGGATCGCTCGGAGCGAATGAAAAAAAAAAAATAATGAAGCACCACTTGGACCAACGAGTATGTAACAATTGCAGATGTCAATGCACAGCTGCCAGACTTGGCTTCTGAGAAATCTTGAAGGACAATTCTCTGCAAGATGCAGGCAGGGTATCAGTTTCCGCTGACAGCTGGGAAGCCAATGGAAACAATCATCAAGCAATTAAGCGGCAGCAATTTAAAAGAACCAACAGGCTGGGAAACAACCTATATACGTTAAGATCAGATTGAAGGAAGGGGCACCTGGGTGGCTCTGTCAGTTAAGCAACGGACTCTTGGTCTCAGCTCAGGGTCATGAGTTCGAGTCCCAAGTTGGGCTTCCCAGTGGAATATACTTAAAAAAAAAATCAAATGGCAACTTACCAACTTTATTAGCCTCTATAATTGAAGAAACACCCCCAAAGATAAGGAAACGACAGCGGAATCCTGCATGACTGCCAAGGCATAGTGCAAGCGGAGTTGCCCAAAACCCCCGGCGTCAGGCTCACTTTTGGCATTTGTGTGATTGTCCTTAATTACTTGGTAACATACTGCATCGCGTGCCCTGTGTTAGGGAATGACAATAGGGTAAGCGACCAGCCCAAGGATGTCGGAGGAGCACTATTTCTCCAAAGGGTTGCCTGCTTATCGCCAACAGCAGAACCATCGGAAGGACTTGTTAAAAATGCAAATGCCAAAAAATAAAAAATAAAAAATAAAAAAAATGCAAATGCCTAAGCCTCTTTGCAGACTCAGAATGGGAACTCTGGGTTGGGGGGTGGAATGCGATTTAGTCAGACACCCTGGAACTGCTTCTTGAAGTTTGAGATCTGCGGAGAAGGTGATATGATCCAATGACCTAATATGGCTCAAGGAATTGAGAATACCATTAAATACTAAGATGAGTCTAAATACGAAAGGATAGTTCTGGAAAATTAAAATATGAATCGGTGATTTTGAAAAATTTGAAAGTGAGTCATTCAAACATGGAATAGATTCCAATGATGAAAGCAAGGAGATGTATTTGGAAAACAGACGATGGTGAAAAAAATAGCCATCTCCTTAGATTGGAACTTTCTAGGTCACCTCCTCAGAGGAGCTTCATTCCCACCTGGATTTTCCTTTTCCTCCAGGTAGAAAGTGCTGTTATCAGGTTAAGAACCCAATAGCTCTACTCTGTGGGGCTCGGGAGTTTCCATCCTAGGTTACACAGTAGAATATTGTGGAATAATTCTCAAAAGTACCAATGCCCAGATCCTATTCCCAGTTAACTTGGAATTTTTACATGTGGGGCCCAGGCGCCGGTATTTTTAAAACCCCTCCAAGCGATTCTAGGTTGAGAACGAGGATGGAGAACCACTGTGTGGATAAGTGGAGGTGGGCACAGAAGACGGAGGAGAGAAACCTTAACATGCTTTCTTAATTGTGTACGAAAATAGAATTTCTAAATGTCTAAGCAAGTAAATCTGAATCAATAATGCTACTGACCACAGTGACCAAATTGATCTTCCTCTGATAGTCTCACATCCGAACCCTGCGTCTCCAGCCCATCACCGCTGCCGAATTTAAGGTTCTCATCCCACGTGGGTGCAGTTGCCCGGCCTTGCTGCTTCCTGGTGGTCTGCCTGAAGCCCAAGCGGAGGCGGGTTTCCCTGGAGGCCAGCTCTCCCCCTGGTGAGACGTTTTGTGGATCGATCGGGAGAGTTCCATATGCCCAGCAGACTAGTTACCCATCTTGTCTTCTTTATGCTTGAGGTCGGGATCGGGTGCCTAAGTAGTTGGGGATCCTATCAGGAAGGCCTGGGACGCCCAGTTTGGCCCGTAACTGCGTCCGTGGCACAGTGTGCCTGGTGTCTTCCTTACTGAATGATGGATTATTTGTTCACTCAGTGAATTTATGTTAAACAGCTGAAGGGTTCCCAGGCATTTTACCGGCACTGAGTACGATGTAGCAAGACAAATTCCCTCACCCTGGGGGCGCCTGGGAGGCCCAGTGGTTGAGCATCCGCCTCTGGCCCAGGGCGTGACCCCGGGGTCCCAGGATCGAATCCCACGTCAGGCTCCCTGCATGGAGCCTGCTTTTCCCTCTGCCTGGGTCTCTGCCTCTCTCTCTCTCTCTGTTTCTCATGAATAAATAAACATAATCTTACAAAAATTAAAAAAAAGAAATTCCCTCATCCTGGCATCCTCCTAAGCAGCTCATTGTTACTTCTCTCTCTCCCTGTTTCCCCATCCTTCTTCCCACCTTTTCCCTTCCCTCTTCTATGTAAACCTGCCTCTTAACATTGGTGGAACCTCGGGTAAGAGTGCAAGTGGATTAAAAAAAATGCAAGTGGAGGTCTGTCTATGTCTAAATATTTAAAAACTGTACAACCGGCCTACAAACCGTCAAAGCAGTTTCTGTCCTCTGACAAATGTACTCTTGGGTTAATAAAGAAGTATTCAAATTTAGAATTCCGAGGAGTTTTGAGCTAGAATCGGTGGTTCTGGGGGAGCCTACGCCTGGTAGCCGGCACCGGGCTCCCTCCTTGCCTTCCCCGCCGCTGGCTCCTGCAGCGCTTGGATGGGCCTCCCGTGCACCTGGGTTATGGGGTTTGCGGGTCCAAACGCTGGCCTGGCCATCCCGTTACCCCTGCCACCCAGGGCTTCTGGGCCACCCCGGAAGGATGTATGCCGCTCTGCTTGGCCCTGGGAGGAGGCAGAGGTAGGCACTGGAAGTGGCTTCGGGTTATTTAGGCAGGAGGCTTTAAGGTCTTTCATGCCAGAGATGGTCAAGTAGAGGATGGCACAGCTTCTGTTGGGCATGTCCCCTTGCCCCGAGAGAAGGGATACTGCTGGAGGCGTCCAGCGTGGGACCCCTCTCAAGAGAGTATCTTCTAACGTTGGGCCCCCTCTTACCTGAGTCTGAGGCTTTTACTTTGCTGCATATTTTGCTAAATTGACCTTTCTCGTTCACCCCCATTGAGTACGAGGCATTCCACGTAGATATGTGTGTCCTGTAGGAAAGGAAAAATGGAGAAAGATGAAGAAAGCTTGTTTTTTTTTTTTTTTTTTTTTTTTTTTTTGCCTCTTGTGTCTCATGTAGTTTCTCAATTGGACGCTCTGCACGTCTCTCGGACCCCCTGGAAAGCATCTAGATCCCGTCTTTGCCACGCAGAGGGAAGGGGGTGGGGGGCTACTCCATTTCCTGGTTGTCCTGGTGCTTTAAGACACTACTGACCAGGGCCTGCTGGTGTAGGCTGGGCAGAGGAGGCTGAGTGAGTCTAAATTAGGGCACATTGCGCATCTTACCCATAAATAGGCTTTATGTTTGAGATATAATTCCTAATTTGGGGAATCTTTTGCATCCATTTCAGATTATGCCTTAATAAACGCAAATAAATTCATCTGTGTCAAAAATCTAATTTTATTTTCCTCTTTCCTTTATGATGAGTAAAGGGAGTTCAGAGGCAGCTTCAAAACTTGACTTCGGGGCCCAGTAATAAATATGCAAATGCATGCTAAAATAGAAATCCAATTCGAAATAATTCAAGTGAAATTACATTGAAAAGGTTAGCCTAAGTGGGTGCTTTCTGCCTGTCTCTTTTTATTTGGTGCTGTGTAGAGAGGAGAGAATCTCAAAGCTAAAGATTGTAACTCAAAATACTCTGAACACACACAGGCACTCTCAGAACACCATGGGCTTTCGCTGGATTCTCGGGGCAGGGGTTTGGGTCACGTCGTGCTTGTCTAGGAAGAAGGATACCCGGTACCCAACCTCCCCTCTAGGTACACCTGACGTAAGGAGGGATGATGGAGGAGAAATACTAGTAAGTGCTCCGTGAAGACATGTACTTTCTTGGAAAGGCAGTTGGCAGTGAGTATCCTTGAAAAATATGCTGTGGGCTTTTGAGGCAGGAAAAGCACGAAAGGAAGAGGCCTTTCTGAAACCAGATCTTAGTGTAAATTGGATAGGAGGGCCTTCCCTGGGACCGCGCGCCTCGATTGCTGAATCTGGGTAATTGTATAGAGGAGAGACTTTCTGAGTATTTGTTATTGAATAATTTAGTTTATCCTGCTGATTGAAAAATATCTAAACCAACACCAAATTGGCCTTAAATTGTTTCCATATTAAGACCAATGAAAATGATTGTTAACTTTATTGTGGTTTCCTTTAAATACGTTTCAGCTCTTTCCATAAATATGGCTCATGTGGCAATTGAATAAGGTAATTTGATTCAAATGACTAACATTCAAACAATTGGGATAGTAAGAAAAAAACTTTATGAGATTTATAAGAAGCCTACTTGTGCAGTCCAATCTTTAGAAATCATTAGCTAATGTTCTGATGATCAAATAATACATATGGAAATGGATTAATGAAACATAAATGCAAGCTCATCTAAGTTTAATTTACTTTAGACAAAATTTACGTATATGTCTGAATATTGAATTTTAATGATGTATATATTTTAGGGAGAAAGCAGGAGTTTGAGAGTAAACGTAGTAAATGAATTATAAGTTACTATCCCCAGGTATCCTTTATTCTTTACTTCTGGGTTTTTGGTGGAGGATTGCATAAAAATAATATTGCAAATCTCTTTCTTTTTTGTTTTCTTTACACATTTCTTTTCTCTGAGTGGGTAAAGCCACTTTAGAATGTGTGCTTCTCCTGGGGGTTGTGGGTGGGAGAGTCTTGAAGGTAGCGGTGGATGATTTGGGTGGTGCGAATTTGTGAAGAAGGAAGAGAACTGTCCACGTTCCTTTTATTCACCACCCCAAAGATCCCCTGTCTCGGTTTCTATTTTAGTTCATAGTTTATAAATACCTGCTGCTACGTACAACTTAAGATTACAGTAGAGGGGACACTTGCCATAAGACCGTAAGCATGGAAGTAGAAAATCAATGAGTTGAAGGAGAGAAAAAGCCTGCTAAAAACTTGGGTTAATGCCCTTGCAGTATTTTTGCTGAAGTATGAAATCTAGCCCTTCTTTTCCAGTGTGGTGAATCTGTGGTTGTAGGGCTGGATCTACATTGGGTCAACAAAATGAACATTTTAGTTAAAGCTTATGGAGGAATCCGAGTAAATGGAAATAACTTTTTTTCTTTTGAAGGCAAACGAATGTTTTTGTGTGTGTATTTGATTGGCGCTGTATTGGACCCGGGGGACAACTCATGGTTTGTCAAAAGGGGTATATGAGGTAAGGAGTGAGAAAATCATCTTGACCCGCACTTTCTCTCTAGTGGTAAGACCCATTAACTATTCAAGTGACTTGGGACACCTGGTTGGCTCAGAGGTTGAGCTTGAGCATCTGCTTTCGGCTCAGGGAGTGACCCCGGGGTCCTGGGATGGAGGCCCCCATTAGGTTCCCTGCAGGGAGTCTGCTTCTCCCTCTGCCTGTGTCTCCGCCTCATAAATACATAAATAAAATCTTTTGAAAAAATGCAGGTGACTTAAGAAGTTGCATGATGTTTAATGAAATCAGCAAGGAGCTGGTAGTAATAAAGCAGTAGGTCTTAAATTCACGTCGTCAAATGTTAGAATAGCTAAGGAACATGAATATCACATCTCCTACCCCTCCAACTCTGATCCCGGTATCATGGACTGGGTCTAGGAGGGGAACGCAAATTAGGTTCATATTTATCATTAAAATTTACATTTTATCTCGTAGCACATCTGCAATTATTTCAATTTTAACAATATCTTTTAACTTGATGTTTAGTCATATTTAGAAATGCACCATGCTTATTACCCTGGGGGTCCTCATAGCTACAGAATCACCTTCAGTTCTCTTGAGGATATTCACACCATGACTGAAGGGTAGTTCCATCAAGCTGTGATAGTTTTGTAAAATGTCCTTCTTAACCCTGGGGATGGTTCTATCCTGGAACATAATTTTCTAGAAGGACTTGGTGATGTTGGGGACACAAGGAGTCATCTTTTTCAACACCTGTCACTGCAGTTCTGATTACATCATTTTTTCTGCTCTACTCTCAAAATTTTACAATTACTCAACTATAAGTTTATGACTGCTTCAGGGAGAGAGAAATTCAGAAATGACCTTGCTTTACTGTCTTAATCATTTTTTCCCTTCAACAGTAGTAACAAAAAATTGTTGACTTTCTTCTATTTCTAAGGCACACACCTAAGGTAAACAAGAAAGTACAGGCATGATTCCTGCCCTTAACCCATGTAATAAAGTAGAGAAGATAGACGATATACATGGGAAGATAAATAATTATAAAAGGTAGTAAAACATGAATATATATTACGTAATTAAGTCAATGAGTGCATACTACATGCTTGCACTTGAACAGGCATTGGGCAAAGTCCTGGGGGGAGATCCGAAGGAAAGCAGAATGTTCCTATGCACAAACATGCTCTAATGCAACATAATTCATAATTTGCAATTGAAAGTCTGTGGAATTTGCAATGGGAGCCCAAGGAGGAGCAACTAGCTATTTGGGAGATTTTGTGGAAGTAAGGTTTTCTCCATTTTTCTAAATTCATTTGTTCTATTTTTTGGCATCACTCTCAGGGCTCAACCTTTCAACCAGTTTCTTAGGATTTTTGTCCTCTCTTTGGACGAGTTCGCCTTTTTGCCATTTTAGCTCTTGGGACTGGACCGTGGAACGGGAATGGTGCCAGGGCAAATACGTGGACCTCAAACTCGGTTCTCCAGTCTTCAGTGCTTCTGGAAATTCTTTTACACCTCTCACATAAGTTTCCTCTTCTATTCTCAACAGCAGCTGATAGAAACTTTTACTCTTCTTCTCAACCCAGCCTGAGCTTCTCTGTTAGCCATTATCCTCCTTCGCCTCCCAGAGAAAATGTAGAAACCATTCGTTTGCAACACCATCAATTTCTGGTCTTTTGTATGTGTCTGATCAACTGTCACCTCAGTAAGGGTTACCCTGTCTGGAATCCCAGTCCACTTCTTCCACAGAAACATACTTTATTCCCCTTACCTGTATGTGCCCCATCGATATTTGTGGGAGGAATGCTGCATTCCTATACAGTTTAACTTCCCTCTGTCCTACCTAATAAAAAAGAGGTCCCTGTTCCTGCTAAGGATGTTCATCTAACCTCTATTCCAATTCTTATCCCCTCCAGATCTTCAGGAACCTGGATTTGCTAATTATCCAATCTCTTCGTCTCTCTAACTCTTACCTATTCAGCACATACATATCTTTTAGTCTCTCATTAAAAAAACAGTCATCCTCTTCATTCTAAATCTTTCCTGTGGCCGCCCTGCAACTAAACTTCTTGAAAGGAGATTCTTCACTTACTGTGCCCACTGCCTCCTTTGCTGTTCACCCCTTGATTTCAATCTCACTTCACTGTCTGATGGCCAAGAAACCGGTTTCATTAAAATGATCAATGGCCTCCTCATAGATCTGACCTCCTCAGGGGTCCTGTATCATGCACGACTCCCTTCATCGTGCATTTATTGCATGAGGAAGGGCTTTGTTGTTGTCTTACCAACTGGATTTTTTTTTTTTTTTGGTCACTTATTCCAGAAATATCTATTGAATGTTAACATGTATAGACACTGTTATAGTTCCTGAGGATTTACTGGTAAAATGACCCAAAGCTTGTGCTAAAGGCAGCTTAGAGCCTTATGGAAGAAGCAAGCATTAAACAAAGAAGCAAACCAACAACTGTCAAACTAGGACTGCTACCCTGGTTTTGCGGAAGGCACACAGTGCGTTGAGAACACTTCATAAGAGAATCGGGCCTTTCAGAAGAGTTGAAGATTGTCCCGCAGAATGGGATGTGGGGGCTGAGGCATAGAACAGAGGAGGGATTAGCTTGTCAAAGACGAGCTCTTGACTGGAACAGATGGGATGTGTAAGTTCTGAGTTTGGAAGGAGCATGGGAAGTTTGAGAACCTGAGAGAAAGCCCATGTGGCTGGAGCCCAAGGACATAGGGTTGAGTGACAGATGGGGCGCCTAGTGACAGGGCCACGTGGCACAGTGACTTTTAGGAGAAGTTAAGGGTTTGGGTCTTTAATACTAAGAATTTGTGGGTGTCTTTAGGACGGAGGTTGTCTTTTTCATGTCTTTACTACTAACTATGAGTTTAGAACAAGAGTCATCATAGCCATTCGTTCAACATTTACCAAATGAAGGAAGAAATGGACATTTGAGAAGATCTCAAAGACTGAATATGGTTGGCCAGCAAGAAAGGGTGAAGGACATTTCCTTGCCAAAGAATCAGTGTTTAGGGAAACAGGGAGGTATAAAAAGAACATATTTTGCTTTGGATAGGGCAAGGGGTTCCGTGCAGTTGAATGAGGGTGGGGCGGGGACCGAGAAGTCAGGGAAGGAGAGCAGAGAGGGCGCAGCCGGAAGGGGCGTCACAAGAATTCAGGGGAAGGTGAGACCACTGAGGCTCAGGATGGAGCATCTAAGAGTCGTGGCATCTGGAGGTTTGGTGAGGACGTGTGTCTTGTTTGCAAGGACAGTTAGATCTCAGACAAGGAGAGATATAAGCGCGAGCATTCTCGACATGGGAAATAAAATGAATTATGGATCAGGGGCCATAATATACTGGAACTCTTCCTTTTCTAGTAAAAGCTGCGTCCCTCTTTAACCTCTGCACATGTTTCAGCTATTTTTTTTTTCTGGTTCATTTCCCATAACGAATTGTGTGAAAAAAATAATCTTTACGAAAAATGTGTCTAAATCTTAAAAACCAATACAAAACACAATGAATTCCTAAATAGAGTATTTTACGTTTGTGGGTGTTTTGTGCGATTGAAAGTAACTTAGGAAAAATGGGACAAATGACCATTTTTTTGTCCATAAATGTAGACTAGCTAATACATTTTGGGTGGCGTGGTATTTTGTTTATTAAGCTCACTGTCAGCCTCTTTTGCTGCCAGCTGAAGTACAGTAATATGATTTTGTTCCAAATTTTACACTTTGCCAAAGGTCTGTTTCTCAGCTGCATTTTGGGAACAGCTGTCAGCCCCAAGCAATCTGATTGCTTTTCATGAATGATAAATCACTTCCCTGTGCACTGATCGGCTCGGGCACAATAGGAAGAGACGTCTTTCCACCTAGCATGTCAGCAGGAGCATGAGGATGACGGGAGAGAAGCGCGAGGCTCCAGTGGCATTTCCTCAGTCCTCGGGTTCCATCACTTTGGGTGAATAGTGGGGGAAAGATGGTCTTCACTAGCGGGTCTGAAAGACAAAACTGATCCTGCCCCTACTAGGAGCCATCACCGATTACCCCTGGGGGATGCATGGCCCTAAAAAGAAAGGATCCTCGAGGGTCACACATTCTTTGGTTTCAAGGATTGCCCGTCCCGATTGTCACGGGTCAGGGGGCGTTAGGGTTAGGGGTGACGAAAGGGAAAGCTTGAGCTCCATCAGAGTATCCAATTGGCGAGGCCCGGCAGGCTGTGAAAATACTTGTCACATTCGCAGATCGGCTAAGGCCTTGTCTGCTCCAGGTCGCCGCACGCAGCATCACACAGGTGCACCCTTGCTGCTGCCCAGGGGCGGGGGTGGGGGCTGGGGGCCTGCTGGCGGGGGGCCGGGTGCACCCCTTGAATCCTAGGTCTGGAAAAGAAGTTCTGAGGGGAGAGGAGTCGAATCGTTCTCTGGCCCCGAGGTTTGCTCGGCCGCTGCTGGCCCTGGTGGCCTCTGGTGGCTCCTGTCACCAGCTCTCCCAGAGCCACCAACCAGCTACAGGCCCAGCAATTTTTATTGAACATAAGAAATGTCATCTGCAAATCACAGGTTTTTACTGGGAAAGGCAGGTGGGGCTCAGCAGCCTGGGCTCGCTCCCCGTTGCTAGAGCATCGCCCTCGCCGTGAAGGCAGACGCCCAGCCATGCACCTGCGCCCTGCTCGTGGCCCGACCTCGCCGGGGCCCCAAACCCACGCATCGTCCTGCAGCTGCATGGCAGCGGCCCTGGCACTCGCTGCCCGCTGCTCTCTGGTTTTAATAAGGAATTTGTTTAACGAGCCGACGATGGCAAGATGTCAGGACAGAGACGTCGAGGGCAAACACCGCAGTCGCAAGGAGCAGGAGGCCTAGGGCTTGGCGGCAGCGCAGCTCCTTGAGCCTGTCCCAGAACCTCCTGGCAGCTGGTGCTTAGGTCAGCTAAGCCGATGGCTTACAAGAGCGATCCCTGCCACTAGTCTTGGGAGCAGTGGTGTCACCCAGGCTAGGTTTTAGAGTTAAGAATATAAAGGTGGCAGGTGCGGGTGTAGACAGGGGAGGTCGGATGCTGCGGCAGGGAGGTAGGAGCCCTGTGGCTGGCCCGCCGCGACCGCCTGCACCTGCCAAATGTCACCTGTGGGGCCCTGATGCTTGCATTGGGGCGGCCGAGGGAGCAGGAGCAGCTGTCCTTGGGCGGCTTGCGGTAGACCCCGAGACCCTCGTTCTCTCGGGCTCCACGGGAGGACTGGGTTTGCAGTGGTTTAAGTTCCTTCCCAGGTTTAAGGCAGGATTTCCCTTCGTGTCACAGCCCCGTACAAGGTGCGCAGAGGAGGCAGTGATTCCCCACCCCTGGCTCCGGTCCGTGAGGCCAAAGCCTGTGACGGGGATAAGCCATCTCAGCTGAAGGTGGGATGTGGTGATCCTACTGGTCCACGTCTCCGTCGAGGGGCACCTGGGCGGCTCAGGCCGTTGAGCATCCTGCTCTGGATCTCAGCTCAGGCCTTGGCCTCGGGGTTGTGAGTTCAAGCCCTGCCTTGGGCTCCATGCTGGGCGTGTAACCTATGTGAAGTCAAAACCAACTATCTGTTGAGTACCTACTGAGTGTCGGTTAGCGTCTTCAGCACCAGATCATAACCATGAACAAAGCATCCTGTTGTCACAAAGCTAACTTTCTATTAGTTTATTGACAAAGTGAGCACCAGGTAGCCCTAGCTCGCACTTTGTTTTTTTTTTTTTAATTAATTAATTTTTTTTTCTAGCTTGCACTTTGAAGTGAGTATTCCTTCTAGAAGCCTATAGCAAAATTTTATATTATTTTTTTTTCGCCAATATTAACAAAAGGTGCGTTGTGAACTGTGCTGGGTGTGAGGTGTTCACCAGATGCGATCTTCAGCAATTCCGATTAGTTTTTCCTTCCTATGTCAGAATCTAATGAAAACTCCTCTTGCTTAATTCCTCCCTCTGGCTCTGGAGGGCTCTGCAACATGGCCATGATGCTTGGTAGGCCCAAATGCAGGGGCAAAACCCCATTTCTCCTCAGGGTCTGGAGTTCTGTGCTTGAACTTGTTCTGTGTCCTCTGCTGGCAACAGTGCCTAGCTGTGAGATGCTGATTTGCACAGGGTGCGGGCTGGCTTGGTTTCCGAAAGGAATAATGTGCATGGTTGGTCTCTGGTTGATGTGTGGGAGCTGCCATTTGGGGGCGTATAACACTCTATTTTCCATCCTGCTTAGAATTCTGAGGCTCGATGTCCAACATCTGTCATCCTTCACTTTGGAATTTTAAATGATCTTTTTTTATGACTACGACAGTAATTTTATTTATTTATTTATTTATTTATTTATTTATTTATTTATTTATCTATCTATTTATTTATTATTAAAATAAAGCATAATAAAGAAAATAAAAATAACCTATAATCCTGTGGCTCTGAGTTAAGCATTATTAGCTTCCTCTTGTGCGTATATTTTGAAATACGCACAGTTGTGTATCCTGTTTTTGTTCTCAGCAGTATATTGCGAGAATATCCTGAATATTATTTAAAAATCCTTTAAGATTTAATTTAATGGCTGCATAATATTCAATCATATAGCTTTATCATAATTTATTTGACCATGCCTTATTGTTGGACATAGTTTCTAATTTATCACTCATTTAAAATCCTGCGAGTAATATCCTTATTATACATTTCAAATGCCTGCCTGAGTAAGTTAAGAAAAATTCCAAGAAATAAAGTTATCGGATTAAATGAGATGAACATTCTAAGGCTCCTGACACATATCACCCAATCATTGTCTAGAACGGTTCACAAATGATACTCGCAGTAGAATCATACACTCACATTTTAGAAAAGTGTCCATTTGTCAGGCAAAAGAAATACCTCAGTATCGTTTTATTTTCCAGTTAGAATTCTAGTGAGATCAAACATGTGTTTCGCATGTTTAGTGGCTATTTCTTTCTTTTTGTTCTGTATATTGTCTCTGCTTCTTTATCTATTTTTCTATTCCTGTGTGGTACATGATAATGACCTGCCAAGGATGTTCATAAACTAATTTCTAAAACATATGACTATGTTCTCTTACACAGCCAAAGGGATTTTGCAGACGTGATTAAATCAGGGAGATGGAGATGGAGATGGAGATGGAGATGGAGAGCTTCTTTCGGGTTATCCAGGTGGGTGATCAAAGGATTGGAGTCGAAGCCGACGTGATGGTGGGATCCCAAGTCAGCGAGAAGAGAGACTTGAAGATATTATATTGCAGGCTTTGCAAGTGGAGAAAGGGGCCTCAGGGCAAGGAATGCAGGTGGTCTCCAGAAGCTGGAAGAGGCAGTGAAGGGCTTGGCTTCCAGAACCTCAGAAGGAAGCCGCTCTTAGGACATCTTGACTTACGCCCAGGGAAACTCACTCTAGACTTCTGATGTCCAGAACTGGGATTGTTTTAAGCCACTAGGTGTGTCGTGGTCTATTACAGCAGCAGGAAATGAATACACCACGTGTTCTGATTTTTCTTACTGAGATGTAAATTCTCTCTTATACAATAAAGTTCTTTTTTTTTAAAGATTTTATTTATTTATTCATGATATATATATATATATATATATATATATATATATATATATAGAGAGAGAGAGAGAGAGAGAGAGAGAGAGAGAGGGAAGCAGAGACACGGGCAGAGGGAGAAGCAGGCTCCATGCAGGGAGCCCGATGTGGAACCCGATCCCAGGTCTCCAGGATCACACCCTGGACCAAAGGCAGGCGCTCAACCGCTGAGCCACCCAGGGATCCCTACAATAAAGTTCTTAACTTGTCATGTAGGTTACAAATATTTTTCCCAGGATGCAGTTTGCTTATATTTTTAGAGCATTTTCTGATAGAGTTTTGTTCTCAACTTTTAAAACATTATTGATGTTATATTAGATAAGCTTTATTTCAGTGCTATACAAATTTTAAAAATTATGCAGTCAAATCTATGTATCTTTTCCTTGGTGATATATTCTATTGCTTTTAAATCAGTTTTATATTCACCAATGTTACTTCCAGCATTTTTATGGTATGTGATTTTTCATTTATCATTCTTCATTAAGTTTTTATATATTTCTAGTCCTATTTCAGGGCTATCTTGACTGTTTCATTAATCTGTCAAGTCCCGTGCTATTACCATACCATCTAAATTATTGTAGTTTCATAAAAGTTTTTATGTCTAGTAAGCCAAGCACTCATTCATTACTCCTTCTGTTAACATTTTTTTAAAGCTGGTCTTAATATGTCGTTTTTCTGGATGAACCTTAGAATCACTTGGATAAGTTAAAAACTGTCATGAGTATTTGAAATTTGTCATGAATCTCTAAGTTAATTTGGAAAGAATAGCATCCTTTTAATGGCATCTGTAAGCTCTTACCTAAGAAGAACATGGTACTCTTTTATTTATAAAAATTTAAAAATACATATTAATATAGAGTTTTGTCTTTTTTTTGATATAATCTCAGATGTTGTTCCATAAAACTAGTTCTGGCATTTTGTATGTCTTGTTACTATGGGCATTGGAATGTTTTCCCACAGTATTTACTAATTAATTTTAGTTGATATCTTGGAATGCTCTCTATTTTTGTATACATAGCTTCAGCTTTACTGAACTCTACTAATTATGACTTTTTCCGTTGATTCTTTTTGGGTTTTTTATGTATATAATTGTATCCCATGCGAATGCTGGTGATTTTATATCCTATATCCTAAAAGTTTACCCTTTTGTGGTTTCAATTTTTTTAAGTATTGGCCAGAACTTCCAGATCTATGTTAAATGTAAACAATAACATGATGCGTATTCATTGCATTCACACTTTAAACCTTAGTGTCTCAAGAGGTCATATTTACAATGGCTCTGGCTATTAGCTTGTGAACGGCCTTTCTTTTCATATTAAGGAAATATTTTCTTTGTAGGGTAAAACACGGATTTAAATTTTGAAGTTAAAAAAATAAATAAATAAATTTTGAAGTTTTCATTTTTCCAACTGCATCTATTGGACTAATATATTAGATAATTGTTCTGAATAATAAACTCAATTTGTGTTTCTAGGATATACTCTATTTTGCTTATTGAACATTCTTTGCGAAATACAATAGAATTTAGTTGACTAGGTGGTTTGTTTACCAGGATTATTGAATCTATTTACAAATGAGACAGGCTGTGGTGTTAATATTTTCCTTTATCAGATTTTGACACTGTGGCAGCATATAGCTTTCTAAAATACTTTTTGGTGTTTTATAGTTTTTTTTCTACTTCCTGAAGCATACATTATATGGGGGCTTAAAAGAACTCACCCATAAAGCTAGCAGCTCTGGATCATTTGGGAGGTCATTTTTTAAAAGTTGTTCAATATCTTTATGATTTCTTCTAATCAGCTTTCTTCTACATACATCATTTTCGGTAATTTATATTTTTCCCACAGAATTATCCTTTCATTGAGCTCTCAATGAACTGAACTTTCAAAGATTGGATTGGATGACTGTTTTGGATCCTCCCAAGGTGGCATATAACATCGATCATTCCAGATGCACAGGAGAGGAGTGAACTTATTATAGGCATTGGAGGCCTTAGAGATTAATTCTCTTCTGAAAACTGGTTGAAGAGAGCTGGAATAGAGTTGAACATAATACATTAAAATAACTGTAAAAATCTCCTCATTTGTGTTTATAATTCTCTCTCTCCTTATATTTGCTTACATATGGAATAAACTATTTAGATTGGTTATAATTTTTTTTCCCCCAAAGAACCAGCTCTTGGATTTTTACTTATAATTTTAATATGATTCAGTTTACTAATTTGGTCATATTTGTCTTTAGCTTTACTCTTTCCTCTCTTCAGATTTTATGAGGTTTTCTTTTGTTGGGCTCCTTCGGATGGTTTGATTTGTGTAGCTAACTCATTTCTCAGGGAATGATCGGAACGCTGTTCAGGGTAAAGGACAGCGGCAGGGATAGGTGGAGATCTCAGCTCGGAAGGCTGGTAGAGTCAGGATCAGGGAGGACCAGGAATGCAAAAACAGAGACTTTATTTTGAACGGCCACCACTAGGTATCAGCGGTCGCAGGACGAGGAGAAGCTACGGAGCTGTGGACGGTGTGACTCTAGAGGCTGCCCGGGGTCCACTGTCTTGTAAAGGTAATCTGCACCCACTCCCCCCTTCCTCGGTGACCTCGTGCAGCGTCTGCCAGCAGTGCTACGTGGGGAGCACTGTCCGAGGGGCCACGCAGAACACGCGGGAGGGGCTGTGACGCTTTTGAGTTCTTTGTTGCAAAAGCAATCTAAATTTGGGGTAGCCATTCAAAGAATGATCATAGTCAGTATCTGGAAGAAACAGCAAAGGTATAAGTTCGTTGAGTCTGAAAGAGGGAAAACAAGAGAGGTCAACACTAAACCTCCCTACTTTGGAGGGGAGCGTGGAGAGAGTCTAATGGAAATGAGAGTGTAGACGGTGGATGAGGAGAGAAGGGGTCGATAACCACCAGGGCGTGTCAGGCTTATGGGGAATCTTCACGAGCCAGCAGCAGTGGGGCCTTTGTGCGGTAAATGATGGGGAGCCATTGAAGGCTCTTGAATAGGGGGTGCCCATGAAAGCATCCCTTTCCTGCGTGTAGACAGCCAGTAGTATTCAGGCTAGATGGGAGGGGAGAGACCCGACTCTGAAAATTAGGAAGGAATTTATAGTTATTCATGTACATAGTTGAAGGGTGTGAATTTAGTGACTAATGGAACACAAAATGAAAGAGGAGTTCTGAGAGGTGACGGACGGAAAATCAGAGAAAGACAGGGAAGGATTAAAGACAGCTCTCAGGATTGATTCTTCAGTATCTGAGAATGGATGGCTCTACAGGGGCCCTATTTGAGAAGAACTATGATGTTTGTGTGGGATATTGGACTCTGTGAGTTTGAGGGTGTGGCTGGACATCCTCTCAGACGGCGGCTATAGTTGGTGGGAAACACAAGACTAGGGGGCAGAGGACAAGGGGATGTAGAGGTTTGACCAGAACGATGGGCTTAGAAGAATCCATCAAAAAGTCAACTGCAAATCGAGAAGAGCAGAGGACCGAGGCCTTGGGAGTGACAGTTTGGAGATTGTTAGGAATAAATTCAAGGTGTGTGAGCTACAATGGAGGCGGGAGGTGTATACGGGCATGGAAGCCAGGAGGGATAGGGTAGCAGGTCGGATTAGCTGGGCGGCACAAAGAGAAACGTGTGCTGCTTGAAGGAAGGGAAACACAGTAAGGTGAACACTAACATGAATGCTAGTCCACAACAGACATGCTAGGAAAGTTTTTACTTATATACACATTAGATTATACTTGAAGGTGTGCAGGGAAAAGCAAACAGAAAGAGGTTCAAGTACAGGAGCAAACGGCAGACTTTCTCTGACGTCTGTTAGCTCCACTTACCTAAGTACGTTCATCGAATTGGCCCAATAGGCTATGTTAGCAGAAATTCGGATAAATGAAACTAGATGCAGACTAGTCTCAGAATATGTTCAAGCCAGAGATAAAGAATAAAGTGCTCTTCATATTAGTTAGCACGTCATATCCAAGAGGAAAGGAATTGACAATTGATGGCAAATATGAACTACATTCATCCGAAGAAGTTATAGGGTAGCTATAAACCAGGGTTAATCTGTTCTAAAGAATGCCTGGGTGGCTTTATCAATATTGCTGTTTGACCCTTCAGTAAATGGAGTCTGTGTGTCTTTGAAGTTTAGAACTCAAAGTGACTTTGATATGAGCTTCTTTGGAATAATTGAAAAAATACCAGCTTTTTTCATTTTTCTTTTCTCTTGAGTTGTTGGAATTTGCATAAGTCTCTCAGAGTAATAAAATTTAATCTAAAGTTCAAGGCAGCCACTTACATTTTGTTAGACTTTTAAGTTTAAGAAGATATTTCTTGGAGTGATGATTTACACATGGCTGACAACTACAAGAAAATGATCAGTTGCATAGTGCTTTCTTTTCTTTTCTTTTCTTTTCTTTTCTTTTCTTTTCTTTTCTTTTCTTTCTTTTCTTTTTTTCTTTTCTTTTCTTTCTTATTTTCTTTTTTCTTTTCTTTTCTTTTCTTTCTTTTCTTTTTTCTTTTCTTTCCTTTCCTTTCCTTTTCTTTCTTTCTAGAGAGGAGTAGTAGAAAACCCTGGGAGAAACAAAGTAGAAAACCATTTTTGTTTCTGATCAAAGAGAAGAAGATAAAGATGTACATGTCAAGTGGGATTTAAAGGACCTTGCTCTTGCTAATGCTGAAGAAGAGGGAGGCAAATGAGGATCTGGGGAACTGAAGTTGGAAGCAAAGTCCGCATTTCCAGTGCTTGGAAATGGGGTCACCCCGCAGGAGGCCAGTCCAAAGATCAGAGTGTGTGTGGGAGTCTAGATGAAAATGGAGAAGGGCTGGCAAGGAAGAAAGAGACAGGACCTAGAAAAAGTCTGCAGGAGCCCCTTAAGCTGGTCCCATAGGGTTCTTTTGTACGAAGCTGCCTCTGAAGGCCGAGTCTTTATGTCTATCCCCTGTTGAAGGGCTAGAGACCCACCATGCCAAAGCCAGCCTCTCTCTCTAGTTTCTTTTGGTAGAAATGCAGTTTCTCGTAGGCACAGATTTTTCTCTAAAAATCTTTCCTAGTAGGTTTCATTTTGCTCTCCATTCTGGAAAAAGGTCCCGCAAAACGGAACGATTTCACTGGGCTCTGTGCAGATTCATTCACAGACTCAACCTATGTGGCTGGAAAGATGATCAGAGTAAAACCATGGGGAAAACCAGTGCCCCTGGTTCTGGGATGTTCTCAGGAGAATCATGGTGCTGGGATTTGTTGCCCATGGTAGTTCCAATGGAGTCGTGAAGCAGAAGGGAATGACATTTTCTACAGAGAACTTTCTTCTATGGACTTAGCAAATCCATTGTCCTATCAAGAGTTTGGTTTGCTTTAGATGAATAGGATCTATTGGAAAAATGAAAGAACGACCTGGAGAGGAAGGACAGTGACATTGTCAAGGTCATGGACCCTGGAGCCAGGTTGACTTGGACTCACATCCCAGGGCCACCGCTCACCAGCTGGGTGAGTCTTTGGGCAAGGACCGAGTCTTTCTGTGCCTCATTTCTTCATCCACTAAACGGAGATGAGGGCAATGTGACAATACCTATCTCATGATGTAGCATATGAGAATGCTAACACAACAATAACAGTAATAATACTCATATGGTTGTGCTGATTAAAGGTTGGCATACGTACAGGGCTCAGAACCATCCCTGACATGTAGGAAGTGCTTTGTAATTCATTTAAAAAAAATTCTTTTAGTTTTATTCTTTTAAGGTTTTATTTTTAACTAATCTCTACACCCAATGTGGGACTCAAACTGACAACCCTGAGATCAAGAGTCACAGGTTCTACCCACTGAGCCATACAGGCACCCTACTTTGTAAGTTAGTTGTTGTTATTCTTAAATGATGAATTCAATGTTGGAGTCTGGGATCCTATATTTTATGTTTTCTGCAACATGTGGGTTATGGCTTGAGGTCAAAATTGTCTATAGAGTTTCCCTCCTCCCCAGTATTTCCCTTGCTTTATAGAAACCAAATCATACTTTTCTTGCTTGAAAATGACAATCATGTTGTTTACCTACCATCTGGATATTGCGTTCCATATTTTTGTTCTGGTGCCAAGATAAAATGAAGATCTTTGACTAAGTACTTCAATATAGCTCAGTTGATTTTAGTTCAGTGAGTTGCTATTGGCTCCATCCACTGAGATAGCTCTGTGAGTTTTTAATTTATTTTTTAAATTTTTTAAAATGACATTTCAAGGAGTCATTTGCTAATTTTTTTTTTGGAACTAGAACACAAAGCTGGCTGGCTTCTAAGCACACAAAATTATAAATAAGGTGACTAAAGTCAGCGATAGAAAAATCTGAAGGGAATTATTTATACTCTCAATCTTCCAAGAAAATGCTGGGGAGTGCCCATTTGGGTGAAAAGGAACTTGACAAGTGGGTTTCTTTTTCATGTCTCGTAGTATGTTTTTAGTGGTAGGAATTCATAGCTACATTATTAATTCATTCAATTCATTTATTATAAACCTTGTATTGGGTGTCTACTTCATTGAAGGCAAAGCACCGTCCTAGGTCCTAGAGTCACAAAAATAGATGAAACATGAGTCTGCTCCTTTAGGAGCTAACCGTTTTTGTGGAAGGGATAGGATGACATAAGCATAACTAGAATATATACCAATTCCCTCAATGGCGTGCTGGAAAGATAAGGGGAGTCCCACAAAGATCTGGAGCGGAGAAGCCGCAAAGCTGACAACATTTTCATGAATTAAATGATATTTGAGTTGGCTACTGATGACAGGTAGAATTTGGACAGTGAGGGGAGTTGGCAAGGGAGGATGTGGAGAGATGGGAAAGGGGAGGGCACGTTTTTAGGGAGGAGACATTATTATCCAATGCCTGGGGCTGCTCTAGGTATCCAGTGCCTGGGGCTGCTCTTATCTGCAGATAAGAGCAGAACAAGCCACAGCGGTGCCCAAGCTCAATGGACCAGGCCCACTAGCGGGTAGAAACAGACAGTATCTGAGTAGACCAATAAGATAATTGGACGGGAGAGATGCTATCAATAAACGTAAAATAATAAAACGATGAGTGACAGTGTCGGGAGGAGGAGCTACTTTAGAGAGGGTGGGGCAGGGAAGATTCCTCTGCAGGGGGGATATTTGATCTGAGACCAGAATAATGAAAAGCCTCTGGAAGGCCTAGGGAGAGCGAACTGCAAGGGTATTGATAAAACATGCTTGTCTGATGAACCAAAAGGCCAGTGTGGCCCAAGAATCCTGACCAGTGGAGAGAATGATACCAGAGGAGGTCAGGGACACAGACAGGCACCATCTCATGGGATCCTGGATACTAGCAACTATTTTGATTTGTCCTCCGGATGCAGTGACCCCATGGAGGGTTTCACGCAGAGGAGTGATGCCTGAATTCCATTTGAGAAAGAGCCTCCACACTAAGGCTGCTGTGTGGAGAAGGGCTGCGGAGCATGGAGGATCAAGATGGAAATTAGGGAAATCTGGAGTTTATTGCAGCAAACCGGCAACCGATGACCTGGCCTCAGTCTGGAGTGGGACAGGGAGATGGGAGCTAATTCTGGAAAGACCAAGAGTAATGGACCACAGGGCTCCACATTCTTCCAGTCAGAGAATTTGAAAAATATTTTGGAGGTAGAAAGAAGATTGTTTATGGATCTAGATTTTTCCAGTGTCTATGCTTTATTGTTTCCCATGGAAGACACGTTTTTTAACACACATTAGTAACTGACCAGTGCATTACATCATAACTGTCTCTGTGGTACCCTCCTGATTTGACAAGTAAGTGTACCCTAAACACTTGTCCACATTATAATTGCCATGGAATCAGATCTTAGGAGCATCTTTAGGAAGACAGAATAGAGACCCGGATTTTTTTTTTTTTCATAGAGTCGATATTATACGATGAGAAGCGGCAATAACAGACTAAAGTTTTGTTGGTCTTACAGATGCCCCAAAATGTTTCTAAGACCAGAGAAGATGTAACTAGTAGGGAGCTGTTAGGCATGGGGGAAACTAAAAGCTTGTCTCTGCCTAAAAGTGAACAGTCATTCCTCAATTGTGGCATTGTGGATATTCTAGGGTTTTTTTTGTTTTTAAGGGAAGAATCTGGAAATTCTTTAATTTTAAAAAGATAAACATTAGTTAAAAGAAATTAATACACCGTGCAGGTCCAAGTGAAATGTCTATGTAGGTTTGCTTCTGGCTCGAGGGGCATCCGTGGTAACTTCTGAAGTCTCCTCCGGCAGCCTGGAGGAGGGCTCTGCTCTGGCTCCTCTAAGACGCAGCTAGTGCAAAACTCAGTGCTCTGAAAACTGCCACCCAATGGGGTGAAAAAAGCGGAAGAACAGCCTGTGAGCCTGTGGGAGAGGTGGACAGGAAGAGGAGGCCAAGGATGGAGGGATGCTTAGGAGGCCCACAGGGCGCTCCATGGCCATGGGCTGGGAAAAGCAGAGAAGCTTTCTGCATTCCGCGTCGGTACCCAGCGTTGTTTGTGATTAATGACAGGAAGACTGTTGGCCTCCTTTCTGCTCACACACGGCGCCTACATGTCTTCCTAGACACTCTAGGTGGATCTAAAAGATCGCGCATCTGGCAGTGGTATAGACCCTTCGAATCTGTGAATTCATTTTCATGAATTGTAGATAAAAGCTTATTTTCAACTTTTTAAAATTAGTATCCGAATTAAAATTTTTTCTTCAGTTAGATCAGGCTTCTCCTTGGCCTTCTGGCCCACACTGCTGGGCCGCTCCAATTCTTAGTAGTTCAATAGGTGTTACTAATGGATAATATTTAGAAATCAATCAGAGGGCAGCCCGGGTGGCTCAGTGGTTTAGCTCCTGCCTTGGGCCCAGGGTGTGATCCTGGAGATTCGGGATCGAGTCCCACGTCGGGCTTCCTGCATGGAGCCTGCTTCTCCCTCTGCCTGTCTCTGCTTCTCTCTCTCTTTCTCTCTCTCTCTCTCTCTCTCTCTCTCTGTGTGTGTGTGTGTCTTTCATAAATAAAGAAATAAAATCTTAAAAAAAAAGAAATCAATCAGATACTCTTTTGTGGCTTCTTTGCATTGTTAAAGTACGTGACAACAACAAATAAACCTTTTCCCCCCTATATTTATCTTAACTTCCCAAATACTGAGTAATTTTGAAGATCTTAGCTGATCTTTCTTGTACCTACTAGAGAGTTTCATATGGTACCTTTTTATCTTATAGGTAATCCCCTCCAAAACTGTTTCCTATGTACATGATAATAAAATACTGTGGTGAAGAGCAGAAAATCAAACTTAGTCAAACATACTGTCTGTATGAGATAAGAAAAACCACTTTGATTGATTTTTCCTCCACTGAATTGAGAACTGATTTTTTTAAAGACTTAATTGAAGGGCACCTGGGTAGCTCACTCAGTTAAACCTCTGACTTTGGCTCAGGTCATGATCTCAGGGTCCTGGGACCAAGTCCCTGAGATCAAGCTCCGGGGCTCTGGCTCAGTGGGAGTCTGTTCTCCCCCTCCTTCTCCCCTATCCCTCTTCCTACCTGTGCTCTTTCTCTTTCTCTCTCTCTCAAATAAATAAATAAAATCTTAAAAAAATAAAAATTTAATTGATGGCTATTTTGTCATCATTACAAAGGTATGGCTTCTGTGTTATGGAGCCCAAGGATACCTCTATCCAAAGCAAAAGATGGTAACAGTTCAGAAACCTTGGAATTTACCCAAGCTATTTAATTAGCAAGTATTTAATGAGGGTGGGTTTGTTGTTGTTGTTGTTGTAGTTTTCTGCCAGCCAATATTTAGAATTGTGGCTGCTTTGTGGCTCAGTGTCTACTATGGTTACAGGATCGCCATTTGGACCAAGGATCACGAGAGAAAGGCATAGCCAACGAATTCTGTGATAGCAGAACACATTAGGGAAAAGGAACATTGTCTTTCTTTCCCCACATTATGTTGCTGGCTAAAAAAGAATTGCCTTGCAATCTGGTTAAAGAAGCTATAAAAAAACTTTAGCGGGTATTTGAAGCTAAATCTTAATATGGCGTGGAAAACAATGGCATGAGATTTCAACAAAAATAAGCAATACATCAAGTACCACTTTGTCAAGGTCCATTGCTGAAGCATTTACTGCAGATTAACAAATACTCGTTGGGGATTATCTCTGCATAAGGCTATGGGAGACATACAGGAAAAAAAAGAGATAAAATCTGTGCCTTTAAGGTCTTCCAAATTTAGTGGAGAAGAAGACTCCCTACCTACGCAGTAATAAGGCATATCATGATATGTGTTTAATGTCACTAAATATACAGTAAGGAAATGGAGGTGTGTCAGTCTAGCTGCGGATCTCCGAGAGAGCCCTATAGGACAGTTAGACTGAGGAGAGCTGGCATGAGGGGCGCTCCCAGGAAGGACGTGGTGGGAGGAGGCTCCAGATGAAGAGGACCAAATGAGAGCGAAGGTACAGAGGCAGCAGAGTGTTGCACGTCTTTAAGGATTGTGGATGGTCCTGAATGGCTGCAGGAGAGGGTTCCCACCAGTGGGAACAAACAGGTGGATTTGCGTGTGGGCGTGAAGAGTGGAGGAGAACAAGCCTCTCCCAGCTAGAAGAGAACTTCTGGCGGGAACCATATTTTATTCTTTTTCATCTCTTAACGTCAACAAATGCTTAATATTCTTGTTTCTTTCTAGAACCTTGGTATTTACATGAGTGCCTGGAAAACGAGGTCCTTCATAAGTGTTGCATCTGGTGAGCATGCATGGCCTTAAAAGCCAAGACAGGAAGTTTGGGTTTGGTTCCTGTGTGCAATGAGGAGCCTCTAAACCTTTGTGAAAGAGGAAGTTTATGATCAGAGCTGTCCTTTCTGAAGAGAACATAAACAACGGTATGGAGATCAATCAAATTAGAGAGAGGGAAAAGCCCAGGGCAGAGAGAGCTGTCAGCAGTTGCCACAAGACTCTGGGTGAGGGGGGCAGAGCCTGGATGAAGTGGGCAGCAGCTCTGAGAGTAGAACAGAGAAATGGACTCAAGTAGGTGCGGCGACATTCTGATGTAAGGAACGCAGGAAATGGCATCGGGGCCTGGAGTCACAGATGCCTATCAAACTTGGTGGTTTTTTTTTTTTTTTTTTTTTTAAAGACCTTTCAACAATTTGCCACTTCTTTTTAATTCATCTCTTACTGATGAAGTCCAGCATAAAATAGTCTTCAGAAACAAAAGCTGGACAAAGCCAAGAGCTTGAGATTATCTGCAAACTATCGTGGCTGGTGAGAACTTTTGAGGAGCCTCCAATGAAGCAGCCATGCGCGGGAGAGAGGAAGGGTTCCAAGGGAAGAGTTAGCGGTGAGTGGACATGGCTCCTGTCAACTGTGTCAGGGAAGGGATTAAAGTGTCACTTATGCCTCAGAGATTTTGCTTAATGACTTGGGATGCCTGCAAAATGGCAAGTTCATGCAGCTGGATTTAAAGCATTTAAGGCAAAATAATAATAATAATAAAAATAAAGCATTTAAGGCATTTCTTTACAGCCTTTGCCTAGCTGAGGACTGTGATAGGAGGAGGAATATGTTGGCTGCTTTTGAGGAATCCTACCTCTTTCTCGACTTGAAAAGTTTTGTACAAAATCAATAAAATATACTCAATAATAAATTATTTTCCTCTAGTGAGGAAGTAATTTGTCTGCCGTCTTCAGAACTTTGCTTTTATGACCCGAAAGATGATATTCCTTCGCAAATGCGTACCGTAGCTAGTGAGATTGGGAATGGCTTCCAAAATGACAAATACAAAGAAACCTGTGACTTTGCCAAGAATTTCACATTTGTTCATGAAATGATAAAATTTCAAGAAAGCGCCTTCTGACGGCCTTTGACGATTGCGTAGAATGATTCAGTACCCACAGGTGGGCTACTATTTAGAGAAATTACAAGTGTCAACAGCAAAAGCATCAGAACAATAATAGCAATTACCTATGGAGAGTCAGAACCCAGTGATGCCAGAACAAAGGAGTTATGGAATTTACCACTTATAAACTGGCTTTTTTTTTTTGACTTTTTTTTTAAAAAAAAAGGATGGATGAAACTGTACAAGAGGGCTCCTAAAACGAAATGAACCATAGCAAAGTTGCAAGCATTTTCCAACAGCTGGAGAACAGTATCTATTCCCAAGTCCTGGTGTTTGTAGCATTAAGCCCCCAAAAGAGATGAGGTCATTCTTTCTGGGACTAAATATTGTGAAGACTGTGGAGGAAGAACTGGCATAAAACTGATGAGGATCAATATTCATTGGATAACAGAGGTTCCATTGCCAGATAAACAACCAGAATTCATCCAAATAGCTTTTATTGAACATCTACTTTGTAAAATACTACACTAATACAAAAAATTAAAAAGACAAATGTACTTCCCAAGAGTTACTGGTAATAATAAAATCATTATTGGTTAGAGGTGGGGATTATCCTTTGGCAAAACTGGGATGGGATGGTTTTTAGTGCTTTTTGTTTCCCTGCTTTTTCTTCCCCTGCTTCTTTCTCCTCTTTCCATTCTCCCCTTTTCTTCTTCTGTGTCTGCCCCATGTGTTATTCCAGACCCTTTCTGTCCTAGAGGAACATGAGATGAAAAGATAATTCACTCCGTGGTAGTGGTTCTCAACTCTGGGTCACGTGACCATCACAAGCATAGGTGGGGCTGGGGGAAGCTCCCAGAGATTTCTGACTTGGTTTTTCCTGGATGGATTCTGGGCATTTATGGCTTCGATGCAGGCACTATTGAGAACAAAGTGGTCTTCAAACGTTCTCCTGTATACACCCAAACATAATTTTGAAAGATCCTGTTTCATTTTGCACATTTTAAAGTTGACATCTAAAATGTTTCGGTCAATAAGTTGATTTATTTTTTGAAAAGATTTGCTTATTTATTTTAGAGAGAGAGATTGAGAACACAGGCAGGGAAGCAGGGGGAGGGGCAGAGGAGATGGAGAGAGAATCTCAAGCAGACTCTCCACTGACTGTGGAGCCTGATAAGGGGCTTTATCTCAGGACCCTGATATCATAACCTGAACCAAAGCAAGTGTCAGTGCTTAACCGATTACACCACCCAGGCATCACTCAACATAAGTTTAAGTAGTAGTTTCAAATAATATAACTTTCTACATTTTATAAATATTAATTATTTGTAAAAAAGCAAATAAATTATTACATGAGTCCAATGAAACCAAAAACTATGGGCTTTGATACCTATCTATCATTATCCATTTAAGAAACAGATGAACAAGCCCTCTTTTATTTTTATTTTTTAAAAATATTTTATTTATTTATTCACACAGAGACAGAGAGAGAGGCAGAGACCCAGGCCGAGGGAGAAGCAGACTCCTCGCAGGGACCCTGATGTGGCATTCGATCCCGGGACCCAGGATCATGGCCTGAGCTGAGGGCAGATGCTTAACTGCTGAGCCACCCAGGAGTCCCAACACACCCTCTTTTAAAAGCAGTTGGAAAAAAAAAAAAAAAAAAGCAGTTGGAAATTTCAGATTTTTCCTTTGTTTCCTTGAACTCTGACTTCATTTTGTTTCTCTCACAGGATTTTAGATTACTGATTATTTCATCATATTTCTCTGCAATAAGAAAATAGTTGAAATTTAACATTTAAATTTAACATTCAATTGATATTTAACATTTAAAAAAATTTGAATAGGCTCCAAGTTAAAATTATCCTCCTTCACTCAGTGAATTACTTTTAAAAGAACTATTAGCCTGGAGTTGACACAAATATATTACAAATTTTAATAATTATTAGATCTAAATATATCATTGTATTAGAAATGAATTTCTTTAATGTGATGTATGGAGCTTTGAAAAAGTCAGTTAGCTCAGTACCCGTTAATGTATACTTAGTGATAGAATGAAACAGGGTTCAGCACCAATAACACCCCATTTGTCAGTTTAATAGATGCAAATGCTGACAAACCCTGTTCATATAAAGAGATTGGTATTCAAATATAGTTATGACAATGTCACTTAATTTTTTTTTGACTTCTGAATTGTACGCAAAAAATAAAGTACTTAGCGATTTCTTCTTAAAAACATTTGAAAATATCACTGAAAAACTTGATTGGACTCTTCCTTCAATTTGGTTGGAAGCAAAAAACTACCTGAGTAACTTGGGAAAGAATTTCTAATTCACTCATGGAACCATTCACTTCCTTCCTTCCAACATCAAATTCATCCACTGTTAGATATCTGCAGTCTACGGCCCCAGGAGTGCAGCACTGTAATATTTGTGATGGGTAAGAAGTGTGACTTATTTATTTATTTGTTTGTTTGTTTGTTTATTTTTATTGACGTATTTACTTATGAAGTGAAAGAAATGAGAGCCCAGGACTGGGTCAACATCTTGACTGAACTTGACCTTGAGTAGATGAATTTTTTTTAGGGAAGGGAAGAAATGGGCATTGAAGATCTCAGAAAGGCTTTGCCCATCCCCAGTTTATGTATATTTAATATGTAGTCCTCTCATGAGTATATTTACATAGTAAGTGAAGATACTTTAGGAAAAAGGAAAATGTGATTAATTGGAAGACATTAACTCCTGGAGAAAATAAATAACTTGTGGATGGGAATGATTTCTGAATCTCTCAGACCCCATGTCATAGGCAACCGCAAATCCCTCCTATTTCTCTTTGATTTGCTTGGTTGGTATTTGAAAAGTTTCCATGAATTTGATTAAAACAGGTTTACTACAACAAATATGTAAACCTTCAGTGCTATTTAATCGAAATATAATGCAGACAACATATTTAATTTTCCATGTTCTAGTAGCTGCACAAAAAAGGAAAAGGAAAAGAATCGAAATTAATTTTAATACATAATTGTTAAAGATTTTGTTTATTTGAGAGAGAGAGTGCGAGAGACAGACAGAGGTCAGAAGCAGTGAGGAGGGTCGGGGCAAGAGCCGGGCGCCTGACGCGGGATTCAGGATCATGACCTGAGCCGAAGGCAGATGCTGACCCGACTGAGCCACCCAGGTGCCCTAATTTTAATATATTTTATTTAATTCAATATACTATAATATCATCATTTCAACATGCTATCAATATAAAAATTGTTAATATTTTACATTCTTATTTTTGTTCTTAGTCTTTGAAATCCAGTGTGTCTTTTCTAGTTACAAAACAGGTCAGTTAGCACTAGTCACATCTCACGTGCTCAATAGCCACGTGTTCCTAGTGGCTACCATATGGGCAGCAGGGCTACATGATTGGAAAGTAGACTTTGTGCGTTCTCTAATACAGTTTTGTAGATGTAAAGCCAGTTCTTCAAAAGTAGGAAGAGAGGCAAACTCATTAATTTTCATTTTGCTAAATGACATTTCTTACCCCATCTCACACTCCCTGTGAAATCTGGCACTTCACTGAAGTTCTAATTAACTACTGATTTTTGCAGTGTGTATCACTTCTTGGCAAATGTGCATGGTATAGTACTTATCACACTCCTAAATTACATTTGAAGTAGAATAATCAAGTCTATTTTTCATTAGAAAACTGATTTCCTCCAGCTTTTTATTAGTTGTATTGGCACCCTGTAAACTGCAAAAATCAATAATTTTATATGCTTCTCAAGCAACAGGCTCAGTTTGAGTTGAGCTCTACCTCTAGCTCCCATTTCCATGAGGATCGGGGACCTCTTGTTCCTCTTCCTCCTTCTCCAGTTTTTTCTCCACTTCTGCTCCTCATCTCTGCCCTCCTCTCCTCCCTTTCTGCCATCAGAAACCCATTTTTTTTTTTTTAAGAAACCCAATTTTAATTCAGGCCCCAATGTGCCCAGCTTCAATGGATGAATAATGATCGGAAAAGCATCTGGTTTTCCTTTGCCAGTGCCACTGGGACAGTGGTTCTCAAGCCTTAAAAACTGCCCTTTCAGTGACTTAAAACAGACTTCAGGTTCTGCCCTAGGGCATCGCCCTATTTCTAGCATGCAGAATCGTATGCAATAACCATTTCCGTAAGTCAAAAATGATTGAATACCAGCAGTTTCATAGGATTACACTTAATGTATGTTATGGGGAATTTTCAGTTTGTTGTGATGCTTTTGTGCTGAAAGATAAGCCACAAGGGCTGCAAGGGGTTTCTGTAGTTCTCGGTGAACAGAGTCAGAATCACCTGGAGAACTGACTACAACCCAGAATCTCAGGCCCTAATTCTGGAATTTCTGACTTACGAGGTGTGGGATGGGCCCAGAGAATTTGTTTTTTAAGTTTCCAGGGGATGCCAATGCTGCTGGTCTGAAGACCACACTTTGAGAAACAGTGGTGGAGGGTAGAGGCACGTGATCCATTTGGTCCAGGAAGCTATCAGGACCCCTGGGAAAGTTTGACCTTTCTGATCAGCAACCATCAGATACAAAAAGCATGAGTTTTTCCTTTTTCCTCTCCCTCCGTCCCCTTGCTTTCTCCTTTGGATCCGCCACCTAGAGTCAAGGTGGGTGGGGCTTGCCGTCTTGTGACACTAGAAGGAAAACAAGAGAATTTCAGAGATGCCTTCCCACATTCTAACATTATGGAGCCCCAGAAACACCTACCTCCGTGGTTTTGTTTAGTACAATAATTTAAGAAGTCTTTCTTGTCTAGCCCTTTCTTTTTTTTCTGTTGTTGGCGGTCACACATACAGGGACTATTATCAAACCACTGTGCCATAAGCTGCATAATTGAATGATTATGTGGACTTACAATGATGTCATCTCAGAATCGTGGCACTAACCATAATACCTTTCTTGAAACAATAAGTCTTTTTTTTTTTTTTTTTTTTGTAAACATGCCACACCTGGGCATAGTACCTCAGGGCTAAGGTTAGAGGAAGCTGTGTAGCCGAATGTCTCTCTGTGTAGGATGGTTCTCAAGAAGCAGAAATACTGTATCTGGAGGTTGATTTCACAGATTAAAGTTCAAGAATGGGAGCCATCCTAAGCAAATTTGCCAATGATTTGTACTAGGAAGACTAGAGAATGTGTGGGATGTCCAGAACTTGCTGGTGGGAGGTGAAGATGACTTGTTCCAGGTAGCTTCAGAGTAAAGGACTGGTACTGATGCATTGATTTTATTTTAAAAAAGTACATTTGGTTCTCTAAAAGGAGAAAAAAATTTTAACACCTAGAATATGTGTGTAAAGAAACTCACTATGAAGTGGGAAGCTCCATGTCATTTGAACTGTTCACAGAGAACTACAGAAACCCCTTGCAGCCCCTGTGGCTTATCTTTCAGCAAAAAACCATCACAACAAACTGAAAACTCCCCATAACATATATTAAGTGTAACCCTATAGAACTGCTGGTATTAAAAAAAAAAAAAAAAAAAAAAAAAAAAAAAAAAAAAAGAACTGCTGGTATTTAATCATTTTTGACTTACGGAAATGGTTATTGCATACGATTCTGCATGCTAGAAATAGGGCGATGCCCTAGGGTAGAACCTGAAGTCACTGGAAGGGCAGCACGTAAGCCATCCACATTCATCTTCGTGCAGGCAGTGTGGCTAGGAGAAACCACCAAGTTGTATTCGGTTCCTGAATATAAGACTAGATGGAAAGACTTTACTGACCTAAGAATGAGCCCTTGTTCCAACTAGCCCACAGGTTTCGTTGGTTTGGTTTGGTTTGGTTTTTGTGGGGCTGGGGGAGGTGGTACCAGCTTTGGAAGTAGGGAATGTTATCCCCTCGATTTTTCCAAGAAGACACTGTTTATTTTGAATCTGGGTCACTTCTTTGGGAAATTAGCCCATATGTTTATGATCAGGGAAGTAGAAGTACCTCCTTTTATTGGCTCTCTATTTACTTGAAAGATCTAAAGGATCTTCTGAATTTTAGCATTTTGGAGTATTACTCTGTTTTATCCACAGTGTTTATAATTTTCTGCATTACTGTTATTATGTACCTTCTTGATCTCTGGCTTTCCAGAACTTGAAGTCCAAATTTTTTCAAGTTGGTCCCTAAACTGTCACCCTGATTTTTTTTAGTTGTCTTTAATGGACATTTTAGATTCTAGCTGTATAGGTACCTCTCTGTTCTCTTTTTTTTCACCCTTGCAGTGGCTACTTCTACTCCTCCCTCTGACCAACTTCTTCTAAGCCTTCCACGACTTCTCCCAGATTAATTTAGGCCCACCTGCAATGAGCTTGCAGAGCCATATGCATGTCCCAGATCATAACTTTTTCCTACAATCTGTTATTTATTTTTAATTTTACAAGTTGTCCCCTAGTGCTTTTTAATGAGCTGGGCGCTGTTTTAAATGCTTCACAGTATTAAACTATTTGATCTTCACACAAACCTTTGAGGCAGAACTATTACTGCCCCAATTTAGGGTTGAGACAGATGAGGCACGATAAGGTTAAATAACTTGCCCAAGGTCACAGCTAATACGTGGTGGAGCAGGATTGAACCAGATGTTCTGGCTCTTGTGTCTACGCTGCCTCTCACTTTGTTATAAATCTTTGTTCGATAGCAATATCATAGGCCTCCCTGCCTCCACCACTTTCTCTTTCTATCTAGCAATCATGTCTATCTCATTAACCACTGTAGGCCTCCACTGGACTGTAAGCATCTCAGGAGGGATGATGACAATGTCTTGGTTTCCTGTCGAATTCTAGTAACTTCTAAGACAATGCTTAATACCTAATTGGTGTTCAATTCGTATTTGTTGAATAAACGGGCACACGTACGTTCATTGCAAACATTTAATGACGGTAATATTTCTAAGAAGAATGAAATAACAGTATCTAAGAAGAATGAAATAACAGCATCTCTTAAGTACAATCCAAATGTGATTCAGTTATGCTAGGGGAAAAGGGAACTTATACTGACAAGTGGTATTTTGAAAATTTCAAATGTCTAAAAAAGATTAAAGCTAAAGGGGATTTCAAGGCTGGTATCAGGCAGTTCAATTTGAAGCAAAGCTTCTGCTATTCAAGCCTTCACCACTCCAGCCACAGGAAAGCAGACAGTTATGAAAGCTTGCAGGCTGGAAGGAAATTCTAATTCCTTGGAATGCCCTGAAGAAGGAGGGAGAGCTGTAGACTCTGACTACTTTACTGTAAGACCTGATAACCCTGAAAAAATATAAGAGACACATAAAAAGAGGGCACGAGCCAGATTAGAGGGCCAAGTTGGAGCTGTGTTATCACAGGTCCTCAAGAAATCAGCAGGGCCAGAAATAAGGCAGGCTGCAGGCAATTACAGATTGTCATTAAAGTTAAAAATATGACCCACGGTACTGTTGCTGTATAGCTTTAGGCTAGTAAAGCTCCATGCTGTCTGTCGTGACACGAAGCATGGGAAAGGATGGTCAAAAATCTAGGCTATTTCTGCATTTGGTTACAAAAATAAAGATCTGTACATTTCTACATAATTAAAATAAGTAAGTGCAGAATGATTTTCATGACATTAAGAAAGAGGAGAAAGGCAGGGAGGATATATGAGATCGACTTGAAGACTAGCGTTCAAGTGGCTACGTCATAATTGCTCGGGTTTAGGTGCTAGTATAATCAGTAGTGTCAAGGATGAATCCGTCCAACTGGTTCTCTTCGACAGTTTTCAAAGTCAAGAACTGTAGACGGCAGACAATACAGGTATTGTGTCTGATGAATTAAAAAAAAAAATACGTGAGGATTGTGGCCAAGTAAATAACATTTCAAGTAGGTGTTCAATGTGCTGAAAAAATTCACAACAATGAAAAGACTTAGATGAAAGAAGGTTCAATTCTGAATGAGGCACGAGGATTAAGTGAATGTCAAGATGAACATCCCAGTATGGATCCATTCCCCGTATAACAATTGAACTCCTTACTTCCCAGCATGGTAGAGTGTAATTTAACTTAAGAGGGGTAAATGTGCTAAAGAGAAATGATTCGGTAAAGAAGGAAGGATTTTTAATGTCAAGGACGAAGCAATTTGTAATTTGATTTTTAATCTGCAGACAGTAGGTAGTATCAAGTCATCAAACAGTCCAAAGAATAGACTGCTAATTGAAGCAGAACGTGGGAACATTAATGAAATTGATTAGAAGTGACAAAGCAGCTGGATTTGTCAGCATTTCAGCAGATGGAATAGCTCTGATTGATGAGATGACAAGGCTCTGAAACAAAACCGAAAATTAAATGTACAGCCAGAGAGTCCTGGCACCAGAAATGTACAATTGCATAAAATTTGAGGAACGGGACACGAGGGGATCTTGAGAAATGCTCCCGAACGGCGTTAGAGAATACAATTGTTTGTCACTTGGCTCAAACCTGCCACTTCCGATGAGTGCTGCAAGCCAGGGAGGTGCTGTAATGAGGCAGCCGATGCCGGAGTGTGGCATGTGTCACCTGTGGCGACACCGCTCAGAACAGCACGGCTGTAGAATGACCATCTCTTCACTCGGATTCTCCAACTACTGCTCCGAGGGCTCTGCCACATTATACAAATGCGAGAACCTCCCGACTATGTTCCTTGAAGCCCTGGGGACCCCGGGAGATGCTCACAGACACTCCGTGGAAAGGTTCCTTGGTCAAGTAAGTCTGGAGAGGGCTGTGTCCTAGGATCCACTCTTGGAGAGTCCCAGCGCACAGTAGCGCAGCAAAGTCCTTCAGGAAAGCAAGAATTTCCAGAGCTTCTATGACTACCGACATGAATTTTTAAGAGACACCTGTAATATCTTAGAGGGTCTAATGTCTTTGGAGCAGTTTGGAAAATGTGCTCTGGTCTTCCGGGAGCGTTCCCATACCTGGCTTTCCCTAAGCACTTCTACGCTGCGATCTGGGAGAGTGACTTGATGCCTGCAAGAATCTGGCGCACCATGAAGTACTTTCTCACCAGTTGACATTTCAAATGTATTTGATTGTATCTGGAAAGATGCTGTCTTACTTTTTTTCCTGCTTATATTGGTGTGGGTTGTAGGCTCAGTTCCTATACGTGATCATAGACAAACTGCAATTCTGTTATGCTGAGAGGATTTGTCTAGTGCATAGTCTCAATTTAAGGACACAGTTCCAGGTCAGGAAAGCCGCTCCAGCAACCACTGATGTCAGGGTCTGTGGCACACAGGAGCATCTCTTTAGGTTTTACTTGAAAAAAAAAAAATCAAGACCTCTGATTAGATCAAACATTTCTTCTTTAATTGCCATACTCTTTATTTCTTTGTTCTAATTAAGGCAATTGTCTAAAGGAAGCTGTGAATATTTCCCTAATATTATAATAAATATAATAATATTTCCCTAGTCATACACTAGACCCAATTTCAAATTACCTAAATTTGAAAAAGTAACAATGTACGTGCCACGTGACATTGTTCTTAACGTCAAAAAATGAATTAATGTGAAACACTATATTCATAGACTACAGGACAAGAACCACATGGAGAGAGGAAAGGTCAGGAATTAAGTAAGGAGAAGACCAGTTATTCTCACCTGTCCTATGCCTCAAAGGGGAAAAAAGCCTGTAAAATAGAGTATAACGATTTTCACCGAAATTGAACAAAATGGATCAGCTACACGAGCTGTAACTTGAAGCTATTTATATTTCTTTAAATTTCTATGATCCACGTAACAGGCCAATCCTGAGAGTCATGTTTTTATAGAATATTTAGCTAAGGGTACGTCTTCCACAACCTTTACTTGGGCATTTTAACAATGGCAGTTTATAAACCTGCGGATAGAGTTCCCCAGAAGCTTGTTCCAGGTGAGTCCCCGAGGATCCTCTAGTCTGTCTGCTTCGGCCTGATGGCAGCGTATCTTCTCTCATGTTTTAGCAAATTCACTCACTGCCCTAGTTTCAGACATTTCATCTACAAGTGAACATTATGTTTCTGAAATGATAATTTCTGCAGTCCTGATTTTTCTAAAGACCTCATTCTCAACAATTGAAATTAAGATTGAGATAGAAGCAATCAGAAGTATACTCTCGAAAAAGAAAAATCTCTTGAATGGGGTTTAGTTAATGAAACATTTTCTTGGGTTTCAATTTTCTTACAAGAAGGGAAGAGCTCTTCCTATAATTCCCATAATTAGTGTGGATCCTATTTTTCAAATGTCACTGGGGATAATATATAGGATGTCAGCAGTATTTTCTATTGGTGGCTTTATTTATTGAAGGAGTTTTACTTGCAGAACCAGGAAGAGCATCCCATCTTGGGCTGAGATGGACCACTTTCTGGGTAGCCATTGAGAGGGGATGAGAGCACTAAAATGTTGAATAACAATCCTGCCGAGTGGCTTAAATTTGTGCTTACCTAATGTTTGCCTGGTCAGGAGAGGAACAAGCATGGCCAGGTCCCTTTCTCAGTGTGTTTCATATTCCTTCTTACAAAGAGCAAGAAGGAAAGAGCCAGGAAGGTGGAGAAGGGCAGATATTTTACTATTAAACCACAAATTTGCATGCTTTCCCAACGGGTACATTTATAAAGCTGAGGCACGATTTACATGATCAAAGTTCAAAACGTTGCTTGGCTTCATTAAGTGTAGACTGCTCTTGGCTAAGAGAAGTGGGTTCACGTTAGAATCTAATCTAGGATGAGTGATGCTCTGGTGGGCAAGCCCTCGCCAGGCTTTTCCACGAGGCTTGGGGCCCAGGACTGTAGCATGGCGTCGCCCACCACCTTCAGGGATGCTCATCGGGACCCAGTGACCTTAGTGCAACTTGGGACTGGGGGATGCCCGTTGCAGTGGTCTTTAATCTGAGATCGACTCCTGCGAGAGGGTCAGTTATTTCTATTAGTATAGAAAAATCACATATCCCCAAGCCTTTCATAAATAGCAAAATATTATGAAGATCACAATACAATACAGGTCCCTACAAATACAGATTTCTATAACCTGGACCTAGAGGTGTGGGACATGTCAGGACACACTCAGTACCTGGTGTCTTGAGAGCACCTAAGCAGAGACATTTCTCTTGGAAAGTGACAAGCTGTCATTAGAAAGTGAATTGTTCTCCTTTGTTGGTTTCTAAGGGTTTGGCTTTTTAGAGAGTTTCTATGTTTAACTAAACTTTTGGTGACATATTTTATTCTCCCACCAACTTTCATAGGATGAAATATCTTAACTAGGTCAGCTGGCCCTTCCACGAACGAACTCTTACCTGCTGAATCCTTTTATCTTAGGGAATGACTGGAATCCAGGTACTTGGTTCTGCATCTAGGGGATGATAGAGAATCCTCGGGTGTGCAGTGGTCACATCCTGGATACGGGCTTTATGAGAATCATGGCCCAAGGAAAAGATTGAGGCAAGGCGAATTAGAACCGCATTTAGGGGATCCTTTTGGAAGGACTCTGTTTCACTCCCTGTCTCTATATGTCCTTCTCATTTTCTTTGACCATCAAAATTACATATTTTCAGATTTGGAAGATTTTTCGATCAGCTTATCTGATAACCACTTGTTGCCTGTGGGAAAATCGCTTCTGCCTACCAGATGATGGAGTCAGGGACTGTTAATAAGGGAAACTTTTTTTTTTTTAAGATTTTATTTATTTATTCATGAGAAGCACAGAGAGAGAAAGAGAGACAGAGAGGGCAGAGACAGGCAGAGGGAGAAGCAGGTTCTATGCAAGGAGCCCGACGTGGGACTCGATCTGGGGACTCTGGGATCACGCCCTGGGCTGAAGGCAGGTGCTCAACTGCTGAGCCACCCAGGCATCCCAATAAGGGAGACTTTAAAGTTCCTCCCCCATTCTCTTCTCTTGTGCCTTTTTTTTTTCATTATTCCTATAATGAAAACACATGATAATATAGAAGTATATGCAGTATAGAAATCCCTACATTTTCCCTATACAAATTCACTTTAAATTCCTCTGAGAATTTAATTCTTAAGGAATTAGAATTCTTTTTATGTACTTAAAAAAATCTATGTATTTTACAGAGAAAGAGGTTGGGAGGAAGATGGAGAGAGAGTCTTAAGCAGACTCCATGCTGAGCGCAGAGCCTGCCGCGGAGCTCAACCTCACAACCCTGCGATCATGACCCTGAGATGCCAACATGAGCTGAAACCAAGAGTTGGAACTTAACTGATTGTGCCACCCAGGCACCCCTAGAATTCTTTTTAGAATCATGACAACAGGGGCAGGAAACACTGGTATTTGGTAGACTTTTATCAAGAGGAATTGGTAAGGGTGGAGACAGATTGGAAACAGGGGAGAAGGGAGTGGAAGCATCACGGGCGTGTAGCCCCGACCTGGAAGAGAGGCAGAGTAACAGACCGTGTAGGATAGTTTGGGAGATGAGCCCTCGTTGGGGAGAGGATGCTGCGTTTAGTTTGGGACCTGCTGTATTGGGATGGGCAGGGGCACGCGGGATGGAGAGGCAAACTGCCTGACGTCAGAGGCCCAGGGTCATGAAGCGAAGTGGGGAGGTGTTATTAGTTTCCTATAGCTGTTGTAAAATCATCCCAAATCCAGTGGCTTCCTGCAACACAAATTTATTGTCTTACAGCTCTAGAGGTCCCAAGTCTGAAGTGGGTCCCACCAGGCTACAGTCAAGGGCTGCAGGGCTGCGTTCCTCGTGGAGAGGAATAATCTGTTTCCCCACGTGTTCCAGCATCTAGATGCCATCGTCACCCTTCGTGGACCCTTCCCCCATATTCAAAGCAAGAACTGTAGCATCTTCAAATATTTCTCTGTCACTTGCCTGCCACCCTCTCTCTTTGACTTATAGAGACCCTTGTAATTACGTCGCATCCACCCAGAACATCCACGTACTGGAAAATGCCTTTGGCCACGCAAGTGACCTAGTCTCGGTTCCAGGGATGAGGACACAGGCACCTGAGGGGGGGAAGGGGGGCTTACCATGGGCACAGTTGCCTAGAGGTAGCGATTTGATTTACCCTTTTATATTCCCAAGGGAATGTGGACGGGGCAGGGGAATGGGGGGGGGGTGGAGAGAGGCCCAGAGGACTGAAAAATCAGACTTTCTTTAAGTTTCCGACAGCGTGGTTTCCTCTCCCACATTCCCCTTTCCCTTGTCGACAGCAGGGCTAATCCTCCTGGCCCCCCGGTTTGCCTCCTGCCTTTCCGACTATACTCTTGGGGGTCTCCTCAAACAAGACTTCAACTGCGGGGACGTTGCTCGTGGAAAAGAAAGTGATGTTATTTCCTCTTTTATTCTCACCTGCAGCCTTGCAGCACACTGGGGCTTCGAAAAAAGCGACAGGAGAGCTTATTTTCTTTTGTTTAGTCTTTTTTTGTGGTCTTTGGTCATATCTACTCGGATTGAACTTTACAAAACAGCATTGGAGCTGTGCTTCTGCTAAGTGAGCCACATGCAGTTCGTCCTCCCCTTCCACTTAAATAATGAGGAAATAATTGTGTTTTCAATACTAGGACTAAACTGCTGCGCTATTGACAAAGTCTTAATTGATTTGAAATATGAGAAAGCTCATGCCCTTCTCTGATATAATTGGCTTAGGCCCTTGGGGGCTCTACCTGGTTTTAGCTATTGGGGTGTTCCCTGCATGCTGGGTGCCCTGGGGCTCCGCACGCGGGATCTGGGGGGCAGGTGGGCTGGCTGAGAGCCGGCCGCAGGGCTGTGGCCTTAGGCCTCTCCGGCCATTCCTTTAAGCCCCGAGGTTTTATTCCGAAGTGAACACTGTGCAGCCCTGGGGACGGCGTCGGAGGAAAGCCCAGGCCCCCACTGCTGGCCCAAGGCTGGGGATGGGGGGCGGAGGCCCCACAGGGCCAGAGGCCACTGTCCCCCCCCCACCCTGGACATGGGAAGGGTGGCCCCCAGACTTACGGGAGCCCTGGGGAAGGTGCTGGGTGCAGGTGCCCGAGGGCGGGGCAGGGGCTTCCTGCAGAGCACAGCATCTGTGTGGGGTGTGCAGCCCGGCTGGACAGGACAGGGGGTCGGGCCCTAGCCTATTATCTAAGGATGACAGACTTCTTGTCTCCTCTTTGTCTTCCGCTTTTCATTAGTTACATAGTAATTAATCAGGGATCCTCTCCAGGCCTCAAAAGAACCAAAAAATAAATAAAATAAAATAAAATAAAATAAAATAAAATAAAATAAAATAAAATAAAATAAAATAAAAAATAAATCCCAGTTGGAATGAGCTCTGGATTCCTCAGCCTCAATCCAGGTGACTTAGTCTGACGGCATCAGTGCAATTTAGACCTAAATGACCGAAAATGATTTTGTCAAACGCAGTCGAAGTAGTACTCTTAGCCACAGCTTCTGCATATATGTGCATATATATATATATATATATATATATATATATATGGGGTTTTTTGGTTTTTTGGTTTTCTTACTAAAGCCTTATTCTTTATTTTTCAAGAGACTTTGACAGAACAGATGAACACATGCCCAGCATGACTTAAAATAGACCACTCAGGGGCCTGAAAAACAGCATACGTTTTCTTTGATGTCCGTAATGTATTTTCATAGGAAATTTTCTTCCAGGGAAGCCCTGAGTGTGTTGAGTTGGAGGTACTCTTTCGGATGTCGGTTACGGTCGGGGACAGCAGGCATGACTAAGAAGGAATGGAAAGCATTATTTTAAGTGGGGACAGTTTAATCATGCTGACTGATGAATGCATCCTGCAATTTAGGACAATTTGTCCTTTCTGTGCGAGTCCGCATGATCATCATTTGTCATTGTTCTTGTTAGAAATATATTAAGCACGTGGGGATACTGGGCCATGGTTATATTTTCAGGGCAGGGTTTGTAAAGATTATTTATTGTTCAGCAGTTAAACAGGCATCCCGAATTCTTGGAGCCCTGAGCGGAAGACGTGGCATAGGGAGTCACCGAGTGTCAGGGAAGACGTCAAGTACGAGGGCTTTTTCGTGTCCCAACAGCCCTCGGTCTCCAGGCTGTTCCTCCTACACGGCCCTGAAAAATTATCATTACTGTCTCTATGCCTCCGCGTTCCCATCTGTGAAATGGAGGCATGAACAGTACTCCCCTCAAAGGATGCTTAAAAGAATTAAATGAGACAATTTATAGGAAATAACCATGTTATATAAACCGCTGCATGAGACATAAATATTGCTAGGTATCGTTATGAAAGCTCTTTTTCTAAGTTTTTTTTTTTAAGTTTAACTTCTGGGGGCCAAGGGCAGAGCCCCCCCCCCCCCCCCCCAGCAGGGCCACAAAGGCACGTAGAATATTTTGAACTGCAAACAATCAAGGACCAGAGACTCTGGAAGGAAACTTTGACCTTCCCTTCCCAACTGTCTGAAAGGAATTTAGATGAAACCTGTACCTGGAACAGAGCTATTCACAGGTTCCTTTTGATCTAAGAAGCAGATCTGCCCTGCGGGGCGCCTTGGTTTTCCGAACCTCTCCACTCACCTCCTTGCCCCCGGCACCCCACACGCCTCCTTAGCTCGGGATAACGTGTCTGCCTCAAGTTACCTGTGCTTGGAACTGACGGCGCGCGGATTCCGTGTGCGCGTGAAACTAGATTCGGTTTCCTCTTGTTCATCCGTCTCACGCGAATTTAATTCTTAGTCCATCTAGAGGAGCCGTGGAACCGGGGGAATAATTTCTGTCTCTGTCACAAACTCATGTTGCAACTGTTGTAGGATTTTTTTTTTTCCTTTAGGGCCCGGGTCTCGGTCACACCCCTTGGGAGGATGAGGAGGTAGACGAAGGGGGGGGCAGCTACGCCAAGTTAACTGAGCAAGAGTATAAAGCTCCCGGGGAGGGAGGCCCAGGGGGTTGCCCCCAGGTTCCTGGGTTTAGGGGCCCTTGCGAGCTCTTTTGTGGAACCTTCCTAAGCAATCCTGTGGTGCCGAGTGGGCCCAGTGGGCTCTGATCACGAATCTGCCTACCTGCTAGGTCCACGTGCACGTGTGAGGTCCCTTTTGCTGACACCCGGGGCTGGGCCTGACTGCCCCTTGCCCCGGACACTGACAAATGCTTTTACGGTTCTTTGTCTCGTTTTGGGGTGTTTGGCACAAGTCGTTTCTGCAGAGGCTGCGAAGCAGAGTGTCGGGGGGTCCTGTCCCAGCTGCGGGACACGCAGGTTCCCAGGAGCCGGCCGGGCTCGGTGGTCTCCTGCTGGGGACCCCGGCCACCTGACCGGCCACCTCTCTCCGACATGACCGCGGAGCTCAAGAGTCAGAACAGGAGGGAGTCGATGGCCCTGGAACCCTCTGGACGAGGGCCCTAGGGGAAGGCAGTCGGATGCAGGCCGGAGCGCCGGGGACACGGAGCCCAAGGTGCGCGGGGTCAGTTTTGCGGGCTGGCCTTCAGCTTGCCTGCATAGACCCTGCCTAGGCTGGCCGGGCAATTGGAAAGGCTCGGGACGCCAGTGAATCAGATCGAGGAGGGCCCGAGATGGCCGGAAGGGCTTGTGAGTGTTGGCCGCCAGAGATTTTTAAGCTGTTGTTGCCTTTTGAATATGATTTTTTCCTAAGAAGCTAATTAAATCTACAAAGTGTGAAAGTGAGTCTGAACACGGGCTTCTCTTCGACGCTTGTCTTCTTTCCTTAATAAGCACGGAGCCTTCTCCTCCTCCCTCCTGGGATACCCTTCCCAGCTCTAACCCTAGACACCCGCCTGCTCGGCCAGCGTTGCCCCGGCGGCTCTTCCCGCTGCGGCCCCTGCGTCCCGGACACTGGCTCCCAGGCTCATGGGCCACCTGCTGCGTGACCCCGGCTCCCGCTCGGCTCGGGACGGCACCGCTGCACGCTTGCCACGAGGCAGGCCTCAGTAAGTAAGGGCTCTTCCTTTTAATAACATTCCATTTTTAATTCTGAGATGTTCTTAACTCTAATAACAATCCCACTCTTAAAAGGACCTGGACAGCAGGCCCGAAGGGCTCTTTGGTAGCTTCATGAAACATGACTCAGGCTGATGACAATCCATGTTGCAAATCAGAAGGAATTGGGCAATTACCCAGATGTCCCCTGAGCAAGGGTCATGGGGCCCGAACAGATTGCTGCCTTTTCAGGTGTGGTTTTTGTCTTCCCTTCGGAACTTCATCGTTAGCTCTCTGCCTTGAAGGGCTTGCCAGGCTGGGGAGGCGAGGCCCTGGGCGTGAGCATGCGGGGCAGGGCCCTGCGAGGCCACGGTCACGGCCACCGCGCCCTGGCTCTCCTGGAAGAAGGGCTTCCAGAGCAGCCTCTGCGGACGATCCTTCAGGACCGTATAGTGCTAATTAGGATCCCATTAACTTGATCATAAATCACCCCTGGCTCGGGTCTGCTTGGTGCCTCCTCGCTCTCAGTTGGGGGGTTGACCCACGGGCTTCCCGTGGGATGCAGGGCGGCTTGGACCCTAAGGGAAGGAGACGCTCGGAATGCCTGCGGCCAAGGGGTCATCCTCTTTCTGGGTCCCTTGCAAGTGCACCCGGACATTGCAGGCTCGTGGGAAGAGGGAGGGCCCAGAAGCCTGGCAGGGTTAGATGGGCGGCCCCTGAGGGGACGGGCGGCTGCCTCTGCACCCGGGGTGCTTGGTCTTCAAGGAAAACAATTTGGGTCGCATGGAAACAGACAGCGTGTGGTTTCCTCCTCCAATCTAAGGTTCAAGAGTCACTTAGAAGGAAGATCAGGCAACGGGGTTTAAAATGTCACATGCAAACCCACCGATTTGCGGAATCGGAGAGGCACAGGGGAGGGGGGTATGTGTGGGACAGAGCCCCAGGCTCCCATGGGCCCTGAGAGCCGCGTGCTGCTCAGGGTGCACGGCGGGGTGGCCTGGTGGCCTGGTGGCCCCTGGGGACAGTCGCCCCAGCGCAGGGTGTGCCATGGGTGCCGTGCAAACGTGCCTTTTCAATACAGGTGTGCTTCCAAATCGCAAAATCGATTCACCTGAGGGGCAGTTCTAAGTGGTCATGGAAGATTTGTCCTGGGTCGTGATCTCATGGACGGAGGGGCCCCTCGCGTTGTAAACCGCTGCAGGGTCCCAGCTCCTTTGGTTTGCTCGGCTCCTGCGCCTCCGAGGGTACTGGGGGGCTGATCCTACTTGCAAGATTCAAGATTGCATCCACATCTCTCCATGCAGAGCCTCTTTAAATACAGCGATTATTATTTTTGAAGTTGTTGGTATAACTGGAACCTTGCATAGATTTTTTTTTTTTAATTTTGTTTTAGCATTCCTGTTTCGATGACTTCAGCTGGAATTCTCATTGCACTTAATTTCTGCCTCTTTACTCAACTGGCAAATCTCATGGCCTGAGGCCAAGAGTCCTGAAGCTATTTAGTGCTTTGGCTCCCGAAGGAAAAGTCCGTCAATGTTGATGGTTCTTTGCTGAAGTTATGGGAATGAATTCTTTAAAAATAAAAGATTTTTCTAAAAAACGACAACAAAAACACTTTAAGCTTTTCGAAAAACATACAGCTTATTTTAACTTTGGGAGACCGGAGGGAACTCTTCCTGAAATCTTCTAGATTCATGGGCCAGGCCAGAATGCCAACTGCTGCCTGGCCATCTCGGGAGTGTTTTTGGTTTTTTTAGGGCCACAGATGTTCCTGCTCAAGATAGGGGAGAGAGTCAATCACTTCTAGTCTTATGAGGCCTGAGACCACTTCTTGTCATAATTGTATGAAACTAGTCACTCTCAGGGACTCACTCTCCTCCTGCGATGTTGCCCCAGTAAGTCCAGCTAAACCCAGACGCCAGAAACATTTCTCTTCTTATAACTTAAGCACAGCTAGGAAAAAAGGGCAAAGAACTAGGGGACTTAGACAAAGAAAAAGAGTAGCAGGGTGACTGACATCCTAAGGACAATTAGTGCAGTAAGCACATAATTGATCTTTTTTTTTTTCATAATTGATCTTTTAATGAAATATTCAAACTCCAAATTTATAGCGAGTGCCTACTGCACACAAGGTACTGTGCGAGGTATTGTGTTGTCAGAAAAAATTGAGGAATACTGAAGGGGGCCGGAAAGAAAAAGCCAAAAGGTAAAGAAGGAAAAGAGAAGAAAAGAAAAAAAGAAAAGAAAAATAAAGAGAATCTCAAATGTCTTGTCTAGCTTGACCTTCTGGTTTATCTCTGATTTTCATTGTCTTTTAGGCTATTTTTGTAACTAAGTTGTAGAGAATTGTGATAATAACATAACAGTTCTTGTCTGTGGAAATGTAAGTTAATTGTATCTGGTGGAAAGAAATTGATTATAGCTCTGTGAATAGACCTGTTTGGCATCTAATTGTAAATGTATTTCACAATTCCTTATCTGATCATATATGTATAAATTAATAAATTTAAATTTAATTAATAAATTTAAATTCTCCTCTGAACAGACCTTACAGACCTCTGAACACACCTTACAGGTCGCCTCATTAATTATTAAGTTAAAATCTTTGACATGTTCATGTTATATTTGTGTAAGAGCCAGATTATATTCTCCTTTAAACAGTCTCTTTAACCATTTGACAATAAAAAATGTGATTCATACTTGCTCTTAAATTGTTTGGTTTTTAATTGGAGAGATAAGACACATAACTACAAGCTGACACACAATTCTGAGCTCTCTAAGTCAATGGGGTTGGTGTTACTATATATTTTCAGGGTGAATTGTACTGATCAATAACTATTTGCACTTATTATTCTTTCATTCCCTTTAACTAGTTGATCTGCAAGTAGGAAAATTCACATGAAAGGATAAAAGAATAAAATTCTAGGCTACTGTAGCCACAGGGATTTAAAACAATTTTTTTTTTGATGAGACTGATTTTCTCCATTATCAAAATAAGAATTTGATTAATATTTAGAAAATAACAAATCAGGATCCCTGGGTGGCTCAGCGGTTTGGTGCCTGCCTTTGGCCCAGGGCGTAATCCTGGAGACCCGGGATTGAGTCCCACGTCGGGCTCCCTGCATGGAGCCTGCTTCTCCCTCTGCCTGTGTCTCTGCCTCTCTCTCTGTTTCTCGCATGAATAAATGAATAAAATCTTAAAAAAAAAAAAAAAAGAAAATAACAAATCTTGGGAAAAATTGGAAATCACAGAAAAACACGCAGAATAAAACAATAACGCACAACTCCACTGAGCCACACCTAGATTTTCTGTGCTTACTTGTGCCATTGTTTGTTTTGTTTTTAGTTTTGTTTGGTTGTTTGGTTTGTTTCTCTTCACAGTGTATGTAGGTCGAATAATATCCCCATCCCCCTCAGCCCAAAGATCTCATCTTAATCCTAATATGTGAGGTTACACGGCAAAGGGGCATTAGAGCTGCAGGTGGGATTGGGGCTGCTAATCAGCAGATCTTAAAGTAGGTGGCTTACCCTGGATTGTTCAGGTGTCCTTTCTGAGGGATGGGGGGGTCTTGCCTCGGGCCCCAGCCCCGCCCCTGACCTTCGCCTGCCCCAAGCAGAGGAGGTGGCGAGGCCCGCCGACCTCTCCTTCCCCAGCACCCGAGCCCGAGCCTGGAGGTCAGAGGTCACGCTGGAAGGTGGTCGGCTCCTGTCCCCAGGGGCGGTCACAGAGCGTTTCCAGCATCCACCGAGGACCTCAGCCCGATACTTCATTATCCTGCTGTCGTTTCAGCTTTATAATTAACTATATCAGAAAAAGCATGAGGGCAACTCGTAGCTGTGCATGTGGATAAATAAAATAGAGCGAATATAGAGAAAATAAACCCCACCCCACCATGTAGCAGAAAGCTGTATTTTTGTCAGGGGCTCCTGCAACCGTAAAGCACAGCAGGGAAGCTCAGGTGGTTTGTACGTGTCACTGAAAGGCTGGGCAAACATACGGCCTGTGACGTGCGCAGCGTGAGTGCATTTTATATTTCGTGCTACCTGTAGGCCTACGAGAGAACAAGGACCTAATGTTAGCCGGCTTCAGCCTCTTCTCCCCAATTTGTAGTTTAACGTATCCCTTTATTACATCAACCGAATTCTGGATTTTTTTTTTCCCCTCCAAAACAAAGTGCTGTGACCCTTAGAAAAAAAAAAAAAGTGTTTAGGTGTGCCCAATGTAACGATGAGGGTCCCTAAAAGTGGAAGAAGGGGACAGGAAAGAATGCCAGAAAGATGGTGGCTTGTTGGAGAAGAGGGCCACAGGCCGAGGAACGCAGATGGCCTCAGAAGCTATAGGAAGCAGGGGAATGATTTCTCCTCCAGAACAAACACCCAGGAGGGATGCAGTCCTGCAGACACCTTGATGGCAGCCCACTGAGACACATCTCAGACTTGCGACCTCCAGGACTGGGAGATAGTACATTCAGGTTGTTGAAGCTCCTAGGTTCATGATGATTTTTTGCAGCAGCAACAGGAAGCTAATACCGTGTGTGCATGTATGCAGATTTTCAATCTATTATGTTATATCCCACGTTATAATACATACCTACATGTTATTTTAAGCTTTTGCAAATAAATTTGTAATGGATCCCTCATAGTTAACTTAATCATTCTTTTATTCTTGGCTATTCAGAATATTTTCAATTTTTTTATTACAATGATATGTTTTTATTAGTATCTTTGAACATTAAGTTTTTTTGTATATCATACGTTATTTCCCTAGGACACAGTCACAAACACAGAATTAATGTGTTAAAAGGTAGCAGCAGGGACACGTGGGTGGCATCAGACTCTTGATTGGGTTAAGCATCAGACTTTTGATTTCCCATCAGGTCGTGATCTCAGGGTCGTGGGGTCGAGCCCCAGGTCGGGCTCTGAGCTCAGTGTGAAGTTTGCTTGAGAATCTCTCTCTCTTTCTCCCTCTGCTCCTCCTCCTCCTCTCTCTCAAATAAATAAATTAATAATCTTAACAAAAAAAGGGGGGCAGCATTGTTAGGGCATGATATCTGTGAAGAAGGGTGGAAGAAGGTCACAGAATTTCCATTTCTGAATTTCAGCTTTTAACAAAAAAACTTCAAAGAACCGTGGACATAACACCCCTGCCTCCTTGATCACCTCCCTCAGTTGCCCATGGAGGTGATAACCCAAAAAGAAGAATCAGGCAAATTCTGGAAGTCTAGGTGACAGTCTTATAGACGACTCAGGAGTAGAAAGTTGTAGGGTGACATCATTAACTTTGGAAATAAGCAACTGATGAAAGGTACAGAATTTAGCAGAGCTTCTGGTTGAAAAGCTGTGTCCTTCGAATACATTTAGGAGTGACAATGTATGCAGTTAGGACTCATCTTGGGATGGGGCCTCACAGGGTAATCAGCACCATTTTCAAGAAGGTATTTTTTTTTAAGATTTTATTTATTTATTCATGAGAGGTAGAGACACCAAGAAGGTATTTTTGAGGACAGATAAGAAATGCATCATTTGGTACCATGGGTCAGGTGCTTTCTAACTCCTAGTAAGAGAATTTAAAATACATGTTGGGACCCACTGTATTATTTTTAGTACGTTCTTTGGAATCTGCTGCATGGTAACCGACCTGTAATCCTTATTCTAAAGTGAGGCTGAGTGATTCCTAATCAATCCTTATTGTTATCTTCCTAAATGATTACAATAATGAATCTGTCATTTTGTTTTATTTCATTATTTTATTTTATTTTATTTTATTTTATTTTATTTTATTTTATTTTATTTATTATTTTATTTTATTCCAGGTATTTTTATAGCTGGATATCTTGGCAAAGTTGACACACTTGACAACTGTATTCAAAGTTCCTGTATCTGGAGTGTGCAGATGCCTTCCACCTCTTCCTCCCCCCAAGGCCGTGTGGAATAGTGCCGTGTCTGGATGTGCCTCACACTGTCACATTCTGGCTTTGTGCTTTCAAGGCTAGTCCTTGCACTAGGATAAAACGAGGCAACCAGTTGGGGAAAAAAAAAAAAAAAAAAGCAATGTCTTTCAATTAACTATTTCCTGGGTTCTCTAGATAACTAGCAGAAGAGAGTTTTAAGCTCTTAAGGCAATCTTCGTGAAATAAAGAAGCTTTGATTCTTCAATAAGCAGGAAAAAGTGAAACTGAGGAAAATAAAGGCACTCAAAGGTCCAAGCATTAAGTTAATTATTATATTTTAATTTTTCCACTTATTAAAACTTGTTCAGCTATCAGTTTCTTTTCTCCCCTTATTTTACAGATAATTTCACTTACCGAGCCAAGAGAAGGTAGATCAGGACAGCCTGGGGGGTTTGTGTAGGGGAGTTTATGGACCTAGAGGTGCTCTCATGGGAGACATCCCTCCAGGCGTGATGCTCAGCACTAAACAGCCAGAAGACTACTTAGTGGAAAATGTGTCATTCCAGGAAGGAGTTGGACCTAAACTCTGCTATGAACTGGTATAAAATTAGAAAAGGAGAGCATTAGTGTTGACCTAGAAAGACTCACGTAAGGTCATAATTTCATTATAATATGGTTGGTTGGTTAGTTTGTTTTTGAATGAGGTAAGTTCTAGACGGGACTACAAGGATAAGGGCCATTATGGATATTCATTTAAACCACTGGGAATACTAAGGTAGAACACTGAATAAAATGGCAACAATTGCTTAGGAGCTAGCCAGCAGTTGCTCTATTTTATTTTCCCAGGGTGGAGACATTTGCTTAGAATGAAATGGATTTCAAAATAATCACTTTCAACCTAAATGAGTCCACCCAGTAAGAAAAAGCTCTTAAGCCATCCAGGCAGCCTCTCTCTGTTCCTCACCTAGGTATTAAAATGTTTGCAAACCAAGGACCTCATTTTCAAGAGAGGCCTGTAGGTTAACAACCTTGCTCGGGGGAACCTTAATTTGCAAACATATTCCAAATATTTACCTAAAAACTTAAATTCCTAAAATATCAATTATGTAGAGATGAGATACCGAGGACCACAATGTTATGTAAAAAAGTAGATTTAGCATCAAGCCACTTTGGAGATGGGAATTTGCAAAAAAAAAAAAAAAAAAAAGTATCTGAATCTGTAGTTGTTTCAACATTCAATTGTGTGAATAAATTAAGTATTCTAATTCTTCATTCTTGCTTTGCATATGTAAATATGGTGTTTTGTACTTGGTAGAATTGTTTAGATAATTAGAGAGTTGGATTCTGAGCTCAAAAATCAAATCTTTCAAGGCACATTTGGCTAAGAAAAGAGTGGGACAACTGTTTTCATCTTTGCTTTTTATAGGTTATGAGAAAAGTTTTTTTGGTCAACTTAAGTTATATTGCCGCCTACCTCTCAGAGTGAATTGGCAGTTTGTGTATGGAAATTAATGAATCAAAGAAGAAACTAAATGAAGATTTTTTTTTTTAAAGGAGAGAGATTAATGTAGAAAAGTGTTGAACAGTGCATAGGAGCCAAACACTTATGCTACTGGGCAGTTTCAGGGGGCTTTTTACTCAAGGGGAAACAGGTCAAGGATTGATTGATTCATTGATTTATTCAATGACTATCTACTGAGCACCCAGTAGGTGGCAGGCAGCCTGTTAGGTGCAGGTAGCTGAGGCGTGAACAAAGCAGGTGAAATTCAAGCCCAGGGGGGAGAGGCCTTAGGGGACCACTGGACTCTTGAGGCAGGAGAGTGCAGTTGTAGGGTTGACCACCAGGGAAACACACTTCTTAGTTTCTGTTTCATTGGCTCCCTGTACCAGGCAGGTGTCTGCAAAAGTCTCAGGAATACCTAACAGGCTCCCTGGACCTAGCAAGACAAGGCTTGGGGAATCACACTCAGAGACTTGTCCCTTTGAGTATATTGTGATGATCCAGGTCTGGGGTTTCCCCAGCAAGGTTAGACCATTCATACCTACAGCTAACAGACAGTGATTTAGCTTCTCCTAGGTTCCAGGCACCATAAGGATACTACGGAGTCAAGTATTCACAGGCTCCACCCTCATGTAGTTTTGAGGCTAGTAAGAGAGACAGACATAATCAAATAATAGAAGAAGCAAAAATGTGATTACAAACTAAGATCGGAGGTTCAAGTCTCTGTCAGAGAGCAGAACAGGGGCTTTTCGACTGTGCTGGGGCCTGTAGGGGGAGCAGAGTTTAGTAGGAAGCGAGAGGGAGAGGTTCATTCCAGAAAGAGGCCAGTTTGTGAGAATTTCTGGGAGTAGGGAGGAAGAAGGAACAAGAGCGATAAGGTTGTAGCCAGGGAAGGCAAGAAAGGCAGGTACAAAGGAGCGAGAATCCTCTTGATAAAGCTGGGCTGCTGGTGGCTTCTGGCAAGTCCATAAAGAGGTCACTGTTTTTAGTCTAAAAGCAGGGTTGGGAGGTGGGAAGGGGCCGAGGAAGCACTGGATAAAGGTTTTTCAAAGTTAGGCCAACATTAGACAGATTTACCCAAGGAGAGTAGCTTGTTAGAACATTCTAAGTTCAAATGGAGTAAGATGCTAGTTCGCGATACCAATGTGCCATTGGTTCATCCGCATCTTGGATGAGCTTGAGGAGTGACCTGATAAACATGTTTCTTAAAATTTAGCACAGCGCCCGCATGGAGTATGCACTAAAAAATTTGCTGGTAGATTAAGGTTTATTTATTTATTGCTTTTATTTATTTATTTATTTATTATTTATTTATTTATTTGAGAGAGAGACAGTACGAGCAGAGGGTCAGGGCAGAGGAAGAGAGAGAGAGAAGCAGACTCCTCACGGAGCAGGAAGCCTGACGTGGGGCCCCATCCTGGGACCCAGAGACCATGACCCGAGCTGAAGGCAGATGCTTAACCGATTAAGCCACCCAGGTGCTGTGATTAAGGTCAATTTAATCACAATAATTACTGTCGACTATAGACCTAATGAAGACCTTACGTATATGATGGAAATCTAAGCCCGGGGATGAGGGGGGACAGATGGGGGTCACAACCATATAATTTACATATGTGTCTCAAAAGCTGAGTTGCCTGAGTTCTGGAGAACAGTTTTTGTTTGTTTTTTACATAATCACTGGAATTTGGGGATAGTTCAGAGTCATTTTTTGATGTTAAAGCATGGGACTTCATGATTATAAGAATTTGGTCTGCATGATTTACCTTCAAATGGTGTATACTGGGAGGAGGGTGGGGGATGGGGTAACTGGGTGATGGGCACTAAGGCGGGCACGTGATGTCATGAGCACTGGGTGTTATATGCAACTGATGGATCCCTGAACTCTACCCCTGAAACTAAGACTGCACTATACATTAAATAATTGAATTTAAATATAATAAGTTTTTTTTTTTTTTAAAGGTGTACCTTACCTGAGAAAACCTTCAAAGTCATTTAAAGAGGGGATCCTACGTGAGAAGGTGTTCTCACGTGCACTTTGTACTCTGAGCCCTGGCATCATGGCTAGTGTTCTGACTTAATGAATCCCTTTCTGTTTTTAGTTGAATTGGAAATTTTTCATTTGTTTTGTTTGATTTAAAGCAGCAGCTTTCAAACAAGGGCCCATACAAACCTGGAAGCATAGAAGACATTTCAGGAGCTCGAAGGTCATGGAAACCTTTAAGGGAATCAATTTCCAGATCCTCGGTCTGCACTGACTCTTTCCTAAAATGAATCTCCCAGAGAGAATGGCTGTGGTGGGCCAGTTATCCTTCCCTCCTACCCTTCACGATCACTCTCCTTTATTCTCTACAGAAAAGCGTGCGTCTGACCCGTCTCTAATCTTATTGTACCACAGAACAGTGATATTTGAGACTGCACGGCTCCTGAGGATGGCTTTGTAAGAGAGGAGCAGAGCAAACTTGATAAGAATCACTGATGCATGCCGCACCTTCTTTCTGTATTATTTTAGCAACAAACTCATGTCTGTCTCAGTCTATTTCACTATGAATTTGAATTTATAGAAAATACAGGATGTGATTTAACATGTTTATTAAAATAAACAAGGAAGTCAGACGTTTTTTGTTAGAAAGCAAGTTCGATTTGGTAGATTGGTTTGACAGTGAGGACAAACTTTGCCGACTCATTCTCAGGCGGACATTTTCTATGAACTTAGTAAGTTAAATTTTCAGCTCCATAGTTTGGACAAATGTACATCGAAATCACGTGTCAATACAAAACATGTAGGTAAATACATCCTCTGCAATAATTTAGACTTACGGTGATAGCTCGAGGGGTCAACTTGAAAATGTGAAAAGGATTATGTGGCTTCTCAAAAGCTCATGGATGTAGAACATTACCTGTGGCAGTAAGAGAATATGTGGCAGCCAGTGAATGAAAATCTCCGAAACGTCTAACTAGGAAGATGATTTAGCGTTGAATAGTTTAAACATTAAGTAAACAGGTTTCTTGGATACTGATTATATACATGTATATATGCATCTCTATTTCCCAGTTGTTCAGAGGACAAACGATGGATTCCTTGAGTTGTTTTCCAGATACTCTTTTCTCCTTTTAGGGGAACACAGGCTATTTTCTCCTGCAAAGTGGTCTGCAGGGGTTGAGAGAGACAAATCTGTTATTTCAATGTTTTAACACTCTGAAGTCAGGGCCAAGAGAATAGTGTTTTAACTCTACATCTGCTCCTCAAAGGTCGATTTTCTTTCTATAAAAGTAATGGTTGTGGTAGAAGATTTTGAAAAATCCCAAAAAGGGTAAGGACAAGGGAATTAGTAATGCACTCCTACTTTGTTGTATATCCTTCTATTCATTTTTCTATCTTTAGAAATGACTTCCTTTTTTCTTCTTTCATTTTTAACAGTGGAATTTTACTATTGCAGTTGGTAACTGTTTTTAAATTTCATCAATACATCCTGACCATTTCCCCATTTCATTAAATGTTATTCTACGACATCATTTCTAATGATTGAGTAGTATTCCATTGGAAGGAGGTGCCATAATTAACTCTACATTGCTCAGATGAGTAGATATATGGATCCTTTTCAGAGGAAAAATAAATTCCCATGTTACTCTCAGGGTTGACTTAGATTATTTTTATTATGTTATTAGTCCTCTATGTAGAAATATGAGATTAAGACTAATGCTTCATGATCCTCACTTGTCTACAACTATAAAACAAACACAGGGAGGGGATCCCTGGGTGGCTCAGCTCTTTGGCACCTGCCTTTGGCCCAGGGCGCGATCCTGGAGTCCTGGGATCAAGTCCCACGTAGGGCTCCCGGCATGGAGCCTGCTTCTTCCTCTTCCCGTGTCTCTGCCTCTCTCTATGTCTATCATGAATAAATAAATAAATCTTTTTTTAAAATAAATAAATCTTTAAAAAACAGACACAAATTTACATTTAAATTTATTTATTTTTTATTTTATTTTTTTTTAAATTAATTTTATTTTTTTATTTTTTTTATTATTTTTATTTTTTTTTTATTTATGATAGTCACAGAGAGAGAGAGAGAGAGAGGCAGAGACACAGGCAGAGGGAGAAGCAGGCTCCATGCACCGGGAGCCCGATGTGGGATTCGATCCCGGGTCTCCAGGATCGCGCCCTGGGCCAAAGGCAGGCACCAAACCGCTGCGCCACACCAGGGATCCCTTTACATTTAAATTTAGATATAAAGTCAATATTATTAAAATGCCAACAGCCATCTTAAGGGATAGTTGATGTTTCATAGTAGGATGATAAATGTTTAAAAATTTCTTTTTCTTGGCATGGTTCATTTGATTTTGAGCCTCATGGACCATCATCTGAATCATCTTGAAAATCATTATTATTTTTCCTTCTGATAATAAACTCATCTTAAACGAGAGGTCTATTATTATTACAGGTCAATCGCTTTAATGGTACACCTCAAAATACAGTATCAACACAAGTTTCAACAAAGATTCTTTGCTACCAAACTTACTCTTGTTAGATCCAAATCCAGCTCCTCGCAGCGTGAATGCGATAGTGACAGCTGTTGGCCAGGTGATAACTCGATCCTCCCACCATTCCTCTGGGAGCTGCGGCATCATCTCTGTTCTTAGAGTACTCTGCGGAGTTAGCCTTTGCTTGGCAATGCCGACGTGACGATAAAAACAAACACGAACTTGGACATTGAAATCATAGCTTAGCTGTGAGTTTTAAGTCAGTCTACCAGATGGTCCAGAATATCTTTACATTGACATTTTTTAGATTACATCAAAATAAAAACACAAGATTAAAAAAAAAAAAACCTTCTTTCATAACTCAGACCCTCAAGTATAAGGCTTTTGAAGGCCTGAGTTGACTAATTTCTCTAGATATTGCTTGATATCTGGTATGTTAGTTTTCTATTGCTGCTGTAACAAATTACTACAAATGTAGCGTCTTAACACGATGCAATTTTTTGAATCTTATAATATTAGAGATCAGAAACCCTAATATTGTGGTGTCAGCTCAGCCACGTTCCTTTTGGAAGCTATGGAGGAGAGTCCGTTTCCTAGCCTTTTCCAGCTTCTAGAGATCGCCACATTCCTTGGCTCATGGCCCCTTCCTCTATTTTCAAAGTCCATCACTCCAACCCCTGCACCCATTACCCCATCACCTTCTATAGTGTCGGCTCCCATTTATAAAGTACTTTAGGATTATATGGAGCTCATCCAGGTAGTCCAGGAAAACCTCAAGATCCTTAACTTAGTCATATCTGCAAAATATTTTTTATCATGTACAGTAACATATTCAGAGGTTCTGGGGATAAAGACGTGGACATCGTTGGAAAAGACCTTATACAGTCTGCCATATCTGAATACTAAAGCCTTCCCTTATTATAAACGAGGCCGTGATGCTGCCTGTAAATTATGAACAAGGCTGTGAGGTTGCATGCTATTATATTCATCAGGAATGATTATTCTTTCAGGATTAACTTCTAGTGCTGTAACGTATGAACCACAGCACATGGATGCTTTTTTTAAAAGGGCTTTTTGATAAGCAATGCCAAATTACCCTCCGGAAGGGTCGTACCAAATGGCACTCCTGACAACAGTGTGTAGAATAACTTTTCCTGTCCCATCATCACCGTGGGTATTATGATCTGTGAAAAATCCTTTGATACTTGATAAGAAAAAAAAATTGTTGTCATTTTATTTTAGGGTAATTTAACCTCAATTATTCTGATGGCATTAAGCCTTTTAAATAAAATACATTCACCGGACATTTGTAGAAAAGGAAAACACGTAAAGGAAAAATTTTGTCAAGGATGCATTGCTTTCAGTGGTTAACTTTGTTATATAGAAACCACCTACCCTCTAAGTGGCACTTTTTAAAAATCGCAGCATCTGGAAGAAAACGTAGCATGCCTTTGCGTTGATTCACATCTTGGAATGTTGAGGAGAGTGAGGTGATTGTTTAGGTAGATGCAAGGAGGATTATATTCGGGAGGAAATTAATTCAAGGCTTTTGAAGGCCTGAGTCTCGTGTGGGTCGTTGTGGCCTTCTGACCGGGAGAGCCTGGCCGTCCGGAGATGCTGGAGCGTCCCTCGTTGCTGCTGCACGGGGCTGTGGGCATCTCTCCAGGGCAAACGACGTGTGGGGCAGTCACATCATGGCTCAGTCAACACCAGCTATTTTGTCTGAGAACAGTTATTACATTCTCATGATAAAAAAAATATGAGTGCCAGAAAAACCTTCTAGATCCATGAGAAGTTCAAGGCTTTTTATACATGGTTACAACACACAATTCCTGCATGCTCGCCGAGTAAAAATTTTAAATTCAGATCCACAAAATTAAAAAACAAAATCCAGAAACTGGTCATGATGCACAAGGACGATCTCCTAAAGCCTCCTTTATCCTCAGGATGGCTGGGAAGTCAGCGCCCTGGGACGGTAATAACGAAGAGTCTGGAATAGGAAGACTGAACACGTCAGAGAAAATGGCCAGGTTGTGGAGGTCTCTAGATTTTATTTGCTTACACGGACTCTATTCTTTCTCCGTCCAAACTTGGTGCCAAGTTAGGAAGGCAGGCGTTGAGCAGGAGGCGTTCAGCCCTACAGAAGCCCTGCTGAAATACGGCTCTCAGGGCCTGGGGAGCCCTCCCCCCCACCCCCACCCCCCGCCCCGTGTCCTTTCTGGCTCCCTGGACCCCCCCTGGAGCTCTGCCTTCCTTAGGGAAGACAGTGGCAGTGGTTTTCTTCCTTCAGGATCTCCAGGAGGAGGCTGTTTTTAGCTGAGAGCTGCTGCTTTGCCTATCACTGTAGGGCTGTGTAGGATGCCTGGTGGAGAAGGCAGCTGGGAGGAGGAAGTCAGAAAGGGAATGCGTGTCAGAAGGAAGCTCTGGAACAAAAAGGGAATGTGCTAGGACTTATGCACTCAGCAGATGCAGCTTCTCGGCAGAGCGGACCAGGATGCTTTTGGCAATAACTAGCTTTCTGGGCGCCTCCGTTTGTTTGGTGTTCTCGGAAGATCTGGTTTATTTGTGCCATCCCAACGATATTGTTAGATCAAAAAAATATGTTTTCTTATGCATACTAATTAACAACAGTATCCGCACACTAGAATATTCCAAGACTTAGGGAATGCCAGGCATTTTATTGGCTGCAGCCAGCAGATGGTGTTAGCGTACCATGACAAAAAAAAGCAAGTAAATTGGGCTCGGTGAGGCTGGGAGGTTCGGGTTTGTTTTGCTTTGTTATTTGAGCTTGACAATACCCATCTATATATTCTGTGGGCGCAGAGTGTTTGAGCCCGGTCTAATCTTAAACTTGTTTTATGGTGATATCATTATTTTTTACTGCTACAAATTAACTGTCGGCTTCAATCTACCCCATGTTTCAGCTGCCTTCGGGGATCATCTTGTCAGTTATGCCGCTTTCCAATTTTATGGCTGAGATCAAGAATGATTCCTTAAAGGCACATGGGAAACAATGTGACTTTAAGGAAGGAAATGTGGAAAAGTTGCTGTGAGCTTTGCAGCATGGCCGGGGATGTAGGTGTGCGAGAAAAATAGGTAAGGGCAAACTACGAAGGCCCCAACTCCGTTTGAAAGGTGAGTGTCTTGACATTTACTCAGGTGCAATCATTCCTGCGAGTATTGATAGCGACCTACTGCCCATGGAGTGAGAGGGAGCTACATGAGTTCCGATATTATCTTACTGAGTCATGTTCAAACATGTGGAAATGTAAAAGGGGAACTTGGGAGCCACCCTAGTTCCAGCTCCATAGGAAATTCTTTCGCTAGGACGTGAAGTGTCACACGAAGTCCCTCCTTTCTTTGCATCTAGTGCTTCCCGGGGGCCTCCTGGGTGCCCGCTCATGTGGCCCTGCTGTAAAGTCCTGGTGAGCTTACTGGGCAAGGGCTGGATCCGTTCTTGAAATGTAAAGGCAAGAAGAAATGAAGAGCCTCTTTATGGGGCTGGAGAACACCAGTGATTGATGTCACACTTGAAGGAGAAAGGGGTCATGTTCTATCTTGCCCCAGGCGAAGAGTGCCATCAGCAGCACGCTGTCATAAATCTGTCCCTGCGTTCCACTACCGGCTAGCATTCTGTCCAAGGGTGCATTAGGGGACGGGGAGAAATCCCAAAAGCCAGTAAAAGAGGCCAGGCTGTTTGTCACGTGTTGCAGGGCCAGAGTGAGCCTGGGTTCAAGCTCCCTGCAGAGGGATCTGGGGTCTCCCGCATGTTTGTCACTCTAGCTTCCTCGGTCACGTGATACCTACCCCTGGAACGCATCCGTTTTCACCAGGATGGAGTAACAGTGGTTATCTCAGGCCACGGCTGATGGGAGCCAGGCCCTCTCCAGGTCTCGTTTCAACCTTTAGAACACTTACTCTGGGTAGGCGTGACGACCCTCTTTCTGCACAGAAGACGGCCGGGGCTCGCGGAGACTGATTAGCGCGCCTGGTAAATAGCCACGCCTGGAATTTAACAAAGGTCTGTCCAGGATCTTCCCACGTTGCCCTGTTCCTTCTCTTTTGAAGCTCTGCTCGCCGTACCGCCGTCCCATTGGCTAGAACAGGTGAGGAAGAGCGATAGAGGTGGCAGAGGTGGCAGTCCCAAGACTTGTGCTGAGAGCGTGACAGACACACAGGTGTCAGGCAGGAGGTATGATGTCCCGGGCCCTGAGGGGTCCCATCACTTAGTCTGTGGTGCCTCGGAAGGCCGGGAAACAAAATCAGCAGACGTGGCCTGGAGGGTTGGTCCGCGGAAATGGGGTGGCTTGTTCTGAGCAAAGGCTTCAGGGCAGCAGACAGACCATGGGGTGAAAGGCAGAGAAAGGAGGCGCGGTTGGTAGGGCCCCAGCAGGGCGCAGAAGAGGGATAGGAGGCGTCGGCCTTGTCAGCTGCACTCGCAGGCAGAGACAACAGCACAACCCGCTGGAGCATTTTGAAACTAGACAGCCAGCGGCATTTATTTATAGAGAGAAAGTGCAGAAGGTGGGATAAATGCATAGAAACACTTTGAACACCAAGCGTAGTACAAATGGGTTCACTATTGATTCTTAGTGGAGATGTGCATGTCTGCCTCACAAACAGATACCACTCCTGAGACCACCTTTAACAAAATATTGAGTCTGACCTCTCCAGACTGCATTTACAAGCTCGTTTCTCTCCTTATGTTTTAGGGCTTTTCACGGAGACATAAGCGGGCTCTGTGCAGTGGTCCCAGAAGATGTTCCCAAGAAGAGTTTCAGACAATAGAGAACAATCGGCCGTGATGGTGCGGGGGCGGGGGGGGGTTTCCACTGAAGGGCATCCTCTGAAGGCTGTGGAAGAACAAGAAATTACAGAAAGTTAACAAAAAGGGCCATAAAGGCACAAAAGGGTGTATAACACCCTATCCCGCAGCTCCCAGGGAATGCCAGGAAGCACAATCGTCAGGCATTGCCTGTTGTGTTGCCCACCCCCAACCAGACTCCTGGTTCCAGACGCACAGGATTGAATCTGTTGTGACTGTAGAAACAGTCAAGTGCAGAGAACTACTTAGGGCGGTTTAAGAATCCATTAGGATCATTAGATCTCTTCTGAGTTTGCCAGAATAATCAAATTTATTTTTTTTTATTTTTGTTTAGAATAATCAAATTTATATCCAAGTGGAAACCAGTTTAACTGCTCATCCTCCTCCCCTTTCTAAAGAATCTAAAGGAAAATCTCATGCCAGATCCACTCACAAATGCCTCCTAATGGTTCTTTGAAAACATTCTGCTCCTCTCCAGTCCAAAATGACTTCATATTTACATTCCTGAAGGCCGGGGTTCGAAATGGATTGTGACTTCCTTTTAATAGGCTGTGAACTGAGGTTGCTCATAGGGTGGTTGGGAACTGGGCAGTCTGTGACTGTAACATGAGCGATGTAAAAAATGATTTAAAAAAAAAAAGCAAGCTGCATATTTATTTGATTGCTCCAAGTTCTCGGTGCATTATCTGGATTGCCTGTCCATTTTTGTCTGGGTTAATGTCAGAAGTTTTCAATTGCAAGTCCCTCCAGGATAGGACTGATGTCATCTCCATCATTTTGAGAGCCCCAGGCTCCTCATCCAATAAGCATTTCTTGAGTGCCCATTATGAGACAGGAGGTCTCGACTGGCACGCAGCGCTCTTCCATCTAGAGAAGGCAGCAAAGACATCTTCCTTCCTGCATAAATAAACATGTGTGGAGAATCAAAGCTTTTTTTTTTCTTTCTGCAAGCTTATCTTTCCCCTCTCTTGATCCTGTAGTGGGGAAGGAAGGGAAAAATCAAACATACTGTTTTTTGAATCTTGAATGTTCAATTCGAAGCTAAGGCTGATGTAAATACAACTGGCTCAGTGCTAAGGTGGCTGCTGTTGGGTGCTGTGTGGCAGACATTGGTTGTTTGATTTTTCTTTTCCTTTCTTTGTTTTTTTTTTTTTTTTTTTCTTTTGCTTTAATCTCTTCATCGTCAGGAAACAAAAAAGAAAAAAAAGCTGGCAGTGTCTCAATTACCACACCTCCTACAACCACCGCCATTCTTTTATGCCTCATGGGCTCCGGGCAACAGCTTGCAGGCACTTTTGGTCATTAAGCTGTCTTGATCCTGTAAACCACATGATATTTGTGGCTGTTCTAGGAGAACCAGAGCCCAAAGATATCAGTCAATAGCTTTAGTTAGATCCCAAAGATCTATCAATCGTAGGAGACTTACATGTTCCAAACTCCATCTCTGTGGAAATGTCTTTGGTATGGCTGTAGAGACATCTGAAGTATTTGCCTTTTGATAAAAATCATTTATATTTGTAGAAACGATTGTACTTTTAGATGCTCTAATAGCCTATTTGAGATAGTGTTGCCCAAAGTAGGGAATCAGGCATAGTGAAAAACCTAGAGGATGAGGCCTATGGCGTCACTTAAAAACTTTCTGATTGGAGAGAGTTACTCTTTACAAGTCTCGGTATTTCAATCAGTGGAGTGGGTAGAGTAATGCCCTCCTTAGCTCTATTTAATGTAAGAAGAACAGATCTTTTAAAATCCTAAAGGGCTTTACAAGGGGATGGTTAGAAGGAAAAGGAACACTTAGGTAAGCCTGTTGGCTGCGTGACAAGCCACGCAAAGGCAATACTATTGTGTAAGGAGAGGCCGCTGCAATTTTTTAAAAGATTTATTTATTCATTTTCGAGAGAGAGTATGCATAGGCACGAGCATGGAGAGAAGCAGAGGGTGAGAGAGGGGAAGCAGACGCCTCGCTGAGCAGGGAGCCCAATGTGGGGTGATCCCAGGACCTGACATCACAACCCCAGTCGAAACTGAGAGCCAGACTCTCAACCGTCTGAGCCCCAATCCTTGCAAGTTTTATAACATAAACAGAGCATCACAGCACGAGCAATAAGCCAGTGTCTGTTTCATGGTTAAAACACTAGGTTTGGGAGACATGGTTTTAAATTCTAGCTCTGCCCTTTCGTGACCTTGTCATTTAACTTCTCTATTTTCTCATCCATAAAACAAAGCTAATAATTTCTAATTCATGAAGTTGTGGCAGAGATTGAGTGAGATACCGTATGACAAAGTAGCTAACGCAGCGTGAATATAAAATGCATTTATTAGTTGGGAGCTTGTGTACCTTTCTACCACAAAAGGTAATTTCTATTTGCTTTAGGTGAAATATTATGCCCTCACTAAAGCTATTAATTCATGAGTTGTTTTTAAATTTCATGATGAGGCTTGAATTTCAGGAGAGAGGCCAACAATGTTTCCTGTGTTGACCCCTCCCTCCTTGGAGGAATTAACCCTGCCTTCAAATGTGCGGTATCAGCCTTTGTAGTGACTAATGGTTCCACACCTAGACTCGTGATCTGCCGCAAGCTGTTGGCTAAAAACCCCATCACTACCTCGTTGCTGTGCGGCTCCTGCCCTGTCAGAAAGGGCTGGATTCAAATCATACTAGGTCTTGGGGAACATGCTTGTCAGGGAGGCATTAAGGTTTACCTTGTAAGCACATGAACTTTGGAGATAGAGCACCCGAATTCAAATCTGGGTTTTGTTCATTTTTCTCTGTATGACCTTGAGAAAGCTACTTAACCTTTAGACTTCCACTTTTTCATCTTTAGTTAGAGCATAGTGATAGCTAGTAATAGGCAATACTTCTTTAAACTCTTTCCATGTATCAGATTCTCTGCTGAATGGTTCACGTGTCCTAATTTCTTTACCCTTATGACAACCTGTGAGATGGGGATTATTTCCAACACTCATCTTACAAATGAAAAAGAAAAAAAAAACATGGAGAAAAACCAAGAAATATATTTTCTGGGAGTACACAGCTAGTAAATGTTCCAGCTGGGCTCTAATTCCACTGACTAGCTTGTGTTCTGGAAGTGATACCGTTTCATACTAGCATTGAACTCTTAATAGTGCCTGACATCATTAAACATGAAATAAATGTCAGTTAATTCTATTAGCAAAGAGGCTGCTCCTTTGGCTTTTAGCACTTCAGTCCACCTAACTTGCATTTTTCCTCAGCTGAATTTCTGAAGAGGGTAAAATTCTCAGTTGTGAGACTGAGCTCTGGCTCATTAGAGAGGTAAATTCGTGTTAGTGCTAATTCAGAAAACTGGTCTAATCTTAGTTTCCTTGTAAACTTTGCAAAATTTTAATGAGAAGTTTCTATTCCTTTTCTTCTTCTTCTCCATATTCCTCTCCTTCTTACTTACTTTAGGAATACATTCCATAACTCTAGTCACTGATCCTCCCCAACTAAATAACAAATTTTAAAAATAAAGTCTTACTCTCTTGCTCCAATAATAAAATCAAAAGCTGCCATTTACTCTTCAAGTCAGGAGTCTAATCCCCAGACATGGCCTAGCAACTCAATCTGACGATGAACAAAACTCTACTGATCCTCAATACTCCTCCTCTGGAGAAGGTCGGGACTCAGTGGTGGCCACAAGAATGGCCACTGAGCCCTGATGAAAATAGCCATGACTTGGTCACGTTGACTGACAGCTTTTGTCGCTTTCAGGCCAAAAGATGTTTGGAGAAGGGTCAGTGAAAGCTAATTATGATGTGAAGGTCTGGCCTTGACTGTATGAGGCCAGGGTTAGAAGCCCTTGTAAAGCTGGAGCTTTGCTCTGCTCTTGGGAAAGCCTTTCTTTATGGATGAGGACGGAGGGGAGCCTTGCGATGGCTTACAGCCGTCCAGCAACCGGAAGTCAATCTGCCACTTTCCTCTTACCCTCTGGTTCTGAGTTTGTGATTTCTTTCTTTCTTTCTTTCCTTTTTTTTTTTTTTTTCTTTTCTCCACCGCAGCAAGTAGCCTGCCTCTTCCCTGTCACAGAAAATGTGACTTTCCTTATCTGTAAGGTGTCTTAATTCAGTGGAAAATAGAATCGAGTCCACTGCCCACTCCTTGTTCCAGGAATGTTTTTCTCAAAATAGGAAATATATAATGTGTAGGCTGGGTGGCTAGAATTAGGTTGGATCAGTAGGAAACAGGGAGATTTGTTTGCTTCAGAAAAAAATATCCCACTGACTTGGCTGGCTGCGGAATCCAGGACAAATATCTGGACTCAGAGTTACAGCAATCCAACCATCCTGGGTGGATTATTACGATGATGCCCGGCCCCGTCGATTCCCATGTGCCCTTTTAACAAAGCCTCTTGTGGCCAAACTGGCATTTCTAGCGAAGATTTTGAAACCATTATATTTAATGGCTTCTCTTATGGATGGGGCCAGAAGAGAACGAGATGGACTTTTCTGTAGAGATAGGCAAATCTCTTCTTTCTTTCTTTGTTTTTATAATGAACTCAAATATAAAGCCGGCTGTTCTCCAGACATCCAGATGAAATTAATGACCTCAAAACGGAGTGGAGAAGAGTTGGACGTACAAAATAATATGTTTGAGTTTTTCGTGGTTTCAAAAGCCCATCTGGGTAAAGACTCCCAAATGTATTGCCATCCAGCCTTTGGATTCATATTTCCTATCTACTTGTTGGATAATAAAGACTTAGATTTGTTTTGACTGTTTCAGAACACCACAGACCAACAATGAAAATGCAAATCACTCCATCTCCAGCACAATGTCTGGAGGAAAGAAGGTAAAATGACTCACAGCAGGTTTGGAATTTCTAATGCCCATTATTGAAAAATGGGGCCAGTCACCAACCACGGTAGAAGTGTTCATTTCTTACCGGTGAAGGATGTCCATGTGACAGGACTCATGGAATGCAATTAAAACTTACACCCGAGCTAAGGAAATGACTTTTTTCTACTCCCCCCAAATCTCTCAATGGAAAGCTCCATTTTTTTTTCATTTAAAAAAGGAGGTGTGCTTTGTGATTTATAGTCTTACTGCTTTTCCTTTGAGTTGAATGTTAGCATTTTGCCTTCTGCCCTTAACTTAATGGATATTCTCAAAACTGGCAGCTTTTCTTTCATGCGGGAAGAAGGAATAATTCTGAATTAAGAGCCCCAAAATAGGTTAAGGATACATTATGTCAGAGGCTGTAGATTGTTAACAAGCAACGGAAGCACAAGTCATAGGGTATAATACGATTAAAGGCAACTGGGTAAGATTGCCAGCCATTCCCTCCCAATGACTTCACCTGTTGATACCAGAGGTCACCCTTTCCCGTCTGACTACAATTTGCCAGAGTCCCGGGTGTCTTTCTGATTTTGGAGTGACTTGAAATGAGGGAGTATAGTAGATGCTGTGGTGCCCCTGCCCAGATTCCTTTACCGGGCCCTTGCACGTTTCTCCAACTGTTGTGATTTTCGGCTGCTAATGATCCATAGCTGTCACTCCCACATCCTGAAACTTGCTGTCGGCAGCCCCCCTAGATGTTATGATCTTCCAGCAGGAGCAGCCAATAATTGATGGCTACGGGCTACAAATGGCTGGCCCTTTGCCTCAAAGGAGAGGGTCAGAATCCATTTTTGTGGCGTGATCCCCTGAACCAGCTCAAGACTAGCCTTAGGTGGGACCTCCCCTTGCTCAGCCCCCTCATCTTCCCTCTCCTGCTTGTCATACCCTCCCCTGAAGAGCCGTCTCTGAAGATCACCCCTTCAATAAACATGCACTGTCTGAGTCTTTGGTCCATATACTTTAATTTATTTCGTCATGATGAATTAACAGGTACAGTGCCATTATTAACCAGAATTCCTCTGAAAACAAACTGTTGTCTCCAGGTTGTTGAAGTCTGTTCCATTGATCCTTAATAAACCTTTGTAGCAGCAGAAGGAAGGTTCCCTCAGTTCGGCTCCGTTCCCTGTGCAACCTTTGTCCATTAGCTTACACGAAAGAAGCATGGTTGGCACAGCATCAAAGCCACAAAGGTTGGGAATTCGAACTCAACGACTTACTCCTACTCCCGTCTTTCTATTTTGGTGGGTTCATCTAATATTAACTCTATTTATAGCGCTCCTTCTGAAAGCTTGGCTTTTCAAGTTAGAACCATGTCCTGCCACAATAGGAATAGACATCATGGCCTTAGTATGTGGTTGTCATCTGGGTGACACAAGAAAAGATTTTCACTTGGAATCAAGTAGTCCATCCATGTCTGAAATGGATTTTCAGGGCCCCTCTGCATTAGGAATGTGATTGTGTATGTGTTTGAAAATCTGTACTGGTTTTAAAGAAATTGGCCTAGAGCCCATTCTAATCCAGACCAAAAATTGCAAAATTTGAAGGTCTCCTTGTAATTGCTACCAGCCAGTGGTCCGAGGATGGGCTGATTCAGCAATTGGAACAACAGTGATTCTAGCTGACAGGCTCAGTCCTCCAGGAAATGTCAGGTTGACCCTGCTGCTTAGAAAAACAGAAGTATGTAAAGGTGGTGAAAAAAGGCACAGGGAACAGAAATATTTTAAAGGAATTATTTCTGTTGGGTGGGGTAAAGATACATGATTCCACAGTGGAAGTCTTAAATCTTCACAGACATCAAAACTGGGCTTTGAACCAAATATAATGTCTAAAAATGCTGACTGATGTACCAAACTGAATATTACTGATTCTCAATACAATATTTTGGTCTAAAGAAATTACATCTTTGTTTCCACCATGTTACTGCTTGTTTATAATCAATATCTTCTAATTGAATCTAAAACATTCTTTTAAAGCAAGCACTTGCTATTTTCTTTTTCAATTAATTAATTAATTAATTAAGAGAGAGAGAGAGCAAGGGGAGGAGCAGAGGGAGAGAATCCTGAGGCCAACTCCCTGCTGAGCAGGAGTCTCACTCAGGTCTCGATCCTAGGACCCTGAGACCATGACCTGAGCCGAAACCAAGAGTCGGCCACTTAACTGAGCCACCCAGGCACCCCTGCCATTTTCTATAGCCATCACCTTGTTTCAATTTCTTCATATTCACAGGTGATTTTTGCTAGATTTTGAGGATGTAAAGTTGTTAAACAGCATTTAATCTTAGGGGTGCATCTACTTGAAGGTCAATACTGAAAAGTCAGGTAAATTGTTTTTGAGATAGAGAGAGAGTGCACGCACCTGAGAGCAAAGCGGGGGGTGGGGGGGGGCTGGGGAGGGGCAGAGGGAAAGGGAGAGAGAGAATCTTAAGCAGATGCCACACAGAATGGAGCCCCACGAAGGGCTCAATCTCAGGACCCTGAGATCATGACCTGAGCCAGACACATAACTGTCTGAGCCACTCAGGTGCTTCTCAGGTAATTTTTTAAATACAGTACAACTTACAGTTTATTTGTGAAGATCACAGACTTTCACATTTTAAGGCTATTTCCCAGGGATTCCATTCCAGAAAGGCCACTGTTTTTTGCATTTTGTTGTTGTTGAATTTCCAAACAAAAAAGCTTGGAACTTGCTGTTCATTACTAAGAAAGTAGATGTAATTATTGTAGTTAGTCATGTCCTTATTCAAAATCCATTCCTCACTCACCATCTGGTTATCATGCCATTTGAAATGGCTAAATAGATCTTTAAAAGTTAGGTACTTCGTATCCTGTCTGATACGAAGGAGGGAGGCAAGGCTTGGTAAGTCAAAAGAAAAAGAATTATTTCAGAAAATCTGAATTATGCCCTCCTATATTCTCTGTGGCCCTCATGCATTTTATAACCCTCTCTATCTAAATGAAAAATCTGTTAAGGTTTTGAAAACAAGAATGGTGGCACAGATATAATGTTTGTCTTTAAATTTTATATTAGACAAAAATTTGGAATATAAAAATGAACTTCAAATTTTACACTTCTACATGCTGTGTTCTTAGAACGTTTTAGTCTTTTTTGTATTTGTAAGTTTCACTGAAAGGAAATTCAATAGAATTTGAAATTTTAAAAGCCCAAGAGAATAAAATGTTGACTTTCATTAGCTCAAGCATTTCTACTAGCATTTTTCTAAGTCAGAATCTGGCAGGGTGAAATATTAGTGGGTAAGAGAAAGGACACATGCTTATAGAATGATTATATCATGTCGGAGTTGGTTTAATAAATTGGTCTACAATCTAATGTTTTCCTTTGATTTTCTTTCCCTAATTTTTTCTTGCCTATTTCTAGAAATAAACCATGACCTAGAGCTTCCACTATAAACCTCTTTTAGTAGTTCGGCCAAATAGTTGTTGGACCAGATGACCTGTTAATCACCTGTGAATATGTAATGTTTTTATAGGTACAAATATGAGTGATGTATGGAAACACATACCATTGATATAATGGGCCTTAAAATGGCTAAATATTAATTATAAATGTTCATATGAAAAGCAAAGATAATCCAAGTGATTGATATTTCAGAAATAATTCAATATGTTAGCATGCGTTTATCTGATTGTTAAATTTTCTTCCATTATTAAAATGTTTAAGGCTAGCATAAAAATTAATTTACATTGTCTGAGTTTCTACCAACGAATACATAGTAAGGCCATCTAAAAATACTCAAGGTTGGAGGTCCGACAATCTAGAAATAAAGCATTTATTTTATGCAGTTAGATTACTAAATCAATAAGCCAAAACTGAGTAATTGAGAATTATCTTCAAGCAGGGAAAATACAAAAACCTATAGCTACAAAAAAACAAAAACAAAAAAAACCAAACAAACAAAAAACCAACATTACAGAAGTCCCCAAGTCTTTGCAATGCATAATGGTAATTATCTCATTGTGTATACAAAATGTTTTCTAAATTAAGACATGTAGATTCCCAAACCATGTAATGTGAAACCTACTGTATCCCGTGCTGAGAAAAGATGAAATTGTGTGTTGGTAAATCACTTCCTACCCTTTCTCAGGAGTTTTACTCAAGGCCATCCCTAGAATATAGAGTCCCAGGCAAATCTTTTTTGCAGAGTCTCCATCTATATAACAACTTGATTTAAAAAAATGTTGTAAAACTCATGGGCCTACGTAAGTTACGGTAATTTTCAGTACATCTTCAGAATAATGAATAAAGTGGCACTATTTACACGTTTGTTTACTATTTGATCATTGCATGTAAATACTCTCCATAGTAGCTAGTAGCTATGTGCTGTATCTTCTTGTTTTTTATTGTCAAATGAATGGTTCCTGGTTAATTTCATGTGTCCCATCTTTGGAGAAAAAGGTAGCAACGCTGTTATTTACAATGCCGTGACTCTTCAGATCTTGTATGAATTGAAATGATATAGATCTTCTTGCCTCTGTAGTGTCTAAGACCATTTATTTAATGCTGGTTACATCATTACCCATGATTCCACATCATCCATCATGGTATGAACACCGATTTCCTCCACCTGTCTCAAAGGTTGTTACTGTGCTTCGTCGATAATGACCACAAATGCAAGTCTTGTATGGTATATGCAGGAAACTGTGAATGATAAATTGTTTTTGGTTATGCCAAATTTAGTGTTCAAAATTTCACAGCAAAAATATAGAATGATACATCTTCCAGCTACATCTTCTCTTGAACTCTTTAGGAGGTGATCACAGCTTTCCTAGAGTGTGATCTCTTTAAATGCTGGCTCAGTCCCTGCCTTCTATCACTTCTAACTCATAGAGAAGATAAATCAGACCCACGGGGACAAGAGGAGTGGCCGCATTTGAACAAGAAATGTCCATCCTTCATTTAGCATGGTTTAAGACCAACCTGGCAGGGAACAAACATCAACACATGATGTAAGGCAAGAGAGGACATGGATCAGAAGAATCACTGGACATAGAGGAATGAAGTTCTCCAAGGCTTTTGGAGGAGATGACTGAGGCCACTGTGGGAAAACAATGTGACATGTGATATGGAACCTGAGGAAGAAGTGGAATGACAGCCCTCGGTAAGGACACCTGCTACCATCTTGCTTTCTTGGTGCTACAGACTGGAGGTGGCATCTCTGTTTGCAGAACCCTTGTACCAGCACACATGGGTGCCTCAAGCCTAGGGGTTGGTGGTATCACCAGTATCCCAGAGCCCTGACCTCGTCCCCTGTCCCTCATAAATATGAATTTCCTCGAATTTGTATGTCAGTACTATTCCAGAGGGCCCGATCTCATCCAGAGTCACACCTTCATAAAAGAAACATTCTGCTGAGTAGTGGTGTTTCCCTTCTGAAGGTTTTTGGGGTACCTGGTCTACTGCTTGTATGGGACAGAGATTTGGTACTCTGAAAAGGAGAAATGGAGACGGGAGCCCACAAGGGTCCTGGTCTGATCTGAGTCTTCCTGTCTGATGAGACCTGCCCTGGCTGGTCCCAGGCACCAGAGGAGAACTTAGAAAGTCCATTAGATGGTACTTTAAGGGATGAGGCTCCCTGAGGAACAGCCAAGGACAGGGGCCCTGCTTGCCTGGGTCTACTGGCAGTATGGGAATTCTTCATAGCTTCTCTGTTCTAATTTGTCTCACTAGCATTTGCCTTATACAATCTTGGGGCTTATTGTTAAATTGCTGCTAAGATACCAGGAAAGTGCCCTCCTCCATGTCCCAGTAGGCTACCTCTGGTGACGTGCTTTTAGGGTATCTCTCTCTAGTGGAGATGAGGAATTCTGACTTGAAGAGCAAATCACACATGCTTCAAGCATTAATACAAATTCATGAGTGTTCACGTTACGTTTGTAGCCCATCTCCATTTCAGAGCAGTGGTCCAAGCTCGAAAGAGGAACTTTCAGCTCATGGACTCCTCACAAAGAGAAAATACTCATGGAGATTGGTACCATTATTATTGCTTACTGTGTTTTCATTTAAATTGATGAAAGCAGAGCAACTTGTCACTTCTGTAGAAAAAAATGTAATATATGAGTTTTGTGGGAGCTTCAGGAGTTGCAAGTTATGACTAGTAATGTAAATCTATTCTTTTAATATCTAGTCCCATTCAAAGAACGATGAAAGGTAGTGGAAGTCTCTTTGTCTTTTTGTACTAAGAAAAAACAGATATGAAAAATTGGTATTCCAGAGCCATAGATCAAATATTGTAGTTTAAGAACTTTAGAATGACAATAATTAGAAAGAAATGCATCTTTTGTGGAAAAAAAATATATTTTTTTTATTTCTTTGGTGTTGCTATGGAAAAAAGATGGGATAATGGTCAGAGGTTGGAACTTTATTCCTGTCCTGAAGCGTAGATGAATTCCTGACTTCCCTTTAATTTCAACTGGTTAATTCTGCTTTTCTATTTTCTTCCTTCTAATCATCTTTCTCCTCCTCCCTTCCCCCATCCCCTCTTCCCCCCCCCCCTCCCTTTTCCTCCTCATCCTTCTTCTTCTTTTTTTGGACCTTTCCTTTACATGTGAGGAAGTTCTGTTAAAATCCTTTTGTGTCTAAATAGATCACTTCCTCCTCCAGAAGTGATTATTTAAATTTACTTTGGAGAGAAATTAGTTGACTCTCTTCCAAAATAGGGACTCTAGGAGAATCCATCTGCTCTAAGAAAGAACAATGGGTCTTATGAAAATTGTCTCTACAGTTTAAAAATCCTTGGGATAATAAATAATCTGTCTTTGTCTTAGGAATGATTCATTGCTGATCCCTTGCTTATTCTTATGTAATTATTAAAGAAATAAAAATCCGCTCTCATGTAGCTGTGAAAAAGAGTAGCATAGATCCACATTTGCTGTTAAGGAAGGAGTGCCGTGAGAGTATATGAGAACAGCTGGGTGCAAGAAGATCCTGGATATTTAAATATACAGAGAAAATATAGAGATGCATATATATCCTTTATATTTTTTTCTAGAAGGATATGTAGGAAAACTGTCGGCCATGGTTACCACTGGAATATGATGTTGGAAGAAGTGGGAAAGGGACAGCTCCAATTTCCATTTAACATGGACCTCTTCGCATCTTCTGAATTTCCCTACCACGTTTCATTATGTGGAGGCAAAAGTCTAAGATAGACGAAGATCTCCCACTTCCCTGGATTACGTGCCTTGCGTAATCTTCAGGTCTGAGAACACGACGGATTTTTACTCTTGTGATTTTATTTATGTCACATGGTGTCATTTACTTGAAGAGAGATTATCCACGTGGTCTTGACCTAATCACAGAAGCCCTTTCAAGACAGGGTCCTCAAAAAAAAAAAAAAAAAAAAAAAAAAAGACCGAGTTCTCCTTGGCTGCAAGAAGGAGAAAGAAAGGGAGGGGGAGAGGGAGGGGAGGTGAAAAGAACAAAAGGAAGAAGAAATCAGAGATTTTAAAGAACACGAAAGATTGCATGTATCGTTGGTGGCGTGAAGATGGAGGGGAGCACGCGGTAAGGGATGCAAGCAATTTCTAGATGCTGAGAGCGGTCCCTGACCATAGCCAGCCAGGAGATGGGGACCCCTGCCCTACAACTGCAGGGACCTGAGTTCTGCTAAGGAGAATGAGCTTGGATGCAGATTTTCCCCAGAGCCTCCGGACAAGGACTCTGTCCGGCCAATACCTTGATTTCAGCCTTGGACGTACGGAGCATAGCGCCGAGCCACACCATGCTGGGTTTCTCACCAACAGAACTATGAGCTAATAAGTGGGTGCTGTTTAATGCTGCCAAGTTTGTGGTCATTTATTACACGGTGACAGAAAACTATTAGTTTTCTGTAATATTTTTAAGAAAATGAACAATTACATCAGGGATTATCTGGCCACTAGGTTTAGGGGCCATTTGTTTCCTCTGCGTAATTATACTTTTAATTAAAGAAACTTAGGAAGTTCTATTTATTAAAAAAAAAAAAAAAAAAAAGCAACCCTACCCTTATGGTGAGGATAACATGTGCTTTTGAAGTTGGATGTTAAGCTACTGGACCTGAGGAAAGTCAACATTTCTCATGGATTTTCATTGTAGTTTTTAAATTTGCTTATCCCTGCCTCATCCTAGGAAAGACAGATTGTAGCATTATAGTCAGCAGTGTGTTTTCAGGAGGGAAAATTCCCTAAGTTGAATAAACAAGACCCAAACTCAACCCAATCTGAAGGCTCCTGGCTGGAGGGTGACAGCAAGCCGGTCACCGCGGGCCGCGCTGGGTGCAGGGCGGGGGGCGCGTGCCTGTGGGGCTCGGTCCCGTCCACCTCGTGAGCCCAGGGCCCCTCCCAGGGCTTGGCACACAGCGTGTGTCCAGTGTTTACGTGTTAATTAAAACAAATGAACGTGCTTGCTGTCAATGTTGCATTTTAAAGACTATAGATTTTCTTCCACTCAGCTTCCCCTCTGTCATTCTGTTTCGTACTTTGTTTTTTTTTAAAGATTTTATTTATTTATTCATAAGAGACAGAGAGAGGCAGAGACACAGGCAGAGGGAGCAGCAGGCTCCATGCAGGGAGCCCGATGGGGGACTCGATCCCGGGACCCCGGGGTCACAACCTGAGCCCAAGGCAGGTGCCCAAACATTGAGCCACCCAGGCGTCCCTGTTTCATACTTTAGGGCAGAAAAATTCCCATTCTTGTGTATTCCTGAAGTCCCCACAACTACACCTTACACAGCTCCCCTTGTCTCGCTCCTGGACATTTATGATGCGCCACACGCCGAGCTACGGTACCTCCGCTAACCAGCTTGAGTGACTATTTCTCAAGTAACAACTTCCTTAAGGCTCAAGATTTCTTTTTCTCCCAAATTATTTGTCCCTCTTGCTTTGCTACTCTAAGTTCAAACTCTTCACCTGGGGGATTCTCAGCGCCTTCCCCTTTCTCAATAAGAAGTTTCTAAATGTCAAAGTCTTACCTTCTCCTTTATCCACGGGCCCCGCACAGGGCCCGGCACATAGCGACACCCAATAAGTGTATTAATGTTAATACAAGAAGATGATTCTTAAATGTTTCTTGCAGAAAAAAAAAATAATGAAACTTCTCTGTGGTTATTGGATAACTCTGGTCTAAGTGCTTTTATTTAATTTCTGAAAGTTTAGCTACAAGGTGGTTGGGAAGGCTCTTCTGGTCTCTGACAATAAGAAGAGTGATGGCAAAAAGAAAAGAGGGAACTGTAGGTCATCCTGAAATCCTACCCGGCGTACATGGGTCTCCATTCCTCTGGCTGATTTCAGGGCAACCCCATAAGTCCAGACACCACTTTCCTCCATCCACCCTGGGAAGGGATTTCCTTTCCCTGGGTAGCGACTTAAAATGATGGATTTTAAAGTCCCTAGGAAATTTTATTTTTCAAATAAGGGCACAGTCACCAGAGTACACTGGTTTTCTCTGCATGTCTTTGAGGTTTTGGGGGATAATTAACATGCAGTGGACCTCGGGGGGTGAGGGGTGCAGCTAATCCCTGTGCTTTTCTTACAGCTTCAAGTGCTTGCAAGCAAAAGTCTCTCCTTTAACAAAGGACATCTCGCCTCTTGTGCTACGTCTGTCCCTGGTTTTTTCCCCCCAACCCTGAGTTCTGAAGGCTCAACTTAGAATCCAAAAAGCCCTGTCCCTTCCCGTTAGCACCTCATCGGGAACAACGAAGGGATGAAGCCCCGAGGGCTCGGCTGGCCATTCCGCGGCCCTGTAGGGCGACGCTGACTGCAGACCTGCCTTTTGTCACCCACAGAAACTCCAGGTTCTCGACTGGACCAGGTACTTTTTAGATGGGAGACAGAGGTGGGGAGTCATGACCTACGTTCTGGTCACCAAAACCCCCCGTCCTTGCGGGGTCCAAGGGCCGGGGGAAGCCACAGGCAGCCAGCCCGCTGCCACAGGCATCGAACCACCTTCCCAGGTGCTCGGGGACGGTCCCCGCGGCGCCTTGACCTGTAGCAAGAGCAGCCCGAGATGCTGCACGAGTCCTGGCAGGGGCCCCATCCTGTTGGCGGCCTTCCGCTCTCCTGTCCATGCCCGGGGGGTGGGGGGCAGGAGGACCCCAGAGCCCGCGGCTCCCCGGCCTTGGCCCAGGCTGGGCCCCGATGGCGGGCTCGGGGCTTGGGCGACGTGCCAGCAGGACGTGAGCTGGTTGCCAACAACTGAAACCTGGGAGGTCGTCATGACAAAAGAAAAAGATCCGAATTCTGGCCTTTCCTGAAAGGATGTGAAGCTGCGGCAGCGGGGCTGGGGTGACGGCGTGGCTGGCCGCCATCCGGGGCGCATCAGAGGAAGGCGGTGGCCCATCGGGCCGCGTGTGACAGCTGGGCCTGGACAGCTGCCCCCGCCTTGCACCAGTGCACTCACATGTGAGCCCTCGCGGTCTGCGGCCTGCCGGGGCTGTGCAAGAAGTTGGCGCCTGCAGTATACAGCCGGCCACCAGGCCGGGCCCAGACGGGGACACGGGTACCTGTCTGCCCAGCTCCTGTCTCCTTGACCGGATGGCTTCGTGGGGAGGCCTTCGGAGCCCAGGGTCCCCCGTGTTTCCTGGACCTGCCCTCCTGGCCCCCCTGCTGCCCGGATGTGGGCTCATCGTCTCAGCCCACGAGAGGCTGTGTCCTGACACAGCGAGCCCTCTAGCAGGACTCGGGGGGCACCTGCCTTTACCTGGACAGATGAGGCAGGGCCCAGGAGCCACAGGCTGCGGGACCCACCGGGGGGCCTCGGGGACCCAGTCACAGCCCTCTATAGGTCCGCAGGAACCGGGTCGCACGGTTGTGACAAGCAGCCGGTCACGTATGACGTGCAGCTGGGCCAGGGACGGGAAGCGAAGCCAACCCTGGGCCACCGGACAGCCTATAAAGCGACCGTGATTAAGCACTGGTAGGCGATGCCCGGGGAGTCGTGCGGCAGCCTGGGGGGGGGGGTGGCGGGGACAGGACTGGGACACTCAGCAGCCCGCCAGCCTGGCGCAGTTTGGAGCTCGAGGAACCGCGACGGCAAAGAACCAAACTCTAAGGTGAGCGAGAGCCCAGGGCCTTGGGCTCCGGGAGGTGCCCCCCCGACCCCCATCTCATCAGCCACCGGGAACCAGCCTGGGGAGCCTCCGTGGAACCCTGGTGCCTCCCCAGCAGGATCCGGATGATTAGACAAGAGCAGCCCCCTGGGCGCAGGTCGTGACCACAGAGTCCCGGGGTCGAGCCCCGCCGGGGCTGCTCAGCCTCTCCCGCTCCCGCTCCCTCTCCCTACCCCTCCACGTCTTGGATAAATAAAGTCCTTACAGAGGGTGACCGGGAGACCACGTGTTCTGAGCGCCGGGCAGGTGAGCGGTGGAAACTGGGCTCCCTGCCTGCCCTGGACACCGAGGACGGCCACAACCGGTCGTGTGGGCCACCAGTACAGATGAGCTGACCTCCTGGTGGGGAGTCCTTATGTGTGGAGTATCTGGGATCCCTGGAGGGCTCAGTGGTGAGCATCTGCCTGTGGCTCAGGCTGTGACCCCGGAGTCCCGGGATCGAGTCCTGCATCGGGCTTCCCGCATGGAACCTGCTTCTCCCTCTGCCTCGGTCTCTGCCTCTCTCTGTGTGTCTCTCATGAATAAATAAGTAAAATCTTTAAGAATAAATAAGTAAAATCCTTAAAAATAAACAGGGACACCTGGGTGGCTCAAGAGCTCAGGGCGTGACCCCGGGGTCCTGGGATCGAGTCCTGCATCGGGCTCCCCGCATGGAGCCTGCTTCTCCCTCTGCCTGGATCTCTGCCTCTCTCTCTCTCTCTGTTTCTCATGAATAAATAATAAATAAAATCTTTGGAAAAAAAAAAAGGAGCATCAAGTCGTTTTGCTAAAGGTGTGACTTCTTAACTGGGACAGTTTGTGTGAAGAGTCAGAATTTTAGAGTCCCACGTGCTGCAGCGCGATGCAGTGCTGCAAAGGTCAAAACCCAGACGAGAAGGCTGGATGTTAAGGATGTCACCCCGCGAGTTGCCTCCGGGCCCTTTAGGACTGAGCTCCCGGCTGCAGAGGTCTTTATCCCGACGCCCAGATGGAGCAGAGATGCGGAGGTCACGGTGCCAATTTCACCTGCAACTTGTGTTGCAGCGTCAGAGGCCTGGTTTTTAGGAAAAGACTTGCGGTTGCTATGGAGCTGTTAATAATGATCGCCGCCTGCCCCTCAATCCCTCCGACTCCCAACCTCCGATATAAAGTCATTTAGTCCTGGGCTGTAGGGCAGTAAACAAACTTGGAAGCGAGAATTAACTGGGCTTGGGCATTCGTGTCTTAGTGTAGGAAATGCCTCTCATCGTGCCCTTTACTCACACTGGCGGCCTGGCTCCGTGGAAGTCGCCTCTAGTCTCTCGACAGTGGACTCAGACGCACGAGCGGTGCTAAAAACAGAAACATTTTGGCTGCCATCATACAATAAATGTGAAAAATCTTTATTTTGTGCAGAATCGGCCTATTGTGTGGAGTTTTTATTTTCATGCATAAAAAAGAAATTCAGTCATACCAGATTCCTAAGTGGAGAGAGGAGAATATTCCTGTTGTGACGTATGCATCTGTATATTTAAAAAAATAAAATAAAATAATAAAATCCGGCAGTAAAGTGACATCTTTGCTATATTTCTGTGAGATTTGTGATCCATGGAACAGACGCTTCTTACTCCTGAATTGTATTTCTGAGATATGGATCTCGGTGCTTATTAATGTACAACCAATCTGTGGGGGGAAAACTAATCCAGTTCTTGAGCTCCAGGCACATAAAGTTAGGAACACGTTATTGGGTGGGTAGAAAGGAGACATATCTAATTTGGGGACTTTGCAGCCTCACCAGTATGCAAATAATTCAACAATAATACAGAATAAATAGCTTCCATTTCCACCACGGCTGCTCTCTCTAATCCCTACAGTGTGTGTTTTCCAACAATTATCTGGCCTAATTCTCTGTTTTATTGCTTAGAATTTTAATGCTTCGAATGTGGAACATAGATGTTTGTCAGTAAAATCTGAAAAGATTTAAGGGTGACTTTTCACTGACATGCAGATAGTTTATGGGAACAAATGGCGTCAGCATTTTTGTAAAGAAAATGTAAACATCACATTAGCCCCGGATCCCCCCGGCTCTTGGGCTGTAGGAAGGGACACCGACCTCATAGAGGGTGACGACGCATGCTTGGGCCCCGAGTGAAATCGAGTCTTCCCGCCAGGTGTATGGTGCCGCCCGAGACAAAGGTTTCTCTGTGCGAATAAACTGAGCATACAGTTCAATACATCCGTGTATTTGCAGGGCTATTTAAGGTATTATAAGGTCTGGTACAAAACAATAAAAATGCAGATGGAACTATCAAATTTATCAAGCTGCTGCAATAAATCCAGATGCTCTCCAGAGCTGGCAAGGTGATGTCAAGAAAGTTAAACTTGAAGAATGAGACTTGGATTTCTAAATGAGATCAGGGGAAAAAAGAAAGCAGAGTTAATAGGGGAAATCAAGACGGAAACAGTCAACACTCCAGCTCCGTTTGGGAGAGGGCTTAGAAATCAATTCTTCCTGCTTGTTCTAAAATGGTTCTGCCAAAAAAAAAAAAAAAAAACCCGACACTGTTACAGACTTTTTATTTTTTTGGTTTATTCGGTCTTCTTTAACACAGCCATTGTTAGTTCAACAATCTAACGTTTGGGGTACATTATTGCAAAATGGGGACATAGCTGTGTAGGTTATGCCATCAATATGCCGGTTAATCCTATTTTTCTGTCTGTAGCACAAAGTATCGTTTGTTAATACTGTCTTGGATCACTTCTATCTGTACGGTTACTTACGGTGAGTGGCACGGACTAAAGGTAGGAGTTTGCTCCCTGGCACAAGTGTCTCTAAACTAAAATAGTTTCCTTACAACATTAGCATTCTGTAACCAAAAGTAGATAAAGCAGCATTTTAGTAGAGTGTCAGGCCATAGTAAAAATTAGCCTGTCTGAACAAATGTGCACATATACGTAAACACTAGCATGCTTTTGGAAGAATCATATTAATATTCTGTGAAATTAATACATAAATAAAATATGACCTGGGATGAAATTAGCAGTATGTGCAAAAAAAAAAAAAAAAAAGGAAAAACAGAACCCTTCCCTTCCAAAACCTGATGATTTTTAACATCTTCCAGGCCTACGTTACATCATCCGGAGTGTAAAGGTCATTTCAAAGTTGGAAAACCAGAGAGACTAGTAGGATCCAACTTCCTACAAGAGACAGTGCTTATGAATTTTGAAGACTTATGTTCATTCCAATGTTAATGGGACAACATCCTTTTAAACCTCCTTGGAGAAATATTTGGATTTCGTTTACGAAGAGAAATGCAGCTTCAACACAGTAAAACTATGTTTTTGTGTTTTTTGAAAATATTAGAAAATAAAAATATTGCAAAGATACAACCTATTACTCCTGGCTGTAGGACGCTCTCTAGAATTGCTAGTTAAGGAGTGGAATACTTGAGTTAATGCTGTAAATATTTTATCTCTAAGCACGTAGTTTTTCTCTGGCTTCATTGTCTTTGGCACGCTTCCTTTCCTGTTTCTCTTATTTTCCCACTTCTCCTTCCTTTCTTAGTTTTCTCTCCCTGACAGTCCTGCCTTTTCTACACCTTACTTTCTGATGATTATAATCTTTCCATTTTTTTTCCTTCATTTTCAAGGACACTGGTTACGTGAATAACCAACTGAACCTTCTCTTTCAGCCTTTTTTTTTTTTTTTTACAAAGTTGGGTTTTTCCTGAACACATAGTCACTCTTCAGCCTAAATACACACGTGTATTATACATCACACACTTGAAATGCAATCGTGAGGATTCACGGAGTTCTGTGAGACTCAGCATAGTGCTGGGGCGCTGGTCAGCAAGCTGGTGGAACGGTGAGGAGCGAATCCCGTTCCACGACGAGGATCTTGAGTTGCCTCTGGCTTTCCTCACCCCGTCAAACCGATCAGCGTTTTGCGGCTGCTCCGTTTCTTCTTCTGTGCAGTCTTGGAGCGACTGTACAAACAGAGAGCCTAAGAGCAAGTTGGGAGCGGGGCTCGGACAGGTTGCCCTCGTACAGCGTACAGCTGGGTGGTGCGTGTGCTGCTAGGATGGAGGAGACGACGGCGGCAGGGCCGGGGCGGTGCTGGACACGTGCGGGAGCCGCCCCGGTCCCCCGTCACCGGGCACACGGGAGCATCAGGCGCTCTGGTCCACCTGGAGCACTGCAGGCTGCTCTGGCTCCTCATCCGACCGCTCGGCGCCCTCAGAGGCTAGCAGGTAGCCCCCCTCGTAGCGAACCTTCTGGGCCTGTTCCAGGGCCACCGACTCCTCTTCTTCGTCCTCCCGAGCCGTCAGGTCAGCGTCGCCCTCCAGGCCCGCGTTGGCCCCTCTGGAGGCCGGCCTCCCTGCCTCCCCGCCCTCGCTCTTCCCCTCCGCCGGGGCGCTGGCGAGGGACGTTTGGGAAAGGCCCTTGGCCAAGGAGCTCTGCTCCTGCTCCCCGGCTACCTGGTCACTGCTCCGCGTGGCTTCCCACCTGCTCTCATTTTCCGCGGGGCTCTCGCCCTCCCGGACTTTCTTTCGAACGAAGGTGAGGGGAGAGACCTTGAAGGGGGACCTCTTCCCTGAGGATATCTTCTGGTGATTGGAAGCGAGGGACTTCTTAATCTTCTCTCTCCTCTCTACGGATACGATCTTTGTCCCCAGCTTGTTCATTTTCTTCTCGATGTTCTGGCGAGAAAATGCTTTCTTGAGGCTGTCTACCTTCTGGAGGCCAGACCTTTTCATTTTCTCGGCCCTACTTTCTTCCATCGCTTCCTCCGAGCTGTCTTGCAGGGCCTCCTCGTCGTGGGGCGAGTCGTCACCCGAGGAGAGGTCCACCGTGTGCAAGGTTTCCTCCAGGGACTGGTTGTCCTCGGCAAGCTCCTCCTCGCCTTCCGCCGGCCTGGAAGCTGGCTCTTTCACAAACACGCCGGCAGGGATCTCATTTTCTTCCTGAAAAGATGGACAACGTGGGTTTCAGGTTAATAACAGGTTTCACAAATGGGCCTGAGCTGCTGCAACTGGCGGCAAGTCTCTTTCTGGCACGGGGGGCATGACAAGAAACCAAACGTTTGTGGCTTCAGTTTTCTGGAATACGAAGAGTTAATGCTAAACCGGTCAGGTCATTCCCCGGGGCTGGGGAACAGCCTGCGGCCGCTGGCAAGGCCTCGATCAGCCACAGGCAGGCGGAAGTGCGCTGTGGTCCTCATAGACCAGGAGGTTGCTTAGATAAAGGAGCTAAAGTAAGTCACTGGGAACCCAACGGCCTCGGTCCTAACGTCCCTCAAGGTCAAATGGCTCTGTTCCTGCCAAAACCCCACTGCAAAAGAGCCTGGTGGCCGAGTCAGAAGATAAAAAGATGGTGGCAAGGGAGAGGCTTGGACAGTCCTCACGCATCAGACACCACGCGGAGCCTTGGTGGGTTCCTCGCCCGGCCAGGGCTCAGGAAGGAAAGCTCGGCCCACCTCGGTCTCTGCTCAAAACCGCACACTCATTTTTCTGATGATGTGACTTCGGAGTAAGAGACGCCCGGGCCAGCCCCACGGGGGGCCCCAAGCCGCCGACGCCTTGAGGTCTAGGATGCCCTTTGTGGGCCCTGATAAGGAGACGTGGCCTGTCGTGGCCACTCTCCGTGCGGTGAGCAGCAACCCTGAAGTAGCTCATCCGGGCCCTGTTGCCGGCCACGGGGGCTTCCCTGGACAGGAATACTTTGCGCCCCGACCTAGAGCATGGAGTGACGGGGGCTCGGCAGGCGGCCCCTCCCCTGCGCTGTTGCCACACGCCTCTTCCTCGAGCTCCTGGATGCACAGGCGAGGGTGCGTCCCGCCCTGCGTCCCGCCCTGCGTCCCAGGGAGCAGAGCCCCAGACCTTGGCTCCAGCGCGCGAGGGCAATGGTGCCCCAGCACGGCCGGGGGGCAGGTGTCGATGCAGACCTGGCCGCGCAGCATAGGAATCCCTTTCGTTTTTTAAAGTCTTCTTCGAATGCTGGGTAATGAGAGCCAGCCGGCAAGGCGGCCTCACCTTTTCACGCAAAGAAGTGGCACGGGAGAAAGAACGTGGGACGGGGTCTTGGCCGCGCTGCGGAATGGCTGTGTGGCTTTCAGCAAATGACTTAATCTCCGTGGGTCTCAGTTTCTTCCAAATACGAACAAGAGAGTTTGACCCGGATTAGCAGCCTTCAGACTGCACTCCCAGGGGCGCTCGGGGTCCTGCGGGGAGGCCCAGGCGGGCCAGGCTTCAGAGCCTACCCCCACCCTGGCCTCAACCACAGCTTCCGTGTCCGGATCATGTTGTGGACTAACCCTCAGGCTGAGAAGTGACCAGATTTTGTGCATTTAAAAGTCTATCTGGGGTCCACACTTCATGTAAAGGTCATGGTAACAGCAACAATTCCCCTTCATCTTGCAATTTTGATTGACCGAAAAGTAACACTGGGGTTATGATCAAACGCATGCATATTTTTTCGCTTTGTGCTTACAAAAACGAAATGAACGAAGTTCGATATAGGGAAACGTCAAAGTCCCTCTCCTGATGAACCACTGAACGGTCGAACGGTCATACTCTGCGAAGACGCAGCCCCGGGGCTCCCCCTCACACACACATACTCCTACCACAGTCCTTTCCGTAGATTGGTTGGAAATGAAAGATGAAGTCTTGGGTAGAGGTAAACGGCAGAAAATCTGGTCAAATAGACTCTCTCTTAGAGTAAAGAGATTACAGATTCTGTTTCCCAAATCTCTCTCCACAACCGCCAATTTCGAATGTCATAGGAAGTGAGTCAGGAACACAGGGTAAGAGACAAAGTAAAACAATGGAAAAGAGGGATCCCTGGGTGGCTCAGCGGTTTGGCGCCTGTCTTTGGCCCAGGGCGTGATCCTGGAGACCCGGGATCGAATCCCACGTCGGGCTCCCGGTGCATGTAGTCTGCCTCTCTCTCTCTCTCTCTCTGTGACTATCATAAATAAATAAAAATTAAAAAAAAAAAAAACAATGGAAAGGGGTATGGGATTCCCATGAGTCATTGACGACACAGTTGCTCTAGGGAGCAACTTTCCTATGTTGCAGGTCTCAACTCGCTTCTGTTTCGCGGGCCTGTACTCTCCACGAGGGTGGCCGCTTTGGTCTCTCGCTCACTGCTGGGCCCAGCAACTGGCATACTTCGTGGCAGCTCAACAGCCATTTGCTGAGTGAGCGCACGCCTGTTGGGTAAGGGGGCTTTCCCAGGCTTTCCCAGCAAGCCGCGCAGGTGGCCCTACCCGCTGGGGACTACAAGGGAATGGGCTTAGCTCTGTGTCTAGAAGAAAGTTCGTTGATCACAGCTGCCATCGGGAAATGACATTAGGGAAGCGTGCGGTCAGGTGAGCCAGCGACGTGTGGGAGGCATACGCTGCACAGGGAGGGCAGCTGGCAGATGCTGGGAGATCCACGGAACTCCACTTGTGGTTTTTTTTTTGTTTGTTTGTTTGTTTTAAGATTGTCCTCATTTATTTGACAGAGAGAGAGCAGAATAAGAGAGAGCAAGCGAGCACATGAGCAGAGGGGGAGGGAGAAGCAGATGCCCCACGGGGCAAGGAGCCTGCCTGCCTTGGGACTCGATCCCAGGACCCCGGGACCCCAGGACCCTGGGATCGTGACCTGAGCTGAAGGTGATGCTTAACCGACCAAGCCACCCTGGCGCCCCCAAACCCACGGACTCTTTGTGCGATGCTGGGACATTGATACAAGAGCTCTTAGGCCAACTATGAAAATAAACACGGCGGGAGCAGACAGAGTCCAGAATGAGCCGGATGTGTGTTTATAAAGCTAGAAACAAGTGAGACGTGTCTTTTTGACTTAACTGCTTTATGTTTCTTTGTCACTTTAATTACTGGAGCAGCGGTTTGTGTTCTGTCTACCGAGCGGCGTTTATTCTGTGGCTGCCCGGGGCTCCAGTCTGAGGCCGAAGGCCTTCCCTTCACCCAGGAATCTGCGGGTGTCCACGCACACGCGGGGCCTACTTGTCCATTGTGTGTCTTTAGAAGCAGAAAGATATGGACACTCCTCAAAATCTCTACTGCTTCTGCAGAGTGCACGCACCATGCTGGACTCTGAAGTGGCGGGGGGGTGGTGGGGATGATAACCGGCTGGCATTTGGGGCAGGAGATCTTCTGGAAGCGCATGGGCCCTGGTGCCCAGCCCAGCACATGGGCCCTGCCCCCCCCCCCCACACCTCCTGGAAACACTTGGCAGCGCACCTGTCTGCAGGTGACAGGCACTTCCCTCCAGCCTCCTGGCCTCACGTTTTTGATCTGCCTTAGGAGATGTAGGAATCTCTTACAGATTCCCTAGTGATGGCTCCCTGGGGGGGGGGGGGGGCAAGTCCACGCCCTCGGCCCCGTCACCCCCCCCCCCCAGTTACTCCTATAGGCCTCTAGGTCTGCGACCCCTAACACGGCAGTAGGAACCCCGTGGGCTGCGCTGCTCTCTTGGGCACGTCCACCGAGCAGGGCTCCCCGAGCAGCTGCTTGCCCTACAGACTTACTGTCAAAAAGGTCCTGAGCCGCCGCTCTGCAGCTGCTGCGGGTTCTGACCGTTCACAAGAGCCCTTAGGAGTTCTAGGAGAACTAAGGAGCACCCTCCAAGCACGCACGAGCGATGGGCTTGCAGCCCGGGACGAGAGGAGGGACGCAGAGAACTCTCGAGGAGGGCACGGTGCTCCTCACACTCTGGCTTGTTTGCTACTTAGATTGGTTCTCGGGAACCAACTGTCCCAGGTGTGCATGTGGATCCCAACGCAGAGAACCTTGCCCACCTGCCGAGGGCCTCTTGGGTTGGAGCTCCTGGAAGCTGATCCTTGCACGTATGTAGAAGAATACGCTTGAGAAGAGAAGGCCACCCTACGACCCGAGTTAGACAAGGAAGCCGAGAGTAAAAGCTTGAACAAGGCGAGAGAAGCGAGCGGTTCGTGCTTGTGTGTCCCTAACTCATCATCCCTGTTGGTAGAAGAAACGGGCTAGGGCTGTCACAGTCCCGCAGGGATGTGGTGACATCCGGAAGGGATGGGAGGACCGTAAATCTGTGTCCGTGGGATGCTTTATCCAGTAATCTCTAAATACTAGTTATTAAAATGGAACTATGCCCACCTGACATTCTGATTTATAGGTCTCTTTTACACATTGATGGTTTTCTCCAATTTGTGTTTCTGAGCTATAGATTGCCAAGTGGATAAAGCCATTGATTAGAACTGCACCCCGAAGGCAGCTGTCGGTAGAATCAGCAAGTCATAAGAATAAAATGCATTAGTTATAATCCCTGAGCAGTCTTTCACATTGAGGAGGATTTAAAAGTTTCATTATTTTTCAGTGTTATCAAGGGTTCAATTCTTTTTTAAGATCACACTGGTTAGGTGTTCTTTGTTACCCACACACCAACCCCCCTCCCCCAAAACGGAAAACAAATCATTCCGAATTATTTAAAAGCTGATGCCGAAAACCCAGTAAACATGAACTTTGTCATAGCGGGAACAGTGTTTGTTTTTCTTTACCCTTTTTGCAATTCGACTCCGTAATTGCTATTATTAATAAAATGAAAGCTTGCTAGTCACTTTCAGAAACAGAGCCTCTGCTTCTTTGATTAAAAAAAAAAAAAAAAAAAAAAAAAAACGAGTTTACACTAAACTATTATTAGGGTACTTTCCAGATCCAAGATACTTGATTTGGTGATATTAATATAAATCCCACGAAAAATAATTAACACAGTGCAGAAGAGATCTCCTAGAGGATTAAATGCCAAACATGTTTCGTGCAAGGATCCAAACTATAGGACCTGAGCAGCTCTGGAGAATGTTTTTCATTCACTCAATTCTAACAGACCCAGATCACAAAACAATGGGGGCGGCAACATTTACGGGGAAGGGCTGCATCTGAGCAACAGTCCAGTTTTTCCATAAATAAGAGAAAGGAATGATTCTCTTGAAGGAACAATAATCAGTTATTCACTTAACATGCCTGAGGCAGTGCTCACATTCAGTAAGTGCAAATAATAATAAGAGCTAGTATTTTGTTTATCTCAGAAACCAAAAGGATAAGTCGCGCATCGAAACCAGTGCGCCCTCACGGGGACGTTCATCGACGGGACACCCACATGGTGAGCTGTCACATAAAGGGGCCTTGGATTTTCTGTATTCCCGGTTCTTCGACATCCGTAATATCTGTAATAATTTAGCAACTTTCAGAGCAGTGGCTTTGGATAGAGGAAGTAGGGTCTTTAAAAAAGAAATCAGCTTTAAAATAGTCTGAAGATGTTACACTTTTAGCACTTTTCTCAAAACCTGATCTCATCGAGAGAAGCCAAATGATGAATATTTGAACACATTTATAGGCCTGATCCTCCACGAATGTATCCATAGCAAACACCCAACCTCTACTCTTTTCACCCAATTTCACAATTTTATGTGGTTGAAAGTGTAAGCTGTCCATGAGTACGCTCATTTTGTTCCCTAGATTTGAAATCATTCCCAAGCCGCTCTTTCAGATAATCATGACTAAGACCTTCTGGCATAAGTGGCCACCACACCCTCCCGGCCAGTTCCCTGTGAAATTCTAGGCTCTTCAATCAACAGAGAAAATTCCCTTTTGAGGGTAAATTCACTGATTTTCTGTATAAATTCTATTCTTAGGGAAAGGTGGCCCTACGCACCGGCAAAGCAAGCATCAGTCTTATTGTTAGTCTTTCGCATTTGCTTTTTGATCGCCAATCCCTCTGAGTCTTATTTCATTTATACTGGGTCCTATCACAGTATTTTGAGTTCCAACATTGACCTTAAGCTATTGTAAAATAATGTAAAAAAGGAAAGCTGCTAAGTTTAACAAGGATCTTACAATTTGTTTCATTGCTCAAAGAGAGATGAACATTCTCCAGTTTTAGATACTCCTGGCTATAATTTGAGGTAATTGCGAAAGGCACCAGAGTCTGTAAAGCCACGAGGATGTGGTAAGTTCAGCATACATTTGAATAAATAAATAAATATTTAAGATTTTATTTATTTATTCATGAGAGACACAGAAAGAGGCAGAGACCCAGGCAGAGGGAGAAGCAGGCTCCATGCAGGGAGCCCCATGGGGGACTCGATCCCAGGACTCGGGGGTCACACCCTGAGCCAAAGGTAGATGCTCAACCACTGAGCCACCCAAGGGCCCCTAAATAATTTATTTAACTTATATTTATTTACTTTTTAAAATATTTTATTTGAGAGCGAGAGCGAGAGAAAGAGCATGAACGGTGGGGAGGGGCAGAGGGAGAGGGAGAAGCAGACGCCCGCTGAGCACGGAGCCTGTAACGGGGCTTGATCCCAGTACCCCAAGATCATGACTTGAGCTGAAGGTAGAGGTTCAACCACCTGAGCCACCTAGGTGCCCAATGAATAATTTATTTTAAATAGGACAAAGTTTGGGGTTTACAAAAATGCTGACGTGTAAGGACCTCGTAGACAAACCAACTGAGCGACCAACCAAACGGCACCTACAGATCTCGGAGGACACAACAGGACTTTACTAGAAACCTAATCCTCTGAACACTATCGTACTAAATATGCTCAAGTAAAGTGACAGATTTTCTTTCCTCTCTCTCTCTCTCTCTTTTTTTTAATTTTCACATCAATTGTTTTTGTCTTAAATTAGAAAACCAATGAGTTTAGCAAGGGAAAGTCTAGCATGGGGTTCAACTGGACTGAAAATGACAAACTACTTATAGGGTGGTACCTGGTATATTATCTGCCCTCCTTACTCTCTTACCCACCCTCTGCCACTCTGTGAAAACTACTGCCACCGGCAGGGTCTATTTTGGGTAGGCCCTTTGGGCAGAGTCCTTTGCTCTCATGGTGTGTTGGGGGCACACAACTGATTTCAATACGGAAGTTATCGTACAATGTATGGCAGGGAGTCGAAGAGTGTGGGTGCGTAGGTGTCTTTTCATAAATCCCATAAGCATAACTGTTTTAAGATCCCGAGTAGGGTGGGGTCATTTTTTACTCAAGAGCCATATATCGAACCAAGCAGAAGGATGGCCTCCACTCTGTGCCAGGGCATTTCAGATCCGCCCAGAAAGAGCTTCTACTCCTTGAGGTCCTACACCACGCCAGTCACTTAGCATTCTAAATAGGTTCTTCCTTTTATTCCTCATCCTGTAAGAGAGCTAGGAAAGGAGCCTTCATGTGTAAAAGCACACGGTGAAATCAATTTTATGTTGAGATCACATCCCGGCCTCATGGCCTGCTTACCAAGTAACGTCAAACAAGAGACAGACGTCCTTGAATCTCAGCATCATCATCTGTGAATTGGGGACAAATGAGATGATGCACAGAAAGCCACTTAGAGCATGCAGGGATTACTAACAGGGCTCAAAAATATTTTGTTCCTATTAATATCCTCAGTGTACAGATGAGAAAACAGAAGCTTGGAGAAGCTACAAAGTGTGCACAAGATCACATATTTGGCAAGTGGTGAAACTAGAATATGAACCGGTGTCTATGGGACAAAATATAGCTTCTCAACCCTGAACCTGGAGCACTTTCCAGCACAAGTTAGTATTTCATCCACTGGCACAATTACTACCGTGGAAACCCTACTTTATGAGAAAGAACAACCCTGCCATGAAGAGACTGCACCTGTAGTTGTTTGTTTGTTTTCAAAATAATCATCTTACAATGTCTTGAGAGTTGAGGTTACTAATATCCTTCAGGCTACTGATGGGTCTTCCATGGCTTAAAAAAGGTCCGGTTCCTTGACTTTAGTCCCTTGTCTCCTAAACTGTTCTTTCAAAAAATAAAAATAAAAATAAATAAAAATAACAAAAGTGTCCTGGGGCACCTGGGTGGGTCAGTTAGTTAAACATCTCCTTGAGCTCCCGTCATGATGCCGGGTCCTGGGACTGAGCCCTGCATCGGGCTCCCTGCTCAGGGGGGGAGCCTGCTTCTTTCTCCCTCTGCCTCTCCCACTCCCCCTACTTGTGCTCTCTCTCTCTCTCTGTGAAATAAATAAATATCTTAAAAAAAAAAAAAAAAGCGTCCTTTGGGGCTGCTTGCTAAGAGGTGCAGAATGGGGCCTGAATCCGTTGCTTTGGATTCTCTTAGCTGCCACCTGGTCTCGAGCACCGCCGTTGCGCCCTTCACTCACTCTATGGGAGCTCCTACCATCTCTGGCTACAATTTCACACCTGTCAACCCGATGTGGCAAAACAGGAGACCGTGGTGGGCTCAACAGCGGCCCAAGCCTTTAAGTTCCCCAACCGTTGTTTTTTTTTTTTTTTAAGTCAGATTTAGAATTCTCTTGAATTTTTAGTCACGTAACTTCTCCATCCCTGTCCCCAATATCTACAGAGCATCCGTGGCAAAATGAAACATAAATCGATCGCGACGAATTATGATTTCCCTCCGAGAGGTGCTTCCCTCACCCCCTGATCTAATGGACAGAGGACAAGAGATAATCTCCCTGATTCACATGGGAAGGAGGAAAATTTCCTTTGATGACTCAGATTTAAGCATGTCCGTACAAGTTTGGTTTTGTTTGGAGACCAGTATTTAATTTAGAAATGCCTTGAGAGCTGAGATTCCGAATATCTCTTAGGCTAATAAAGTAAGGATCTTCCATAGCTTAAGAAAGGCGCAGTCACTGTATCTCTTTTCGGTTCATCTGGTGCATGGAAAGCTATTCCATTTGCATGACAAGCTAAAAACCATCTGGGCTGCAAAAGCCTGCGAGGTATAGGAGGACATCAGCTGCCTGAAGCTTTACATCAAGCGCAATTTGGGGAGGACAAAAAAGCAGCCAGATGAGTCTTTCCTTTTATGGCGGGAAGGAGGCTTAGGTTCTAACTTGGCAGAGCAGATTCATTTAGAAAAAAGAAGGCTCCCTCGGTTTAAATTCCAATTTCTAAATCTCCCCTGGGAGATGAAGGCTCTTCTTGTGTGCCTTTCACAATCAAACAGTTGGTTATAGCCTCTCCCATGCACGGCTTTGAAATCCTCCCCTATTCACATGGTCACAGGGAGCCGGCCCCGGGGCAGGGTCGCACTTGCTTCCTGGGCTCCGCCGCAGGCCTGGCCGCGGTCCACAGGGCGGAAGGGCCTCCCCAGTGGGCAGGGCTGCCCTGGGGCTCACAGGTGCCCACGCGGCCGAACAAGGGCCCCACGCAATCTCCCTGTCCCCAGATACCCTCTTGCCACATTAATTGCATCACTGATGCATTAAAAAAAAAAAAAATTAAGTGGCCTTTTTCTTCTAAGGCAACCATTGAAAAGAGAAAAATATTGAAGACCAGCCTTTGTAACTAGAGCTGATAACCCCGCTCGGATTTCGCCTTCCAGTCGGCCTTTCCCGAGGTGGTGAGACCCGAACCTCCCGCGCCTGTGGGGAGTTTTGCTAGAGAGTAGCAAAGACTGCTTCGGCCAAAAGAATCTTAAAGGAAGGGACTAGTTCAAGTCTAAGGGCCTTGGTCTTCAGTACTTGGTCAACGCTTAAAACGGTCCTGAGTTTGACCTCTTGGTTAAAAACAGAAAAACAACAAACAAACCCAACTGACACCATCATCTCATTTGGAAGCCCGCACAGAGTGAATAAACGGCCTCGGAGGGGGATCCCTGGGGGGCTCGGCGGTTTGGCACCTGCCTTAGGCCCAGGGCCTGATCCTGGGGTCCCGGGATTGAGTCCCACATTGGCCTCCCTTTGTGGAGCCTGCTTCTCCCTCTGCCTGTGTCTCTGCTACCTGCCCCCCCGCCCCCCGTCTGTCATGAATAAATAAATAAAATCTAAAAAAAGGAATTAAGAAGTTCCTGATCATAGACTCATTTACTTGCAAACAAAACAAAAAAACAGCCTTGGAGTTACCGAGCCCTGTGCGGTTCACAGCTGCGCTCAGAGCCCTGGGTTCCTAATGCAGAAAGACAGGTGAGGGTGGCCAGGGCATGTGCACCTGCTCGCCCTCCCCTCCTGTGTGGGACACATCTAGGTGGCCCTGGCCTGCTACGCCCTGGGCCTGGCCCTATGTGCAGGTTCCATGCACGGACTGGTGCTGCTGGCAGGTGGAGATGGCAGGCAGGGACGGCAGGTGGGGAAAGGGTGTCAAGGGTGCTGTCCTGGCAGGTGGGGACGGCAGGTGGGGCAAGAGAGGATGGCAGGCAGGGATGGCAGGTGGGAACAGCAGGTGGGGACAGCAGGTGGGGAAGGGGCATCAAGGGTGCAGTCCTAGCAGGTGGGGACGGCAGGTGGGGTAAGAGAGGATGGCAGGCAGGGATGGCAGGTGGGGACGGCAGGTGGGGACAGCAGGTGGGGAAGGGGCATCAAGGGTGCAGTCCTAGCAGGTGGGGACGGCAGGTGGGGTAAGAGAGGATGGCAGGCAGGGATGGCAGGCGGGGACGGCAGGTGGGGACAGCAGGTGGGGCAGGAGAGGATGGCAGGCAGGGACGGCAGGTGGGGACGGCAGGTGGGGATGGCAAGTGGGGACGGGGCATCGAGGGCGCGGCCCTGGCAGGAGGGGAGGGCAGGCGGGGCAGGTGGGGACAGCAAGTGGAGACGGCAGGCAGGGACTGCAGGTGGGGCAGGTGGGGACGGCCAGTGGGGACGGGGCGTCGAGGTGGGGCCCTGGGGGGCTGAGGGGCTGGGGGGCGGGGGCCGGGGCGGGCCGAGGACTGACCTGGAAGACGAGCACGCGGAAGCGGCGGCGCGCGAGCAGCCGCGCGTGCTGATGCTGCAGCCGGGCCACCTGCGCGCCCCGCCGCTCCACGCGCTCGCGGACGGCCTGGGCCTGGGCGCTCAGCCCGCGGGCCTGCCGCAGGAGCCCGGCCACCGCGCCGTCCGTGGCCGCCTGGCGGGCGCAGAGGTCGCCCAGGTCGCCGCGCACGCGGCCCACCGAGCCCTCCAGGCCCGCCTGCCGCCGCCCGAGGTCGCGCTGGCCCCGCCGCACGGCGTCCAGCATGCCGGCCAGCTGGTCCAGCAGCGCGAGCACCGTCACGGCGCTCACCTGCGCGGCGCCCACCTGCGCGGAGCCCCAGGGCGCGTCCCCCGGGGCCCCCGGGCGCGGGCGGCGGCTCGGCGTGGGCGGCGCGGGCGCGGGCGCGGGGCCGGGGCTGGCGGGCCTCTCCTGCCACGGGGCGGGCCCCGGGTGCCGGCTGTCCTCGGCGGCGGCCAGGTGCTCCCCCATGGCGGGGGGCGGGGGGCGGGGGGCGGGGGCCCCGGGGTGCGGGCCTCTCGGGCGGCAGCGGGCCTGGAGCGCAGGGCGGGGGCTCAGCCCGGCACCAACTGGCCGGGGCGCGGCGTTCCCGCGGCTCTTAAAGGCCCTGCTCCGGGGCGGGGAGGGATGGGGGGGCGAGGGCCCCGGCCCAGAGCCGCTGGGGCCCCGGAGCATGCACGCCCTTCCTAACCCGCTCCCCTGGCACGGGCCCTTTCCTGCAGGCTCAGCTTTGCTTTCCTAGCGCTCTCTCCCTTCAGAAAAGCGGTTCAGGCCCATATTTCCATCATGACTTCATCCAGAGGCGGAGAAAAACACGCTGGCTTGGCTCAGCTCCACCGCCTCCCGTTGGCTACGGCCAGTAAACTTTTCTCTGGCTGTTGTGCTGCAGATGCAACACAGAGCGCCTGTGCGTGTGCCTGTGCCTGTGTGTGTGCGTGTGTGTGTGTGTGTGAGAGAGAGAGACCTGGCTGCTCTGCTGCAGATGCAACACAGAGCACCTGTGCCTGTGCCTGTGCATGTGCATGCGCGTGTGTGTGAGACCTGGCTGCTGTGCTGCAGATGCAACAGAGTGTTTGTGTGTGTGTGTGTGAGAGAGAGAGACCTGGCTGCTGTGCTACACATGCTACACGGAGCGCCTGTGCCTGTGCATATGCCTATGCGTGTGTCTGTGTGTGTGTGAGAGAGAGAGACCTGTCTGCTGTGCTACAGATACAACACAGAGTGCCTGTGTGTGTGTGCATATGTGTGTGTGAGACCTGGCTGCTGTGCTACAGATGCCACACAGAGCGCCTGTGCATGTGCCTGTATGTGTGTGCATGTGTGTGCGTGTGCATGCGTGTGTGTGTGTGTGTGTGTGTGTGTGTTCCTGGCCACAAGTTCCGGTAACGGAAAGTACCGTTTGCATCTGCCCTGGAAGGACGGATGGGCTGCAGGAGGAAGGGTGTCCCCGCCCGGAGGGGCCAGGTCTACACCGGCACCCGCAGCCCAGCTGGGCTTGTGAGTTTCCAATTTCCAAAGGAACGGAAGGGACCCTGATAAGGACGAGGGAAACAGCCCAAGTCTTACCACTCTTGCAACTGGGAGTGCAAAGCAAATTGAAAGAGCCTGGATTTCAGGAGCGTGAGAGCACGCAATGCTGTCATGGACGGGTCATAGTGTAATACAAGGTGAATTTTTGACTATTATTATTATTTTAGATATAGAGTGTCTTTTGAGAAGTAAAATTGAAAAGGGGAAAAAAAAAAGGAACACGCTCCCCCTCCAAAAAAAAAGTGTAGTCCCTTGAAGAACCTGCCCTGCTGGTTGGGTGTAGCGGGCTCTGCCCCCCATACCTCTCTCTGCGAGTCATTTATTGACACGCGCCCCGAAGTGGACCGCTGCGGGTGGAGCTGGGGTTTCTGGAGGGCTCCTAGTGTTTGACATTTCCAAATTACCTGCTCGGTGAAGTGGCACACCTGTTCCGAAGCACGGCCCTCCCCAGCGGAGCCCGTGGGACGCCGGGCTCCGTCCTAAAATGGCTTCACACGCGTGAATTGGTTCTAAATGCACCCAGGCTCTCGGGGAGTTCGTAGCAGGCCTTCTCTGAGCGGTCCTGAGATGATGAATGCCAGCTCCTGCGGGGTCGGGGAGGGATAACGGAGAAGCACCGTTCTTCAAGGGCAAAAAGCTCCACGCAAGCCAATCAATGGGCAGGTCATTTGTTGTCACATTTATTGAATTTGTGAGTCCCCTGCTCTCTGCTTAGTTCCAGGTTTGGCGAACTATTCAGGGGATATTAGGGAAGCATGATCTGAGACTGCACCTGCTGCTTAGGGAGACAAATTGAAGATATTTACAGAGACCCCTAATTTCCTCAGATCATTGGTACCCCCAAATCCACTCAAAATGAATCTTTTCAAATAGGGACAGTAAAAGTGAAGACATTTGGTCGGGACTTGATCTTTAAACAACATAAGAAAATCGTAAAGTGAATTTACCTTACATTTAACAAAATTTAGTTGGTCAGTGATGTGTTAAATATCAGAACAAAGGATGAATCGAGTGTTGATTTTGAGAAGCATAATTTTCAAACACAATTACACGGTATCATGATACAGTGTCCTTTTACGTTTGACTTCTGTGAGCAAATCATAAAAAGGGTCATTATTGCAAAAATATTTGAGGGCTTCATCAGTTTTCCAAGAGCCTCTCTTCAGTTTTGACATTCAAATCATTCCCTTTTCAAGCACTTATTGTGCCATCATCTACATGGATTTTTCTTCTTCTTCTTCTTCGAATGTTAACTATTCCAGCTGCAGATTCTCATTTGTCAGAGGACTTGTCCATGATTCAAGGGTTTCTTTAACATTACCTTCATCAACTTCATGATTTCTTACGTATTTTGAAAGATTTCCAATTTCACATTATAATCACTTTGCCCTGATTTTGCATTGATTTGCATTGATTTTGCATTGCGTTGTTAGGTACTGAACCATCAGTTAGATGAGTGGAGACACTGGAGACCTGAAGTTGGGTGGGGACGGGGGGAGACAAGCTCGTCGTCAGATAGGGTGAAAGGTTTGCACGTGGGCTTATTTATTTTTTAAAAGTAATTTTGAATGACTCAAGTAACAACCGTTGTCTGTTGCCGCGTAACAAACCGGCCTGAAACCCAGTCAATGAAAACAACAGCAATCAAGTTTTAGGTACTTATGATCCTGTGACCGGCTCGGCAGGGCTCGCTGAGAATGGGTCACCTCTGCTAGGTGTACTCACTGGCCTGTGACGCGTTCCGGGATTGTCCCAATCACGGGTCTGTCTCCTTAGCCGGAGTGAGTAGGCTGCTGGAATTTCTCTCTCCTCTGTCTTCACACTCCAGGGACGCCCCTCTGATCTTCCTAGTAGGGAAGCCAAACTTCTTAACATGCTGCCCCAGGATTCCCAGGGATTGGAAGCAAAAGCTTCAGGATCCCCGGAGGTGAGGCTGTGGAGCTGTCCCCTCGTCACTTCCACCGAGCTTCTTTAGGTCCAGGCAGGCCACAGACCAAGCTCAGAACCAAGGAGGCGGGAAACACACTCTCCCTCTTTCTGCGGGGAGCAGCAGAGTCCCATGAAAAAGGGCAAGCGTCACGGGGGGATTGCTGTAGCCGTCTGCAGAAACCATCTACCTCGACACGAATACGTTCTTCTTTCAAAATATTATTACAAATAAAACTGAAGGCCCTTTCAGTCACCATTTTCATCCCATTCCCTCTCACCTCTTGTCAGAAATAGTGATATTTATGGATTTGGAGTATATCCTTTGGAAATTATATATTTTTTAATTTTTAATTTTTGGAAATTATATCTATATGTGATCCTAAGTGAACAGTTTTGTGGTATGATGTCATTTGCTTTCTTGCACAACGTTATAATCCACAGGCCCGCTGAGGAGCGGTATAGTGAGGATCTCATAAGAGACTGCGACGGAGACTCTAAGGGCATCACGAGTTTGTACGGGCAAAAGAGGCCATAAGAGAAAGCCCTGTTGATGGGTTAGAATCTGAGGTCATCCTGAGCAGCCACACGCACCACCATTTCGCTGACCTAAAATGGAGTCTTATTTCCGTCTGGGAGAAATTAGTGAAATTTGACAATCAACTCCTAGAAGAAAAATTAGTCAGTTTTTAATTGAAAAATTAAATCTACTTATTACGCACTATGTGTTCCTTAGAATCTAGGTAGTAAGGGTTAGACTCGAGACAACGGCAGATACGAGTCTCCTAGAGATTTTTGACCGTGTGAGAGTGACGGGTTTAAGAACTGGTGTGGCAATGAATTAGGTAGGTGGATAAATATTGGGTATGGACCTCTGGGTGTGGTGCTGGAATGGGTCACCACGAGAGCTTTGGTCACAACAGGGTATGGTCGGGGCTCTGAATGCTCCAGCTGCCCACCAGCTGCCTGCTGTGACCAAAGCTCTCTAAATTACATACGCGCAGAGGTCATTCCAGGAAAATCCTACTTTATTACTGGCTAGGGCATTGGTCTCAAACTCTGTTTCCCATTTTGGATCATTAGTAAGGTTTAGTTAATCCTGCGGCATAATTTCTATGCCAGAGGCAGCTCAGTGAGCTTCTTGGTTGTGGATTGGCATTTAAACCCATACAGGAATCCTGAATTCTTGGCCTTACTATTGTGGCAGTGATTGGAGTCCTGGAATGATGATCCCGTTAGAAAAGAAAGCCCTTCTCCTCAATGGCTAAAGAATCAGAAAAGCTAAGCCGGCCACTCCGTGTGTCTTCCCCTTTGAGCCCCGTAGGGGTATTCAGAAGCCTTCCAGAGGTTGAGTTGCCTCTCGAGCGGGAGGTCATGTGGTTCTATTAACCACATGGAAAGAAAGAACATGACTTTTTTTTTTTTTTTTCCCCAAGGAAAGAAGAGGAGAAAAAGAAAACAAAGGAAAAGGAAGGTGTCTTCCAGGAGGAAGAGGAATCTTTTCACCTTTTTATTCTTCTCAGTGAAAACTCTTTCCACCACCCACCGTATACTGGTGAGGGCTCCTTATGTGGTCTCCTGGCTAAGATGCAACTCTCCATTGATCTTTTTTATCAATGAAAGTCTTTTGAGCAGATCAACTGACAGTTGTTTGTTCTGGACTATCTTCTCAAGAATGTAGAGCGAATGGCCTTGGAAAGCAGAGCAGTGGCAGAGGCTGGAGAAGGAGCAGAGGCTACGATTATTTGATGTCCAGGATAATAAAGGTCACGATTCCATCTTGGGCAAAGGTTGGGCGGATTGTCTGCAGCCTTTTATAAAAGATTGGAGTTTCCTAAACTTGGGGTTCTTCCCCCATGATGCCAATCCACAGCCTGTGTGGGACGCACCTCTACCCACCTCTGTGTCACCCCCGTGTGACTTGAGGAGGGGAGGGAAAGGGGACTGATGGGAACGTGAAATTTATTTGCCTGCCGTGCCCTGAGTCATAGTCGTCGTGTCTGAGCCGGGAGTCGAGTGCCTTCTGCCGTGAAACTGGCAGGTTATCTTCTCTATTTGTGGAGGTGAGTGATCACTTGACCGCTCTGCACCGCATCCTGTTGCGGGCTCAGATGAAAGCGAGGGTATGGTTTGCAGAAGGCCTGACAGTCTTACCTTTCCTTTACCCTTTGCCAAGGCAACGGAGAGGAATTGAGTGTCCAGACTCCAGAAATATTCATAGAAATATGAATTAACCAGAAATATTGATATTGAAAAGTACATGATTACACGACCCTCATCTCTCCCAACCAAAGTCCCCATATAACCTATCAGTGATGTCAGAGCGACGTACAGCAGCACATAAGGAGATCCTGTACAAATGAGCCATGACACATGGATAATGTGTACCGTGCCCAGAAGAGGTAGATTCCGCTTCTCTCCCCTGAGCTGCCATTGAGGGAATGCCACAGTTTTTGGAAATTCTAGAGGGGCTTGCATCCTCAAGGACCCCCCCCCCCAGCCCCACCCCACATCTCAGACTCCCATTTCCCGGCGTGCCATTTTGGTAGGACCCCATGCCCGTCTGGTTGTGAGCTAAGCATCACAGAACTTACCCAAAGCATTCGCCAGGGTAGCGAATGTTAATGAAACTTCAGGGTCACAGTCAGGAAGATTTCTGACATCTTACTGTTTCTTCTCTTCCCAGTTTCCGGTCTTCCTGTTTTCTCCCGACCTCTACTTTCTGTTTCATGAAAGGGAATTTTACTCAAATACTGGCTCTTGGGTTTTATCCTCTGCCTCAAAAAGATAGATCATTGTTATTATCATAAAAAATAGTTTCCTATTTTCCTAAGAAGAATTCTGGTGCCAGCTAAGGTTAACTAAAATCTTTTTTCCATCTTGTTTTGTTGTCAAGATCAAGGGCAGGGAGATGACTTGGAACATTGTTTATTCATCATTGATTCAATCAACAAACATGCCCGAGCCACAGGCAGGTACTAGGAATATAAACAGCAAACAAGACACAAAGTCCCTGTTTGTCTGGAGCCTGTGCTCTGAGGTGTGGGAATGGAGACGGATGATAAATAGAAATACAATGTAATGTCAGACAGTGATAAGTGCTGTGAAGACAAGTAAAGCAGAATAAGGGCCGCGGAGAGCATAAGGGCCTCATCCTGGGGTCGTCGGGGCAGCCTTTGCTACAGGGTCATTCAAGCAGAGACACGTTGCAGGAATCCAGGTGAGAGGACAGGGCCTTCCTCTGCAGTGACAGACTGTCCTTAATACAGAGATGATGTCTGGGTGGGCATGCGCACCCCCAGCCTCAGAGGACGCTTCCCGGCAGGTTCTCAGCAGGGCGTCGACGGGTCGGCAAGCTCTGTTGGGTGGACGGAAGCAGAAGTGCTGTGGGCCCTTTGCAAACGCTGCCCTTCAAAGGATGGGCTGGGCGCTCCACTGGCCCCTGCACTTCTCCTCCTTCTCCCCCTTTCAATGGATAGAAGATCCAACATGAAGGCTCTTTCTCCTCTTTTTTGCTCTCTGATAGCTCTCTCCCTGCCTCCCTCCTTCCTTCTCTGTTTCTCTCCATCCCAAGCCCAGGTGATTTCCTCAAAAACAGAACAACGGTCAAGAGCATGGACTCCCAAACCGGACTTCCCAGGCTCAAGTTCCACCAACGTTGTGTGACTTTGGCCAAATTGTGTTTCATTTCTAGGCCCCAGGTTTTAGTATAAAAATGTAGATAATAATAATTCTGATCTTGGGGCACCTGGTCACTCAGTGGTTGAGCATCTGCCTTCGGCCCAGGGCATGACCCTGGGGTTCCGGGATCGAGTCCCGTGTCGGGCTCCCTGCATGGAGCCTGCTTCTCCCTCTGCCTGTGTCTCTGCCCTTCTCTCTCTGTGTCTCTCATGAATAAATAAAATCTTTAAGAAATAATGATAAAAATTCTGATCTTAATGGTACGTTGTCAGAAGGATTAAATAAGTTCCTATTTGTGAAATGCTTGGGTTTGGCCTGTAACATGCGAAACAACCTATGTGTTAAATACATACACGGAATAAATAAAAACTCTCAACGCAACTGTCTAGTTTAGCTTCATGGCTTTGAAGATGTGATATGATTTTTTTTTTCCAAAAATATGTTCAGGTTCTGTGTTGCAAATGCCACGTTCAAAAATAATACTTGAAGAAAAAAAAAAAAACAAAAAACAAAAAAAAAACAAAAGTAATACTTGTTCTGTTGGCCCCAGACTTGCTCATTCACTCGGCCCTTCGTGGCCCAACCCTGCCACGGCCTTCCTACAGAAAAATAAGTCAACGACTTCAAGTGAGTTGCTCCATGTAGTGCTCCACGTAGACTTAGGCTCCCAGACAACGGACACACAAAATATACATCAAGGTTATGACCCTGGAGAAGTTCAGAGTCTTGGGAAAAGCGAGATTAATTTACAAGAAGCAATTAGAAGACAATAGAAGGCAAATACCTAACGGAGCCATGACAGGGGTCCCTTCTCCGTCTCAGGAAACCCCTTCTCCTCACAATCAGTGAGGTGTTTGCTTTTCTCATTACCGAGCCCCAAAGCAAACAGGAAGTGAGGCAAAGAGATTTAAATTAGATCGGGTAACTTAGTACTAATGCTTCTAGAATGAGCTTCTCCTGCATGTTGTCTCAAGGTACTAGACGACCTTGAAAAACAACAGTTGAAGGAAGTGGGCTGGGGTTCCACGGTTGTTTCTGCCCTAACTGCTGTGGGGGGGGGAACACAGTGCTGGGGACGGAGCTGCGAGGAGAGCAGATGAACTTGGGGCTCTCCTCCTTCCTCAGCCAGACAGGCCATCTCCATCTCCCCCCGGTTCCCCTTCTTCCTTCCTGGGCTTCTGCTGCCCTTAATGGAGTCTTCAATCTTCCCCTGGGAAGTGAATTCTAAATTCCCTTCTCACCTGATTCAAGGTTCAATAGGACTCGTTTTTAGTTCGTTGAGGTCTATTTTATGAATTTGTTCCTTGAAGGCTTATGACGAATAATCGAACGTGAGGAAGCCATACGATGTTCTTCCCTGTTTCAGCAAACACGCAGAAATCAAGGGTAACAACAAAACCTTCTTACTCTGTCTTAAAAGGAAGTTATATTAAACTGAAAGCTGTAAAGAAGGAAATTCCAAAACCGTTTTGGTAACCAAGTCTGGTATTTGTCAGGAAATTCTTCTTCATAGATGATTTACATCCTTGTTGCAGAAATATAAGGCCATTTCCTCTCATTCTGTTCTGCTTTCTGAGTTAATAAACAACCACATAATGGATTTCTATAAATTACCTATTAATTATATTCACGTAACTTCTACGTATTCATGTTAAAATTTGGATCCTTGCTAAAACTGAGGCTGAGTCTATATAGAACCCATTGGGAGAAACGCTCTTATCAAAACTATTTTGGCAATGCAACATGTCTTAGCAATAAAATATTTTTTGTCGGGAAGGGTGGTGGCAAGAAATACTTGCCGGGTGGCTTAATAATTAGAAAGTGCTTGAACTATCTTGATTATCTCTGAATGCTAAAAATGTGTGATTCCAAATTCCTATCCCTTCGGGCTCACATTTGTTGGCCTCAAAGAGCTGTTGTCTTAGTTGAAGCCATGGCTCTGTTTTCAGTTGAAAAATAAATACTGAGTGAGCTCCAAATCCAGGTAAGCAGGATAAGTGACAAGCGCAGAGGGAGGAAGTGTTTGGCTGGTGTCCTCATGAGCTTTATTAAAATATATTTTGAGCCTCTCTTTCTAAAAAAATTTAGGCTGTTGCACAGACACAGTCATAATATCAGGCCTGGTTAATGGCAAACATGATGGAATGTATTATAATGCAAAAGGGGCTTTGTGTCTTCAGGCCTCACTTTCCTCATTTGTAAAACTTGTCTGCTGGATTTCTAAAGCCTTTTCTAATGATAAAGTTTTACAATGTATCGAATGCTTTAATACCCTTTTGCAGAGTAATTTTGCCAGCATTGTCTTCGATTCTCAGTTTCAAAAACAATACACACAAACAAACAAACTCATGGGTCTGGGACATCCCCGGTGAGGGGGCTGGTTACTCTGTCCCACAGCCCTGTGTCTTCCAATGGAGGGACATTGTTGCCCCTTCCTCCTCCTGGGGGTGGGAAAGGGCCTGGGTCAGGCCTGGGGTCTCGCTTTGTGGCTTGGAGCACAGGTCCGGTTCCCCCATGCCCACCCCTTTGCCCTCAGAGGTGAGCAGCATTGGGCATCCAGAAGGCTCCCTCCTTGCTCATGAGTCCTCCGGGGTGGGGTACATGGGTCCCAGGTGCTGACCTCTGACCTCTCCTAGCACTCCCAGCTGCCTTCCCTGCCCAGCTTATATCTCAAGTCCAGTGTGCAATGCACTGAGAGCCAAGGGAGGGGAGGGCCATGGCTGTCCCTCATTGCCCAGGCGACCATAGGTCCTCTTCTCCCTCTGCTCCTTTCATGTAATAAAAACCAGCCAAACTAAACAACAACAAAGAAAACAGAAAAATAAAATATGAATAGAAATCAGAAACAAACAAAGCATCCTTTGGTCACTGGATCTCACCTCTGCTGGCAGCCAAGGTGGCTTGACCAAATGTAGCATTTGAGTGGATTGAGTCAAAAGACCTGAACTTGATTTTTGACTCTGACATTAACTAGATGGCATTGAACACCCAACCTTGAGGGACTCGGTTTCCTCCTCGTGTGTAACACGAAGGAATTCAATTCAGTAGCTATTTATTAATGGATTCCTACACTGAAGACCTTTCAATGAGACACAAGGGTGGAGTTGGGCAAAGTACAAAGATAAAGGTGTGGAGAAGCTCTCAACAGGAAGAAAGACAGGGTTAAGCATTGTAATAGAAAAAAGCACCACAAGGCTTTAGGAGCACAGAGGAGGCCTGATGGGCTTTTGAGTTTTCAAGTGTTATGAAAGCTGATGTTCACCTGGGGCTGAGACCCTTTCAATGAAAGGTGTATTTGGTCTGCAGTGTAGACACTGTAACTAGTGTATCGAGTTCACTGCAGCAGCTACTCGGAACCACAATCTACCATGGTGATTAGGCACGTCCGTCTCTCACTGCTAATTGCACTCCTCTGCGGGGTGTAAGAGAAATGAAAACGTGGGAAGATGGAGTTTTTCCACTTCAGGGATTGACCTTTAAAAGAATCAGGGCAGAGAGAGGGTAATGAAGCCAGTAGAGGGAACTGGTGTAAATCTCCCTGACATGAGATTGAACTAATGTAGTTTAAAATGGAAGGAAGCCCAATCTAAATTAGAGAAAAACAAAATCTGAATTATACGATTTTTTAAAAAAAGAAATGCAATTATATTATTGTCAAGTATGTAAGTCGAACTAACGCTGGAAAAACATTTCTAAGTTTAAGTGCCATTAGAGTCCCCTTCTTAATGAACAGAGAAGTCCTGATTCATCAGGAGCACATGCGTATAATTTATGTGCTAACATGTTTAGAAATAAAATGACCAATCAAGCTCTTCACATTTTGTTCACGCTGCTCATTTGTTTAAGGACTCCAACCCCCGCCCGCCCAACCCTGGTATGTAAACCATTCAGAGGTCAACTTGAGTCCAATCTACTTTTGGTTTTAAGAACTTTACGCGTCAGTAGGGTCTGAGCAAATGCTGTCTCACTTTGGTTTCTGTTTACTAGAAACTGTGCGATTTTATTACAATCAGATCTGAAACTGTTATCTCTAAAAAGTTGTTGCTAAAAGAGATATCACAGAGGGAGGCCAGCTGGCTGCTTCAGGCTGTCATATGCCATGGCATAGCGAAGGGCGTGGCTGACGAGCTTCTGGAAGCTCTTCTTGGGCACAAAAACATTGACAGACATTGGAAAGATGGAAGTAAAACAAAATAGTAAGGAGAGTCCCCCACGGAGACTGCTCAAGCTTGGCTATTGGTCAGGAAAGAAGGAGGTCACATCTAGGGCTAAGGAGATGCAGTTTTGAGGGCGTCCTGGAAGGGGAGGCTGTCTGGATGCAGGATCGGCCAGGAGCAAAGAGCAACTGGGCCGTTTTCTCGAAGAGCATCTAAAAATGTAGGAAACTGGCACCCAGCGTGGGGGGGAGGGGTCAGCTTTGAGAGCTCATCACAGCGGGGTTAAAATGGTAGGAACTGTTCTGGACCGAGCTTCCCTTCTGCCTGCCACAGTCTAAAATATCCAATTCTCCGGTTCCCAGGTCCAGAGGCGTGACTTTATCCACTCACTCTTCGATGGCAGTTTCTGGGGGCAAGCGATGCGTGTCGTTCAAACGCACAAGACAGTGATTTACAAGGCATGTGTCTTAATGGAGAGAAAGAGAGCCAGTGGCATATGGTTTCCCTAGTCCTGGCTCACTGTCGTGGAGGTAGCACCTCTTCAGGTGCAAAATTACGGAACAGACGGCAGCTCAGGGAAGTGCTGAAACATAGCAAAGGAAGATGTCAGCTCAGGTCACGATCTCAGGGTTGTGAGACGGAGCCCCAGGTTGGGCTCTGCGCTGGGCGTGGAGCCTGCTTAAGATTCTCTCTCTCCCTCTCCCTCCGCCCCTCCTTCTCCACCCCTCTCTGAAAAATAAAATACACATTAAAAAAAAAAAGTTGATTTTCAGGAATTAGAATGCTCTCTTTATTTATTTATTTTTTAATTTGGCAAAATGAAAATATTGGCAGCCCTCTGACAGTTCCCTATTTTTCCTTCTTTGGAGGGTGATTTATAGTCCATGAAATCCCAAAGGCTGAGAATGACTCGTGTAGAAAACTAAAATGAGATCTGTATACCAGTGGCTTTTTAAACTTTTGATCAAGATGCAGAGAGACACATATTTTTTTTACATGCAGCTCACACATGCTTAAAGGTGTATATATAAATATTTACAATAGAAAGAAAAGTTCCACAAAACAATAATTAACTTTACCTCATGCAATACACCTTTGTCTATTCTAGCTTGATTAAAATGCCAGTTGCAAAAAAAAAAAAAAAAAAAAAAAAGGCCAGTTGTTATTCAACAATTCAATGTTTTACCACCCACAATCTGAGAAACATTGCGCTAGACTCAGAGCCCTCTGGTCCAGGACCTGACTGACCCAACTCCGACAGGTGTTTCCTTTCGGGCTCCCCCTTGGATCCCACCCAGATCACATCCCTCCTGTTGCACACATGTGGCCCACGAAAGGTTGCAATACAATCGACTGAATAAGAACTTTCTTCATGTTACTCGAATCCTTGAATGTCCTTAGGACGTTCTCTTGCCATCTTACTGAGGCTGAGAAATCGTCTCTATCTCTCTTGGAATTAGAGGTCACCTCGGTCTTCTTTTCACAATGTGAAAGCCCACGCTCACAAAATACATCTTAGGGTAGGTTATGCTGCAGACTGACAATTCACATCTCTTTTTAATGGATTCTATGCACCTCAACTGCACAGCATGACGTTTTCGTTACTACCCAGATTCAAGCTTTGGGGAGGACAGCGGGGGTTACCTTACTCCTGTCCTCAAACAGGGACCGGGGGATGTAAGCGAGCCCAGGGGAAAGGAGGAAAGGCAAGTCACACTAATTAAAGAAATGAATAAGTTAAAATTTCCCACTATCATCAGTCTGGCTGTGTACGTCTGCCAGATACGTCTTGTCCTTGTTAGTTTTGGGCTCATAGGCTGGTCCCGGTGCCGCAGTGTGATACGGCTGCGATGTCACAGCAGCTGGGATCAGACCCTTCCTCTGCCGTTTACCGTCACAGGTGGGCCCTGTGATGTCCCATTTTAGGATGAGGGGACTGAGCCCCAGAGAGGTTCAGTGACCTTGGACAAATTTCTTAACCCTCTGAGATTCAGCTATTAAGTGAGAAACACCGAGAATATCTACTCTGTAGGGTTACTATGATGATCCAGTGAGTTCATATATGTAATGTGCTTGGCCTGGCATGTGATAAGCACTTAATACATTTGAGTCAGCATCGCAATGATCATATAGCCAGTGACTTACAGGCCTGGTGTTATAGTTAGTCCTTTGGATTCAAGTCCAACGAGTCACTTACTAGTTGTCTAATATTGAGAAAATTACTCGATCTTTCTAGGCTCTCTATTTCTTCATTAAAAAAATCGTGATGATGATGGCGATGATAATAACAGTAATAATTACTATAGTGTTGTTCAGTGTTTCATTGATTTGATAACATCGCACCTGTCCTTATTACAGAGAACGTCCATAAATACCAGCCAGGTAGCCAAAATTACCAAAGTGTCCCCATTTTGTATGTATTCATTTTAATACAGTTCTAATATATTAATTGAGATTTTGACTTAATCATCAGAGGTCTTGGATAAATCACAGTTTAATAGCTTTTCGTTTCTCTCCTATAAAGGAACAACATTCTATCCCCAAAGAATCAAACAAACATGAAACTTTAAATAAAGTTGAATTCATTCCACTAAGTGTCCTTTTGAACTTCCGTTATGTGCTAAGTACTGAGTCCTATAAAGCAAATTTCTGCCTGGCAAAGGTTGAAGAAGAGCCAAATTTAAAAGGCTACTGTAATTAGAATTTTTGATAACGGCACTTACACTGATTGATGTCTGATAGCACCCATCCTGCCAAGGCTTGTTTCTAAGGCAGATGTACATTTATATTATATTAAGCACCCGTTGAATCAACGGTCTTGTGTGGTAGTGTCTCCCTGTGGCTCTTGGAGTTAATTCTGTGATGACGTGGCCAGCCGAGCTGAGGACCTTCTCCCCGGCTGCTGCATCTGCGGGCAGTGTCTTCCAGTTCATTCTCACAGCTGGCTTTCTCCCCCTCATCGTTCAGAGCCGTCTTCCCTGGCTGCTCTGCCTCATGTGAGTCTCATCCTCCGCCTCTCTCTCCCCTACCACCCCATTGCCTTTTTTCTTTATTCCATTGTACATAAACTAGTTGAGATAATCCCATTTATTTGTGAGCTGCCTAATGCCCATCTCCCCCATCAGATCGAAAGCCCCATGAGAGCAAGGACCTTGTCTATAGTTTTCACTGTGTTATTTTCCTATTTAAATTTAGTAGCTTGAACTAACACACGTTTATTAATTATTATCTCAGTTTCTGTGGGTCCGGAGTTTGTGTGTGGACGGGCTGGATTCTCTGTGCAGAGCTTCACCAGCTTGGCCAAACTGTAAGCTCCTCTGAGACTCAGAGTCTCTTTCAAGTTTATTCACATTGGTAGCAGAATTCAGTTTCTTGTGACTGTGGGACCTACATCCTCCTCGCTCCCTTTTTTTTTCTTTTTGATGACTGTCATCTGGTGAGATGTTCTCAGCTTCTAGAGGTTTCCCTGGGTTCTAGCCATGAGACTTTCCCACAACATGCCAATTTATTTCTCCAAGGTAAGCAGGAGAGTCTCTGAACCCTAGACCTTCTTTTATGAGCTCACCTGATTAGGTCAGACCCACCCAGGATAATTTTTTGATTAACTGGAGTCAGTTGACCTAGGGCACAGAGTTACCTCTTCCAAATCTCCCCACCTTTGTCGATGTAACTTAATCAGTGGAGTAAGATCTCATCATACTCCCATGTGCTGCCCACACTCAAGGGGAGGGGACTATACTGAGTAGGTACACCAGGGGGTGGGAATCCTGGAGGCCAGTTTATAATTCCGCCTACTATACTGTTGTAGTCTCAAGAGCATCTGATATTTAGTAGGTTTTGTTTTGTTTTGTTTGTTTTTGAGAGAGAAAGATCATGAGCAAGCTCATGCGTGCATGGGTAGGTGAGAATTGGGGTGTTGGGCAGTGGGTACAGGGGAGAGAAAATCCTAAGCAGGTTCCACACCCAGCACCGAGCCTGGCCCGGGGCTGGATCTCCTGACCTTGAGATCACGACCTGAGCTGAAGCCAAAAGTCAGACGCTTAACTGACTGAGCCCCCAGGGTGCCCCACTTAGTGGGTATTTCATGCATCTTTGTGAATGAACGAATAAAGAAATGCCAATAAGACAAGTAAGCCAATGAGAAGGGGAAATACACTATTGGCTATATGGTTAGTATCTTATATCGAATTCAAAACAATCACGTGATTTGATTTTCCATTTAGTTCACTTTCCGCACTGAGGGGCTTGGGACCATTCCACACCTTAAAGGGAAATCAATTGACACTTACTGTATTATATTAGCCAAGTTTCTGTAATATAATTTTGATGAATTATTCTGGCCAGCAATCCCATGTAGATGCAATCATCAAACCTAACAAAGCTAGGAGGGCTTGGACCCTGAGGCCCCACATATCACCCGCAAATCAGGAATAATTGAGATTAGCACTTGGCCTTCTGCTGTCTGACATCCCACATTTCATACTGCCCTGCTTCCCCAAAATCAGAGAAAGAGAAGTGTTTTCATTCCTAAGAGAAATGATTTAAAGTCACGCTCAGAAAAAACGTGGTCCTGGGCGCATCCAAGATACCATGTTGTGAAATGACCATCCTCTGGACATGCGGACGGTCCTGTTGCATGAGACATAAAGCCCAGGATGAGGCAGGCCTGGGATAGGATATTAGGCTGCTCAGGCCACCAGAACAGAACGCCACACGGGGCGGCTCAAACAACAGACATTTACTTCCTTGCAGTTCTGGAAGCCAGAAGAATTTGCTGGCGCCATGATCCAGGCGCCAGCAAATTCTGCTTTCTGGTGAGGGCTCTCTTCTGGATTTGCAGACTGCCGCCTTCTCGCTCTGTCTTCCCGCCGTCCTTCGTCAGGTGTGCACTTGGGGAGGGAGGGCCAGGGGCGGCCTCCCCATCCTCTTGCAAGGGCACCCATCGGATCCGGCGAGGCCCCGCCCTTGTGGCCTCCTTTACCAACAGTTACCTCCCTAAGGGCCCCTCTCCGAACGCTGTTGAAGAGGCCGGTGCTTACAGCTTCCACATAGGAATTTCCAGGGGGGGGTGAGGGAGCACCGGTCCAGGGTGATGGACTTCGGTCGGTCATAGGCAGCCTGGGAGGTTCTGGAGAACCGAGGGAGCCCACTCGGCAGAGCGGGTGGGAGCTCAGGTTGCACACGTGGATCACCTGCCTTTGAACTCCGACTCCACCTCTTGCCCGCATCAGGCAAGACTTTTGTGGAGCCTGAGACTCGTACATATAATTTTAGAGGCCCTCTTTAAGACAAAAGACAAAAATTAGGTACAGAGTCTTAGCAGTCTTGGCAGGGGGCCCTGAAGCCTAAACGTCATTAATCTCATAGCAAGTTCACTCCTACCGTCCACACAGCTAAGCAGATTATTAAACCTCTCTCGGAGCCTCACTTTCCTCAAATGGAAATGTAGATAATGAGTATTATATTTAAATCATAGGGATGTTGAGAAGATTAAGTTAAAGTGTGGCTCAGAAGCCTTCCTTGTTAGCTGTTACTGCTGTCACCTCGATTACTAGGGTCACCAGCAGCAGCAGCAGCAGCAGCATGCAGGCCCTTGTCTGACAGGTGAGGAGACCGGCAAACCCTGTTCGGGACTCGCCCTCGGGTGGCCCAGCAGCTGGAAGGCGGCCCGGGAACGCTCCACACTCCTGGTCCCTCCCCTGCCAGGGCTGCACGCAGACGGCCTCCCCTGCTTCCGCTGCTCCAGGGCTCAGCCCTGCAGAGGACATGGGCACCCTGGGCACCCTCACCCCCCAACCCCGTCTACTCCGTGGCTGCGACGGAACAAAACGCCTCTAAACGGCAGGTATTAGCTTGGTTGGACTGAAGCTGTGTTTTCAGGTTTATGTACATCTGAGGGGTAAGGGTTTAGGAAGTAGAAAGCTGTAATCATTAAATCCACATTTTTGTCGCTTTCCATTGGAGGCTAAGTTTCCGTCGCTACGTGGGGCTGAATGAGAGTGAGAAACAAAGCTGTTCCTATGTAATCTCATTTGGGAGTGACTCCCAAGTTCCCACACGTGCAGATTTGTCAGGGACCTTAGATTTTCATGGGAAAGGGCCGAGAAGTCAGTCCCGAGGGCTGTGACCTGCCCTTTGGAAACATGCACTGGATGACAGGACTTGGCTCTGCTCTGTCCCTCATCCAGCCCCACACACGTGAGAATCTTCCCACGTTATCCTGACTCGGGGCCTCAGAGCTGGTTTTAATGCTTCTATTTTATTTTGTTTTATTTTATTTTATTTTTTATTTTATCTTATCATTTTTTTAAAGATTTATTTATTTATTTATTTATTTATTTATTTATTTATTTATTTATGATAGACATAGAGAGAGAGAGAGGCAGAGGCACAGGAGGAGGGAGAAGCAGGCTCCATGCTGGGAGCCTGACGTGGGACTCGATTCCTGGGACTCCAGAATCATGCCCTGGTCCAAAGGCAGGTGCTAAACCACTGAGCCTCCCAGGGATCTCCTTATCTCATTTTATCTTATCTTATCTTATCTTATCTTAGCTCATCTTATCTTATATTATTTCATTTTATCTTTTTCTATTTTTATTTTATCTTACCTTATTTTTCATTTTATTTTATCTTATTTTATTTTATTTCATTTTATCTTATCTTGTTTTATTTTGCTTTATTTTATTTTTTGTTTTATTTTATTTTATCTTGTCTTATTCTTTTTAAAGATTTATTTATTTATTTATGATAGACATAGAGAGAGAGAGGCAGAGACACAGGAGGAGGGAGAAGCAGGCTCCATGCAGGGAGTCCGACGTGGGACTCAATCCCAGGACTCCAGGATCATGCCCTGGGCCAAAGGCAGGTGCTAAACCGCTGAGCCACCCAGGGATCCCCTTATCTTATTTTTTATTTCATTTTATCTTATCTTATTTTATTTTATTATTTTATTTTATCTTATTTTTCATTTTATTTCATTTTATTTCATTTTATCTTATTTTATTTTATTATTTTTTATTTTATTTCATTTTATCTTATTTTATTTTATCTTATGTTTTTAACACATTTAAAATACAGATAATGTTGACTCCAACGTACCTGATTTTTTTTATCCTCCTCAACACAGGTTTCGGTTCGCTCCTCAGGGCTGGGCAGTCTAAGAATACTTGCTATTAAATCCAAAGATGCTGGTCCTTAAAATTAGTACATTTAAAAGATAGGCAATATTTGACTACTGGCTCTAAATCTTTGCCCTCTGTGTTGGACTGGGGAAAAAAAAATACAATAATAAAATCCTGTGGCAAATATTTTTCTCATTTCTCTCATTTTCAAATGTGACACAATTATAGAATTTTTGTGAAACCATCAAAACAAACTACGCCGGAATTTAATAGAGTCTACCGATGTGTAGGACATGGATTAGGTTGGATTTTGTGGCTGTGGTACGGGCTGCAGTAGGCAGGAGTGTTATTTAACCTGTAGTTCTTATTTATGTACAAGTAACAAATAGGGTTTTGGAAGTTCCTAGAGGAAAAATGTCACTTGTTACTTATTTACAAGGAGGTTATAGATATCTTACGGCTTTTAGTATTATCATCATGAATGTGTCTATTAGAAATAACGGTGCTAATGTTATGTGACTAGCAAACCAATGCTAATTTGTGCTTATAGGAGCTTCATGAGGACACTCAGTCCATCTATCAGATCTGCTGTTTCCTGAACAGCCCAGAGTGGGTAGGAAAAGAGAACAATTAGCAGAACTGTAGTGACGGCCAAGCACATCTGCCAAGGGACCTGTCCCCTTCCCCATCCTTCAAGGCAGGCAACTGAGAGGCTGCGGGCCTCTCCCTCTGGGCACCTGCACCTTGCTCACGGCCCACCTGCAGGCCCTCTGCTCTGCTGCCGTCTGGAGCCACATCTTCATCCGTCAGTATCAATCTCCTGTCCTTGTCTGTACTTGGTCCTCAGCATCCTGGGTCCTTGTCTCCCGAGAAACTCTCTCTCTCTCTCTCTCTCTTTTTTTTTTTTTGCCACATTCCATTTAGCAGAGATTCTCGCCGATGTCAGGGCTCAATTTATCTGCCCTCTTCTTCGTTTCACCTTGTAATATCTTGAGTTAAAAGTTATTAAGATGTTAAATTCTTTTCCTTAAAAAAAAATTATTTATTTATTTGAGAGCGATTGAGAGTGCGTGAGCCAGGGGAGAGGCAGGGGCAGAGAGAGAATACAGAGCAGACTCCCACTGAGCACAGAGCTTATCTCGGGGCTCGATCCCAGGACCTCCAGGATCAGATCATGGCTTGAGCTGAAGCCAAGAGTCAGCAGCTTAGCTGCTGGAGCCACCCAGGTGCCCAAGATGTTAAATTCTTACAGACATAAGAGATCACCTGATTATGAAGACTCCCGGTCTTTATTTTGTAAACTCTTTTGTATAATATAGAAAGACATGAAGAGGGACGCCCGGGTGGTTCAGCGGTTGGGCGTCGGCCTTCAGCTCAGGGCCTAATCCTGGGGTCCTGGGATCGAGTCCTGCATCAGGCTCCCCGCAGGGAGCCTGCTTCTCCCTCTACCTGGGTCTCTGCCTCTCTCTCTCTCTCATGAATAAATAAATAAAATCTTTGAAAAAATAAAAAAAAGAGAAAGACATGAAGAATGATATCTTGGCCACTAAAAGATGAAAATGATTTTTAAAAATATGTACATGGATCCAGATGTCACCTTCTGCCAAGATTCTTCATTTGATGCCAATCTCCACGTTAGTCCAAATCCTGATATTTGCCAGCATGAGATGACTTATTTCTTAATATTTATGAGCAGAGCACAGTGTCCAGAAACAGTATCTTTTCACACTTGAACGTAGAAGTCATTCTTACTCATATCATTTATTTAATAAATATATGCTGGGCACTGGTCCAGGGGCTTAGGATAAATCAGTCAACAAGACAGAGTAAAAATCAATCAATCAATCAAATCCCTGCCCTCATGGGGCTTATTTTGCAGTTAACTTATTTAATTAAGAATACATGGGGTACCTGGGGGGTCTCAGCGGTTGAGCACCTGCCTTCCACTCAGATCGTGACCCCGGGGTCCCAGGATCGAGTCCCGTCTCGGGCTCCCTGCATGGAGCCTGCTTCTTTCTCTGCCTGTGTCTCTGCCTCTCTCTCTGTGTCTCTCATGAATAAATAAAAATCTTTAAAAAAAAAAAAGAATACAGGTGGATTTCTATAGTTGCTTGTGTCCTGCAGATATGTCTGCATCTTGCCTTGGAATGCAGCAGTTCGTGTTGGGCAGGAAATGGGGTTGCCTCCCTGCAAAGTGACAGTTAAGTCACAGGCTGACTTTTCCAATAGGACGGGCTTTGGCAGACTTCTCTCGAAATAGGTGTGCAAGAGACCTTTTCCCTGCTTCTCCAGAAAACCAGTGTGACACCCTTCTGTCTCAAGCCAGGCTGTGCCATTGCCTGCGAGATGTTCCAATCCTGGCTCAGGTTTGTGTAAGCCACATGTTGGCAGCTCAGCCAGAGCCACCATGCAGAGCTTTTATCTCTTTTTCCGTTGATGCTACAGAGACATGGTTCATTGTTACATCCAAACCTTGTAACCGCTATTTCACCATTTTCAATGGTAAAAACAAGTTGAGGAGCAGGCTTTAGGTAAAGCGCAGAGGATTGCCATGGCTTGGGAGACTGGGAGATTTGGAAAGTGAATCCTTACGCCTGGATTAAAAGAAGATCATTAACACACATAGAACATGGATCAGCATGGAGTGTGTGTGTGTGTGTGTGTGTGTGTGTGTATCTTAGGAAATAGAGCAAATGTGAGTTGACAGTTGGGAAAAAGTAAGGTATCTCCTGTCTCCAGCAGGAGTGATTTCTCAGATGCTTCATGAACGCACGAAGGTGCCTGGGACTGGATCTTTAAATCTCTGCATTAGCTGAAACAGTTGTAAAATCACGTGGAGACGCTTTACAATCGACTGCAGAGCACGGGAAGCTCCTCTGTGTTGTTGGTTCTGGCAGACACGGGGAATGTGTTGAGCTCGTGAAATGTGCTTTTGATCACCCATGAGCAAAATCTGCCTTCGGTTGCAACCTCCTCCCTTCCGAAGCCTCCCCTCCCCTCCGTAGCCCCGAGTTCGATGCACCAGGAGCACCCTGGGAGGCGCTGGGGGTGGAGGCCGCGATGGCCCCTGCAGAGCCCTGGGCCCGGTGCCCGCCTGGAGCCCGGCGTCCCTGCTCCTGACATCAGAAGCCACTGCCGTCTGCTCTGCGCTGCTGGAGCATCTCTTCCAAGGCAGTTTCCTCTCCTAGCACATCCCAGGGGAGTTTCCCCGAGGGGGTGTGAGGCAACGCCTGGCACTGCGGGAAGATATTCCCGTGTTGGAAGGGCTCCGCGTGACAAGCAGCACATTACATCTGCTGTTTTCCTTATATAGGGCATACTTCACGCTGAATGATACTGGAACACACCCCAGGACTCGGTCTTAACTCCCCTGCAGTCTTGTGCTTCCTCCTCCTTGATGACAGCAGGTCCCGAAACGCTCGGTGACATATGGTCGCCTGTCTGCGAAGTGTGCGGCGCCCAGTGCATTTGCTTTCTGACTCGGAGTACTGTGTTGCATTTGGGGCATCATATTTTTTTCTTTTTAAAGGGGTATTGACGCTGGAACTCGGCCACCAGAAATAGTGTTTATTTTGGAACAAGTTGGTGGGGGGGAATCCCATCCACATGTGCATCACTGGCGACGGCACAGAAGAGCGCTCCCGGAAGCGTGGGACCATTCAGCCTGGAGGGAGCAATTGCTTACCTGTGTGTGGGGGGCTGTGATTCAGATGTTTGAAAGGCAAATTATTTTTTTTTCTTTTCCCATGTAGTTCCAGCCGGCAGGTCTAGAGTCAATATGTGGGATTCACGGGTAAATAGATTTTTGTTCTGTCTAAGGAAGACCTGCTCCGCTTATTAGATGGTGCAATGATGGAACGCGTCCGTGCAAGCGAACGCTGCAGGAGCTTGTAAAGAGAATTTCTGCCCCGAATAAGTGCTTGGGTCAGACCCGTGAAGATTCCTTCCCGTTCAAACACTCCTTAGTGTTTGGAGCCAGAAATTTCGTGTTCAATTTTTCATTTTGACGGACGACTGACAAAAGGCTTGAAAGACCTCTTTTTTTCTTCTTCTTCTTCTTCTTCCTATATCCCTTAATAGGAGGCGATAATTAAGCCAACTAAGAGCCATTCCGTGGCTTTAATAAAGTTGGTTTTGCATCCTCTTTTTTTTTTTTCTTTTCAAGTTATTTTCTTTTTTGGAGTACATAATCCTGTATTAAGGAAAACACAATATCAGCTAAGTATCCTCATTATCGCCTGCACAAGCCCGAGCTTTTGTGCCTTGTTACAGGTGGAGCCAACCTGTGGCTTTTGCCCACTCAGCATCCACTCCCACGTCCTCTGATTTCCCACCTTCTCCACTGTGCGGAGTCTTGGTGTTTCCCTCCGTCAAAGATCCTCTGCTTTTTTCCAGGCAAAGGGGGTGGCGACTGACCCGCGTTGGCCAATCGGACTCTGCCCTGGGAATTTGAATGTTGGCTCCCACGTTCGAGGACCAAGAGCAGTTGGAGCCGATTGTTTTCACCACAGTGCGCTGCGAAGGGAAGCCTTTTAGTTCCTGTTTCCTGCATGCACATGCAGATGGCAAATTGATCTCACAAGTTGCGTGTGTTTGTTATGTAGCCATATTGCTTGATCGTTAAATGAGAAATTTATGTCAAGATTTGGAGTGTGACCTTGCGTGTTTTCAATGAGAAGGGAAAACGGCATATCCACAGTGCGCGCGATTGACTATCTCTAGGGAAGAGGTTTCCAAGGGCTCGTTTAACTAGAGGCCTTAGGGGGTGAGAAATCCTGCTTCCCAAAGTGCCGGAAAGTTAAGGTCAAACGCTGGATGGGTTTCAAGTTCTGAGACAATACCAGCCGATCTCAAAGCTGGTGTTTGTGCGTGCGTGCATATGTGTGTGTACAGACTGGGGAGGAAAGGCAGCTCCTAAAACTTTGCTTTGAAAGATGCCAAAACACTGAGCCACATATTTGTATGGGAAAGATCTGCGTGTTTGGATGAAACCTGTCTCTCTCATAAACACAAGGCACAGAGAGGCCTCCCTCCTCCTGCCCGGCTTTTGAACTTTTGTTCACATCGAGCAGCTTCCCTCACCTTGGCTGTCGGACTTCCCTTTGTAGTGGAATTCACAAGTACAGCGGGTTGGCAAGACGACGATGGAAAGAGCGCGGGCGTGGGACCAGAATCGCCCTTTTCCTGGCCACTCTGAAATATCAGGGTGTCTAGAGCGTGAGTCATCACTTTCTTTTGGAAACTTTTATGACCTTTACAGAGTAGGTCAGATTCCTCCCAGGCTGTGCTTGTTCACACCCCAGTGCACGACAGCAAAAGGGCAAATCCCAGGGAGGCAAAGGCAGATTCATATTTTCTTTTCCTTGCAATCTGTTACACACTATTGTTTTTTGACACACTTTGCTTCACACGGCAGTGGTGATGGTGGAAACTAAGGCCGAGAGCAAGGAGACGCGGGCCTGGTCCACCTCGAGTGACTCCTCAAGGTGAGGTGGGGGCACGCCCCGAGCCCTGCGACGATTAGCCTGGCACCGAAGGGGAGGAAGGTCTCGCTGAGGATTTTGGAAAACTACTTGCTCGGCCCCGCTGGGCTGGATTCGAGGGAGCCGATGGGAGCAGGCCGGGGTCGCATCCTTCGGAGGAGGCCCCACCGGGCGACGGCGCTGTCCACCTAGGGTGGCTCGAGCGTGGAGGGAGCAGCGCTGTCTGTGGACCCAGTGGGGGGGGGGGTAAGGAAGGCAGCTGGGAAAATTCACTGGAAAATCAAGTCCGACTTGAATTTCCAGGGAAGAAGCCACCTGTGTCCTTGCCCCGGTTTTCATTCTCCAGGGATGCTCCATCTTTCAGAGAAGCATTTAGAAATGCTAAACCCTACAACAGTGAAGTTTTCTTATTTAAGACTCACACCTTTAAGGCTTCTGATCATTTTTACTTTAGCAAGTTTCAATGCTGATCTTTCCAAAGTGAATTGTACGCCCTCTTTGCTCTCTTAGCCGATTTAGTTAAGATGATCTAACATTTTCACTTCTTCTGTCGCCGCTCAGGTGCTTGTCCGTCACCTGTCGCAGCCCGGCCCTATAGACCCCCCCCCCCACCCCGTGTCTGATTCGTCAGAGAATCCCCCTGGAGAAGCTCAGGCATCTTGAGGATACACGCGCTGAAGGCAAGTGCATTAGCTGTAGTGACCTGAGCCTGGTTGACAGGTGTTTTAGCTTCTTGGGGACCTTTCCAGGTGTTTCTCAGAGACCCTTCTGGTCCATCCTTGTTTCGCAGTTGCATCCTGGACATTTCAGGTTCCCCGCTGAGTGAACCCAGATAAGCAAGGAGTCCTTGGCTGACTGTTCCCCAAAGCTCAGAAAAGGACCCAAATCCATGTGCTGTCCAGCTGGGAGCTGGAGTCACTCAATCCAGCAGCTTGGGGGCGATGGCCAGGCTGACTTCGGGGGGGTGACTGCAGAGGAGCCGGGGGTGGGGAGCAGGCCGGTCAGGCCCGGGGCGGGGGAGTGGGAGTGGGGGCTGGAAGCACAGGGTCTGGGTGTCACGGGCCACACGCGGGGGAGGCTTTGGCAGCGCGACTGTGACCGTGACAAGGCGGTGGGAATCTGGGGTTTCTGCAAAACTGGGGGTGCCCTGCGCTGTGGAGCTGCATTTGTAATGAACTCAAATGCCCTGGAAGCCTTAGAGCATCTTGATGTTGGGAAGAAGTGCCCCCTGCTCCCCTGCTCTCCATTTTATTTTAGGATAAGGGCCCTAAGCTGTGCCCTAGGATGGGCTCGTACAGGAACCCAGAGCTGGGACTCCAAAGCCAGGGATGATTTTTTCTTATATGATAATTATTTTAAATGTAAAATGCAATTAAAAGGTTTATTATTATTATTATTATTATTATTATTAGAGACAAATCTATTCTAGTTTCTGGGTGTAAAAATCCTGATGTTAGGATTAGACGATTTTTCTGGGGCCTTGGGGGGCTCAGTTGGTTAAGCGCTGCCTTTGGCTCAGGTCATGAGCTCAGGGTCCTGGGGTCAAGCCCTACGTCAGGCTTCTTGCTCAGCCGGGAATCTGCTTCTCTTTCTCTCTCTCTCTCTCTCCCCCTCGGCCCCCCACCCCCAACGCTTGTCCTTTCTCTTTGTCTCAAGTAAATAAGTAAAATCTTTTTTAAAAATTAAAAAATATATATTCTAGGCGATTTTTCACATTGAAGAAAAAAATGGCAATGAACCATCTATGGTATGATGGCAACATGATTCAGGAAAGTTGTCTTTATCTATTTTTATCTATCAGTAGATGGCAGGAGATACCATCAAATCATGATTAAAACGAGGAAGCAAATGATAGAATTCAGTTATTGTTCCTTGTATTACCTGGAAAAATTGGTATCCAGGGTAGTGAGTGTGCTGTTATGTCGGTACCTGGGAAGAGAGAGCATTTTTGAATACGGATTTGAGTTCAATTATTAGTTTCCTGATTAATCCGGCATGATTATCGTTGGTTTAAAACAATAGTCAAATGTTGGAACTAAATTTACCCCCTTTTGAAGAGACACCTGGAGAAATGATTCATCACTCATGTTGCTAAGATTAATTGGGCATCATAATTGTGTTAAGTGGATTCACACACCATGGAAGAGTACAGGAGCTCTTCCTATTTTCTTTTCTGTTCTTTTTTTTTTTTTTTCCTTCAAATAGAAATGAGAGAAAATAGAGCTAGCCAGCTTCAGCGTGGGTTAGGGAAATCCAGCATCCTAAGTGGCTTTGTCCAAGGTTATGCAGATAGAGCACTGCAGTGAAAACAGCGCTAACTAAACACAAGGATGTTTTCCACACGTTCTAATGCACTCCTCCGGTCCCACAGGCTAACGATTTTTCTATCCAAATAGGGGTCATTTTTTTACTTATTAGTTTTTCTGAAGTGCAGGATTCTCTTAGAAGCTGCAGTCCCACGCGTCCCTTATTTGAAGATTACAGGAAGGCGGAAAAGCCTGTGGAATTTTCGAGAACTGAAGTTTTCAGTCTTCAAGTGTCCTGCTTGCTCCCTTTTTATCTACGCTTCACAGTGACATGACTCCGCTCTATGATACAAGCATCTGAATCAGCGACTTTATTTCTTTTTAACTCTTTCATCCTTTGAAACTTACTTCTTGGAGAGTTTTTAATAAAAAAGCTCAATCCATGTATTGATTTTTTTTTTTTCTCTCTCTCACTCTTAGACAACAATTTAACTGAAAACAATCCATAGGTTAGGAAGGGAAACTGCAAGAGCGTTTCATGGGAATCCTGTCTACCATCAATCCTGGTTAATGCCGAGCTGGAGATCATCGTGGGCATGGCAGGTGCCCACGAGGGCGCGTCTCTCTCTCGAGGTGGGGCGGGTGCAGAGAGCGAGCATTCGCTCCTGGGAAACAAAACTGGGACTCAGTTTGCTTTCGAGTCGATCCTATTACTTGTTCTTGTGGGTTTCTTCAATGGGAGGAACTTTTTAGTAAAAAACACATTGTGTCCTCTTTTTTTTTTTTTTAAATCCAAACTGTGACCAGTACCAAAATATCCTGTCAAAGACTATAAAAAACAATCTTTCTAGTCTCTGTGGTATGTCGCCAGAAATTCCCACATTGGTCGATCAATCAGTGTTCCTGAACTTGGCAGTGTCCTGGCTCACCGCTGGAAAGGCTCAGCTGGGTCAGGGTACAGTACCTCCAGGTGTGGGAAAGCGGGCATGGGCACAGAGTAGCCTCAACAGCCCCCTTACAGTGATTTTGTGATTTATTGTACGCTCTGAATCTAATACCCTCTCCTGTTATTCAGTAATGCCCCTTCCATACACCAAAGCGACAATACCTTACATGGTCACCCTATTCCCTAGTTGTCTGCTTCTCCTTTTCCTGTTTTGTGGGTATCGTTATCTACCGAGCTCAACTACGAAGGATGCGTGATATATTCTTATCATATGCTCCTCCGCCTGAGTCTTGTTTGCAACAAAGGATCTTAGACATACTTTCATATTATGAAGTTCTAAATGATGAGTCAGGGTTCAGTGTTAAGTATGCTCTTTTTAATGGAACACGTTTAAAACCGAAGAAATCCATTTCTAACGAGATAATTGTGAAGTTCTGCGACTTGTGGACTAACGTGTTAGCCTGTCGGTTCCTCAGCTGCTGGCCGAAGACAGGGCCCACTAGGTCAGAGGCAGGACATGGACATTAGTAGCCAGGTATTGGTTGGGACTGTCCCAGAGTGGGGGGAAAAGGGCCGGTGACACCTGCACCCATGGTGGGCTGTGTGACAGGATGGGCGAGCCCAGAACACGGCAAACCCAAATCTTTGAAAGTGGGTAGTAAGCCTGTCTGCTCTTGCTCTGGATGGAGAGACTATATATCGCATAGCTGCTCGCCAGACAAACATACTAAAGAAGACAAGTCAAGAATGAAGACAGGCTAAGCCATGAGGGACCCAAGGAGACTTGTCTCCCAACAATAATTGCAGGTCAGTAGGAGGACTGGGAGAGAAACCCGTTTCTGGCAAATTTTACTAGAGGCCGTCACGTACTTTGCTGGCGCTAGGGTCAGTCTTCAGTTTTCCAGATCATCCCAGAAAGCTAGTCTTCTTGCTTTAAGTATATTTCTGTCAATAAATATATAAGTAAGATCTTATTTTTTCCTGATAGTGAGAGTAGTATTTGTGATTACAATCTAATCACTAAGGGACAATCTCTATTAATATACAGGCCTTCTAAATGCCATAATACATAGTATTTTTTTTTATATAAAACTGAGATCATTTTATGTACAATGTAGTATCTTGCTAGTTTGGCTCATTTACATGTTGAAAGCATTACTTCAAGTCATGAAATGTTCCTTTAAATTATGAATTTAAAAATAATTGCATAATATTTTATCGCGGATATACCGACTTCTAAAACTATTCTTTTATTGTCAGAAAATTTGTTACCAAGTACTATTACACCAAATAATCTGGTATATAAATGCCTTTTAATGCCTTTAGCTACATTCCTGTAGGAAGGATTATTGGGTTAAAATGCATAATTTTTTTTGAAGTCCTTGATCTCTCCTACCAAATTACTTTCAAGAAAAGATTACATCAATTTATACACATGGCACAGTGTCTGAGATCACTTTTCTTCCCACATAGTCCTTACAATTGATTTTTTTAATTTTTAAAATCCTTTAGTAAGACAGTTGAAATATGTTTTTTACTTATTATTAGTAAGGAAGAAATATTTTCTTTTATGTTAATTGGTCAATTGTATTCTTTTATGAATTATTTATCCATATTATTCACTCATTATTCTAATAATGTTTTATTATTTTCCTTACTAAAGAAAAACTTTCCCAAAACTCTATATGTAACATTTTGTATACCAGCATTTTGTCAGACATTTCCCCAATATATTATTTTTTTCATATGCTAATGCTAGTTTGAGATATTTGAAAATTAAAAATGATTTATTAAAATCATTTAGATATTTGAACATTAAAAATGATTTATTAAGTGATTTATTAAAATCAAACCCATATGATTTGTTTCTGTTGCTTAGAAAGTCTTGCCTTTTTAGGGGTTAAATATTTACTATATATGTATTTCAGGCATTTTATATATGTTTTACATTTTTACATTTAATTTTTTAAATGTGTATTTCTAAATACAGATGGTCTCCAACTTAACAATAGTTCAAGTTATGATTTTTTGACTCTGGTCAAAAAAGTCATGCATTTAGTAGAAACTACACTTAAAATTTTGAATCTTAGTAGAAACCACACTTAAAATTTTGAATTTTGATCTTTCCCCAGGCTAGCGATATGTGGTAAGACACTGTCTTGAGATGCTGGGCAGGGCGGTGAGCTGCAGCTCCCGTCAGCCACGTGATCACGAGGGTCACCCACGGATACATCTGTAGTCATTCCGCATCCACGCAACAATTTTGTTTTCTGCTTTCAGCACAGTGTTCGGTAAGTTACATGAGATAGTCAATATGTTGCATGAGATATTCAATACTTGATTATAAAAATTGGCTTTGTGTTATCTTGCCCAACTATAGGCAAATGTAGATGTTGGGAGCACGTTTAAGGTGGGTGAGGCTAAGCTCTCATAGTCAGTAGGTTAGATGCATTAAATGCATTTTCGACTTATGATGGGTTTATTGGGATATAACCCTATTGTAAATTGGGAAACATGTACATTTTGATAGGAGGTAAAGAAATTTCCCTCCCTAAAGAGCCAGTTTGCCCAACAGTGAATGAGCTATTCATCACTCAATTATTTGTGGTGTTTTCTTGATCATGTACTAATGCATTTTAGAGTGTATATAAAATTAAATGTTTGAGGTGTATCCTTCCCTCCTTTCACAAATGCATTGTTGAATGACAACCATGCCTTGGATACAGGCTGCATGTTATTGACCTTATCTCTTTAGGATTGGCATAAAATATATGAGAAATCTTTTATTTCATCTATTGATAAGGCGAAATTAAATGACATAATACTTACTGTAACTTCAACATATGTTCCAAAATTTCAACCAAAAATATTTTCCCAAGGTTAAGAAAATATTTGAATGGTAAGGGTAAAATATATCATGTTTTTTTTTCCACAAATCTTCCATTTTTAATTTTTTGAGTCCTTGAGAAGTGAAAACTTACGCTATATTCTTCTAGTGTGAACTAACCCATTTTACTATTCAGGCCCTATTCATTTGGGGAAAATTTGCTTCTCAAGTGGCACACTGCTTTTTTTTTTTGTGATAGTGGCGGAGATAGGGAGGATTTCCTTGGGAAACAGGCAGTGGAGTTGGTGGGGAGGAAGAGAGAAATAGGGAAAGATTAAAATGGTTTCCTTTTTTTTCTTTCAGGGCCAGATAATAATAGGTGGGGCCTGGTTTCCTGCAAAATCAATGGAGGGTGAGTTATTTTGACAGAAATTTGTCATCATATGTTGGCAAATCAAACTCCAATAAAAGAAATATACAAAAAAAAAAAAAAGAAATTTTCCATCCTTCACTGATCATGTGATGCTCCAGATTATAAATATTTAAAGCCAATACACTGCTGGTAATTTATTGGGCAGTATGAAATAATAAAAACAATACAAAAATCTAGAGCTGAAAATACTTGGTCTGGTAAAGCAGAAGGTCTGCATAATTGTTGGATGCTTTCTGACATTTTACCGTTGTAGGTTAGTGCAAGAGAAGAACATGGTACCTAAGTAGAACCTGGGCATTCTCATTTCTTATAAAATTGTCTTCCTCTGTGTTTTCCTACATGAGTTGTGCCTTTTCCCTACAAGAAAAAAAAAAAAAAAAAAAAAAAAACCTCTGGAAAACATTTTTTTTTGTTATCAGTCTAGCACATAGTTTTATTTTGGTTCCATCTTTATGTCCTTTCGAATCTAAACAGTGGATTCTCTACATTCAGACGTTGTTTATGCATATCAACATAAAAATTAATTTTTCACAGAACACAGCAATACGAGGGTCCGTGAAACTCACTCTCAATGAATTTGAGTTATTATTATTATTTTTTCCAGCCAGCGGGTCAGCAGCTACAGGAGCCTATGTCAGGGGAGCAAAACTGGTTCAGAGATGTTGGGGACAGCGGAGTGGCCTATACTCGGACCTTGTAGGGGCTCCTGGGGGCTTCAGGCGGATCAATCCTCATCACACAGGGAGACCAGTGGAGCCAGAGTCCAGGCAAGCACAGACTCTAGACCCAGTTGCCCCAGTCCCATCCTGGGCCTGCCCCTCGCCTTGAAATTTCTGCGTGACCCACTTCACTTCTCTCCCTTTCAGTGTTCTCATTTGTAAGATAGAGAACAATTCTACCCATGAGTGCTGTTATGGGCATTAAATGGGCTCATCTACATAAGGCACTTTGAACTCGGACCAGCTCAGGTCGAGAACTTGACGTAAATGTTGGTCAAGTAAATAAAATACCTCCCCCCCTCCCCCCGAGGGAACAGGCATGAAGGCAGGAGAGGGACAACAGGCACAGGGGCTCTCCAGGGGCTCGTTGGTCCGGAATGGAGGGTTCCAGGATGGGGAAAGGAGAGAAAATGGGTGTTGAGAAGCTTCTGTGGCCCAGAAAGTTTGCATCCCCTTCGCAGAGGGAGATTAAGACCATAATAACGCAAGCGAAGTGACGGGTGTCCATGTGCGGCATGTGAGTGAGAAGAAGCAGGGCAGGGAAGCCGGGGGACAGCGAGGGTGAGACCTGGAACCCACTTCTGTTGTTCTGTTGTTCCTCTGAACTCCAAAATCACTTGTGTGCTTTTGGATCACTTCAGACGCCTTTGGAAAGCGGGCGAGCCATAGATTTACTCACTTAAGGAAATTAAAGACAAGTCCAAGTCATGAATGATTAATTAATTAGTGTTGGGCCAGGCCGGGGCCAACCAGGGCTTGGGTTTAGGGGCGCTGGGGAGACACTAATGCCTGGGCCGTACAAACTCCGTGTACGGCTGTTCGCTTTTAATTTAAATTGAGAGGTTTGCAAAAAATAAAAAATAAAAAATAAAAAATAAATTGAGAGGTTTTCAAAATAACAGGCAACGTGGGAGTGGGCTAGAAGCAGCGAGAGGAGGAGAGGGGGGAACACAAAGAGCTACTTTACCGTTGGGGGGGGGCTCTGGCCTCAGCAGCAAACATCCAGGGACGCGCGGCCTACAGTCCTCGCCCAAAAGGAGTCGCTGATGGAAAGGCTGGTTTCAAGGATAACTTCGGGTACGCGGCGAAAGTACGTTTTTAAATTGAATTTGGAAATTTCCTCAAAGCTGCTTCTTCAAAGACAAATGACTTTCTTACAATATGTCTAGTTACATAAAATCCTGGATGTGAGAGGCTCTGTGAGATAGTAGCGCGTTGTATAGATGTAAGGTGTTATCATCATGGAGTGTGTGTTAGAAAACACGCGGTTAGAAGGGATTATTTTTGCAGACTAAATAGTCAACTACGGGCTGCGTGACAGCACGGGGCGCGGCGTCCTGGCTGATGAGCGGGCCTGCCCCGGGCCGGTCGCTGCTGGAAGGGCACCGCTGGCCGACACCGCAGGGCCTTTTGTTTGGGGTTCTTTCCTTGCTTTCCTATTTTTCAGTGAGTCAAAGCCTTAGTGATGGAGCCTGCTGACAAGGCGAGTCTGGGGGAGAGAACCGGAGGCATGAGGCTTAGGCGGCGAGCACCGGCCAATGCACCGAACTCCCGATGGGCCGGCGTCGTGCCAGGATCCCTCACCTGGGGCGGCAGTCAGGGGCGCAGCCGGGAGCGTGCCACAGCTGCCTGCAACCGGGCACGAGGGGTCCGGAGAGGAGAGGCCTCCATCACTTCGCTTGATGATTCATTCATTCGTGTAACGAGTGCAAGGCGCCTACCCAGCGTCGGGGACCCATCGGAGCGTCATACAAGTGTTAACTCGCTGATCGCCGTCACCACCACATGCGGTCGGTAGGTGCTGTCTGTATTTTCGTGGGAGAGCTTGGAAACTGAGGCACGGGCAGGTAAGTAACCTGCCCAGGGTCACGCAGACTTAGGTGCGGGCAGTGTGGTCGGGGAAGCCGTGCCTCCGGCCACCGTGTCACGCCGTCTCGGGCTCGCTGTGACACGCCTTTCGATTCTGGGCCCGACCTCACGCACAGCCAGATCTGAGGCGATCCTGCCTTCCCCTCCCACCCGGGAGCCCGAAAGTCTTTGAGGTGACCGAGGAAGCAGCGAGCCTCTCTGATTTGGCGGGTGCTCTTCTGACCTACCTTGGAGCATCCAGGCCTGAAGGCATCTTTTGTGATGCCACCGATTCAATCCTAGACTCTTAAATCCTTGTCTGCGGCTCTCAGTGCCAGACAGCATTTCCTCCTGCATAAAATACATCCTTATTCTCATTACATCTCCCCATAAAACTTTCATCAATTTGAAAATTGTAAAATGCATTCCTTTTTTATGCAGACATTTAATCTATGGTTAAATGACAATTGAGCAATATATCCTCCTGCATACTCGAATACCATCCCAACTCTGCAATTTGAAAATAAATTGACAGTCTTAAAATTGGCATCGGTTTTAAGGAAATAAAATATTCTCAGCCACAGACTTTAGAGGATGTTTGTATGCAAAACGAACTACGGGATACACTTTGGCTTGATCAACAGATTCCACTTAAGAGGGTTTCAGACAGAACTACCAGCTTTGCAAATCGGGTTTGAATTTATCTGTGGGCCCAGCCTTGTGTTCCCTTCTTCTGTGCTCGGATGAAGCCAGAACTTTCAACCTCTCCGCCTCTCAACCTCTCACTTTCAGAAACAGTGAAGTTTAAAATATAAAGGTGTTGTTTTTCCTTCACACCCAAATGTCAGAGCAAGATATTCTGATTTCTCTTGATTGGCTCCAGGTGATGTTAAGTGGAATGCAGGAAATTATCAAAATCAATCTGTCTTCAACGGCTTTCTTTGAAATTACAGGATCTGAATCGAAATGTAAACTAAAATTATTTTTATTCTAAGTTCCCTTCCATGATTTTTCTTAGCTCTCCCTCTACCAAGGAATAAGTAAAATAGCTTTTTTTTCTTTTTTTTCTTTTTTTTTTTTTGCCTCTAGAAAGGGGATATGCCTTTAATGTTTTCCAAAGAAACACAGTATTTCTTAAACAAATAGACTCTCGGTTACTGGATTTCTAAAGGCTTTAGTTACTAAATGCTCAAAAAATTAAGAAAGAAAATTTCTGCGCTTCAACCCGTCAGCGTAGTGACTTACACATTAATGAAATGCGGAGCGTGAACTGTAAAGAATCCAGCTAACGCTGGAACAGTAATACGGGACCAACCGTAATGGTGAAAAAATGAAGATATTCAAATGCTGTCATCGGGGGACTTGCAAACACTGGGAGAGCGAGGGTCCTGATCAAGATTCAAATCTAGCCGGAACCGGCATGTTCTATGAAACAAAAGGAAATACTCAAAGGACTCAAAACTATCGCTCCGAAGACGCTCTGTAATGTCTCGCTGCACGAAGGTGGCTGGCCGACCGGGAGACGCCGGCCCAGGAGTGACTCAGTAGGGCAGGCCACACCCCGGGCTCTCTGAATTGGAATCTCATTTTTGGCGAGATTCAGGCGATTGATGCATGCATCAAAGCTTGAAAACTATACGAAGTGTTTTTTGAGGATGGAGTTATATGAATTTTTTTTTTTTTTAATTCTTAAGGGCAGCCCCGGTGGCTCAGCGGTTTAGCGCCGCCTTCAGCCCAGGAGGGCGTGATCCTGGAGACCCAGGATCGAGTCCCACGTCGGGCTCCCTGCATCGAGCCTGCTTCTCCCCCTGCCTGTGTCTCTGCCTCTCTCTCTCTCTCTCCCTGTCTCTCATGAATAAAGAAATAAAATCTTTAAAATAAAAATAAATAAAAAATAAAAATAAATTTAAAAATTCTTAAAAAAAAAAACAATGCCACATCGCAAGAGAGATTCCTCAGCCTTATTTCACGATGGGGCCATCATTTCATAATAGGAAAAGAAAATCTTCATATTCTACTGCTCTGGCAAGATAATGACTGACACTGAATTATTTTTCCTGGAGGAGCAAAGGCAGTTATGGGGGAAGGCATATGGCTCATCATTTTCAGTAACAACAAATGCCGGCTTGACCCGCGCTGTTATTTCTGACACATCACCTTGCATTTCTCTTCCCATTATGCTGGTGGATGCTCTTCCTTCCTTTTTTATTTTTGGGTCAGAGATGGCAACTGACCTGGAGGCTGCTGCAGGCATTTGGAAATACAGTCTTTCTTGTCTGTTCAGCTTGATCCGAGGCTGTGCTGCATACCAGGGTGATTTTAAGAGCTTAACAATTGTGACCTGTTGAGGTACCTGCACCATCAGGAAAAGCAACTGTCGGGGCTCCCGGGTGGCTCAGTCAGTTAGGCGTCTGCGTTTGGTTCGGGTCCTGGGATCGAGCCCTGCGTTGGGCTCCTCGCTCAGCGGAGGTGGGGATCCGCTTCCACTTCTCCTGCTCCCTCTGCCTCAACTGCTATTCCTCTCTCTCAAATAAATAAATCTTTAAAAAAGAAAAGACAAGCACCTCCCCTATGACTCATAACTTGAGAAAGCTGTGCTCAGAGTTGTAGGAAAAATGGAAGTCAGAATGATGTCGAGAGCAGGGAGTGGGGAGGGTGAGGATGCCGGGACCAACCCAGGGGGGCGCGTCCCTAAGTCTCAGGAAGGATGCAGAGCGAATGGCCACCGGTCACTCCCTGCTCCTCCTCGGCTGCCTGGCAGCGCCCACACACCTGCTGTCACACTTTCCTGGACCCACCACCTTGGAGAAGTTATATGCTGAGTCTCCTAGGAACAAAGAAGATGGGGCTTTTAGACCCAAACACCACACTACTACTTTTTTTTTTTAAGATTTATTTATTTATTCATGATAGAGAGAGAGAGAGAAAGAAAGGCAGAGACACAGGCAGAGGGAGAAGCAGGCTCCCTGCAGGGAGCCCGACGTGGGACTCGATCCCGGGTCTCCGGGCTCATGCCCTGGGCCAAAGGCAGGTGCTAAACCGCTGCGCCACCCCGGGATCCCCACATTACTACTGTTTATCGCTCACGTTGGCCAGGGAATTAGGGGAGCACAGTTGGCTTTTTAACCCTGAAGCTTTTTAGCTGCGAATAAGGAAAGCCGCCGCCCGGCAGCGAGGAAGGTCCACTGCGACCGGCTCGGTGCTCTCCGCGGCCTTAGCTGGAAGCCCGTTGCAATCCACTCCTCGCCGGGCGTGGGCGGCCTGGTCCTAGAGCCGGGGCTTCTGTTTTCCAGGGCGGACCCTTGGCTGGAGGTTGATGCTCCAGGGCTGCCTTAGCGGAGAGCGTGTCCTGCACGCCGTGTCTGACCCTCTGGCTCCCACCACTCCGAACGTGAGAACATTCGGAGCTCAGGTACCTTGAGGGAAGCGCCCGATGCTTGTGCAGCTCCTCCCGGCTGGGAACTAACTGTGCGAGCAGGGGTGCTCCCGCGCTGTCCTCCTGGCGGGTCACAGTGCACTCGGAGAGGCGGCCCCTGAGTCCACGTCGCCAGCCGCTCCCAGCGCCTGCCTGCGTGCCTGGCACGTGGCTCGTCTTCTCGTCGACTTGGCTCCGAAGCACTTTGGTACCTTCCTGCCTTTATGTTTCCGTGTTTCTTCCTCCGTCTGGGGGCCTTCAATGCCCCCGTCGCCGTGTCGGAGTGGCCCCTTCCTTGACGTGCCTGTCCTGTCGTCTGTCTGTCCCTGTCTGTCCTCTGCCCCCCTGGGGCTGTCTGAGGCCCTCAAGTGGACACGGGCCTCTGGGCCCTGCAGCCAGCGCGCTGCCTTGGGGCCGCCCGGGGCTCAGGGCTGAGCCTCTGCCTTGGGGTCCCGGGATCGAGTCCTGCATCGGGCTCCCCATAGGGAGCTTGCTTCTCCCTCTGCCTGTGTCTCTGCCTCTCATGCATAAATAAAATCTTTAAAAATAAATAAATAGAATAAAAACCAAGTAAATGGAAATAAATAAATGAAAACCAAGTAACTGTACACGTGGAATGCTGATGAGAAATAAAGAGGAATGATGAGATGCCCGGGTGGCTCAGTGGTTGAGCACCTGTCTTCGGCCCAGGTTGTGACCCTGGGGTCCTGGGATCGAGTCCCGTGTCGGGCTCCCTGCGTGGAGCCTGCTTCTCCCTCTCCCTGTGTCCCTCCTTCTCTGTGTCTCATGAATAAATAAATAAAATCTTTAAAAAAAAAAAAAAGTGACATCTTCCTGGACTGGCAGCCTTGAAGAGTGGGCCGTGTCTGCTGCAGTGTCACCCGTGCCCCCGTAGGCCCCCAGCCCTACGTGAGCCCAGAAGGTGCTCAGGGTTCGGTCAATAAGGATCACCAAATAGACGTGACCGGGGCAGGTCGACTGGACGGGGCGCTACCTGGATGAGAAGTGGGAGCAGACGGCTCTCGAGCCCGTGCAGGGTGCTTTCCCCCCAGATCCGCCCCTGAGGACTCTCGGGTTTGGTACGTCATGTGCAAGGAAGGTGGAAGGGCTTTGCCCTTGGGTGCCATCATTCCGCTTTGGTTCAATGACAGTGCGGGACGGGAACCGTCCATCTGACCCAAGACAAGATGCGTGTGGATCAGGACGGCCGCGGTCCTGCGGGGCCGAGGGCTCGGGCGGGGGCAGCCGGGGAGGACGGGCCTGGGCCGGGGAGCTGCCCACGCCCTCCCGGCCACCTCTCGGCGGGAACCCCTCCTCCCGCAGGACCAAGGACGGAGGGTCGGGGCGGGAGGTCGCATCTGCAAAGACCCGTCTCAGAATCTGGTTTCTCGTAGCACGGATTTTCCGACTCTGCACTTCTGGATTTTCCCTCAAGACTCTGCATTAGAAGTTCACAGCGTCCTTTTTTTCCTTCTTCTTTTTTTTAATGGAGCAGCTGGTCTAATTGGGCAAGTTTTGCTGCGGCGACATTAGGGCTCATTAGGCTCTGTCTTATCGGTGGTGTAGGCGGAGATGTCCACCAAGCGGAGCACCTGGATCCTAAATGAGAAATATAGATCAGCCTTTCACACGATGCAGTGACGGACTTCAGGGTTACCTTTCCAGTGACAAAAGCAGGAGCTTCCATCCGCCGTACGGTTCCCCGTGTGATCAATAAATACACGAGAGACACGCGGGATTTATTTCTTCTGCGGCAACAAACACCATCGTTTTTCTTAATTACCCTTAGGCTTGCCTCTCCCGCCTTCAGGTTCTTTGGAAGTTCCTCTCCGCACTAAGGGGACGTGAGCTCTCTGGTCGTGCTTTGTCACACACGCGGAGAGGTTCTCTCTCCTGTGGCGGTGCCCGTATTTCTTTCTTTTTTTTTTTTTTTTAATTTTTTTAAAATTTATTTATGATAGTCACAGAGAGAGAGAGAGAGAGGCAGAGACACAGGCAGAGGGAGAAGCAGGTTCCATGCTGGGAGCCCGACATGGGACTCGATCCTGGGTCTCCAGGATCACGCCCTGGGCCAAAGGCAGGCGCCAAACCGCTGCGCCACCCAGGGATCCCCGGTGCCCGTATTTCTTGATTAAGCCCCGATCAAGTCAGGGGTTTTGCAGGCTCGTCCCGGCCCTTAAAGGTCAGGGGTGGCCGCAGACAGAGGCGGAGCTCTGGAGCCACTGAGGGTCAGGCCTGCCAGCCGTTCCGACCGGTGACCATGTGGCCTGCTGTTTGTCACGTTCATGGCCTGTCCGTGATGCTGCGATTCCTCCCGGCGCGGCCATTCGTCTTGCTGCCTTTCTCTGAGCAGCCCAACTTGCAGCCACGTGGGAGCGTGCGTACGCCTTTTGGGGCTCATCTCTACAAAGCAGCCATGCAGACCAGCACGGGCCTCCCCCTCCAGCGACTGGGATCACGAATATGGCAAAAGCACTCGTTGGCAGGTGATGGGAAATTCTGACGACCTTGGAGACCATGTGCCCGGGTCGCTCTCCCGTGTTGGGTCCCGGGACCCACTGCAGTTTGCTCCCCCCCACCCCCCCGAGGGCCCCGGCTGCTTCGCTGGAGTGGTCTCTACTGAGGTGTGAGCACCCTCCGGAGCGTTTGCAGAGCCCTCCGCGTGTACTGCAAGGACGCGGGCTCCGGGGGGGTGACGGTGGAGGCCCAAGGCCTGCGGTCCTTCCTCGGTGACAGCCGTCTGGGGGCATTGAGGCGTCGAAAGAGGTGGCAGGAACACCTGTGTCTGCTGGCAGCTCCGCTGTGGCAGTGGGGGCCGCTGAACAGAGGCCGTGGGACGCCCGGTGCCAGCAGGTAGGACTCACGGTGGGGCAGGGGGGTCCTCGGTGGCTGTCGCTCACTTGCCACGTCTCGGCATCTGATGGGGCTTGGGCTTGCACACGGGGCCGGGCGGGGTGGCAGGAGCGCAAACCCAGGTGCACTCCCCTTACCCCAGGAGCTGCACTCCCTTCCTAGGACGTGAGAACTCAGCCTTCGGGACAGGTAGGTCCACCGGTGGTGACAGAGGGGTCCCTAGACACTCTCGCCCCCGAAGAGCCCATCAAGTCCCGCTTCAGCCTTCGGTCTCCCTGGCCACGGCTCTTACCAGGTGGACGATCCCTAGGGGTCCCCAAGGGCCCTGTGGCCTCTCTCCTCTTCCCTCCACTTCCAGCGAAGTGGCCCCTAGGTGTTCGCAGAGGAAGGGAGAGGACATGATGTCATTTGAGCCATTATTAGGGCTAATGTCGGAAGGCTGACAGTTAAAGATGCCAGGATCCTGAGCCCATACCCTAGCGGCTTGGGTCTCACCTCGTGGGTCCCTCTGCCTCCAGACTCTGCACTGCCCAGACTCTGGGGGGTGTTGGGGGCTGGGAAAGGGAACTCAGGAAAAGAAGGAGACATCTGAAGGTCACTCCGGAAAGTAGACATCTGAAGGAAAGATCCCTGGCCTCGGGAGGGGTGTGGCCAGCCGGGGAGGCTGCACGGCGGGCCGAGGGCCAACTGCTCAGGGTGTCTCAGGTTTAGAGGTGCTTGAGGAAGGGGAGGACGAGTAAGTGTCCTGGTCTAAACAGGGATACACCCAGGCCCAAGCCCGGGTGTCAGGCCCAGGCCCAGGTATCAGGCCCAAGCCCGGGTGTCAGGCCCAAGCCCAGGTGTCAGGCCCAAGCCCAGGCGTCAGGCCCAGACCTGGTATCAGGCCCAAGCACGGGTGTCAGGCCCAAGCCCGGGTGTCAGGCCCAAGCCCAGGTGTCAGGCCCAGGCCCAGTATCAGGCCCAAGCCCAGGTGTCAGGCCCAAGCCCAGGTATCAGGCCCAAGCTCAGGTGTCAGGCCCAAGCCCAGGTGTCAGGCCCAAGCCCAGGTATCAGGCCAAAGCTCGGGTGTCAGGCGCAGGCCCAGGTATCAGGCCCAAGCCCGGGTGTCAGGCCCAAGCCCAGTATCAGGCCCAAGCCCAGGCGTCAGGCCCAAGCCGGCTGGCCCATCTGCCAAGGGGCACAAATGTGTGACACAGAGCCTTGGCTTCAAGCCTTGGCGGCAGGGGCAGGAGGTTCGGGTGCTTCCCACCCCTCCCTGGGGTCCATCTGAGCCCTGGTGACCGCCGGCCCCCGGGAGCACTGACCTGGCCCTGACCCTGCCCTTTGTCCCCCCGCAATGTCATTCCTCACCACCTAACCTGAAGTGACGACTCTGGCGGGAGGTTCCCGGGATTGGAAAGGCCGCGGGAAGAAGTGGTGAGAGGTCCAGCTGCTGGCAGAGAGGAGACCTGAGAAGGGTTTGCTTCCCAGTCCCCCGGGGCCTTGCTTTCCTCATCTCAGAAGTGGGGACAATGCCTGGGGCCACCAGCGCCCCTTCCGTTGCGGGTGTCCTGGCCTCTCCCTTGTTTCCTTTAGTCTTTTCTTGGGCTTTCCCTTCATCTCATCTCTGGCTGATTACGTAGCCCGTCCTCGCGGATTCCCGGGGGTTCTTGACCACTCGACGTAAAGAGCAGCGATGCGGCGAGAGAGGAAAGCAAACGGAGCGCCCACCAGGGACCCTCAGGCCTAACCGCCAACGCCGCTGTCGTCCCAGCAGCTCGAGCCCCACGCGGCGCCCTGAGGGGACGCAGGGTCCGGCAGGAGCTTGGCCACTGGTTAGCGATGTGACTGTGGACAGATCGTGCACCCTGGCTCCGTCTCCTCATCAGCACGGTAAATGGGTTGACCCTCCTTATCTTCCCGGTCGTTTCCGACTCCAGAATTTTAAAAGGCCCGTGATTGCAAGCCAGAAACTCAAGTATGGGGCGGGGGTGACGGCGTGGGTAAGTGCCAGCTGATTAGGGAAATGGTGTAGGATTTATCTTCTACATTGGCTTTCGCGATAATAAACGACGGAGTGAAGACACCGAGAAGGTAGATGCAGCCCCCGTGAGTGTTCACGGAAGCAGAGCTCATTTTAAACGATGGCTTCTGGAAATGACCTTTCATTCCGTGCCCTTGTATTGCTGTGATGGAGGCCACGGAATGGAGGCCCGGCCTCCACACTGGCTCCATTCGATTGGGCTGCCCTCGCGGCAGCGGACGTCGCAGGGGGAACACCACGCCGGCGGGGAGCCGGAGCCGGGCCGGGCCCGGCGGACACAGCGCGCCTCCTGCCGCTCAGCTCTCCCTTAAAGGCCGTGTTTAGAACCGTCTTCAGCTAATTCAACAGCTCGGCACCCCCGGTAGGGAGGATGTCAACCGTCAACCTGAGTTCTTTTTTTTTTTTTTTGCTTATCAGATATGATGGGACAAGATGACATTAACACGATGGAAAGCAATGATCCAGGTTGCATATTTAGCAATAAAAATCAAGCCAATCTTTAAGGAGCTTAGGAGTTGCTTAGATTGATTTACTGCAACCATGGGATTTAACAAAAAAAAAAGGTAATTGCCACAGACAGTTGACCAGGATAAACCCAGATACTGCCCATGGTCGTCTTTGAAGCTGATACATCACAGTCTTCTGTGACATCACAGTCTCCTGATTTGGAGTCGAATCTCATGAAGGGAAAAGCGCTCTACAGCGACTAGGGCTCATTCGATGGTTTCCGCCCCGAGTTGACACAGGCCTGCTGATCTCTAGGTGCAACGGAGTCACGTAATCATTAAGATCCTGGATTTCGTGGGCTCTCACTAGCACCTGCTCACGCCGCAGGCTGCGCTGCTCTGGAATGGCAGTCGCAGGGCTTTCCACCTGCCGGGCGACAGGCCCCGGGTGCTGGCTCTCCAGCAGCTGGTGGCCCAACCGCAAGGCAGTCGGAGGCAAGCGGGGATGGGACCCCCCTCCCAGTCGCTTAGTTTTGTATGAAGGGGGGCTGCTGCTATCTTTATTTAAATGGAGTTTCATGAAATGGGACATGGGGTTTTCCCGGGAGTCCTCCCTCCTCCAGGGTGTCGGGCGGCAATGGGAAGAGGCCGGGGCCACCACGTGGGGCCTCTTGTCAGCAACTGAGTCATTGTTTGGGGGCAACTTTGATTCTCTTAGGATGGCTTTCTCTGGAAAGTTCTTCATCCCCTGGAGTGAATAGATTTCTGCCAGGTCCTCCTTACCACCGTCCCTGGGATGGCCGGCAGACTTTCCTGAAATGCCGTAGCCACGTAGGCTTACGTTGGGATCCTTGACACTGCTCCTTCGACAAACACTTTTGGAGCATATTTTTACATGGGAAAGATCTTCGTTCTCCTTTATTCTTCTCTAAAGAGATTTTTTTTTTCCTTTGGAAGATTGGCTCAAATGGAAGAATTGACATTTAGGGCTCTTCTGAACCGAGACCATGAAGCCATTTTCAAATAAAACACAATTAGTAGAGAAGGGATGTGCTTTTGGAATACGGGCTTGTCCTGCCAGCATATTTATATACAAGAAGGCGGTTATCGAACAACTTTGATTTAACCAGCTGATCCGGCATCTTTGTAGAGAAACAGAAATAATTAGGGACGCCTGGGAGGCTCAGCGGTTGAGCATCTGCCCTTGGCTCAGGGCATGACCCCGGGGTCCCGGGATCGAGTCCCGCATCAGGCTCCCTGCATGGAGCCTGCTTCTCCCTCTGCCTGGGTCTCTGCCTCTCTCTCTGGGTCTCTCATGAATAAATAAATAAAATCTTAAAAAAATAATTAGAAAAGTGCGGGAGTATTTAAAAGTATTTATTTATATTAAAATATAATCTTTCTCCTCCGTGTTCGAGTGGTTCTGTGTCTGTACAGGGAAAGCACATTTTGGTTGTTTTAGAACCAGCCAGCATTTTTATCGAGGCTTTCCTTAGAATCAGAACATTATTTCAGCGACTCGCTTTCCATGTATATTCCGGTACAAAATCATTTTAGTGCGTTGCATATAATCACATTTGCATGAATGGAGTGTGCGACAATATTGACTCCTGCATGCATGTTGCTATTACAGTTACCTGCATTTAAAAAGACCTTTGTACTCACAGCCTTTCCTAAATTGCCTATTAATATTAATGGACTACAATATTGATTTAGACATGGCGAGGCCCTGACATGTTTTATGTAATTGTTCATATGACATTCTCAGTTTCAATAGAGAGTGCCTCTTGTCTAATTGTGCTTCCGCAATATAGGGGAGTCCTCCACATTCACGGCAAAACACGGCTGCCCTTCACGGTCGGAAATGACAATACTGGCGAGGCTGCGTAGGATCGTACTCACCAGATCGATACGTGATCAATAGTTCGCTGCACGCGGAACGGGAGATACTGAAGTCCCTACTGCAGAGTCTCGCGTTGTAATTTCGTCTCCGAGTTGGGGGCTCAAGCATATGGCCTCCAGTGGCGGACTGAGGAATTGTCTACTTGAGATGTGTGTGTACATACAGCACCTTGGCTTCTCATTTCATCAAAACTTTGTTTAAACGGATGTGTGCTGCCTCCCGATTGCTTTGGCGTCACGCGGCCTACGGGAAATGTGCTTCTCCCTTTTCGTCCGCCCCATTTCGGTTTGGCTCTAAGCTGCTTGGGCTTATTTGTCCTTCCAACACGTCCAGCTTCGTCAAGGCGTATTGGAGGGCGCCGCCACCTTCCCGCGTCCAGGCTGCTGGGGCCCCTTCCACAACCAGGCGCTGAGCTGTGCCCTGGGGATGCCCAGATGAAGGAGCCTCTTGCAGGTCAGCGAGGGAGACAGGAGAAGGCCTCTGTTGCTCTTGCCTGCCCAGCCCATACCCTCAAATCTATTTTTTTGGCCCTGTTTTGCTTTGGGGAACAACTCCTCCTTGTAGATGCAGCCAAACTAGGATTGTCCGTCAAGACCAAGGGAGAGGCCTCCATCCAACTTATAACCGACCTAAGACTCCGGGAGGCAAGGAATCCTGAGCAGAGGGACTAAAGACTTGGAGATGGTTGTAGGTCGTTCCTCCTGGTTCTGGTGCCCCGAGATAGCCTCCGTTGGGTCCCGGTACCACAGTAGCTGTGTGGCTCAGGGCTGTGCCCTGTGTCAGCTGGATGGCCAGCCTCTCCTTACACTGCGAGTTCCCCTGCCTCCTTCTAATCATTTCCCTTCTAGATTCGGTGGGCAGTGGTTGGCCCTTGCTGCTGTATCACCAGAGAGCTATTCAACAGTGTAAAAATTGGTGAAATGCCGTAATTCGGACCAGTCGGTTGTCTAGAAAATGCAAAACATCTCTTTGACTCTTAGGACAGTTTTCTGGAGAAACAGCACGTGCAGTTGTTGTTCGGGTAGGTTCGGGTTTCCGCTCACAGAAGACTTAGTTTTTGTTACTTGCGGCCACGGTGCAACAAAGACTTGCTTGTTGCCTTTCTTATTTTGGGATTTGTTATATCCATCCATAGTGCGCAGTAGGGCGTTGTAAGGGGGAACCTTAAATCTCACAGTGGTTTGTGGCAGCAGGAAACAAAAGAAGTATAGGGAGTAAATAATTACACTGCAGGAACAATCAACGTTTTGAAGTCTCTCTAGTCGTGAATTCAATCTCAAACATTTTCAAACTTTGTAGATGGAAACAATCTTTTTCAGAAGCGCTTACGGATTTGAGAATGGAAGCTAATTTTCATGACTAGACAACAAAAACGGGCCACCCCGGAAGATGTACTTTTTGATCTCAGTGAATTTAGGACAACACTCTTTATGAATGTTGCCAAACAATTACATTAAAGTTTTTTACTATGGAAACATCTAAATGCACGGATAAATAGAAAGAATAGTACAGTAAACTCCTATGTACTTACTAGTTTGCTTCGACAAGTATTAACTCACGGCCAATTTTAGTTCTGTTTTCCCCATTGAAGTAGGGAAGTGCCCTTCTCCATTTATTTTGGAGCAAATCCAATATATTTTATTAATTCATCTCTACATATTTCAAAACGTATCCACAAAACAAGAATTTTCTTTCTCTCTCTTAAACACACCACAGGTAATGATCAAATCTAAGAATGGTCAATGACCATCCCTCTGCATCATCGATCTGCCCTCTATATCCTTCCGTCCTGCCTGGTCTTCCAAGGGAAATGCCTTCCCATCTAAGTCACATCGTCTCAGCCTCCTCCGATTTCAGCCTCAGGGTTGCACCGGAGCTCAGACTCCTGCCCCCTGGCAGTCTTCCTCTAAGCCCAAGTTCCATGTCCTTCTCCACCAAAGGGGCCAACACACCACAGGATGCATAATGCAGCCCCAGGGTGCGGGTAGTAACAACCCCGGGATGACACACACCAAGAGTCAGTACAGGAGCAGGAGTCTGTGGCCTTAGGATTCAACCTCTCGTCCTACAAGAAAACGATTCTCGGCGACCTGCCATGGGCTTCTCAGAGGCCCTGGTGGGAATCAGCCCCCACGTGTAGGCCACCCCCCTAATGTACCTTCCTATCAGCTTTTCTTCCTTCCCAGTAATGCTTCCCTGTTCCCACGATTCTGTTTTCTGGAGTGACATCTCAAGCCCTTGGGGAATGCAAACTATGTTATCCCATCCTTTTTTTTTTTTTTTTTAAGCATAGCTTCAATCCAGATCCAAATAACATTGCAATTGGTTATGTCTCATAATTCTTTTTTTTTTAAATTGTGGTAAGATATACATAACATAAAGTTTACCATCTTAACTATAGAAAGAGAGCATGCACTCGTGCTCCAGGGCTCACGAGTGGGGGGAGGAGCAGAGAGCGAGAATCTTCAACCAAACTCCTGGGGGAGCACAGAGACTGATGCGGGGCTTCATCCCGCCACCCATGAGATCACAACCGGAGGTGAAACCAAGAGTCCTATGATTGACTGAGCCACCCAGAGGACCCACCTTAGCCATTTTTTAAAAAATTTTTATTTATTTATGATAGTCATAGAGAGAGAGAGAGAGAGAGAGGCAGAGACACAGGCAGAGGGAGAAGCAGGCTCCATGCCCCAGGAGCCCGACGTGGGATTCAATCCCGGGTCCCCAGGATTGCACCCTGGGCCAAAGGCAGATGCTAAACCGCTGCGCCACCCAGGGATCCCACCTTAGCCATTTTTAAGTGTACAGTTTAGTGGTGTTAAGGACATTCAAAGTATGCAACCATCACCACCATCCTTCTCCAAAACTCATCTCATCTTGCATAACTGAGACTCTATACTCATTAAACACCAATTCCCCATTCCTCCCTCCTCGCTGGTCCTGGCAACCCCATTCTACTCTATGTCTCTATGAGTTTGACTACCCTGGGTACCCCACATAGGTAGATCATGTTTGCTTTTATTTTTTTGTAATTGGCTTATTTCACTTAGCATAATGTCCTCAAGTTTCATTCACCTTATAACATGTGTCAGGACCTTCTTCCTTTTTAAAAGGTGAATACCATTCCATTGCGTGTATATGTTGCATTTTATTTATCCATCCACTAATTGATGGAAACTTGAATTGCCACTTCGATTGGCTATAATGGATAATGCCGCTGTGAATACGGTGTACAAATATTTATTAAAGATCTTGCCTTCAGTTCCCTTAGTTACATACCAGAAAATGGAATTACTGGATAATATGGTAATTCCATTTTATATTCCCATCAACAACGCACAAGAGTTCCAATTTCTTCATATCCTCACCAATGTATGTTATTTCCTGTTTTTTTTTAAGATAATCAATACAATTTTATTTTTAAAATCCGAAATGAAAAATCGCACAAGATCAGGACATTTGAAATACTGGGTTCCAAGAGCTCGTGGGAACAGAGGGGGTCAGGTCTGCTGGGCGGCGTCGATGTCTATACCAAAGTGTATGTGTGTGTGTGTTGTAATAGCCATCCTAACGGGTTTGTTTTAATTCTCTTCTAATCAACCCATTTCTTTTCCATCTCTCTGTCTCTAGCTGTCTTCTTCTCATTTTTTTTAAAGAAATAAGATGGTACAGTATTTCCATAACCAGGGTTTTTTTTTTTTTAACTGCATGCCTATACTGCTGATTTATAATGGAAGGGTTGTTTTAAAAAGACTCAGGAACTTGACTCAATCAACTTGAGTGGGTTGTCACTGGCTAAATTTGGACTAATTTGTGCATGAATAAAGATAACTGTTGTGATGAATTAAAACATATCAAATATATTTAAAGAAATGATTTCATAATGACAGTAAAATAAAAAAGAAAGAAAAATCCATCAGTCTTCTTTGAGGATGGTATCATTATTTTGAAAGCTGGTAAGTAAATTAATAGAATCCAGCTTTTGTTCTGATTTTCCTATACTAACTGAGGTAACTAAATTATTAACGAGATGGTTTCTCTTTACAAAGTATTCCAGTTAATAAATAAAGACAAAAAATAAGACTAGAGGAACATTTTGCAACTCCTCCTGCCCTGATGGAGCGGGGCATTGGGCATCATCGTCTGCTACCATCATAAAGTGGACAGCGACCAGACATTTACGTGCCTCCCAGTGGAAGTTCACGGCATCACGTTTGAAATATTCTTGCCAAAAAAAATAAAACCCGAGGCTCATTAAGCCTGTCGATTTACTTGCCAATTTACAAGAAATTCAAGTCAAAGGGAACAGTTGTGCTTAAAACTTGTTTTATGTAATTAATTTTGGAAACATAACAGACACTGGAACTGTGAACGAATGCATATCCATTGTGCAAAGTAAGCCTAGACTTCTGCAGAAATTCCACACAGAAGCACAAAAATGTTCGCCTGGTTCAATTTTTTTTTTTTTAATCTTAGGAAGGGGTTAATCTTAGTGGCAAAGGAGACTTTTTTAAAAAAAAACGCTGGCACTTAACATGATGCCTATTATTTCTCTTGACATCCTATCTTCTTATCTTGCTCTTGGTTTTGTGGAATAAGATGAAAGAAAATTGCTAGTGCTCTACAGCACTGTGTGCCTGGTTTTAGTAATCTCAGCTTTGATTCTGATATTTTAAATGTTTTCCTCCGTGAAAAAGGTCTGAGACTCAAATAAGGGGCCAATGGTGTGAGGGGCAGTTAAATTGGATCCTATAGTGTTCAGTTCCCTGACTACAGGAATAATCCTATTAATAATCTTGTCTTCTGACCTTATATAGTCTGGATCCTTTGTTCTCTATCTGTTGAATACACACATCTTTCAGGGAACAGTGAAAATCTGAGAATTTTGAAATGCCAACTTAAAAGTGATTTGCTTTACTTAGAAACCAAGAATGGATTGTAAGAGTTATCCCCTATGTCAAGTCCAGGAATATTTGGATATTATTGGCTTTAATGATTGATACAGAATCCTTTTTTTTTTTTTTTTTTTGTATGGGAGCAAGCTGCAAAAGGCATGATGACTTATAATGAATCCTCATTTGAAGGTGAGTTATTTACTGCCTGTTTCAAATCTATTCATGATTAATACTTATTGCTAAAGATGGACCGTGTGCTGTCCTTTCGGTCTTTCAAACATTTAACAGTTATCCATTAAAGAAGTGTTGAGTGCCAACGATGTACCAGGAACTACACCAGGTCATGGGACTTTAGCAGTGAACAAGACGTACACATTTTCTTCTCTCTAGAAACTTATAGTTTAGTGGGTTTTCCAAGGAAGCACACGCCGAGATGGATGTAGAAGGGGAAGGGATTGTTGAAAGCACTTGTCACGGGTCATGGAGGAGGCGTGGGAGTCGAGGAGGGCAGCCTCAGGACGTGAGCGGGTCTGACAATGTTGCAGGAAGAGGGGACAAGGTGGGAAGAACCTCAACCTACAGCGTGGCTCTTAAAAAAATCTCAGCTAGGCTGATGGGGAGCACTGAGCAAAGCTTACTTGTCAAAGGAGTCACATTGGCCAAGGGTGGCCCAGCTGTGATCCCGCTGCTGTGTTCGAGCGTTGGCTTAGAGCGACCCTGGCAAAGTATGGCCTTGGTGTGAGTGCCAGTGTGGATCCAATAGGTATGGGGGCTACGGGCTGCCAGCTGACTGGGCAAGTTCTTTCCTGAAGGCCGATCTAACGGGCGCTGTCGCCACGGTGAAGGCCATCCCTGGACACATGGGCAGGAGGATGAGGCCTATTGCTACAGGGATACCGTGGAGGGCATTTGGTGGTGTAGAGAGGAAATCTATCGGCAGTCGCTAACCTTCCCCCGCTCTGTGTCCCAGGGAGGAGAGGTCACCCAGCCTCCTCGTCTGGTCCTTTCCGACTGGCTTAGCAGGTGGTAGGCACCAGCGAGGCCGGTGAGCACAGGGGCTTCTCTCCTTCTCTATGTGCCTCTCCTGGTCTCTCCTCTGGGTGATCTGCTCCTTTCAGAAAGACTTTTTAAAAAGTCTCCCTTTGCCACTAAGATTAACCCCTTCCTAAGATTAAAAAAAAAAAAAAAAAAAAAATTTGAACCAGGCGAACATTTTTGTGCTTCTGTGTGGAATTTCTGCAGAAGTCTAGGCTTACTTTGCACAATGGATATGCATTCATTCACTGTTCCAGTGTCTGTTACGTTTCCAAAATTAATTACATAAAACAAGTTTTAAGCACAACCGTTCCCTTTGACTTGAATTTCTTGTAAATTGGCAAGTAAATCGACAGGCTTAATGCGCCTCAGGTTTTATTTTTTTGCCCCAGCTTCCTCCGAACAGCCACGGTCCCTGGGATGCTGCTTGTTCTCATGGTCCCGCTACTCCACGGAGACCACAGCAGCTTCCCACTGCTCTGACTTCTGTTGCTCATCTCTTGCCTCACTCTTCCCTATTTGGCCTCTCAGGTTTTTCCCACCTTTGCAACTGGTTCTTTGCATCACAACCGCTTTGTTTGAAATACCTAGGGAGCCCTGACTTATTTCCTAGGGATGCCCTGACTGGCGGGCGTAGCCTGAAGAGGTCACAGAGATTTCCCTAAGGGAGTGACAGTTCAGCTAAAACCTAAGGGACGAGAGGGAACTGTCCAAAATGGGCTGATTGTAGTGTGGCGGTTGGCACCGTCCTTGTACATTATCTTTTATTTCAGGTGATTTGTTAGTTTTCAAACAGCACAGGGGCTAAGTACAGATTTTGGAGCCTGAGTGCTTGAGTGCAAATCACAGCATCTGCTACTTCCTGGAGAGGTGACCTCAGGCATGTTACTGAGTTCCCTGTGCTTCAGTGTCCTCTTTCGTAAAATAATAAAAACATCGCCCTCGTGGAAGCTATGAGAAGTCAATAGGTTAATACGTGTAGACGACTTCACGTTTGATATATTTTCTCCCATGAAGAGCAGGACTTGGTGGAGCTTTCCTGGGCTGACATGCTCTCTGAGCCCTCAGGAGAAGAATCCTGCAAATAAGGCTAGGTACTGCTTCATTTTCAAGCAGAATCTACTGTTTGAGGGGGAAAAGTCTGAGGGCAGCCTGATTTTTTGTTACTTATTCTGGGTTACCTTCTGTTTCCGCCGGAGTTCTTGTGGGCTTCTTTCTCATCCTAGAAATTTGATGACGTAGGGGGGATACGTCAAGGTGCTGGTCACTTTCTGTTTTGATTGACATCCAGCTACGTCCTATCATTTTGCGGGTTTATTTATTTATTTTTTTTGCTTTTGGTAGGGTTTTTTTCCCCCTATTATTTATTGACACAATGTTCTATCCTGTCACATTGGTCTAGGGGAAGTCAACATTCTCCTTTCAATTTATAAATTGACTCAGTCTGTTCATTTGACATGAAAAGCAGTGGCCCGTATGGCCAAGCTGATGATTATGGAACAGCCCATCAGCAAGGCCACCTCTGAAGATGGTTTTATTGTTCTCTGGATAGTTAATGGCCTACCTGTGTAGACCGTGTCTACATGGCTGACCAGGACCGTGTCATCCCGCTGCTGGCCGTGCGGTTGGTTGGAAAGCTCCTTCTGCTCCCCCAGGTGATCATCTGTCCTCGGCCTTCTCCTGTCCTGTCTCCATTTGGAGTAGCCAAGGGTTTCACTTACACCCACTATGAGGCATTATTCAGTGATAAACATGGTTCTGGGCTGTGGCCAATTATGAGCCATAAATATCTGTACATATTGGAAAAATAATCAAAACTTAATGGGGCAAAGACTCCAAGGTGTTGATTTCTGCACCGAAGGCCCAGTTGGTCCCGACTCTTCCCTGGCCGCCCCTGAAGTCCAGGCCGGAGAGCCACCCCACAAGACACGTCTTGGGAACCAACATCACAATCCAGGACAACCTGCACTTGTCACGGAGCAGCGACATGGTAGGTAAGACCGTAGACTCCAAAAAAGAGATGAACGAGGCTCAGGTCTCTCTTCTCCCTTCTCCTGACTGGGTGATCTTTGACCAATCAATGACTCCTGCCAAACTTAAGGTCCCTAATCAGTTAAAAGCACGATGGTAACAATACTCTCCTCATAGGGTTGTGGTGATTATTAAGTCAAATAATGTTTGTTTGGTCTCTGATACATAGAAAATATTCAATATACCAAAGTTGTTATCGCCATTTTGATTTTTCACTAGTCAATACCTAATCAGTATCACATATTTTGCTACTGCATCTTTCTTATTTTTATCTAATAAGCACACTTATTTGAAGATGAAAAAAAAAGGGGGGGAGGATTTCTACTCTCCTATTTGGCTCCTGAGGAAAACAACCCACAATCTGGCCAAGAGGATCAACGAACTGGGCATTGGAGCCAGCATTCGTTTTTTAGCAAGAATAAACTGGAGGAGAATGCTGGAAGCTTAAAGCCCTATTTCTTAAATGACTTTGGACTGAGGTATTCTATTTTCCCCTCCAGGAAGATCAATTATCTAGACGTCAGATTTCTGCTGCTTGCTCTTTTATTTTATCCTTTTCCTCTGACTTTTTTGTTCCTTTTTCCTTTACCTTTACTTTCTGAGAGAACACGTTAAATCTTTCTCCAAATCCCGGATATTTTTTCTTCTAGTGTAATTGACATCTAACTGACATTCAGCACTGTGCAAGCTAATGGCATACATCATACTTACATAAATTACATGTATTCTGAAGCAATTACCACAATAAGTTTAGTAAATATCCATCTCCTCATATAGTTATCAAAAGAAAAAAAATAATTTTTACTTTACTTTTTACCTTTTAATGATGAGAATTTTAGGATCTACTCTCTAAGGACCTTTCAAATATCCCAGAGGGCAGTGTTAGCTATCATCATCATGTTGTACATTCCATCCCCAGGGCTTTGTATCTAGCAACTTGAATTTTGTGTCTTTTGACCACCTTCCTCCACTTCCCCCTCCTGCCCCACCTATAACCACAAACTTGATCTCTTTTTCTAGCTGTTGCTGGTTTGTGTGTTTTTTAGATTCCACATATAAGTGAGATCATATAGTATTTGTTTTCTTTCTTTTCTCTTTCCTTTGCCTGACTCATCTCACTGAGCATGTCCTCAAGATCCATCTATGTTGTTGCAAGTGGCAGGGCTTCCTTTCCTTCCTTTTATGGCTGAATTTTATATATATATAAATAATTTATATATTATATTCACTATATAAATATATATAATATATAAAATATGATATATAATATATATTTATATATAAATAATTTATATTATTTATATATTATATATTATATTTATATTTATATATAAATATATAATAATATATAAATATATAATAATATAATATATAATATATAATATACAAATATATAATATATAATATGATATATAGTATTATATAATAATATATCATATATTATGTATTTTATACACATCAATTTTTTTTTTTTATCCATTCACCTGTTGACGGGTATTTAGGTTGTTTCACGTCTCAGCTATTGTAAACAATATGGCAGTAAACTTGGGAGTGCGGAAATGCCTGTGACAGTGACTCTGTTTCCTTTGGGATGCATACCCAGAAGATTTAATGTTCTGCAAGGTCATTTTGGTTCTTTATGGCAGTAAGTTTTATTTTAAACACTGCCATGACATGATTGGTCACCTTATATTCTTTACATTTTCTCCCAAATGCAGTTGTCTTCCTTTTAAAAATATCTTCCTATATCTTATCTTTTAAGTATTATAAAAACAATATTCTAAAACATTTGTTTCTTGGAACAGATGTTGTAAAAATACACTCTTCCAGCATTATCGTGTTATCTTTATTTTCTTGCCAAAATTTTTCAAAGGACTAAACACTTTATTTTTCGTATGCTTATCTTTGATAGAAGGCAGCTCTATTTTGATCTGTTATTTGAACAAAAATTAAGAGGCACATTCTCTTTGGGTCAACTCACTGTTCACTCCTACTTTCCTATCTTAAGATTAAAAAAAAAAAAGAGATAATACAGATTCATATGAATAGTCTCGTTATTAGGCAGAAAGACAGGGAGGGAAAATCAGGGCATGGGCAGTCCCCAAAGCAGAACAGCAGTTTCTCTACTTGCTGAACCCAGTGTCCTGGCTTCCGTATCTGATTTTCCCTTTAACCCAGTGATAGCTTTTAGGCACATGATATCATATCCTGTTATCTTCCTGCCAATCTGGGCAAATGTCCTTTTGCTTTAGGGAAATGCCTCAGGGTCAGGATGAATTTGTCAGTTGGTGAGAAGTGGCCTGTCTGTGCTCCCTTCTGGGTGGCTTGATGCATTTCTTTAGCTCAGGACTTTCTGCCTTAGAGTGTTTTCATGAAACACTGAACGGACTCTAAAGCAAGGAGTTCCTATTTTTTCTATAATTCCTCCCCATCCCCCGCTTCCTTCCTTCTCTCTTTTTGGGAAAAATTCTCCATTAATTTAGAAAGCTATTTCATCACAATGGGACTAGGGAATGCCTAACAGGAAACCCTGGCCAGCAAAAATCCCTACTTCTCTCTAACGGGGTCCATGTCAAGTTGTCCCTTTCTGTTTCTTGCCTCACCTTCCTACAACTCTTAGAGGCTGGGTGAGGGCACTTGGCTAAGTGAGGGCTGGAATCTAGATTCTCACTGACTGAACTGTGTGACCTTGAGCAAGACTGCTTCCATTCAGAGTAAAAGGCATTATCTAAAAATTATCATGATTATGTTGTTACTTGCCCAGGCTGGGATACCCCAGTCTCTGTGGAAGGGGGGGGGGGTGCTTATTTTTAGTTTGCACCAAAGTTTAGCCTGGGCTATTAGTGGCCCTTGCAACAGGAGGTGAATTTGTGGGCTGTGCTTTCTTGGAAAGAAGATTACTAATTAGCTCTTAAGAACTCGGATTCAGTCTTCTTTTATCTAGGCCATCTCTTGACATACTTTGCTTGCTTTTAGCTGATATGGAAGGGGAATTTTGACTTACTTTTTTGTTCTCATTCTCTGACAAGTCACTGCTTTATGTAAAAAAAAAATTAATTGGTTGTAGAACTTGAATGAATGAATGAATGAATGAATGAATAAGTGAATGAAGGAAGAAAGAAAGAAAAAGAAAGAAAAGAGGAAGGAAAGGAGGAAAGAAAGAATGCATAGTGGAATACCTTTTTTCCATCTCTATCTCCAATTAGTTCTCACTCCACTGCCGTAGGTAACCATGCTTAGTAGTTTTTTGTGCTACCCCCTATAATTTGGTTACGTCTACACAAGCAAATGCGGATACAAATTCTTTCTTATTTCCTCATTACTCTTTTAAGTAGAAAGGGTATACCATAAGGGCTACATTAGAATTTTTGTTTTTGTCTAACAAATATCTTCAAAAACTTTTCAAATGCATACACTGAAGTTCCTCACTCTTTTATCTAGCTGCGTAATATTCCATGGCATGGAGAATCATCTAACCAGTCTTTTCTAGATAAACATCAGGGATGTTGCTGTCATCTGTTCTTATGAATGCTGCTATAAGTGAATAATCTTTTTTTTTTAATTCCAGTGCAGTTAACATACAATGTTATATTCAGTTTAGGTGCACAAAGTAGTGATTCCACAGTTCCATATGTGATTACTCAGTGCTCATCGTCACCTATTTCGCCCATCCTCCCACCCACCTCCCCTCTCGCAACCATCTGTTTGTTTTCTGTAACTAAGAGTCTGACTTTTAGTTTGTTTCTTTGGTTTCCCTTTGTTTCTTTTGTTTCTTAAATTCCACATAAGAGTGAAATTATATGGTATCTGTCTTTCTCTGACTAGTTTTTTTCACTTACGGTTACACTTTCTACATCCTCCCATGTTGTGGCAAATGGCAAGATATCATTTTTTACGGCCGAGTACTATTCCATTGTGTATCCATGCCACGTCTTCTTTATATAATGAATCATCTTGTACATTATTCATTTTACACATGGGAAAACATGTTGGTAAGATAAATACCCAGAAGCAGAAGAGCTGAGTCAAATGGTATTTGAGTTTATAATATTTAGGGATATTGCCAAATTACCATCCATAAGGCTTCAGCAGTTTATATTTCTACCAATAAAGTCTGAGAATGTTTCCCCACAGACTTGCTAGAGTAGTGTACCATCAAGCTTTTAGACTGTATTCATGACACATGATAGGTGAGACCGTATTAGTGTCGATTTAATCTTCATTTGTCTTACTGTGAGATTGAGTCTGAGTATCTTTTCGTTAGACTATACACCATTGGTATTTCACTTTCTGTGAGCTCTTTTATATCCTTTTCCTCTTGGGTTATTGTTTTTTAGTTATTTAAATCAATTTTGGGAAAGCAGCACTTTATACACTAATGTAGGTTGTTATTTCTCTGTTATACGAATTGTAAATGCTTTTTTGGTTGCCAGTTTATTTTTGTCTGTTGGCTTTGTTTTTATTTTATTTGGCCCGGTAGGAATCCTTTTAATGTAAAAAAAAAAAAAAAAAAAAAAAAAAAAAATCAGTCTTTTCTTTTAAAGGCTTCTGGGTTTCAAAGAATATTTTAAAAGAAATCCTTGAAACAAGGTTTATGAAGAAATTCTCCCATATTTTACCTTATGATTTAATTGTGCACGTGTACACTTTTGGTTGACTTGGAATTTGTTCTGGTATAATGTATAAAGTGTAAGTTGCGGATATAGTTTTTTTCTAGTTGGCTGCTCACCCTAAACGCTCACACTTTTATTCACCCTTGTACTGGATGTAATATTCTGTGCAATTAAACGAAAGAAAGATAATACATTCACAGAAATTTTAAGGATGTCTAAAAAAATCACTATTATTTGGTGATAATGATTGCATACCCGGAAAACCCGAGAATAAACTCAAAAGGAAGTGCTAAAAAATAAGAACGTGGTAAACATTTTACACATATACACCAAGAATTTCAATTTACAAATAACAGTTTTAAAAGCTAACATAATTTTTAAAAATCCTATGTATATTAGCGGCACAAAAAATAAAATACCTAGGAATACGTTTAATAAAGTATACGCGGGACCTATATAAAGTTTAGAACACTGTTAAGAGGCACCAAAAAACTGCTGAATAAATTTAAAGCTATATCTTATTTTGGATAGTAATAGTTAATAAAAAATATCATTCTTACTAAGCTAACTTATGAATTGGAATGCCAATGAAATAATCAATAGCATTTTAAAAATATACATGTTGATGCAAAAGGATATGTGGAAAAATAAATAGAAATAGCTAATAAATTTCTGAGAAAGAACACGGACAGGGACCAGTATTACCAGATGTTAAATCTGCTGTGGAGCCTCAGAACTCAATGCAACACGCTTAAATGCATAGACAGACCAGAGGAAGGAACAGGAAGTGCAGAAATAGACTCCAACAAATCATGGGAGTCTTGTCCATGATAAGGGTGCTGTCTTAACCTAGTAGGGGAAAGGTGATGTTGGAACAACCCGTTTTTCTTAAACTGCAAGCTGTGAATCATCCTACAAACCAGTAAAAATTCCGAAACGCATCACAACAGCCCTGCATCCTAGAAAAGCTAATGAGATGGAAGATGCACTTTGGGTTCCGAATAAACTCACAAGTTCAGCAAAGAAATGACTTGTTTCTATGCCAAAATAAAGCGTGTTGTCAAATTCCATCTACAGAGAGCAGGGCAAGAGTTTTTTTTTTTTTTTTTTTTTTCCCTCAATGCTCCATGTATAGGTAGACGGAAGGGGAGGGGAATTAGACTTCTTATAAAAGCAACACAGAGTGCTTACAATACAGCCATAGGAATCTTTTGTAAAAATTGCTTTTAAACAGCCCACCGCTTCCTGGGGAGACAAGGTGGTGTTCTGGAACAATTTCCAAATACCTGTTTCGCGCCGTGTAGAGGAGACCCTGTAGGACAACAGGATAGCTGCCCTTAATTGTTGCACAAATGATTTTTGCTCTACTGCAATGCTTTCTTGGAGAAGACCTGCAAGTCACCGAGAGTCACCAGCAGGCAGCCCAAGGGGGGTGGGGTGAGGTGGGGCCGGGGGGAGGCAAGCCGTGCGCAGTGTTCATCGCTCTCGTTAGTGCTCAGGAATTCTTAGGGAAGTAGCTTGGCTTAGAGATGCAGCTCTAGGTTTTTCATCTCCAGGTGTTCTTATTTTAGGCTCCCTGCTTTATTGGTTTGCTTGCCTAATTTCCTCTTCACCCATTTTCTAGGTTAAATTTGAATGAAATTTCTTCAGATCTTTCTGAGATACTGGGCAAGATAGCAGTGTTGTATAGATTAACCGATTCAGGGTCTTAAAGTCATTTGATTCCGGGTGCAGTATAAATGCAAAGCAGGATGCACCATAAAGCAAAATGCTAATTATTGCAGGCGATGCAGATGCTGGTTTTAAAGGTACCAGATGTGAATCATCTCTCGATATCATGGGCTGGCTCCTGGAAAACAGCACGAGGCGTGCGGATGGTATCAACTGAGTAAAACAAATCACTCCGAAGAATAAAAACCACCGAGTAAGCAGAGCTACAATTATCCTCAGAAAAAAAAAATTAGAATGCCCCTTTCTGGAAGACAGCCAGGTGGAATGGGCAACGAGATATCTGGTAAAATCCTGGATCCAAAAGCATGTTTCTGACCACTGATGAATTATACTTTTGCCTATTTTCTGTGTACCTTGTCCCGTGGCTTAACACGAGGTTGGAAACCCACTCAGTCGATTTGGACACATTCGATTATTATAATTTTTCAAGATTTTTTTTTTCTGGTGTAGGCTCAGAATTTTAGAGCAAAAACTGAGTATTTGATTTTTAACAGACTTATCACGTGCCACGAAGACCAGGTAAACACCTGGAAAACTGTTCATGGAGAAATGGAGTTGTTCTCAATTATCCACGAGATCGAGCCGGTTTTTTAATGAATTGATTTGTACGGCACATCCCAAAAGTTTGTGTCCAGTAAGAACACATCAGCTGGGGCTAACAGACCAGAAGAACCTGGGAAGGAGGTCAGTGCATGCTAACTACAGGGGTGAACACAGGTGCTCTGACGTCGCCACGGGGGTCCCTATAGCCACATCAGAGAAGGACACCTGCCGGGGAAATTGCATGATTTTTGTCATCAGGAAGGGAGGAGCGAGCGCATCAATTCTTCAAAAGAGATAGTTTTAGCCCTTGATTCTGAATGAAATTTAATACGTCGGCCCCAATAAAGGGATATCCAAGCAAGACAACATATTTTATTTTTGATGACCATTTTATAAAAAAAAAAAAAAAAGGAAGAAGGGATTGGAAATACAAATTTGACTCAGTTCTAAACATTGTACTGCTATAGCCTACGGGACATAAAAAGAATCCGAAACTTCACAAATCCTTAGCGCTGGGCCTTCCCGTGAACGGGTTCTCTCTGGGGGCATCACAGAGGCCCCGCTGTCCAAGATGTAGAAAGACACAAAACCAGAGATGCTGGAAGTTTCTAAAATCCATTCAGTATGAGGATTTTTCATTGCTTCAGCCGAAGAGGAGCTTCATATTAGGATAATTTCTTGATTTTTTTTTTTCTTGAAAGGCTCCACGATCCACTTGCACGACTCCACCTGCCACATAATTCCATCCGCGGCATTTGACATCAGAACTCTGTCTCCTACTACAGTGGACTACGGAGTGGGCAGAGCTCCTGTGGGCACCAGCCGTCGGGGCGCTGGGCCGAGCCGCCAGCGGAGGCCGCCGAGGGGAGGCCCAGAGAGCAACACCCAGCGCGGGCGAGGCGGGCAGGAATGGGGAAACCCGCCCATGGGAACCAGGGAAAGGCCTTCAGGGGGAAAGGAGGACGCAGAGCCAGGCCTTAATGGGTCGGCTGCAGCTCGAAGCCTCGCTGGCTGCTGGGATGGCCTGGCCGAGGCTTCCAGGGCCCGGCCAAGGGGCATCGCCGGGCTGCGCTGGGCACAGCCTGGTGACCGCCCCCCTGTTGGGTGGATCTGACACTTCCTGTCGTCTGGACCCCAGGGGCCCTCTCTCGGGGAGCTCCATCCTGCCCCCTCCGGGACCTGGGATCTCTCCCTGCAAGGGCTCTAACTCTTCTCCTCCCCATCAGCCTCTGTGCTCTTACCTTGGTGACAGGCACGAAAGCCACCGCAAGACGGTGCCGCTGTGCCCTCGGCCCCGTGCTCCTTCCCCTTCCAGCCAGACTTCCAGGCGCCGACAGCCCTTTTCTGCGTCTCCCCTGCACCGTGCTGTCCCCTCCACCTCGGGCCTGCATGAGCGCGGCTCTCCCCCAGCCCCCAGTAACGCCCCTCTTGCTCCCTGCTGTGGGGCCTCCAGAACCTTCTCCCCTGGCCTCTCAGTGGCCTTAGGCCCCTGCCCCCTCTGCACGCCTGTTGCTCTCGGCTCCGGGACCCATCGCCCTTCCGACGTCCACGGCTTCGATGGCCTGCTCTGTCCTCTCTGGGGCCTCTCGGCGGCTCCTTCCATCCCTGTTTCCATTGCACACTTGCTGGCGGGGGGTCCCCTCTGCTCCCCTAATTTCAATTACTGTCTCTCTCGGGCTTCAGATTTCCACGTCCAACTGCCTACACGACATCGCCTGCTGGGTACACACCAGGCCGGGACAGCAGCACCACCCGGCCTGAGCTCGGGGCTGGCCCCCTCCCGCCTTCCCCCGGGACTGGGGGTGCCCTCCTTGGCTTGTCCCTCACCATCCACCGCCTCCTGCAGGCGGGGCCCCTTCCCTTGCCTCCGCTCCCTCCCCCTGCCCCCCTGGAGCAAGCACGTTTCCTATCGGTCAAGCTCCTACCCCCTTGGTCCCCCCCAGAACCTTGCTCTCCCCCACCTGTTCTCCGCCGCCAATCAGAAGGTGTCCCTGCGTGCTGACCCCCCTCCGCAGATCTCCCGGCCCCTCGTGGAGAAGCCCTTTGATATGGCTTATAAAGCTCGCCATGATCTCATCTTCATTTTCCTTTTCAACCTCATTTTTTTTTAAGTTTAAAATTTATTAAGCCAAAGGGAACTGGCTTCACTCCCCCCAAATATAGGCCAGAAGCCACAGTGAGGAGCACAGACTCTGGCAGCAGACTGTTTAGGCTCAAATTCCAACTTTGTTACCTACTGATGTCTGACCCCAGGCCAGTTCCTTAACTTCTCTGTGCGGTTTTCCCGTCAATAGAATGGGGTGATAAGTGACTTAGGGGGACGATTAATCGAGTCAGCTGAGTGTAAAAGGCTCGGAGCTCTGCCTAATGGACATTGTCTCATCACCACTGGCCCTAAACGCTGAAAAGACCGTGTTGACCTCACATTTGGAATTCAAAATAAAAACTCCAAACTGTAAAATACCTAGAGACAATACGTAAGCCTTACCAAGGTATGCGCTTTTTTTCACCCCCAATTTTCAATGAATGCCACATTGATTCCTTTTGAAAATAGATTGAAAAAAAAAAAAAAAAGAGAGAGTCCGTGGTTCCTGCTTTGTTGGCAATTGACCCCAGACTTAGTCTTGGGTTTTGATCCAGTGCAGGCTTTTCCCTCTTCCTAGAGTATTCCTCCCTGGGACGCCCGGGGGGGGGGGGGGGGGGGGGGGGGGGCTCAGATGCTGAGCGCCTGCCTTGGGCTCAGGGCGTGACCCCGGGGTCCCGGGATCGAGTCCCGCGTTGGGCTCCCCGCTGGGAGCCTGCTTCTCCCTCTGCCTGGGTCTCTGCCTCTCTCTGTGTCTCTCATGGAGAAATAAGTAAAATCTTAAAAAATAAAAATAAGAGTCTTCCGATTCCTACTGCCTCTTTCTGAGTCCAACGCTGCTCCTCCTGTTGAGTCTCAAGTAACACGTCGGTTCTTCTCAAGGGCCGGCCCGGGCCTAGGCACTGTCCTTGCAGGCCGCACCCCCTAACGTGGCACCTGCCCTTCCATGTCATAGACGCCCCCACTTGCTGTGTCTCCCTCTGCGATGCTGTCCCCGCGGGGGCGGAGACCACGCTCCCGGCCACAGTATCACCCCCCGGCCTGGCGTAGGACGAGCTTAGTAAGTCAGAGACTGACTGTCAGGAGCTGCATTGTTCTTCAGGCATCATCTCACTAGCAAAGAGATAATTCTGTGTAAGAGCAAATTCACCTATTCTGAAAATACCATTTGTTTATTTTCTTCTTCTGACGTGACGGTGGCACCGCCTTAAAGGCCACTCATAACTAGCTCGGGCTCTGCCGCTTTCTAATTCAAATGAGGCAGAAATGAGGCAATGCATCTGCTAAGAGTGTGTGCTTGAAAACCTTTTCAAAAATGTGAGGTTTTCTGCGCGCGGGGGTTTAAGAACCGGTTGTGGAGGCATCGCTTATCTTTTTTTTTTTTTTTTTTTAGTTAATTTTTTTCTATTGAGTATAGTTGACCTACAACGTTATTCGATCTGTTGTCCTAAGTCTACCCCCAGACCCTCAGTGGTGGGAATCCCAAGCTTGGGCCGACTGGCGAAGAACAGATGCCCGTCAGTGTCTTGGGGCAGTTACAGGGTCACTTGCATACGGAGCGGTTTCTGTGTTTGAGATCTGGAGGCCCCGGGAGGCCCCTGATTCCCTGCTGGCGTTTAGGTGCTGAGATCTCATGTTACCATCGTGAATTCTGCAACACACATTCATAAGCTCCTCCTGGGGGTTTGACGGGTGCCTGGGAGGCATGAGGTGATACTCAGAGACAGACTGGCCCTGCCCTGCAGAGGAATCATCCGGACGTCCCCTGCTGCCCATGGGAACCTGTGCCGGACACCGTAAAGGGGGTGCCCGCACCCGCCCCAGGGCCTTTGCAGGTGTCCCAGGACTTTGGCTGCATCTCTTGCATCTGCGGCTCTGATTTCGGACCGATGCTGGCTCTCTGTGGTTCTGCTTTGCGCCTCTTCCTTGATCCCTGCCGGCTGCCCCCGGACCTAGCCCCGCTCTTCTCCGGGATTCCTGCCCCAGGCTCCTGAAACACCCGTGGGCAGTAGGGAGGGGAGTCAGACGGCATCACTCCACAGTGGGATGGCGTGAACGGGAACGCGGGTCCCCACCAGCCACCCGAGTGGGACGCGATGCCCGCTGGGCTGCCTGGCGCCCTCCCTCCGTCTCCTCTCCAGCCGCCTCTCGGGCCGCCCTGGGGAGAGGACGAATCTGTCCCCGCACCTGTTTATGCTCCGCGATCCAGGCCTCTCCGTCCCCCAGCCACCGACTGCTGGTGTGCTCGGCACTCAAGGCCCCGCCGCCCGCCCTCCCCCTTCCCCCCGGGTGTGTGACTCTGGCCCCTGCCAGCCCTGCCTCTGGCTCCTCTGCAGGCACAGGTGGACGCGGTCCCACCTGGTGGGGGACAGTTCCTCCTGCTTTCCCCACGGAAGCTCCAGGCCCGGGGAAAGTGTAGAAGAAGGAGAAGAAGAGGAAGAGTCTCTCCACTGAACGCGCTCCTTGGGCACTTCAGAGCCAGGCCCAGGTGTGTTCAGTGTCGCACCCGGACCCGCTGTGCACCCAGGCTGCCCTCAACATGTGTCTGTCCCCTGACAGCCATTTCTGGGAGAGCGACGTCGGAAACACACGAGTCCCTTTCTCCCCCCATAGCTCGCCCCCACCTACTCTTTCTAGTTACCTAGAGCATACTGCTTTCTAGAATATTCGGGGCACTATTCTTTTGAAGCCAGGTGTAGTCATCTGGCTTGCAGGCTTTCCAGAGCTTTCTCCCTGACGTCTAAGGCAAAACAGCAAGGACCTGGCAAAGCGCTTTGACTTTGCAGACTGCGGTGCTGCTCCCTGCAGGGGCCCTGGCTGCCACTATCTGCACCCCCCTCACCCTCGCCCCAAGATAGGATGAACCTTGGCTCTGGGCACAGCACCAAACCTCAAGCTGTTCCCCGCAGGAGGCAAGAGCTCCGGTGGGGTTAAGGACTCGGTGGCTCCTGCTAGTGCTTTCGGGCAGCTTCGCCTGCATTTGCACCGTGAGGAGCTCTGTGCCTGGCAAGCACGCAGGCCAGCCAGAGACCACGGCGGGTTTGGGGTGCGCCAGCCAGGACTGCGGGGAGTCCAGCTCTCGGGATGAGGTCTGACAATCATGTTTTTCTTTAAATAAACGCCAACAGCTTCGCCACCCGCAGCCGTCTCCTGTGTGTGTTCGAAGCATCGTGTCCTTGGAAGGAGTCTCATCTCTCACGTAGCCTGTTTATTTTTGCAGGTGAAATGATCTCAGAGACGCACTCATTTAATGGGATTCCTGGCCTGGACCAGGGAGCTTTATGTGCCGACGGGACGCTTCTTTTCCTTCCGTATAGCTTTTCAGTGAGGAAGCTGCCGGCAATTGGGCTGTTGACCTCGAGGATGAACTATCTGCCTTTCCGCGCTGTGCCCTTTCTCAGGGGAAAGTTCGGTTATTTTCTTGGTCCTTCGGTGAAATATCACGGTCGCTCACATAGGGAGGATGCTTGGATCCTAGACCTACAATGTCACAGGGAAATATCACGGTCGCTCACATAAGGAGGATGCTTGGATCCTAGACCTACAATGTCACAGGTGTCCCCATGCCGTCCCCCGCGCCCGCATCCTGTTTGGAACCAGCCGAGCAGGGCCGCCCCTTCGCCGTCTCCCTCCTCATCAGAAGGGCTCCTCCACCAAAACCCAGCAGCTGCGCTTCACGCCAGTGAGGGGATTGCGGCTCCTGCAGTGAGGAGTGCTGGGGAGGATGCCTTTCGGAGACCCCGCCGTTTCCTCCTGCCCCCAGCGGGCCATCCGTTAGGCCCTGAGCTCCCGAGGAACAGCCCTTATAGTTCCTGCCCTGGTGTGGGGGCCCTCTGGCCGCCCTCGGGCTGAAACACAATCCGAAGGGTGACAGTGTTTTGAAATGTTGCTCTTCCGTTAGCAGCTGGAGAAACACCTTAGATTAGTAGTAGTCTCTCAGGTGCCGCAAAGAGAAAGGGTTTTGTGAGTCGCCTTAGAATGCTGTTCAACTACTCTAACCTACGAGGGTGTTTATGGTCCTTCGGTGGCTGTGTTCCTTCCCCTCCCCTTTAACGTATTATCCAATAACCCAATCATTCTATGATTCTTGTACTCTTTATTTGTGTATTCTTCAACACGCATCTATTTAGTGTCTTTTCCGTACAAGATGCTATGTAGGACTTGACGGGATGAGCACTGGGTGTTATTCTGTATGTTGGCAAATTGAACACCAATAAAAAATAAAGGTAAATAAAAAAAAAAAAGATGCTATGTAGGATCATCGATCCTGCCTTCCTCAAAAAACAAAACAAAAACCCTCAAAACAAACAAAAATGGTTGACGATACAGGGTGACTAAAACCAACAGCCTTTAAAAGGCTGCGTGCCTTTTTATTTTTATTTTATTTTTTTTACAATTTCTTAATTACTTCCACCTAGATTATCAGACGCGCACTCCACAGTGTGTACACGTAGAGACAGGATTAGAATTCACACCTTCTAATTCTCTTTCATTTTGTAATTTTGACTTTATCATCCTCATGCCAACTGTATTTTACTTAGCCTTAAAATTATGCTTAAAGAGTACGTTTGCTTTTCTGAACATTTTGCCAAGGAATGCATAAGGACATTTTCTTTCATCATAATAATTTCCCCTGTGTCATCGAGGTTGCTCGTTCTTTATTTATTTATTTATTTTTGAGGTTGCTCGTTCTGGTATTTCTTTATGTGCCTGCTTATTTCCCTTCATCCCGAGACCATTAGGAAAAGGGGTCATGTCGTAATTAGAATGTTCATTGAGAAGTCGGATGCCAGACTGCATGTCTGCCGGGACAGCAGCAAGACACAAAGAAAACACTCTAGAATGTACCAGTAGCCACCACTTAAAATATGTGCTTGGAGGAAGGAATTTCCTTCTTTAGAGGATACAGTTAATTTACTTTTAAGGAGGGACACAATAGTCTGGAGCAGATTGTACCGGTCATTTAACCCACGAAGGGGGAAAACAAAATAATAATTCCTAAATAAACTTCCCTTTCAATTATGATCTCTATGTCTCCTGCAGCCAGAAAATTCAATGATTCTAATTATGTTCTGTGTGACTGTGCGTCTTGACCTCTCTAACAAAAAAAAAGACCGCAAAGGTTAGGGTAAAGTGGAGATAGGAAAACAACCAGTTAACGTGACAGACGCAGAAAATCGGAGCCAGACTTATGATCCCCTCCTCCTTGCCCCCTGGCTTACATGACTCAGTTCAATTTTGCGTTGGGTAAGTAAAATCTGAGAGAAGAGCCACATCAATGAGTCTGGCAGAGACAGACCAATGGATTTATCAACCCCAGATTATTCCATAGCAGGAGGATGGGCCTATTTAGGTCACCTAAAATGTCACATTTAGATTTCGTTTTTTTTCTAGCAAAGCATTTTCATATTTGTTATTGTCACAACCTTGTGATATGGGAGCTGTGATCATTGGCATGACCTGAACCAGAGGTTCTAAAAAGATTTTTTTTTTCTTTCTCAAAATACCCAAGTGACTCGATATGCTAAAATCAGTAATAGGGCTAATGACGGTAGCAGTTCTCAGTAGGGGGGATGCTTTTCCAATATGGAATGCATTTCCAACATTATGGACGCATATTAGAAATCTGAGGAGGGGGCTCACTTCATAGCTCACTATCAACCCAAAGAAAATATGCTCCTCCCAGCCTCTTCCAGCTTAAGTCATTATTTCTAACTGAATGATTGTCTTTGATTACCTGGGAGTCCTGTAAATATCAGTGGAGGAAAAATCAAGGAAATCACCAGGATTTCTTCCCAATCAGAGTGGAGGCATCAGGAGAGGGGCACACAGGGAGAAGGTCATTTTTCCAATTGATCTTTACCTCAAGATGGTTTGGATTGACACAAAGACCATGTGGTGGAACCACGTAGGGAACCTCTTTGGAGAACACTGGGGTCCATCATCTAGACAAGTCATATCTCCCAGTTGTTTGAAGTTGTTGTTACCCTAATCATGAGGATATTTACTTTTCATTTATATCATAGGGAAGAATCACGACTATTCGCCTCTAACATAAGTGTAGCATGTTTCACAAAATGAGCTCAGACACAAACCCTGCTATCTTATTTTCAAAGAAGGAACACTGGCAAACTGAATGGTGAGTTAACATGTATCTATAGAGTGGCTGAGTTAGTAGTTTACTCAGTGGGAGAAGATACTGGTAATACCTCAAATGTAGGAGGATTTGCATAATCTAGAGGTTGGGTAGGATGCAATAGAAAAAATTTAAAGTTGGGCTGTTAGTGCATTCTGCTCCAAAGCGGTTGTTCTGAGAAGTATATGCCTTGTTTGACTGGAAAAAGCGATGTCGAGTGGTTGGCGTATTAGAATAAGTATGGAAGGAGGGAAAATTGGAATAATAGGACCCAGCTACAGCACCCAGAGCCTTTAGGGCCGGGTTAACCATTCTTAAAACAGAAACATGATAGACGTTTTTGAATAAGGGGTATGTCGTTATTCCAACCATGTTTTCGAAAACGAGCTTTGTAGCAACGTGCGTATAACAAAGACTGATTGGAAGGCTCTTACGACGCTCCAGGTCAAAGGCTTGAGGGCAGAAATTAGGATGCCAGCAGGACCCTATCCTGAGGTATCAAATATAAAGAGAAATGGAGGTAGAGTCACAAGATTTGGAAGTGACTGGATATAAATTTAGGGTACTGCAAACAGAGTCAGGAATGAGTTGAAGTTGGTCCATTGGTGAGTATGTAGAATGTATTTTCCCAGTGAAATAATGTTCCAGTGGTTATGTCCTCATTTTTATCCATAAAGTACGGTTTAATTTATAATGTGGCCCCTAAATTAGAAAAGCATGGCGGAGGGACGCCTGGGGGGCTCAGCGATTGAGCATCTGCCTTTGGTTCAGGGCACGACCCCGGGGTCCCGGGATCGAGTCCCGCATCCGGCTCCCCGCAGGGAGCCTGCTTCTCCCTCTGCCTGGGTCTCTGCCTCTCTCTCTGTGTGTGTGTCTCATGAATAAATATAAACTCTTAAAAAGAAAAAAGAAAAGCATGGTGGGTGTGACATTCAGAGGTCAACGCAAGAGGTCTTGAAAATCAGTGCCATTTATGTCAAATTGAGCGTGGGAGACCAGAGAAAAGGGAAGATGGTTCCCAGGTTTGCAACTGGTGAATAAAGAGATAGTGATGCTATGCATGGAAATGGGAGCATCGCGGGAGGAGTTTCGGATGAGTGGAATTTGAGTCGGGGGCTGACCCCCAAGGTATAAGGCCTGCCAGCTCTGCACGTCGCCAGCGCCCTCCAGAGGGCCCCGACCATGGGGGCCTGGGGTTTATAGAGGCCTTTGGAGGAAGCTGAGAGTCTGATGGTCGTTCTCTACAGAGGTGATAGTGGGAGTTACAGGAAGGAATGGGATGCGGTTGCTAAATCACGAGTCTAAAACGAATAGAGAAAGGGCCCTGGGGAGCTCTTTGGAGAATATACACGTGAGGAATGGCTGACAGACATACAGGTTTGGGCAAATGCAGAAATCACAAATCAAAAGTGGACCACCGAAATATGCAGCTTCTCTGGAATCACGTGTGTGTGTGTGTGTGTGGTCAAATATCAGTGGTTTCCACTAATACCAGTGGTTTCCACTCCTTAAACCAAGCAGGGCAAAGGTGACATGATCTGTCCAGGTTCTCAGTTGTTGTGATATTTGTTTGCAGCTGGGGTTGTTTCTTGGAAAGATTAAAAAAAAAAAGCTACAGCTCTACGTTTGCGTCCACGGAGTAATTCTCCTGGTTTGCAACACACGAGCTCCCCAGCCGCTCTAGCAGCGACCCCAGATGTGCCTCAGAAGAAGTAGCAGTCAGCGCAGAATGAGAAATGATTCATTTCTGGTTCAACTTTAGCCTTGGGCCTGCTCCTACATGAAGAATTGCCTGGTGAGCCTGATTATATGCAGAGGCTTAGAGGCTTGAGCTTCCAGAAAGTGCTCTCTTAATCATCGCACTCAGGTCCTCAACCTGACATGGCCCGGGCCCCAAGGGGAAATGCCAAAGGCTTATCGGTTTTCCACCAACATCTTAAGGGATTTTACTACTCTGCGGCCTGATGCGTCCCTCGCCTTGTCCCCTCCCAGTCTCCCCGAGCAGGCTCAATGTACGGACTAATTGCGGGAAGCCTCTGAGTCATCGCTGTCGCTCACGGGGACCCCGCAAGCTGTCCCTAATCCTGCTCCCTCGCCGGCCTCTGGGGCCTCTGCACTTGCGTCCACTGGGCCGCGGCTGTGCCTCCTTCCCCGGACCCTGGCCAGCTCCCCCTCCCTCTGGGCAGCCCACTTAGTGCCCGGCCGCCCGAGTGGGGACAGTCACCGAGCCGAGCGTCTTGCCACAGTGCAGCTGGGTCCCACGGTGCCCGCCGCCTGTCCCGGGAGCTTCTTGGTCGCGTCCCGTGCTACCCCGGGGGCAATCACTCCACAGACCAGCGCCGGTCCCGGTGTTCCAGCTCATCGGGGCTCCACCCTCAAGTCAGGGTTGCTGGCGGCCCTGGGCGCCCCCCGCTCCCCGAGGGCAGAGCCTGTCACCTCCTCCTTGCGCTCGGCTGCACAGGGGGTGGTGCGTGGCCCCGCGGCCTGTTCTAACCGGCTGGCAGAGCCCAGGCTAAGGACTTGTACCGGCGTCCGGCGTGGGGGCCCGCAGGAGCCATGGGCCAAGCCGTGGACCAAGCTGTGGGCCGCTGTGGGCCGCCGTGGGCCAAGCTGTGGGCTGAGCCGTGGGCCGAGGCGTGCACCGAGCCGTGGGCCACCACCGTGGGCCGCCATGGGCCGCAGTGGGCCACTGTGGGCCAAGCCATGGGCTGAGCCGTGCACCGAGCCATGGGCCCCATGGGCCCAGCACGGCAGCTCCCGGCAGGTGCACCCCCGGGCGGCACTCAGATGGGACAGGTGAGGAATTGAGAAGGTGGCGTGGCCCGGGGCCCCGAGCCTGCGGAGTCGAGGGCAGGCGACACTCTTTGACTATGGGCCTCCCTCGGGCATTTGGAAAATGAGGATGGCCTTGCGGATGCCCCGAGGCACCCCTAACCTAATGTCACGCTCCTTTTGGATATTAGGATGTACGGCAGCCCGGGGTAGCTGCCCACGTGGCTCTTTATAAAAAAATGTTTGGAGATGCTCCTCTGAGAGCAATTTCGCTGCAGCTGTGATGATCGTGATTGGCATCGTTGCCTTAATACTTGGGCGTCATTCCTAGGACAGCTTGTTGAGAGTGGGCGATAGCTTAATGGCCAAGTCACCCCTTCTCACCCCCTCCACTGACATTCAACTCACCAGGATAGCAAACGACAGAGTCATTATCAGCGGAAAAAGCGCTCTTTTCTAGCAAACAGACTTGAAGGGGATGTATATTCATCGCTGATTTTACATTAATGTTTAGAATAAACTTAGTGTAAGTGCTGGTACCCGGGTTGCTAAGCAACCGGTGGTGATTCTTATGCCCAATATTCAACCTCTTGAAGGTATGCTTAATGGGTGTAATCTTCAATTTAGCTAGAGATTAATTTAAAAATGTATAGCTTGGAATGCTTTATGTTAATAAACTTTTAAATATTGCAGCATGGTATTAACACTGAATGTGTCACAGGCACTGAATTTCAGAAAGGTTCCTTAAAACTGTATCAGCTTGTGGTTAGAGCTAAATTATTCTGCCCACTAAAATAAGTGTTGAATAAATTAACAAATTAATTAGCGTTATCCTCAAAGACTTGGTGAAAACCTGCATATTTCTGGGTAAAAGATTGCAGACATAGCAAATGTAATTATAAGAGCTGTAGCCATCAGTTCAGTCTTTGGCGGTTTTTCTTTTAGCCTATTGTCTCCGGGATTAAATAAGATCACTTTTCAATCTTTACTGTCATCAGGAGAAATACAGGAGGAACTCTGATTTACTACATTGGATGCAGCACTGAGATTTTAATATTTATTTTGGAATGATGATCCACAATAGTCTAATAGAGTTTTCCACTCGGAGCGATTGTGATGCTTAAAATTTTTTACGATCTTCTTATTTGACTCTTCTTTCATTTGCTTCTTTTTGTGGTTGAAATGTTATTTATTTTTTCTTCATTCTTTTTTTTTTTCTTCATTCTTAAAAGTAAAGACAGTCGTGCCTCTTTTTGTGGGAAGTATGGTCGACCTTTTGTCTGAACATTTGGACGTTGAAGGAGAGCAACGAAATTAAAGTTAAATAGATCGTTGACTATTGGAGACACTGTTGTTGTTTCTTTAACAGAAAATCCTTCTTGTGTTTCCCTGACCCTAATTTCTTGCTTCAGAACCCAGCTTTCTTTTCATTTCCTGGAGGAAACTGGGACTAGCCCCACAACAAGGTGGATCAAGCTGAGCCAATCACAGTAATTCTAGTCCCTTTGCCTGCCTTTGGCTTAGGGCATGTGATGCAATTCTGGCCAAAGTGTTAGGAGGAGGGAGCCCGGGTCACTCAGCCGTTGAGCGTCTGCCTTCCGTCCAGGTCGTGATCCCCGGGTCCGGGGATCGAGTCTCGCATCAGGCTCCCCGAGCCTCTCCCTTTGCCTCTCTCTGTGTCTCTCATGAATAAATAAATAAAAACCTAAAAAAAAAAAAAAAAAGAGGGGTAGCAGGAAAATATAAGCAAAATTTGTACCCTAATTTCTCAATCTGGCACTTGGATATTATGTGATCATGTGATGTTTGAAGCTACGGCACCAGCTTAAAACCCCAAAGGAAGCCAACAGGAATCAAAGCCTGAAGTTAGCAGATAAAAAAGATGCCACTGTTGAACCACTGAAGTAATTAACCCTGGAACTTCGGGATTCTTTTTCTGTGAGATAATACATTTTCCTTAGTGTTTAGGCAATAAACTTCCATTTATTTATTTATCTGAGAGAGAGAGGAAGAGAGAGAACAAGTAGGGGTAGGGGTAGCGGGAGAGGGATGAGCAGACTCCTCACTGAGCAGGGAGCCCTATAAGGGGCTGGATCCCAGGACCCTGAGATCATGACCTTAGCAGAAATCAAGAGTCGGGTGCTGAGCCGACTGAGCCACCCGGGCAGCTCCAAACTTATCATTTCTTGTAGGCAAGACATCATGACTGATTATTACCTGGCATAGGTAATATTTCATTTTTAGGTAGGATTTGTGCAAAGACAAATGTTTATGATCTCTCCTATGTCTTATTTTCTTAGATCATTAAAATTGCAGACAATGGACAATATTTTTCTTTGCTTCAATTGGCTGGCTCTGTATGGCATATGCTTGCACGCTTGCTTTCCAGGCAGCAATCAGATGAACTGTTCATCAATCATTTGGAGGCAAGCCCCTCTGCCAGCTACCTAGGAACAGTTATAAATACAACACAATCCCTACAATCAAAGGGCATTCAAAAAAGACAAAACTGGATTTTTGGTGCATACTAAGAATGCATCTTTGACTGGAGAGTGGGGGAGGATGATGGATAGGGATAAGGGAGGGAAGAAAGCACTTAATTTGTATTTTCAGCAATAAAGCCCTGTTAGTAATTACATTTCCATAGAAAGGCATCAGTTCTCTCTGTGTCAGTTTTCCTTTAAAGTGTTTGCAGGCAAGGTGAGCAGAGGTTACAGCAGAACACACCTAGAAGTCCGGTCGTACAACGTGCCTGTTAATGGCCAGGAGCAACCGCACCGCGGGAGTACGGAGGGATCACCAGGGCCTCACCTTGGAATAAAACTGTACAACCATACAATCCAAACGGACTCATCTCAGTCGACAGACCCCAATTAGAGGAAGGATGGACGCAAGTACACATAAAGGACAGAGGCTCTCGTGATTGCTTACTTTTCATCCCAACCATGCCCGATTATTCACTGTTGCCCAAATACCAGGCTATTCCACACTCTGTACCTTTGCACACACTGTGACCTTTATGCAAATTGCCCTCTGTTTCTTGTTTGTTGGCTACATTTTATTTATTCTTCAAAGACATCTCCGCCACTGTGACCCCAACTCGTGGGCCCCTATCCTGGAAAATAGTTCAGAACCCTGTTCTGCTGCTTGGAACTGATACACTTCCATGGCCGGGATTGCTTTCTCTGTCTGTCTTCCCCGTCTTCCTGCTTTCTCAGGCTGCTTTGGGTCCTGTTTGTGTTTTCAAAGCCTAACACGGGGCAGGGCCCGTAGTAGGCAGCCCGTGGGCACCGCTGTCCTGGTGGCGAGTCGGGGAGCTGCCGCCACATGATTGTTAAGAAATAAAGTTTTATTGTCCTGCCGGTACAGACGCTCCCCTTTCACCCAGCACTGGGCCGCGTTCTAGGCTTCTTCGTACCCACAGACGTGCTGAGCCAACTCACTTGACAGCCTATTACCGAATGTATAACTATCTGTGCCTTTTGTTTCTCTCCTTTACGAAGTCTCATCTGGGGGCAGTGATGATGCTTCGTAAGGAGACAAAGAGGAAAGATGTGACTCAGAAGGTTGGTCAGTCTTAGTAATGTTTGGGGAGGGAGGAGGGGGGTTCAACTGACTCTAGCGCGAGGGTGTTTGATCGGCTCTGGGGTTGCCTTCTTCTCCCTTGGGCCCCATAACTGAGAGAATAGGCAAGACAAGGGAGATCCCAGCCTCCGTTGGCAGGTGTGATTGGATGAGACCCAAGAACCTTCACTTAGGTTGCAATTAGGAAGCTCACAGAGTAGGTAACAACTTGACTGCTGCCTTCCTTCCCGTTATTCCTGGGAGAACCCCAGTGGAGTCTGTCTTTACAAGTCTCTTTGGGTCTTTGATGAACAGAGCAGTTAGGCCCGAAAGAGCTGTGAAATGAATAAGAGAATATTGATGCCCCACTCTTTAATTGCCTTCTAAATCCATGGTAAATTTTCCAATGATTTTAAACTCTGAAAGAATAGCAGACTCATTGATTTCCATAATTCATTTATTTAGGGATTTCTATTATCAATGGAATTTGATTGATGGCTTTATGACAAATAGCTGTGTGCTCAGCATATACCAGCCCTCTGTAAGCTCACTCAGCCATAAACAATGTGTGATATAATTCTTGGGTCGTTTTGCTGAGTCCGTACTTTGCTATTTGGGGAAAAACTGGTTGAGATGCCTTAAGTGAATGAGGTAAAGTGAAATTCCCATTTAGTTCCCTTGGCTAGGGAAAAAAAAAAAAAAAAGAAGAAGAAGAAGAAGAAGAAGAAGAAGAAGAAGAAGAAGAAGAAGAAGAAGAAGAAGAACAAAGAACAAAGAAAGATATCTGAGATTTCTCAAAGTCCTGTCCTGAGAGTCTATGGCATTTTACTCCAAGATTGCAAGCCCCCTCTCGTGATCCAGAGCACAGCAGAGGCACTTGGACCACAGGAGGCTGGCGCCCTCTGTATGCTGTTGTAGGTGAGCCTATCATTCAGTCTTATTTAGAAGGGATGGTAGATAGGGATGATGTGCCTTCATCAAAAATTAAAATGGAGCCCCATAAATCATTTTAGTTTGTTTTCCTTATAAAAGACTTTGATTCACAACTTCTACATGGATGGAAATCAAATGCATTTTCTATTTTTAGAGAGAATGAGAAGTCATTATATAAGACTCCAGTTCTGAAAACTTGCTTGCCAGTGAGATATCCTTGACTCTAAATATTCCTTCCCATTATATAAATATAAAGACGGAAAATCGTGAAACCCATTTTTAAATACTCTTACTGCTCTTCCTGGTTATAAATCAATTAATGTCTATTAAAGGCAATTAGAAAAAATTTTTAAAAATATACAGGAAATTAAAATTACCAAGTAAAACCACTAGCCAAAGACCACCATTATTATTAATATTTTAGTTGATTAGCTGTTGTAACTGAATCATTTTCTTTCTTGCCAAAGATCATTATTAATATTTTAGTTGATTAGCTGTTGTTAACTGAATCATTTTCTTCTTAGAACCCCCCAAGCAGGCAAGGTTATTAGGCAAGGGCTAATATTGGTCACAATGATGAAGGTATCATATTTTTGCTATTTACCTAACTTCTACCAGATAATGTAGAGATTGAATCCAGAAGTCGGGTCAGGGACACTGAGACAAGGTGGACAAGTGTGTGGCTACACTGGGCCCCAGACATTGCTCACCTCTCTTGAGGTGACACATGAAACCATGGCCACCATCCTCTGGAAGAGAGAAACAGGAAATTCCACTCTAGCCTCATTTTTAGCATCATAACTTATCAACTCACAGGTCAAAGTGTTAGCTATCTAAGCCATGATGAACCTATGAACAAGTGGAACTGAGAGATAAAGAAATTATGTTACCTTTTTCGATAAGTAGCATGAAAATGTTTACTTGTGGAATGTGGTGATTAGTTGTTTTTTTTTTTTTTTTCTTTTTTTTAGCACAGATCATGACAAGATTGAAAAGCATTGCAGTAATTTTAGGGAAAGATCAAATAAGCAAATATCTTGATGGACAGTATTCCTATTGTCATTTTATCTTTATTTTGCATTAGCTTCCCTGACTGGAAAACAACCTTTCTTGAATAGTTACTAAAATGAGTTAACCATTTCATATTCAGCTCTTGGGATTTAAAAGACATGACATGAGTCACACATTGAAACAATTTCTTTTAAGAATATTATCTGCCTTCTGTATGAGTAAAAAAATTATAGTCAACTAGTGTTTATAAAATATAAAGCAAATTGTAAATATAAATATGCAAAATATAGTTTTTAAGGAAAAACTGAAGAAAAGTATTAATACTAATTTTCTAATCATTGATGAATTTAACTATATAAAAATAATATAATAAATCATAATACAAATATTTGGGACTTTTAGTAGGCCCTTTTTTGTTATATTTTGAATTGTGGTAGACAATTATCCTCATAATGAGTAAAGTTATGCTTTATAATATTGAATTATATAACTGAAATGTTTGTGTAATTACAGTTAATTTTTAATTATAGTAAAAGAAAAAATGACATCGGGATCCCTGAGTGGCTCAGCAGTTTAGTGCCTGCCTTCAGCCCAGGTGTGATCCTGGAGGCCCAGGATCGAGTCCCACATCAGGCTCCTTGCATGGAGCCTGCTTCTCCCTCTGCCTGTGTTTCTGCCTCTCTCTCTCTCTCTCACGAATAAATAAAATCTTAAAAGAAAAAAAGAAAAAGTGACATCAACACATCAAAGATGAAGTTAATCCAATAAAATTTGTAGTGTTGTCCATGGAGTCTACACTAGTCCAACCCCTAGAGGAGCACCAAGAGATACGTAGCACTTTTTTATTTTTGGCCCTTCTTACTTTCTTCTTTTTTTTGGAAAAAAATGTAGAATTTTTTTTTTTTCTGAATATCCATCACTACTGCTCAGTAAATTGGACATAAATGTAAAATTTCCTTCAATCTCTTTGCATTTTTTGTTTCAACCCATTCTTGGGGGTAGTGTGTTTTTTAAGTTTGCCCTCGGTGTACAGTATCTTACAAGTTTTATTTAAGAACTAAAGCTTTAACGTTTCAAGGAGTAGCCTTTAATTCTGTCCATCAGTGAATGAAGCCCTCATCGGTCTATTTATATGCTTTTTTATTCAATAAACATTGATCGTATAATATCACTCAGGGGTTGTGATTCTAAGCTAAGAAGTTTTAACAATTTAAACCTATTAGGAGACTGTCTACTTAAATCCTTTACTGATCCTTGACGCTGTTTACTGAACTTCACTCAGTTTGGTTGTATTGCCAAACAATACAGGTGGTGACCAGCAAAGGCAGACACTTGGCTGCCTTAGATATGCCTAGGCTTGAAAATGTTTTATTTCAGAATAAATTACTAGGATTTTAGTAATTGGTAAGATCTCCTATCTTATACATATATAATCTGTATGATATTTTCTAAAGCGTATCTTTTAACATTGGTCCACATTAAAGATCATCCACCAATTTTTCTACTTAGAACTGGAAGGTCTTTGTTTGCTTGTTTGGGTATTATTTATTTATTTATTTATTTATTTATTTATTTATTTTTATTTGTTTATTTATTTCTCCCTAGGAGTTGGGATAGCCCGCCGCTGAGATCAATTTCATATCACCTACAAACTTGATTTCTTCTTTTGGTCATTTTTGGGAGGGGGAGAAATTGTGTATAAAAGTGGTTCATCAGGGATACCACGATTATCATTTTACCATCCAGAGACATTCCCGTTAGCCTTTCCCCTTTGCCCCATTCATTACAGCTGAAAAACAAACAAATCAACCCACTGTGTGTGTGTGTGTGTGTGTGTGTGTGCGCGCGCGCGTGCATATAGCATGTTCGTATGGAACTTTGTCACAGCGTACTCAAAAGTCCAAATGAATAATACACTAGTTTCTCTTTGAACTTGTGCTTATAAATCCCTACGTCCTCTCCTTGGCTAATATTTGGCTTTATTATGGAGATTTTCAAACACGCAAAAGTAGAAAGAAAAGGATGATAAACCACTGGGGGCCCATCTGATCAACAGTCTGCTTTGTCTCTTGTTACATCTGTTCCTGTTCCTAACTGTTTTTCTTCCTGGGATATTTTAAAGCAAATCCCAAATATTATATGATTTATCCATAGATACTCAGCCTCCTTTCTAACAGATAAAGCAGTCTTTAAAAATAAACTCGACCAAATTTTGAGAATTTCTTTGTATCTGCTTTGTGCTTCACAGCCCATCTGAAACCCGTCCCTTGTAGATGACTAGCCAACCCTCATACACAAACCCTAACTCCTCTAGGTACTGCTTTGTTTAAAGTCTATGCAGAAGCTATCACCTCATCCCAGGCAGAAATCAAGCAGAGAGGCTTATTTCCAGAATCTCCCTTGGAGTCCCCCCAGCGTGAGTCACGCTGGCGAGCTGCCCTCTTCTCCTACCCTGGTACTTAGTGACAACAGGCTCTAGGTTTTTGGCCAACAGGTGCTTATTTCATCCTTGAGTTCCTTTGAAAGTCTTGGGTGGATGCCGTCTGGTCCTGGTGATTTATTTATATTTGGTTTTTAACTTAAGTCTAGGAAAATTCTATTTCCTACTGTTTGTTCTAATACCTCTGACTTGTCTGCTTCAAAGTGTTAAAAAAAAAAAAAACAACAAAATTCAGCCGAGTAAATCTGAAGATCTAATTGGTTTATTAAGCGATTCATGAAACCGGCGTGTGGCTGGTGGAGGGATACTCCGGGGAGCTGTACAGAATGGAAGGTTTTTGTAGGTTTTTATTGGAAAGCAGGTGGGGCAAACAGTTATTAGCGAAACACAAGAAAGAATTGTTTTAGGCCCAGGATATCTTTTCAGGGGGAGGGGACCTGCAAGGTCTTTTATCATGTAGATGACTTCCCTAGTGCTGATCTGGAAATTTCAGGCCCACAGTTGCAAGGTCACCTGCCCGGGGATAGGTAGAAATTGTAATTAAGTCTTGGGTAGCTTTCATGGAGGGAAATGACTCCATTTGGAGCTTGTTTTTTGTTGTTGTTGTTGTTGTTTTTTTTTTTTTTTTTTTTTTGCTTTGTGTGTGTGTGTGTGGTTTGGTTTTTTTTTTTTTTTTTTTGGTTTTGTTGTTGTTGTTGTTTTCCAAAAGCAAGATGGAAATGAGACTCTTTCTAAATTTTTTCTTCATTTACAGACTGAGGCAACTAGTTCACTGATTCTCCCTCACTTTTTCATCCCCGATCGACCTTGGCTTCCTCTAGCTGTTGTACTTCCAGGGTTTGCGGCTCTGCCCTGGAGTTCCTTGTGCGGGGCTCTACTCATTTCTTCATGGACCATTTGTTTTTACTTTGCCTCTGACCTGCTCTACATTCCTGTTCCTCCAGAGTAGCAAGTTTTACATTTAAAACTATTCACCCGGCCCTTTTAGGTTACCAGCCTGGCCTGAGTGGCTTTTGTTTAAGGGTTGTCTGTTCTGATCGGTGCTCACATTTTTCCTGGTCTTCCAACAAAGTGTTTTAACACAGTCTCCAGGGCTGCTTGCTGGTTTTGAAAACTTCTCCTCTCCAAGCACGTATCTCTTCTCCTTCACCCTCTCTCGCAAGAATTGGCAAACTCACGAGATGGAATCTGAAGTTTTCCCTGTTCCACTTGAATGTCTGGATCCTAGGCGTGCTTGCGGTTCATCCGTGGATCTCCCACGGGGTCCCTCTGGCTTCATTTCACAATCTGCTCCTGAGGATCAGGTGATCTGTGTCTGCTTCTGGAAAGTGCTTTCCAACTTTCTCCTGAAGCCCCTGACCTGCCTGCCGGTATTTCCCTCACTCTGATCCTAGGACTCTCGTCTCCATTCTTTCAATTAACTGAACAGTGGGGAAAGGTCATTGGAAATTTGTTCCGAGTTTACGTGGAGCCAATTTGACTTATGTCATTTTATCATTTATGTTTATCATTTAACCACACGGATAATATCTACAGATAAGTAAGATTCGGACTATATATTTATTTATTTATTTAAGATTTTATTTATTTATTCATGAGAGACACAGAGAGAGGCAGACACACAGGCAGAGGGAGAAGCAGGCTCCATGCCGGGAGCCCGAGGCAGGACTCGATCCCAGGTCCCTGGGGTCACGCCCTGAGCCGAAGGCAGACACACAGCCACAGAGCCACCCGGGCGTCCCTAAACTTATATGTTGTTTAGATGATGCAGAGCAAGAGTTTCTAGTAGAAATGTGAAGTGAATTACACATAAAATTTATATTTATTTATTTATTTATTTATTTATTGAATTACACATAAAATTTAAGAACTTCTGGTAACCACATTTAAAGAGGTAAAAAGTGGCAGTTGAGATTAATTTTAATAACATAGTTTATTTAGAACAAATACTGAAAATATAATTATTTCTGTATGTAACCGGGATACACATCGTTGAGATACTTTATGTATTTTGTACCACACTTTTGGCATCGAACGTGTGCTCAATAGGTCACAGTGCATCTCTACGTTAGCTCGCCTTTCCTCAAACCGCGTGTGACAGTGGCTACCTTAGAGGACGGGCCAGCCTTATATTGGCTTAAACAACAGTCCCATAATGCTCTACGAATCATTCGGAATTTACACACACAGATATCTATATATATTTAGTGGGGATTTTTTGCTTTTTGTGGTTTTTTTTTTTTAACTCTCTACTTTACTCTTTTTTTACTTGTGTACCTGCAGCAGCACACGAGAAGGACCAACTCTGAAGGAGCCGCTTCACCCAGCAATGGGAAGCTGATGAATGTCTTTAACTGTACTGCTCTAACGTCCTCGGCATATTGCCTCTAATTAAAATACGATTATCTTACAATTCTGAAATGACCACCTGGGATAATGGAGTCAGAATGTGATGAGGGTGTCTTCACCAGGTGCTAAGATAGGCTGCAAGGCCTGGCATTCCATCTCGAGTGTCCGATGATGTTGACATACCCTTTGGATCTCGGATGCATTTAGGGCTTCGTAGGAACTCCTTCAGGAGCTGCAGATTTGCAGGACTGGCGGGGTGACCCTAACCAGGGGGTCCTCTGCGAGCAAGGCGTCACAGCGCTGGCCCGCAGCAGGTGCACAGGGACAGCGGGCCGCGAGAGGGCCTGGGGGCTCCGTGGTCCCTGCAGGGTTGCAGGTCCTGTCCCGGGTCACCTAGGTCATCCCCACGTGTGCGTGTCCTTGCACGCTTGCCTGGCCGCCCGTGGCGCCGTCACCTGCCTTCCTTTCACAGGACAGAAAGCAGGGTTGACCGGGGCGAGACCCCTCTGCCTAAGATCCCCCCTTGCCATCAAGGGGGGCGCCCCGAGTATGTGCCGAGAACCACGTTCTCTGCCTCCCTTACGAGCCCTGGGCGCCCACTTTGGGGGGCTCTTGGCTGGTGCTCGTCTTGCTCTCACATGTGTCCTACGGCGACCCCTGAGGGCTCATCCCCTGAAGCTGCTCCCTCAGCCCAGCAGACGACCGTGGTCAGGCTCCACACCCTGTTAAGAAAATGATGTTCTCTGCGAGTGTGGGCGAGCGGCCTCTTCCTGACCCGCGGGCCCGTCACAGCTGGTCCTGTCCCTCCTGATCCCTGAGGATGTCTAGCGCAGTCTGCACGCCCTTTACGAGCTCCCCTCGGCGAGATTTAGTTTTCGAAGGAGACTGCCCAGCGCCCTGAGTTAGAGACCCGACCCCAGCCACCTCCCCTGAGCCCAGGGGCTGGGGGGGGACAAGGGCCCCAGCAAGAGCCGCTCCTGCAGGTGACCTGCTGCACGAGGCCGCGTGGGAAGCCTCTGCAGGAGGGGGGCCCGGGCCTTGGGGGCTCACTTAGCACCCCTCGTAGATGCGGGAGCTTCTGCGTGTTCATTCCCTGCTTGGGGCGGGGAGGGGGTTGGCAGAGACACAGAGACCTCGCTCCGGGAAACATCGCCAAGTTCAGGAGAAGTACCACCTGGACTCTGTCTCCACTCCCCGCTCCAGCCGCTGACTGGGGTGGAGGGGTTTCCTCTGTGTCTCGCTGCCTTGTCAACTGTTCGGCTGGTTGACCTTGACTTTCTGACTATGATTACTCGTTCATTTTTTTGCGTCTAGTGGAACGAGAATTCACACGTGCTCCAACGGCCTATGGACTCAGTGTGGACCCCTTGGCCTCTGACCCTGCTCCTGACCACAACCCCTGTGTTTCTCTGTATGCCCGGCTGGAAACCCTGGTCACCTGAGCCCACATCTGTCATTTGGTGCAATCAGCATCTTTTTAGCCTTCTTTGCTACTTTGCCATCCTCAGGACCCACAGGGCCACTGAAAGCCATCACCTTGGGGTGGGCCTGGGAAAACAGATAGGCTGGTTGTACTAAGCACAGGCTTTCTGAAAGGCACCTGATATTTGCGGCTACGGAAGGACAAAAAGAGGAAGCAATGCGTGGAAATCACAGTGTCTCATATAAACACCTCTGCTGAGAGCAAAATGAAGGGTAAATTGTGTCTGACATACAGCAAAGGCAACAGGGCTGCAGGTTTTAGGGGAAGTTGCTTGATAACATCATTCTAAAAGCAACCAAATCTCTGGAGTTGATAATAGCACCAATAACAGGTGCTATTATGAGCTGATTTTCTAAACATTCTAAACAGAAACTTTTTCTTAAAACAAGTCTTTTTTTTTTTTTTTTTCTTTTCTCCATTTTGCTAGCCTTTAGATCACTTCTCCTCAGCTGTCACTGAGCTTCACAGGCTTTAAGATCAAGATGCCCAGGCTGAAGGGTGCTCACACTCATTCTGACCCTTTCTCCTGCCTGGACTTTGCCTGTTTGACCCTATGGCTGACTCCCCCTTTGACTAAGTGCAAGCCCCAGGTCAGATGGAACGCCTCTGGCCTATTGGGGATGATCTGGCCGTATGACTGGGTTCACAAGAATTAGGAGGGTGCTTTGTTTTGTTTGTTTTGTTTTATGCTGTTCATTCAGGGCAGAAGTGACTGGTTTAAATTCCGGGTTTACTTCAATTTTTATTTCAAGGTGTAGGCAGACAGATGTCCTATGTCAGAATTACCAGGGGGTGCTTGTTACATATTTAAATTCCCAGGGCCATCCTGGGTCAACCAAATCTGAATTGATAGTTCTGGAGCTCAGGACCTTCTTCTAAACAACTTCTTTAGATCATTCTTATGAACACAAAATATTGAGGTTCAGTTCTAGTTTCCAGAACTTATTTTTATAATCTAAGATACCTATGAGATATTTAGAAAATGTAGACAATCCCACTTAGTGAACGTTCTTTATTTATTTATTTATTTATTTATTTATTTATTTACTTATTATAGTCACACAGAAAGAGAGAGAGAGAGAGAGGCAGAGACACAGGCAGAGGGAGAAGCAGGCTCCCTGCAGGGAGCCTGACGTGGGACTCGATCCCGGGTCTCCAGGATCGTGCCCTGGGCCAAAGGCAGGCGCCAAACCGCTGTGCCACCCAGGGATCCCTGAACGTTCTTTTAGCACAACTCCACGAATGGGTGGTACATATTCAAGCAAGTGTACAGTGGTCCATTTGCGCACCTAATGAGTTGTGTTAACAAAAGCCATTCAGTGCCTGCAGATGTATGTTTAAGTCCTTCTCATTATACGTCGCTTGCCCTTATTTGGCAAAGAATATCATTAGGGTGTTATAGCTTCTTTATTATCTGGCAGTCATTCACTGGGTGAGAAAACATTGCTGAAAGGGTGGGAATCTAATTTAAAAAAAAAAAAAAGATCAAATGAGATCTGTAATGTCAGAAAGCATCCCCAGGTAGCCTTTCCACTGACAGGACCAAGACCAAAGTGTGGTATATTACTAAATAAAAGTGAGACAACTGTGGAACACATTTTTTAAAAAGGTTTTATTTATTTGTTCATGAGAGAGAGGCAGAGACACAGGCAGAGGGAGAAGCAGGCTTCCCGATGTGGGACTCGATCCCAGGACCCCGGGGTCATGACCTGAGCCCAGGGCAGGTGCTCAATCACTGAGCCATCCAGCTGCCCCTGTGGAAAGCATTTAAAGCTTTAAATGGAAAGCGTTTTAAAGCTTAACTAGATTTGAAGTCCATAAGTCATTATGACAAAAGACAAAGTGAGAACTGTCATGGTTGTGTCTGAATGTAGCCTGATGGGGTTTTAAAGTGGCCTGTGCACATTATACGTGGATTATGGACCGTATTGGTGAGTTAGCTGAACTTCCAATGGCTGTTGTAGACCACATAGAGATGAGCCCTGCTGGGAAGGTGTGACCCTCCCCCCCCCCCCCCCCCCCCGCCCCAGCCTTGGGGGGAGGGGGGAGCAGGAGGACAAATCAGAGCAGGCAGGGAGACCTTTTTGGAAGATGTAGGGGTGTGGAGGGTTAGCGGCCTTGCCCTTCTCTTTTGGAAACCATGTCTCCCTCTGTTTTTTACCACATTATACTGCCAACCGCCAGCCTATGGATCAAGGGGAGGATGGCTGACCCTAGCTGGATCAATTAGAAAACTTCTCAAGAATATGAAATCTGGGGCTGGAAGACCCGAGAAGAGAAACCCTAGTGGACCACAGTGAGGAGTAGGGTGGAGCTGGAGAAGAAAGTGCAACAAACTCCCGTCGCTGACTACCCTGGCTCCTGACCCGCTTAGGCCTTTCGTTAAACCCTTTGTCGAACTTGTGGTTTAAGGTTTTTGACTTCACGCAACTGAAAGATCTGGGTATGCAGTCTCTAGAGATAAGGCTACGAGCTAAGCACGCACATTGGCCCCAGATTCAGGGAGGCTGAAGGGGGAGACCCAGGGGAAGGCAGAGCAGTTGCGGGCTGGCTGCTGCCTCCTGCCCACGGGTGAGCGAGCTGCCAGCTGCGACGTAGCCGCGTGCTGCAAAGGGGCTGCTGCTTCATTTCCACACTCCAGCTTTCCTGCGCAATGGGTGGAACCCAGACCCAGTTCAGGGAACTCAGCCTTAAGATTCTGTTCCTCTGGCACCGCCCTGAGAATCAAAACCTAAGTTATCTATTGTTGCGGGATACGGTATCCCCACACTTGGCAGCTGAGGATAAACAAGTGTGGGTTAAACTGGGTGGCTTGAAACAATAAACATTTATAGTATCTGCGGGTCAAAAATCTTGGAGCTGCTTCCTTGGGAGATTCTGGTGGAGACTGTCACAAGGTTGCCATCAAATATGGGCTGGCACAGTGGTCATCTGAAGGGTCAACTAGGGAAGGATCCATTTCTGAGCTCCCGCTTGTGGCTCTTGGAAGGCCTTAGTCCCTTGCTACCTGGACCTTTTCACAGGGCTCCTGGCTTTTGCCAGACAGAGTGATCTCGGTAACCAAGGTAGAAACCACTTTTTCCTATAACTTAATATTGGGTGTGACATCCCATCACTCCTGCCATAGCCTATTAATCAGAACTTAATAAATCTAGTCAACACTCAAGGGGAAAGGATTAGGCAAAGGCATAAATACCAGGAGGTGGGGATCGTGGGGGCTATTTGAGGCTTCCCACCACAACCCTAGGTTGGTTTTCTTTGCTTATGCTAATTTGAATTGTGTTCTGTTATACAAATAAGTACATTTTGTTCTATAAATATGACTTCTGTCAGATAAATAGGCGAGTAAATGTTCCCTAATGTTATAGGATTGCAGTAAGTCTAAGCAAGAGATCGGGGTTTTGCAACGATAAGGACAAGAGAGATTAATTCAGAAAAATACCGCTTTATATAATAAAAACTTCATTATTAGAATTGATCATCTTGGCAATGTTAAACACAGGGTCAGAGTCAGAAAGATGGGTTTGCATTTTGGCCCTTGTGTTTATTAGATACCCGGAGTGGGGCAAGTTCTAATAAACCCATTGGAGTCGTGGTTTCCTCACCTATAAAAGCGTACTTACCTCACGGCCGCGTTGTTGAGAGGATTCTATGCACAAGCATCACTCGGGGGTCCCAGTAGGGAAAAGAGACCCCACCCAAGTCTAGTGATTGACAAGAGTTTAATGGAGGGAATGTTCACAAAGATGTGGACAGGGCTGGGGAAAGAACAGGGGCTGGTGAAACACAATAGTTAGCACGTCTAGGCCTTAAGGGCAAGGGCAGGAATCTGTAGCTGTGACGCTTGGTGGCCGGTTAGGGGTTTTCATAGCAGGACACCACTGAGCTGCTTTGACAGGGAAAGGGGGAATGATGCCCCGACCTCATTTTTCTCCCTTCCACCTGTGGGCTGCCCGTTACTTGTATCTGTCAGCAGAACCCATCCAGAAGCCCAAAGGCAAGGGAGCCTAAGGATGCGGTCGGGAACGGCCAGCCTCTCAGAGCACGGAGAGGGGGGCCCAGGCTGGGGGGGGGGCACACACAGGGTGGCTCTGCTGGGCACGTGGAATGATTCAGCCTGGCACGTGAAGCTCATGCGGGCTCAACACCATCATGTCAGAGTCGGTGCCCAGTTCATGGCAACTATCATTATAATTATTACAGCCTGCCGACGGGGTACCTAAATGGGGATAAACTGTGTAGAATGTGTGTGTGTGTGTGTGTGTGTGTGTGTGTGTGTGTGTGGTGGGGGGGGGGATTTCCAAGAAGCTGAGTTAGAAATCTCCCCTGGAAGAGGAGGTCTGGTTATGCCAGCATCAGGAAGCCCAGGCGGAGCAGCGTGTATCGAGTTACCCTGCACCCTCTACCCGGGCAGTTAGGGGGCCGGTCTCAGTCTGCGAGTCTGTCCGTGGCAGCCCATCGAGGCGTCCTCTTCCCTTTGCAGTCATCTTGGAGTAACAGAACACTGCCCCCCAGAACATCTTGTAGCAACTCCTGGCATAAGCCTTCAGCACCCCGTCCGAGAGTCAGTCTTGCTCGGCAGGACCCCGAGGAGCTCTTGGAGCCCACGGCCCCCCAGCTGGCGGCCGCTGCCCGGTGCATGGGACTGTGGACGGTGCACCCCCACGCGATGGGGCCGGGCTTCTGGGGTTTCCTAAGCGTCAGGGTGGCAGCCGCTGCAGGGAGAGGGGGGCAGTGGGGCCTGGGGCCACGGGCAGCCTGGGCGATGGGGGGTGGGAGCGGGGGACAGCGCTGGCTGCCACGGGGAGGGATGCCTGTGACGTTGCAGGCTTCGGGCCTCACGTGCGCCCGGCCCCCTCCCCGCAGCCTCTCCCAATCCAGCAGGCCTCGCTGGCCCCACCGTCCTGGAAGGGGCTGTGCCCTCTGATTTTCCCTCTGAGGCTAAACTGCAGCAAGTCCATTGTGCCTTTAAGGAAGAGATCGCCACGGTGCAGATGGTGTTTCAAACATATTTGTTTCTGTGTCATCTGCTCGGAACATAAATATCAATTCAGCGACTTCACTGTTGTAAGTGATAAGTTGAAACATCATCAGTTGTTTTTTGGTTAAATGACAGCAACAAAATGAAAATCACCATTAAAAAGGCTATATTTGCATATTTTCTTATGCTGTCAAAGAACACGGCACTAATGCAGCATACGGAGAGTTCTTAAACAGAAACATTACAGTTTTCTAAATCTAAAGACGATCAAAAAAAATAAATTCTGAAATTTGGTGTATGAAAAGGAACAGGGAACGGTTATTCTCTGGGCAGAACAATAAAAGCACTTTCTAGTGACATTTTTAATAGCATATTAATTCAAAATTGTAATTTTCAGAAGGAGTGATTCCATCTACATAAACACTAACTGCATTCTAAATGCTTGGTATTATCATAATGAGTAGAAATTAAATTAATAATGCCAGGATAGCTAAAATCTGAGGCAACCTTCTTGAATCTTTTGTATCTACATGAATTATTTCTCATTCCCATTGAGCTCTCATCCTGAACTTCGTTTGTTGTTTTAGTTTTTCAACGATCGGAACAATTCTTCAATTTTAAGAGAGTGTCACTTTTGAAAGTTACCTTCAAAAGGCATTTGTAGTCACTTTGAGCCCGCCGATGGTTTCAACAGCCCAGGGGGCCTCCCTGGTCACCCACACTCGGGCGTGGGCACAGGGTCCCCCCCGCCCCAATGTCATGACGTTGCCACTAATGGTCCTGCTACACTACGGTCGCTTACCACAGCTTGTAACAAGGACGGTGGACCTAAATAGGTACTTGTTTTAATCCTAAATGAATAGAGGATGCCTTTCAATCTAAATTAGATCGTCTGAGCAACATTTCATAAAATTAAGATCCTTAAGCCAGGGGGACAAGTTTTCTAATCCCATCCTGAAGAAGACCGTAAAAGCACTACAAAGGTCTTGGTAAAGAGATTCCTTTAGGGAGAATTTCTTGGTTTCCTTTCTTGTCTTTCAAGCTTTCATCAGGATGGTTGGCAAGTCCAATCCTGCTGCTCGTAGCTCCTTTAATGAGGCACAGGGCAGCAGGCGGTCTTGGTTTCAACAGGTATGTGCTATTTAGGGCTTCAGAGACTCCAAGTCAGACGTGGAAGTGGATGGTCTGCTGTAGGAGTATCTAGGGTAATTCACAGAGAGGACGTGTCTGCTAGGAAATGTAAACAGTATCCAGGACATTGAGCAACATGCTATGCCTCAGCCCCTCACCACTTGGCAAGCTCTGATGATTATTTTAGAAGGCCTCAGATCGCTTTGTTTCCTATAGCACACCTGAAAAAGATGACTAGGACGTGCAACTCATTATGATACAGCATCAAACCAGGCAGGTTGTGCTTCTCTCAGGGTTTTCCTTCACTGCCCAAGCACCCTGCTACCCAAATGCCAGCGTGGTATAGGTTTTGGCTACAATAGCCGTGGCCATCGCAGTGCCCAGATGAGACTTCAAAGGATGTGCAAAACATCCACCTTCCGCAAGCTGGTCTCCGTGCTCTCAGACCTGCTCCTCCTTGCACCTGCCCCCAGGTCTCCCTACTTCTCCAGAACGGTACCCAGAATGGAAAACGCAAGGAAATGTTAAACTGTAAATGTCCACGATCAATTAGGAATTATTTATTCTGAGAGTCTCATTGGTTTCCAACCTGAAAATGGTAGTGATGTTTGTTTGGGGAAAAAAAAAAAAAAAAAAAAAAAAAAAGGACCCAGGGTGCATTATTCATGGGTAGCTTGGTTTCATAGATCTCCTTGCAATTTGTTTTTAGAGCAAGTCTCTACACAGAGATCAAAAGTGCATTGCTAACTCTTTGCCTTGGTTCCCATGCCTCCGGCGTGGAGGTCCTTGCTGTAAGTCCCTTTATAGTTACCTAAGGCTGGCCTTGCCCCGAATTTGTAGCTCCTAATATAGTTCTGTCCCTATAGCCTCCTCTTGGAATAGTTCATTGGACCCAGGACAGATTTGAGTGGACTCAGTCCAGACAACAAATACAACCCAGTTAAATCTTGCTGGACATCAAGCTTATTTTTCTCATCCCAAGGAGGGAAAGAGTAATCAAATTTTAATAATAAATGTGCAAACAGGGATCCCTGGGTGGCGCAGCGGTTTGGCGCCTGCCTTTGGCTCAGGGCGTGATCCTGGAGACCCGGGATCGAATCCCACGTCGGGCTCCCGGTGCATGGAGCCTGCTTCTCCCTCTGCCTGTGTCTCTGCCTCTCTCTCTCTCTCTCTGTGACTATCATAAATAAATTAAAAAAATTATAAAATAAATAAATAAATAAATAAATATGCAAACACATAATAGCAACATATGCAATTAAGAGTTTAATCTCCTATTGGATCTTACAGATTTTTTTTCGCTCTAGTACATTTTGGGTCTGACAGATTCAGTGCCTTCTTCCTACTAATCATTTCTACTAACCATTAACAAAGCAGGTTCTTTTTACCTCTGTGTTTAAAACAGGCAGGAGGGGATCCCTGGGTGGCTCAGTTGTTTGGTGCCTGCCTTGGGCCCAGGGTGTGATCCTGGAGACCTGGGATCGAGTCCCGCGTCGGGCTCCCTGCATGGAGCCTGCTCTTCCCTCTGCCTGTGTCTCTGCCTCTCTCTCTCTCTCTCTGTGTCTTTCGTGAATAAATAAATAAAATCTTAAAAAAAAAAATAAAACAGGCAGGAGCAGCAATGCAGCCCCTTCGGGTTAGGTCACATACCACAGCTTTTCCCCTCCTCTCTCTCACACTTGCCATGTGACAATGGTCGGTGGGCAACATCCAAAGGTACGCGCTCGCCTCACCGTGGGATGCTCTCCGGTTGCCTCTCCTGGCCGTGATTTATTCTGAATGCATCTCGTTCATGTACAGCTGACCTCATGGAAAGTAGGTTCATTTTACAGTTTCTACCTCAGTAGCTTTGGAAGTACTGTTCTTCGGTCGCTCACATTTTTCTCTTTTACTTGCATCCCTTCACATGAATGGCTAATGATAGAATCAAGACCCATGTCTTGAACAAATGAAATCAGACTAGGTGCCCCTTGTGGGAACAAGATTTGTGTTTGGGTTTTATCCCACATATCAGTTCACGTTTGGGCCCTTCTGAGCTCCACCGTGCAGAGTCAGCCATTAAATGAGTTTCCCTTCCTTAAAATCAGATCAGAACCAAGTCATATTAATAAGAAATAAAATGAGAGGCTGTTTCCATTGTATTTAAAGGAAATGTGTATGCTGCCTGGAGATTCCAGGAATGACTCAGTGTTCCCTCATTTTCTTTTTTCTTATTTTTATTTTTTTATTTTTTATTTTATTTTATTTTTGGTTTCCTCATTTTCTTGGCAAGATTTTTTACGCATGTTTGTTCGGCGGTCAAGGTGGGCACGAGGCCTTGGGTTGCCTCGTTCCGGGCACTGAAAGGGCGGGCTGAGAGACGCAGGGGAAAACAAGTTTACAAAAGGACCTCGGAGTTCCAGCGCCTTTCAGAAGCAACAAGTCATTTTCAGACTGACAGCTTCTAATCCGATTGATTGTGAGATAAAATGCACCCAATCAGTGTCAGAGTCGCCTGAGTTAAAAAGGAAACAACCAACCAACCCTGGTGTGTTGCAAGAGGTATTTAAGGTTCCCAAACCTTTCAGAAAGGAGATGCCCTTGAAAGCTCTCATAGCAATGAGTTAAGGGGCTCAGCTGGGGCTGCTGACATGTGGTAATGCTGTAGTTCATAGCACGCCAGCTCCTTACCAGCCTTTGCACCACCAGGGTGCTGCCTGGAAGCTGGTGCGGCCTACAGAGCGTTGGGACGAAGAAAGGGGAAAAGAAATAGGACCTCAAGACCCTTTTAGCAGCGTCTGTCTGGTGAGCTGAGAAGCTGAGACTTTGAGGCCTCCTTTAGAGACCAGTAACTTTCAGACTTTGTCCAGATAAATCTTATTCAACTTCTGATTTATGCCATAATAACATAGCTATGTCCACGACTTATGTGGCCAGCATTCCAGGTAGATGGGCAAAGCTCAGAGATGACTTTGATTTCATTCATTCATTCATTCATTCATTCATCAGGTATTAACTGAGTAGCTACAGTGGTCCAAGAACTGTTCTAAGCACGGAGGTCATATAAACAAGGCAGTCTTCTTGATCTCATTTAGCTTAACATACCTTGGGGCAGAGAGGCCAGAGGTGGAACAAGGATGGGGAAACAAGTAAAACCTATACATGAACAAGTATCATGTCTGATAGGATATCATGTACAGGGAAGTCTGGAATTATCTTGTTGACCCCTTTCCCCCGGCACCTCTACTTTAGGAGCTCTGTGGACAACTGAGGTCATCAGAAGTGGGAGAGTAAGGAGGAGAGGACGGCAGGAGGGAAAGCCAGGAACCCTTTTAATATATAAAGAAATATAATATATAAATATATAAAAAATATAATATAAAGAAATATATATTATTAATATATAATACATTAATTTATATATAAAATCAATATATTTATAAATACATATAAATATATAAATATAATATATAAATACATATAGAAATATATGTTATATATAAAATATATAATAAAGACAGCACCCTTTTAATATGTTGAAACGGGAGTTCTGGTGTGACTCATAGGTTGTCTCTGAGGATAATTCCCATAGAAAAATTTCAAACTATTGCAAAAAAAAAAAAAAGAAAAAAGAAAAATTTCAAACTAATTGGAGCAACAGCAGCATTATTGGAACAAGTATCTGGCTGGCCAACAGGTAGCCCTGAAAGATGTACCATTTCTGACATGCTAGTAGAAAACAAAAAGTAATGGAAACAGCATGTTCCATATAGTGGAACCGAAAGCGTCTTGGGTTGACCTGGATTCAAATTCCGACGACGGTCCATACCAGCTCTGTGACCTTGGCCAAATGATTTACAACCGTGTAAGCTATTTTATGGCCACTCCATCATAAAACTGTTGACAATACCGACAGGTCTCAGAGACTCATTGTAAGAAATAAGTGAAATAATAGTCAAAAAATGCCCCAAACAATACCTCTCCCAGAAAAGATGGGTAGGAAATTAATACATGCCGGTCTTGCTTTTTTTTTTTTCCCCTTTTTCTAAGATTTTATTTATTTATTTGAGAGAGAGCACGAGTAGGGGGGAGGGGCAGAGGGAGAGGGAGAAGCAGCTGCCCGGCCCGAGTTGAGGCTCGATCCCAGGACCCTGAGATCATGACCTGAGCCAAAGGCAGGTGCTTAGCTGACTGAGCCACCTGGGCACTTTGTTTTTATTCTGAGTCATAAATGATAATTTTATGTACACCAGGCGCTATCACGAGCAGTAAACCAGAGTAGCGATTCTTAAAATCTTTTGACATAGTTAGAAAAAGTCAGCCCTCTGAAGGATGACTTCATTCCTCACCATGGGGTCGAACAAGGGGTTATGTCTGAAATGGAAGGAGTTTTGTTCTGTGTATTCAGGATCAATTCTGGTGTTAGTGTTCCTTTGAGTATGGCCACTATTCAAGTTAGCTTTTGAGGTTTTTTTTGATATTGTGAAACAACAACTCAATGAAGGATCAAAGGATGGAGAATTCCAGGTTGATTCATGAATTTTAAAGTGAGGATGTCTCAGAGTATGAGGCATGATGTGAGGCAGTGAGTGAGTGTCAGGGAGATGGAAACTCTAGAGAACAGAAAGGCCTTGATTTCAAAGAAAGGAAGCAAAAAGAAAGAAAGAAAGAAAGAAAGAAAAAGAAAGAAAGAAAGAAAGAAAGAAAGAAGAAAGAAGAAGAGAAAGAAAGAGAAAGAAAGAAGAAAGAAAGAAAGAAAGAAAGAAAGAAAGAAAGAAAGAAAGAAAGAAAGAAGAAAGAAAGAAAGAAAGAAGAAGAGAAGAAAGAAAGGAGAAGGAAGGAAGGGAGAAAAAGAAAGAAAGAAAGAAAGAAAGAAAGAAAGAAAGAAAGAAAGAAAGAAAGAAAGAAAGAAAGAAAATCAACAACTTAATCTCTCTAATGCCTTGGATCCTGACAGAGAAACTTGCCATGATGAAAAGAAGGAAGCAAAACACAGACGGCTGGACCAATTTTCCTCGCATGACCAGAGGCCTGCACACTGTCCCCCAGCAGGGCCCCCCGGGTCCGGGGACTTGGGGAAGGGCTCCTCACTCGCTGTGTTGCTGCCAAGGGGACAAACAGGCAGGGGTCACGAAGTCAACTGGTTTTGGGGCCGTAGCCGGTGCTTCCGGCCACGACCTGCGGGGTGGGGCGCGCACCTTCCTGCAGGGACCTGGGTGTGCTGCAGGTGGCTGGCCTCCCCGGCGAAGTGACGACGGATGGCACCGAGGAAGGCGGCCCGGGCCCCGGGTCGGGGTGTGACTCTCCGGTTCTCCACTTTCTGAAAATGAGGCCCAGTCTGCCTGGTGTCGATGGACAGTCCTTCGCTTGCCAACGCAACCTGTCCCGAGTAGAGGATCCTGCTCTGGCCTGGGTTTTGGGGCGACTCTCGGCTCGTTCGCCCCCTTGCAGCCTTTCCTGCGGGTGGGAAGGGGGAGGCCGCACGGGCAGAAGGGCGCGGTGGGCGCTGGCTCTCCCTGGGGGTTCGAGCAGCTTCGCGGGAGCCGGTTCCCGTGGCTGTGCCAGGCTGGGGCCTCCTGCGGCGCCGGGCCCGGGGGTTGGAGGGGGCCTCCGGTTCCCTGCTGAGCTGCAACCTGAGGTCGGATCCCAGAAAAGCTGCCCCCCTTTGTGGCCAATCGGAGCGCGGAGGAGCGACGGGCCCCGAGAAGAGGCAGCCCGCCCGCGCTTGGCTGCCCCGCCGCTCTGGGGCGCCCTCTGAAGGAAGCATCTCCCGGGCTTCTGGAAAGGCAGAGGCTCGGGCCCTGCCCAGGCAGGTCCCTACGGGCCGGCCAGGCCCCGGGGCAGCGCTTCTCACCTGGGGCTCGGCCTCGGCTACCAAGCTCGGGCCTCCCACTTCACAAGGTTCCTTCGGATGCTGGGTTCTAACCAGTTAAAGACGCTGGGTCACCCTCAGCCCGGCGGGGGGACGGAGGGGAGAGATTGCACAGGGAGGCCGGGCCGAGGCCTGCAGCCGCTACGGAGTCAGGGCCCTTCGCCCTCGGGCCCGCGTGGCCGTGGCTGAGGGGAGCTACCCACGTGGGGGTTGGGCACCCCTGGAGCTGGGTGCCAGGGCCCGGCGGTGTAGACGGGACCCGGGCCGGGCGCGGGGAGGCACCTGCTGCCTGCAGCTCTGTGCCCTCGCGGGCACCCAGGGTGGCAGCCCGGGGTCCCCGTTCCCACTCCTTTCTCAGCCCCCACCCCCCCTGCAGGGCAGGTTCTTCTCGGGCGACTCCCCTTCTCAGAGCTAAGCTGTCCTTGGGGCTTGGGGCGTCTGCTCTGCTCGCAGGCCCCCCCCCCCCCCCCCCGCCCCGCAGACGGCAGGTGCACCGGCCTCCGGGAAGCGGGCGCAGCGGCCTCCGTTGCTCGCTCGGCCTCCCCGATGCCACCGGGCCGCCGGCCACTCAGGACTACCCCACCCTGCCCCTGCCCCGAGGCAGGTCAGATGCCCCCGCGGCCCGGGACGGGGGAGCCCTCCCCGTCTCCTCCGTCTGGAGAGACATCAGTGCCTTGGCACCAGGCTCTTCAGCAGAAGATAAAGACCTAGGCTGCCTGTCTTGAGGCCGAGAAGTGTGCGGGGAAGAGACGCACACGACCAAACCCTGACGCGAACCCCCTTCTCCGCCTCACCCAGAGGCCTGCACACTGGTTGGCGGAGCTGCGCCCCGGCCTCACCCCACCACCCCCGCCCCGCCGACCTGCCCCCTGCACCCCCGCCTCCGCGCACCTGCCGCCCTGCCCTGCTCGGCCGGACACATGCCTCCTCGTGAGGGGCTGCTTGAACGAACCATCTTGCCGTCACCACCCCTCTCGTCCCGCTTCAATTACGTGGCATCTCCGTGGCTCTCCCCTGGGCTCCTCCCTCAGCTCTCCCTCCCGGGCTCCCCCCAGCCCCCCTCAAACCCGCAGTGTGCGCTCCCACGGCGTCTTACTTGAGATGCTGTTGGTCCGGAGGTTAAGGATACGAACAGGTGAAATCACGTCCAGCTAAGAATTATTTTTTCAAGGAAGTGGTAAGGACCACAGTGACCACAGCGCTTTCGACTTTGTTTCCTAAACAGCTCCCTTGCAGTGACACGTAACAGAACCTGTCAGAGGAACAGACCGTCTTTACTGGGCTAGTTCATTCCAGGCCCTTGTGCCGTAGCTGACCTGGGCCCAGGCGACGGCCGGCTGCTATCTGTGCACTGTCCACGTCCTGCAACACTCTGGCAGCATTTTTTTTCTTTGGTATTTTTAATTAGTCGATTTTATATTGTGTCCAGGGTTGATAGTTGGTTCAAGTGTTTTTGAAAAGTACCATATGATACATTCTCGAGTGAATGAGAATAAGAAGTACGTTCCTTCACGCCATTGCTATCCACTGTGGCTCAGTGTTAGACTAGTCATGCCAACGCCTGGCTCTGAACCAAACCGCATGCCTCAGTTGATGCCAATGCACGGCCTCTTTCTCCCAGCAATCGAGGCGGGGAAGGAGAGTCCCAGGAGAGTCTGGGGGATGAGTCAGCTCAGAGGTCTGCACCGTCATGAGCTGGGTCTGACTGAAGTGCAAGGTGTTGGCGGAGTGACAGCGTGGGCACAGGTGTGCGGTGCACGCGACGGTGACCTGGCCAGGGTGCGGAGAGCAAGCGAAGGCTCTCACGGTGCGTGGAGGGAGAGCTGTTGAGGCACCCGTGGATCGAGGCAGACGCCAGTTAGGTGGAGGGACAGTTAAGGAGGAACGGTCGATCTGGCCCCCTTCCTCTGGGGACACACGCCGGAGAGCCGCGGAGCACGAGGCCGGGTCCCTTGCCAGGGCTGCAGGAGCGCTGAGAGCGGAGGGGCCGCTCCCGAGTCGCGTGGGAGGGCGTGGGAACCAGCGGTTTGGGGACACAAAGGGGAAGATGCAAAGGGGCCCTTTGAGATCCTGGGCTGAACTCCGAGGGCCCCGCTGGTCCATGATGGAGAGGGGCGGTTAAAGCTTCCTCCAGAACCGCACGTATGGGGGCCTAGGTGACCATGACACTTTGTGACTTGTCGTTTCGTGCGGATTCTGTTTATTAAGAATTATTTATGGTCTTATAAAAAACCTCGACTTACGTTCACTGAAGTTATCTGAGAGGCCCTATGCCAGCACGGCGCCGTTCCTCTCTCGGTGGTTTATGTTTCTGGCTTATCTGGGGTTTCTAATTTTAGTTAAATGTGATTTGTGCCGCACGTTTACTCGTAGCTCCGTCTCCCGTGGTGACAGCTTAGGACATTATTCTGTGCTTCGTTTCCGTAGCGGGGCTCCTGAGAAGGCCTGTGTTTTCGAGCCTTCGCTCTGTGGAGAAGAATCGAACTTGCAGCAGGGAAGGCGGTAACAGAGGACGAAGGCTTGGTGATGTGAAGGGACCGGTGGTTGGGAATCAGAGAAGGGGACAGGGCCCCAGCAGAGGGGAGCCTGTGGCCCTCTCAGAACACCCTGCAGGATGGCTGGACTGTGCGGGGCAGGAGGACGGCTGCTGCAAGCCATCTGTGGCTGAGCCTCCCGGGCTCAGGAGGGCCAGCAGTGGGGTCACTAGGACCAGAAGGCCACGTCTGGCATGGCGTGGGCACCCCGTAAACGACTGTTGAATAAATGGGAACAACTGGCAAGGCGCTAACTTTCTTCTTTCTTGCTCCTGCCCCCCTGTCCCGCGCGACACCCGATTTTGGACTTCTCATTAACTCTGAGTCAGGTGCTGGTTGGTGCTGACTCGAATTTGGTCTGGAGAATAAAGGAAGGCATCGTTTCCTTCACTTCCTATCTGATGCGAGAGAAATCATGAGAAATAATTTAAAAAGTTAGAAGTAAATGAGAAACCGAAGTCAAGAGAACTCATTCAGCACGACTGGAGACAGGTATCAGCGGAGGTCACATTCCCAGAGCGGGATGAATTATAAAGTCGACTTTTGTCCAGAGCGAGGCTGGAGGGAGGCCCGGGTAGGAGCAGGTGGGCTGCACACCACCCGGACCTTCCTGACGCCGACGGCAAAGGGCCGGATTCCTTTGTGTGTCTGTGCGTACGTCAAGGAGCCTCACGGTACATCATCCCTCATCCCGCACATCGTGTGAATGCTCACGTAAAGATAGCGATTAATTACCTGAAAAACTCTGGTCATCGATCCCCGGATGAGTAAGCATGTAGGTGAGATGTCTGCTGTGACTGGGGAGCGGGGACAGTGGGTGCAGGGGCTGCGGAGCATGGGGAAGGGCGGGGGACCTGAAGATAAACGTTAGCAGAGAGTCTAATACGACTCTGAGATAATCTCTGTCCAATCTTGAGAGTCCCCACTGACTTCTCCTCAAGGATTTGCGAAAGGGAAGACTTCAGTCCTGCAAAGTCCCTGCAATATTGACTCGCTCATCCTGGGCCTGGAAACTCACACAGGAGGTTTAGCAGTATGTGCGCTAGCAGGCTAGACCCTCTTTTGAAATGAAAGAATGATCCCTCCTCTTGTTCAGACACGATGCCAGTGAACCCATTTGAAAAAAAAAAAAAATTAGAGGAACTGCGTTAACTCCCTTTTGCCTCATTTTTCCAGAACCAGCTTTCTTGTCTCCCCAAGAGACAATCATCAGAGTGAGAGCTTGATGCCTCCCGACTCTAGCCATAGGTTTCCATTCATATTTCACTCAACTGATGAAAAACATTTTTTTTCTTCTCAATTATTTGTTCAACAAATAGTTTATTGCATCCCTGAAAAAGATTTCCATGTACCGAAAGTATACTCGGAGCATGTCATCGTTCTAAATCGCAACGTGGATGGTCTTGCTTACTTCTCACGGCGGTGACACGCAGCATAGGAAGACGTCTTTCTCTCCACTTAAAATATGATGGAGACCGAAATTAGGCAACTTGTCCGAGGCTGAGTAGTTAGTGAAGTGGGGCTTAGACCGGGACCCACTTCTGTCTTGCTTCAGAGGCCAAGTACCCACGCTCCTTGGAGGGATCCAGTCCCCGCTCACCACCCAGCCACCCCGAATCATCTCGTTCTCTCTTTAACTCTTTGAATCAAACTTATAACTTTACTGTTGTGCCGTTGTTTTTTGAACCGTGTTTAATTACTCATCACCTCTATCTCCTTTGCTAGAGCGTGAGCTTGAGAGCACAGATCTGTTAGCGACTTCATGGCCACGTAACAGCAGCTAGAACGACGTCTGCCGTGGTGTGGGCACCCCGTGAAGGATTGTTGAATAAATGGAAACAATTGGCAAGGTGCTAACTTTCTTTTCTTCTTGTTGCTCCCAGGCTAATTGTGCGGACCATTAAGGAATAACCCAGAAAATGCTAAGATGGAATTAGGAAGACTGCCAAGGGAATCACGGAGGCTTCACTGGTAAGCTGGCATTTGCTCTGCGTATTGTGGGGAAAGGAAGGGCATACGGAGAGCAGCGAGAAGTGGATAAAATGTCAGAAGCAAGAAGTCAGAACTCGTACGGGGGATGAGGAAGTCATCCTGACTGTCTTACTGTGAAGACGCGCATCTACTGGGGCCTGCAGGGTCGCCGAGTGCTCTGCACCAACCACTGGCATAGCCTTTGGTCTTTTTTTTTTTAAAGATTTTATTTATTTATGATAGAGAGAGAGAGAGAGAGAGAGGGGCAGGGACACAGGCAGAGGGAGAAGCAGGCTCCATGCAGGGAGCCTGATGCAGGATTCGATCCCGGGTCTCCAGGATCACACCCTGGGCCAAAGGCAGGCGCCAAACCGCTGAGCCACCCAGGGATCCCTAGCCTTTGGTCTTTGATCGTGGTTCTTATCATAGTTCATTTACTCTCAGTCTCCTGCTAGGGGTGAGATCTCTGAGGTGAGGAACCAGGACGATCTGCTAGTGAGCTCCTTACGGGCCGGGACCCTGCCCTATTTATCTCTGTATTCCCATTGCTCAGCACCGTGCTGCTAATTGGTGGCCCACAGTACATGTAGAAGGTAAAATCAATGTGCCATGAATGAATGGGTGAATGATAGGGCTTAATAGCAGTTTAATGAAAAAAGTGTTTTAAATCTAAGGTGAGGACAAGCAGCAGAAATAGTTCACGTGGTCTCTGGTGGCAACGTCTGGTTTCTGGATATCTACAATCTTGGAACTAGAGATAGAAACGGTAAGAGAGATAGGATCGGCGATGTGAAATGACTTGTTCATGGTTCCACAACAAATTTGTGTTGAGAGTAGGAACTTGGATTTAGAGATCACGGCTCCCCATTAAATCTTTTCACGAGTTCAACTCTGTTCTCCTCTGGGCAGACTACATCGGTGCGATTCTGAGCTCGACGCTCAAAGACATGTATAGACAAAGTAGACTTTGTCCAAGAGGATGGACGAGGATGACGCAGATGCTTAAGGGAAAGTGGAAACTGGTATCACATGAGCATCAGATGAGAACATGAAGGATGCTTCACCTGGAGAAGGAAGTACTTGCAAAGGGGCTGTGGGGTGAGTGGAAAAATCATGATATCTCTTCTAATATTTTTAAATACATGTCATCACTCCTTTGCTCCAGAAAGGGAAAATAAAAACCATGGGTAAAAATCACAGAGAAATAAATTTCAACTCAATCTGAGAGGAAAAATAATGTCTCACCATTAGAATTGACCAAGAACGAAATTCCTAATTATAAGGACTATTCAAGTAGAGGCGGGATGCTCACCTGTCACTAGACTGGGAGTTCCTTTAAAGGAACTATTTCTATTTGTATTTCCCTAAGACTTTGAATAGTGCTGGGCACATAGTATATGCTCATTTATGATTCACTATGTATCTTTTAAAAGGAATTCCTTTATGGGGTAGATGAGCATGGAGGGGACTAGGAATGCACCGTATTATTAACTCCAAGGACTTTTCCAACACTTAGGTTTTATGATTCTTTGATTTAAAAAAATCCTGCAAGATAGCATACCAAATATTTAGCAAAGCAAGTCATTTCATACCCTGATCAGGGAAAGGTCAGTGGAGTTGCTGTTTCTTTTAAACTCTACGAAGCTCCATAGTGTCGCGTTGCAGCTCTCCCTTTGGGAGGAAGGATTTGTTTGCCATTGACTACTGTCTTACGAAGGAGATCACTGCTAGTACATCTCTGCACGTGTTGATCAAACTAAAGCTCCATGCACAATTTTAAATGGAGTTTGTTTTGTACAAGGACCAGAAGACAGATTTATGGAGACATTTGCGCAATGGTTACGCCAATAGATTCACACTTTTCAGAGTGACTAACCTAGGAGACCAGGTTTTTCAGAGTCCTAAATCCTATTTATTTTGTCACCTTTTTAATAAAATATCTTAAATATCACTTCAGGAAACTTATTTTTCACTGAATATTTTATACCCGGAATGTGTTGATTTGATATTTATGTGGGTTTTTTTTGGACACAGGAGTGTCGTTCCTTTTAGTCCATGCGGAAGTGATCGAAAGGAGGCAATGAAAGTTCTAGATTTACTATATTAGCCACAGAAAGCTAAGCGATCATAAGGCGATTTTTTGATTTGTTATTTACCTCTTATTTTTTGAGAGTTCTCATATTTTATTTCTTCCCAAAGTGATCATATCTATATGCTCAAAAATCCCTATCAACTTTCCACTAAATTCTTTCGGATGCTATGGGATTAATTTGCTTTCTTATCTCAGCATATAAATAGGCTTCCAACGTAATTCTCTGTCCTTATGAAATATCATCATCACCATATTCCACTTCAAATAATGGCGTAGCATTAACCATAAAGCCATTCCTAAGGAATGTGGTGGCAATTCTAGCTCCTTTTTAAAGAACGCTATGCTATAAAATGTAGCACCGTGCTTCTGAGAATCTGTGGTGCTGGTGTTTCACTTTTAATGGTGTTATTACATTTTTCCACAAGTTCTTAATTCCACTCACCTAAACGGAATAGATTTTGTGCTCTGTGTATTCCTGAGATGTAGCTTGTTCTGGACCCTTCAGATATATGCACTTGACGGCGAGATTCTAAGATGCTTTCCCAATAAAAACCAATATCTTCTTTCTCTCTCTTTTATGAGTTATAAAACACTTTCCCTACCCTTCTTCTTTGATTTAATTTATATGCCAGAGATTTTTCAGCTCTGGGGATGAAAATGGAAGACCAGGGAAGAAAGTTGATGAAATAGAGATGATTCAAAGATCTGAAATATTTTATCCTCACTCGATATAAAGTAAATTATTTTTTCTCTTTTCCAATAACCATCATTTCCCTTGATCTTGGAATCACTCAAAACCTAGCCACCGAGTCCTATATAAACTAATGCTCTGTCTCAAGATATGGGGAGAGATGAAATACTGGTGCCTGCACAGATTGTACCAGCTTGATTATATTTACACTTATGAGATACCGCAAATTTAAGAATGCCATTTTTTTCTCATCACTGAGTATTTATTATATATAACAAATACATGGGAAAGAAAAAACTATATTGTGTGATATAAATAGTTTATTTACATTACAGAAAAAACATCAAGACAATGTATACTATTTCAAATATATCCATACATAATCAAATATAGCTGTAGTACATGTTTTCATTGGTGTAGATTACCACAAATGCAAGGCAACATGTGTAGATCTCTTGTCTTATTCTTTTGTCTATAATACTGTATTGTGTAGTCCCAGATCTCGGTAGTCCAGCCACTGTGCAACATGCTCCCTTTAGATTAACCTCGTGGATGCTCTTGTTGTGTTGTCTGAACTGTAGTGCCCTGTATTTTGCTTCTGTCTGTGAATTCTGTTGCTTCTGGGGCATTTCCTAGAAGGTTGGAAAGTTTACAAATCTTAGTCCAGTGCTGTTACCTAAAGTTTGGTCCTACAATTACAGAATGAAGTTGTGGATTAAGCAAACTGTTAAAATATTTCAGACAAAAGAATTTATTATCAGTAGAGGCTGGGATTATTTTGGAAGATATATATATATATATATATATATATCTTCCAAAATATAATATCTTCCTATATATATATATATATATATATATTTTATTTTATTTATTTTTTCTTTTTTTCTTTTTTTTATATATTTTTTTTCTTCCCCATCTCCTGGCCGTTGTCTTTAAGCGTCTTTTGGGGTGCACTGATGAACAGAGGCAGACGTTGAAGAGGAATACATTTACCTGGTCTTCAACCACTTACTCAATAAGGCACAAGAATGACTCAGCACAAGGCAATCAAGCAAGTTGTGAGCTCATCCAATCTCACTTTAAATGTCTTCAACAATTTTATATTCTAAATGTCCTCAGGATGAATGTTATATTGACATTTCAGTGCTACAAGTTTAAACCCTTTTCAACCAGAGGATGAGCCAACTGTTAATATCTGATATGTAATGAAAAGGGATACTGTTTTGGTTCAGCCAGATATCATTTTTATATATTAACCCCATAAGCTAGAGACATAAATTGGTACCAACTATTTAGCTTCTATAAAAAGCTAAATTCAGTCAAATTATCTGAAAAGCTCTCCTCTGGTGTCTTTTCTCTTGTAATAAAAGAATACTTTGATGATGAAAATAAGAACTACAATTCAAAGTTCACATAAAATCTTATTGTTGATGGGTTTCAGAGATTATATATTCATATATATCTTCACATATGAATAAATACATATGTTATCTATGTATCTATTTTTTTTTAAAAAGAGGTCAAAATAAACATGGAGCTGAAAGTCACATTCCCAGCAAGTGGGAGCTCTTGGAGACAAAAAAGATAGAAAATCCATCTTCTCAACAGGGCAACTCTTTTTCATTCCAGAGCAGGTCTCTAGATATCTATATTTATGTGACACATGCTGTATTTAGAAGGAGGGCAGATGTTTGACAAATCATAAAAACAAGGGGAAGCAATTAGAAAAAAAAAAGAAAGTGGGAGGAGGAGGAGAGAGAGAAAAGAGGAGAGACCAGGTGATGGAGAAATGAAAAGAAAATTGAAGAGAATGAAGGGACTTCTGCTTGGTACAATTTGTAATTCTTTTAGCCAACGGGATATATTGGAATAGGTCTTCATGGGCAAGTGTGGTCAAGGTGGATGGAAAAGGGGAAGGTTTGGTGAGGGGCAGATGGCCTGGGTGGAAAATCTGGTTTTTGAGTAGAACATTCTCAAGTGAATAGAATGAATCCACACTGGGGAAAGTGTGGCTTATTGACTAGCATGACTCCTGGAAATACTTTGGAAGACCTGGACATCCCAAGATAGATTTATAAAATGTGTTACAATAATGCTAATTTAGACTCATGGACTCCTCCTCAAAAGGAAATAGAGAATAGGTTTTGTTCCTTTTTTCACGTGAAAATGAAAACGGCCATATGCCTTAAAAAAATGGCTTACTTCTACTTTGGAGCTCAGTTTAGGTCATCTTGAGCTTTAGAACACACAGCATGATGACCGGCCGAGGGGCAGGACTAGAGCAGTGGACAGGCTCTGACGCCAGGCAGCCCGGACTCCGTAGCTGCCCTTATTGCTCGGCTGTGTACACTTAGCGATTTGCTAACTTCTCATACCTCAGAGTTTCTATTTTTCAAATGAGGATAACTGTTATTAAATGCATATGCGTCTGTGTGTACACACATGTATGACACACACACACATAAAATATATGCACACAGTGCTTGGTGAGGTCAGAGCCCAGTGTATCCCGGTTGTTCTTGGAATGTATGGGAACAGAACTGTGATTAATAACAAACTTGAAAACATCTGCTAAAATGTCGAAAGTCCTGCATTTTGGTCAGTACATGAAGTAGCAAATCCAGTCGTTAGGAGATTAGAGGTCTTAAATAGGAACTTGGTTTTTCATGTGTTGACCGCGTGTACATATCAGAAGGCTCAAGACCCCTATGGTAATATGGCACCGCTTCTTGTGTTTTAGATTCTTTTCTATCTTTCCTTTATACTCAGTATTTTTGGTTTCTTGAGTTATCTTTATGTTCCCTAGAATCTATTTTAATATAATCCATTGACTCACTTGGCATCTAAACGTGAGAGTCTAGTTGATGAGCTCAACTTGGCTTTGAGCAGCACAAAGCTCCAGTCGATGATATTCCCTTAAGCTTTTAGGCCCGGCAAGGATTTATGAACCATATTTTGTCTTTTTCAAGAGCAAATGCCACACTTGTCCTCAAAGAAGATAGTGCAATACAGCTACGGAGATGTATCATGGCCTTTATTTTCTAAAGATATGATACTTTCTTTTATTTTCTTGTCTTTAGAAAAATAATTTTGGAGGAAACATTCTGATTTACTGTAGAGCTGTGCAGATGAATGAAAGTTTAAATGTCTTGTGAATTTGGCAAAAGCCTTGAAAAACTTTCTCGGAATTTTTTTCTCAAGGAGAGTGAAATAAGGTCAGAGAGGAGTGTCTTCAATATGATTTCTGGTTAGACAGGGCGTAAATAATAACAGATTTAGTTGTCATGAACTTACACACTGAGGAAGCTAAGCAAGTAAATACCTGGCCCTACTCCTTTGCTCTAAGCACCATGTCAGACATCGCTAATTAGCCATGATTTTTCTCTCCTGTTGAAACTGGATGAGGTGCCTGGATCCCTCTCAACCTAGCTCTCCAGGAAACAATTGCCATTTGGTTGATATACACGCTCGTTGTCATGTTTGTCGCATGTTTCCATATATCAAAGGTTTTCATGTACTACAACACAATCTTTTTTATTAAAGCTATTTTCTTTGAATTTTGTGATTGAAAGCTATATCATTAACTTAAGATAAAAATGTACCTGTCGTTTACGCCAAATATGTTCAAAATGATTATGTTGGAGAGTGATACTTGGAAATCTAAGTACCGTAAATGAAAGCTCTACTTTGACACTTTTCTAGGCCGTCTACACCATCCCTTCTGACCTCTTTCAGCACACTGATCTGGGTCTGGGTAAATAAGGCCACGCTGTCATCTAAATAGTCTGTTAGTAGTTCGAACGGAGACGGACTTTCTATAGCTAAAAGAGAAGAGCTTATTTAAACAAAGATTGGCATCACAGAGTAGAGAAAAAAGATCTTTGCTTCAAAACTAAATAATCATCAAAATGCAACAATAAGGAAAATAATTTGTACCACTCCAGCATGAAAAATCGATGCTATTCACAGGCTGTTAGGAGGAGGAAATAGGACTCCAGAGAACGGATGGCCGCAGAGCCCACAAAGGGCCTCAGGAGGAGAGTAATCTAAGTAAGGCGAGGAGGAACAGCACACTCCGGCATCGGGGTGGCCGACTGAGCACTGCTACTGACCTGGTGATGCAGAGGACCACCACACAGATGACGGCAATCTGAATGGTTCCAATCACAGCTGCGATTAAGACATACTGAAATCGCACGGGGCCGGGAACAACGTACAATACACTGTAGTCCTTTTTTTCACAGTGTTGTCCAGTATAACCAGCATCACACCTGGAAGAAATGAGAGTGTCCAGTTACCTGCAGCTGCTGGGCTCATTTTTTTGGGGGGTGTGTGTGTGCTCATTTTTATAGCTGGCTAGACCACTTTTATCTTCATTGTGAAATCCGGACTGTTGGTTTCTTTCTTTCTTTTTTTTTAAAATGTTACTCTGTAGATACAGGTTACAACTCTCTCTTTTCTTTTCTTTTTTTTTTAATTTATTTTTTATTGGTGTTCAATTTGCCAACATATAGAATAACACCCAGTGCTCATCCCATCAAGCAACTCTCTATTTTCAACAAGATCCCTTTCTGTGTTGGGTTTCAAAGATATGAGGTGTTTCTTTTACACTTAAAATAAGATTTTGAAGACAGGAGGATTGCCACATAGTTTGTGATGATGATGATATAGAGAAGCAGTGGATGTCCAGAAACCATCGTTCTTTTTACTGTTTTTTTTTTTTTCAGGCAAGTTTCAGATTTTATTTAACTTGTTCTTTAATCGACCTAAGCTGACATGATTACTTGACAGAAGGTTTGTTTCTGAGGATGTGGGGGTAAAATGGGGCTATTTATTTATTTTTGGATAAAGCGTTCTCTATGCTACTGTGAGGACAAATGTTGAAAAATATTTAGACCAGGACTATAATAAGTAATTTCTTTAATTCGTTGATCATAAAGTTGCCTACTCATGTTAGAGAGCTAAATTTCAGGAGGAAAAATAATAATCATGGTGTAGGCAATAGAGTTCCACAAAATAAACCCGTGTGCTATTCATCTGAGAATGAACACCACTTCTCACTTACTCAACCCTCATCAGAAAGCTCCAGGAGACCATCTGCGTGTTAAAATTAGCATTTGACAATGAAATGAAGAAACTGTTCACATAACAATACCAGCAAGGATCAGCTTGTCTTTGGCTTTGTGCAATTGTTTCAGTATTTCACTTGGAATTTCTGCATCCTGGGGCCTTTCCTTTTGCCTCGGAGGGTTCAATACTGGGGGCCCTGCTAAGGATGACAGGGCAGCAGAAACAACCTCTTGGTTTTGTTCACTCTAGCTGGTTTCACTGGAACGTGCTAGTGTATTCAGTGAAGGATAATATAAAAGGAAGACAGTTCTTGAGAGAAAGGGAGAGAGAGACAGAGAGAAGGAGGAGGGGGAGGAGGAAGAGAGAGAGAGAAACTCTTCGCTGTATAATAGACAACCTATTTCATCATAGGATACTTGTATATTCCTTTAATAAAAAATAAATTTGGTTTTTCACCTTGGCTTTACCATCTTTTTGCCAACTCAATAATTATGTTCTATTCATGAATACTCAGCAGATATTTATATTGATTAACTAAGTCCGGACAAGCAATTTCTTTGTGTCTCAACTGAGTTAGAATCTGGGGAGGTACGGCTAACAATCTCACTATACGAGGCTTGTGGATAACAGGTATGTGCCCAGCAAAACCAAGACTGATAATGCTTATTAGAAGGACTTTGGAAAAGATGACCTCACCAAAGCAATAATGTCCTCTTAGGGACAGTAAGTCCTCATCCATTCATCTCAGAAGGACTTAACAAGCACCTGTCCTGTGCCAAGAGCTGCTCTATGTCCATGGGAAAGAGTGGGGAATGAAACAGGGGTCTGAGCCTTTACGAAGCTGGTAATGCCCAAGGTACAATTTAAAATTCTACAAGAGAAGTACACATAACTGTGTGTTACTTAGTGCTCGGGTGTGTAAGGCACACATTTCATGGTCTTCGTGTGTGTGTGTGCAGGAGAGGCAGTGAAACGCCTTGCTGCCGGTCACTGCGGGGGGATGCCATCCAATTCTTTACAAACACCCAGAATTTGGTCCTCTGTTTTCACTGCATACATTTTAAGAGTTAAAGAGCGAAAACGTTACCTGCAAGACGGCTCCTGCATGTTGATAGAATGTTCGCACTTCCCATGCATGCAGAAACCATTGTAATGTTCTGGGCAGGGGATGTGGTGCTCTCTTGCACTTTCTTCTAGCTTGTTAGCATTCTCTGTGGATACAGATAAAAGCAGGCACCCCTTGTAAATACTTCCTCAGCCCAGTAAGATCAACCAGTACATTAAGAAGCAAAGCTATAGCAGGCAAAGATACTTAAAAGGGTAAGAACTAAAAGGCTCTGGTTCAGAAGAAAGAGGGAAGAAGAATTGAAAGACAGACATCTTTACAATTGTGTTTAGAGATGAAACTGCAAAATTACCCAGTGCTTTTCATGCTTTTATGCAATTTCTCCCATCTTTAATAGCCAGTGATGTGTCTGTGAGTTGTTAGACAGCTTTAATTTTCCTTGTGTAGGGACTGTGCATTGATCATAAAATAATTCAAGAAGAACTATCTTATTTTTTGAATTTCAAAGGCCAGCATAATGTCCCTGAGAGTAAATTGCTGTAATACCTTGATACTTTCTCAGTGTGGGAGCTTAAAAGTTAAAATATGGCTGTGTTCAGTTGTTAAACAGACGTTTTCCAAAACTAAATGCAAATTGTAACAAATGTATTCTTTCAGGCTTTTTTCATTTACTGTGAACAGGAATTCTACTAGCACCCATACATTTTTTTATTGCCAAAATAAAGCTATTGAAAGAGCAAACGTTATTTCAGAACCATTTGTGTAGATACTAACACAGTACGTACCGCATGCCCTAAGTTACGCCAGGGCCTGGGAGCTGGCCTGTGTGAACGATGGGATGTGAAAGTTAAACTTAGGATGAAGAGAGAGTTTGCCTTCTAAAGTGAACTCCTTCCTCCCTCATTAACAAGTTTTGTTTCCTTATGTTTCTACAAAGACATTAAACTCTTTTTTTTTCTGACCTTTAGCCCAAATACGTTGGCTTCACATGTCATGCTGTCTCTAAATAGTCTTTTGATGATGTTCATTTTATAATATAAAGTTTTCCTTTTTTGAGTCTTTTCCATAATCTGTGACCTGACCAGACTTTAAAATTCTTGCCTTAAAAAAAAAAAATTCTTGCCTAAGCACCTGAAAAACTTCATTTTCTTGAGTTCAATCTGAGATACTTTTCAATCCCACAGTAATAGAAGTAATGGAAGCATCAGTAGTGGAAGATTAAAAATGCATTACTGTTTTTGTGAAATAGATCATTTCCTATTATTTCACATACAGGTATAGCTTTTATTACAGTGCGCCCTTATAGTTTCATACTGGCAGTCATGGATGATGAGTATCTTCATCAGGAGAAAAAATACTTTTAATATGGGTGAATCGGACAAATGCATTATTTATGTTTAAGCAGAGCTGTAAACTATCCATACCTTTTAAGATCTAGTTAGTCATCTGCAGAACTTTAAAATTTGAAGTATATTGTTAAATATGTTAAGTGAAAAAAATATGTTAAGTGCTTTCCCGTGTGGGGATATTTATGCACATTTGTATGATGCGTAATATTTCAAACCACGACTCAAATTAATAAAGGATTTATCATAATTATGCTAGAGAGACTGGAGATGACATTTGAATCATTCATCTGTTCTGTATTTCTGTCTCTGTACCTATTTAGGTGATATTTTGTTTATTTTATATTTGTTATACATTGTCATATTATATTTCTACTTTGATGAATTATCATTAAAATGAACGAACCACTTCCATGGAAAAGACTAAAACTATACAAAATTTTCTCTTTTGGCTTCTCCCATTCCTCCAAGCTACTCTGGAATTTTCATGTCACGGTGTTTTTGGTAACAAATTACAGCTGTAGTGAGCAAACACGCATAAACTGAGATAAATAATGTTGGGTGAAATTTCCAACTTGGGAAATATGTGACCAAAATAGAATCAGGACAACCCTGCCTTTTTGATGCACCCTGGGATGGCGTGTGGTCATTCGTGAATCCACGGAGAAGACCTGGCTCATCTGTTGCTGCTGCCAGGAGGCCACAAGCTAGCGTGGTCAAACCTGCGCACCTGCTGCTTAAAGACGACTTTGACAAAAAAAAAAAAAAAAAAAAAAGACGACTTTGACAGTGGTGTTTGCCAGCCGCACTGCTGATGTAACGAACCAGCACGGATTCTCACTCTTATTTCTGGATCTTCTCCTCATAACAAACTATTCAACACTTCTACTTAGTGTTTGTTAGTAACCCTCCAGGGCTTCTGCACACCTGCATGCAGGAGAATTTTCTGTAACTTCCCTGCATTCAGTTATGCATTGTGATCTCAGGCATAGTATTTTTCAAACACATCCTATTAGGACTATTTTTCTTTTTGTCAGTTGCAGAAGAAGATCAAAGAATTTCCTTGACTCAAAATCCATTTTTAGGCCACTGTATTTTTAACTCCATCTCTCACCCCATATTCTTTTTGTACCGTATTCATGACTATGAACCAAAGTCTAAGGACAAAGTGAGAGCTTGTTTGAGGGAGGATGTTGCCTTAGTGTGGTAATAACCAGATATTTTCATAAAATTCATTATCTGGACAGGATGATCACGTGTGAGGGGAATAGTTTCCGTCATAAAATCTGCTAATTAGTTTACACCATTCCTTATGAGCTTGGAGTGCTCTGTTATGCTGTTCACAGGATACTGTCAAATAAGAAAGTTAGATTGAAAATAAATGAGTAGAAGAAATGATCCCTGAGCAAGAAAATGAGGAATCATCAATATATGTCAACAAATTTATAGTCAATCCAACCAAGTAAACCAGTTGATTGAAAACCTGAATATATAACCACTTCTAGTAAGGCAATAGACATATTTGAGAAATGAGATTTGAGTATATTAAGAGGAATAGAGACACAGAAATCTAATATTCCAACCAAATATGTGTATGGACAACAGTATTTGTAACCCTGATGTTTATGCCTAGGTATTCAAGCAATCCTGAAGCATTTAAAGATTTAAAATCATCTAAAAATGATACTTTGGAACTTTGTATGTTTCCTATAGTGGCTGATGATTTAGACATCGATTTCTTTGTCCTCCACTGAAAAAGAGGTTTAATGTAAGGGTCGTGCTCCTTTTACTAAAAGAGACCAGTGACAATGGTAGAAACTTCTCATGTTTTTGTTTAAAATCTTCAACCAGTTTCCTACTTAAAGTTCACAAATGATTTATTCTGAAAGAGATCCTGACCCTTTTAAGGAACCATTTCTTAGCCAGAGCATCCTTTTTTTTTTTTTTTTAAAGACTTTATTTATTTATGAGAGAGAGAGAGAGAGAGAGGCAGAGACCCAGGCAGAGGGAGAAGCAGGCTCCATGCAGGGAGCCTGATGTGGGACTCGATCCCGGGACCCCAGGATCACCCCCTGGGCTGAAGGCAGGTGCTAAACCTTACCTTACCTTACCTTATAAGTCAAGTAAGGGAGGGAGGTAAAAAAGGGGCAGAGCAATTCAGAGACTTAATATAGTGCAGAATGTGTGCGTGCGTGTTTACCATTATCCCTGCCTTATTCTTCCCCAAAAGCTGGGAATAAGATGTTGTTCAAAGAATTAATCTATCAAAGCAACACATTATGGATTGAAGCAGAAATACGACAGTGCAAAACTTGACTAAAATTACCCATGCATTCAAAGAAAGAATGTTTCCTTGGTCAAGGGTTAGCACTTGCAAAAAAGGTTCTAAAAGTCATGTTCTCTATTCAAGTGCTCTCTGGAGTGGTGTTGCCCTGAGAAGCCAACCTGAACTTACAAATCTAGACTCCCCAGTTGCAGAAATGGATGCACAAAACTTTTTGTGTTTATTGCTACTAAATACTCAGTCAACCCATTTCTCTTGTTTTGATGTTCTATTCTCTGAACAGTCTTCAAATAATTTGACTTCTATGTAGCCTACGTGGCACTACCTGTAGTACCACCTGGATTTCTCATCCATTTGACAGTTACACATGTCATATGAGTTGAGTTGATTGGTTCTGACTTTCTGTGGGTGGTTTTTTTTTTTTTTTTTTTTTTCTTTTTTCCGTAAGTCAGCTTTCTCCAGCCTACTGGGTTCTGGTGTTTTGTAAGATGAAATTCCTGCACCTACAGGCTAGTGGACCTGCCGGGCCCATGATGCCCTGCAGTCCTGGAGGCCTGTCAGGGGGCTATAGTCAGATGATATTTCGCTGAAGATGACCCTACTTTGCTTTAATCAGGCCTTTCTTTGGAATATTTACCTATCTCTTGTGCCACTGATTTCAGAGGAGTGGCCTGCTTCTGGGCAGATTTCAGAGTAGGTTGGAAAGATTCTAAACTAGAGGTAACGTGGAGGATTCAGTGGATGTTTTAGGGAGCCAATTTCTAGTGCACATTTTTAAGCAACTAGAGCTGTTTAGTAAGAGAGTGAGGAGCATAGTGAAGTAGTGAGTTTCTGGTGGTGTTAAAAAAAACCCTTCTTACTATTGCTCGGATTTTGTAGAGTGTTACTGTGTGGTAGATTTGATTGTTTCAGACCTCTAGGTTCTTTGCACTTTGAGAGTAATATTTATCTTTACTGCTAATATTTACTTCAAATAAGTTACCAACAAATATTTACCAATATTTATTGTAAAATATTGTTTTTGATATGATGGGAAAAAGAATTAGACAAATAGGAACATTATTTAGGTATAATAAATAATGAATATCACTTTGCCTTAATTATGGGGACATTTTACTTTATCAAAGGGTATAAAATATCTTCAATATTTACAATGGTTATAATTTAGGCATTCTAGTATAAAGTGAGCTCTTTTATGCATTATCTCCCTTTGGCGGAAAATATGTTTGTGGATTAAATTCAGTTTTTAACATCATGCTTTAACATTGCTAATTATCTTTGACAAGCACAGGCACATGAGTAGTACCATTTCGTTTATTATATTTTTAACAAGCTTTTCCTGTGAGCACACAAAAATGTACCATACTTTTCCAGAAAACTAAAATCTTCCATTTTGAATATGTTTATATAATACTTCTATTTTTTTTCACATTTAATAATGGCACAAGGAAACCCCAGCACTGAAGTACTCATGTATTTGCACACCTGTTGTGATTGATTACTCATTGATCTGTCCCCTACTTACTGCCATGGCTCCAAGGCCATTTGAAAAAGGTTTAACTGACAAAGAAAAATCATCTTTCTATTATATTTATATTGTACCTAGCATATTATGAATTTAGAAGTGAAATCATGATTGTCCCCGTTGTTGATTAGAGTTGGTTTCAGAGAGGATATATAATTCTTAGGATTTTCTCTCCTCATCTTATTAGGAATAAACATATGAGGTGGCAGTCAAGCCTTGTATCTAGCTTGAATTGCAATAGAAGTTTTTTAAAGACCAGAAAAGTCTTTCTATTGAACAGTTTCTGAATATAATGCAATAGGAGTTCTTGAAAATTAAAAAATTCCATAATAACTTCACCTGCTGTCATAGTTTCTTGAAGGCACAGATGAGTAGATGAGAAGAGTCTTCCCTTTTTTCAAGCCTCCATGACAAAGATTCAAATGAGAATGCTAGCTAACAGTGACAGGCTAGTGGAAGGGACACGAAGGCATTTAAGGACACAATCAATTCTCAAGTTTTATAAAGAGCAGAGACTCAGTCACAATGTCCCTTATTATTTAATCTCTGTTATAGATTTGGAAAAAAATAACTTCAAAACAGAAACTAAGTTCTTTGCTACAAATTCAACATTTCTCCTACCAGTTGAATTTTTTTTTTTCCCCAGAAGAGTCATTGAAACTATTTGGATCCAAAATTTTAGGCAGTGGTCTGGGTTGGGAGTAGGATGGGTAGAGATAGAGAGAAATTCTTTCTTACCCGACAATTGACCAGACACAAATATAAGATGTGGAATGTGATTATCCATATTACCACTTGTGTATATAAATATTCCTATTGGACATAAAAATTAAAATAAAGCTGAAGAAAACTAATTTTCATGTTATACATTCTCAGGCAAGGCCTTAATGACATTATTCAAGAATTGCTTGAATTTAAATTGGAAAAAGTACTAGCATCTGAAATAGAAATAGTAATTTGGGGACTGGAGTGATTGAAATGCAACAATATTGCACGATTATTTGCATGAGGTTTTATTATCTCAGTTTCTACTGGTAATATATTTACATAGATAAAAGCTGAGAAATCTGTACAATCTTGGGAAAGAAACTTGTATGTAAACATTTTAACTTATGATATCCAAATACAGTTATTATAATTCCAGGACTTGGCATCATAAGGCTAAATCACAGATTTAGCTGTAAATTCTGGACCTCCAAGAAATATATATATATGGACTATATATATGTAAAATATAAAATGAATATATATATGAATATATCTGTTTATTACTAAAAGAAAAATAAGCAGATTTTTAGCCATTTGCTCTATCTTTTGCCCCGAAATGCCCTTCCTGGCTTTGGATGGCAGCACCCTCCAGCAGGCTACTGGGAGAAATTGTACTCAGCCTCTAATGGGCATTTTCAAACTTCACCATTCAGTCAAGAGCCTATTAACTCTCAGCAAGTGGGTAACTCCTATAGGTTTAGAAGATTTAGCTTGAAGATCTTTTAAAAATATAGTATTTTAGGGAACTTTAGATGTCTTTGACAACACTTCATAAATATCAGGCCTTGAGAAGAGGTAGGGATCATTAACCTCTCAGGAGTCCAGAGCTGGAGTTGCTGTAAGCTTATCTGGGGCAATTTGCTAGAGCTCTCCCCACTGAGCTTTGGCTGCAGCAACGCTCCTTACTTCCAAGCTGCTCTTCGGAGACAAAGTTTACTACAAACTTTAAAGAAAGAAAAAAAAGTATGGGAGGCCATTTCATGTCAAGAATACCCTTCTTTCTTTGGTCTTAAACTAAATCTATGCATTTCTGGACAAATTTATTTGCTCAGTGGCTAACTGGGCATCCTTTCTTAGTGAGCCTGTTTGGTGACAAGGGGGAAAATCACAGAGCAAGTGACAGAGGGTTCAGCTCCTGTCCACTTCTGCCTTCTGGACTATGTGAGTCAAGCTATTTTTTCCCTTCATGGATCACATTTGCAGAAATGGTTAAATAGTTCAGATTAACCTTCTCAGGTGACACATTTGTTTTCCTCTATGACTCCGAAGTTATTTGCCAACAGAGAGTAAAAGGAGGATTTAGGTTGGAACATTCACTTACATGCAGCAGAAATAAAGGTTTTAACCATGTAAATAGGACAAAAAATGGCTTTTGGTAATTTGTTATATGAATATTTCTTGCGTACCTACTATGTGTCTGGCACTGTGCTATATACTGTATCTATTGGTTGTCTCCCTATGATTTTGTTGTCTTCTAAACACAGCCAAGAAAATAGATTTGCAAGACAAGCTGATGATAAATATATCTACATTTACTGGAGAATCTACAACATGCCCAACACTGTGTTAATACTTTATATGATAAAAATGTATTCCTTATTATGGCTCTTTAAGGTAGATTTCTAAAAATCCCATTTTGTATAAATGAAGAAATGTGAGCTCAAATAGGTTGAATTTTTTATCTTATAAATTTGCATAATCGATAACCAGAACCGGGGGTCAAAGCCAGTTCTTGCCAGTATAATGCGCAGATCATGCAGTTAAGAACTCATGAAGACAGAAGACAATATCTGCCTCCATATCTTATTTATTATTTGCTTTTTATGATTCCTGACTCTTTATCCCACATGGATCCTACTGTTGCTCTGAAAACCAGTTCTTTTCTTTTTTTTTCCTTCTATCCTTGGAGAGATACTTTTTCCGAGGCCAAACCATCATGAATCCCAACCTTTCCATCCTCCTCAAAGGCTCTCCCCATCAGTGATCTCCTTCCTTTCCTTTACCTTCAATTCTCCTTCACTCCTTGCTCCTTGCCACTAGCATTTAAACATTTTTGAATGTTTTCCTTCTTAAAATAAAAATTTATAAACTTCTCTTAATGCATGTCCTTTTGTAGGCCTTTTGTCTCCCTTTTCTTCATAAGAAGCTAAACTTCATAAAAGTGTTATCTCTATTCCTATTCTTTACTTCCTGCACTAACTCCCGTTCACTATTTACCCACTGCTCTCTGGTAATCCCTTCAGAGAAACTGCTGTAATCATGGTCAACCCACAACATCTTTATTGATAAAATTAGTAGTCTCTTCTCTGACTTCAAATGTCCCAATCTCTCAGTAATTTGATACATGTGACCACTTCCACTTTTTTGAAGCTTTCTCCTCCCTAGAGGGGGAGGTACTGTGTACCTCTTGTTTTTTTGGTTATTTTTTTCCTAGACTATTTTGTAGGCTTCTCTTTTCCAACTGATTCTTCAAGTGTTGATGCCTTCCTAAAGTTCTTCTTTTTTTATACTTTAATCATTCTCCCTGAAGGGATCCCTATGAATTTAGGGCTTCTGTTATCACCTAAATGCCTCTGATTTCCAAATTCTGATTAGTCAGCCTAGATCACCTTTTCTGAGTACTTAAAAGGCTAACCTGTATTGTGAGAGGACAAGAAAGGACAAACATTATGGGATGTTCTTATTTAAGGGAACTCTCTTTTATAGGAACATTTTGTGGGACTGTCCCAGCAGACTCCATTCTGGGAAACGTTGCATTGGACAATGGCATCTTTAGATTTTTCACATAACGACACTCGTAGAAAATGATAACATTTGGTTTTAGGTAAAAGAAGACCACTAGCCTGGGGGCTCTAGCCACCCAAGCTCCCCGAAAGCTAAGGTGGACTGATGAGCTAACATACCTGTTACTCATTCAGGGCACCTGAGAAAGCTTTGCATTAGACTATACTTTCTCTTAGGGTAAAGACTGTACTGTTTACTGTAACATCTTCAGGATATAGAACAAGGACTGGCACAAAGTGAGTATTCAACAGTTAGTATGAACAAATGAAAAAATATAGGCATGGACAACATATGTGGAAGCCACAGGTACCTTGGTGTGGCCACTTTCAAAAGATTCGTGCCTCTTAGTTGTGTGCATCAAAGAGCCAGTTGCACCTAGGTAATGTGTCCTTAAAGTCACAGACAATCCCTACTCTAAATGACAAGGTAAGGGGGTGCCTGGGTGGCTCAATCAATTAAATATCTGACTCTTGATCTCAGCTCAGGTCTTGATCTCAGGGTTGTGAAGTTAAGCCCTGCATTGGGCTCCATGCTGGACATGGAGCCTACTTAAAACAATGGGGGCACTTGGGTGGTTCAGTCAGTTGATCATCTGACTCTTGACTTTGGCTCCGGTCATGATGTCAGGGACTTAGGGTTGAGCCTTGCGTCTGGCTCCGTGCTTGGTGAGGAGTCTGCTTGAGGTTGTCTCACACTCACCCTCTTCCTCTGTCCTCCCTCAATCAATCAATCAACCTTTAAAAAATGAGATGTAAGGTTCAATATGGTGGAGAACTCTAGAATACTCACTAAAATGTATGTATTCAGTATGTCAGGAGTAGCACAAATAAAAGCTGTATTTGCTGTGCGTCTTCAGTCTTTCTCAGTGAAAAGCAAAAGGTTGGAGAGCAAAAATGTGTTGCTAACCATAAAAGACAAGAAAGACACCTATAAATAACTCGAATATAGGTGGGTTGATGAGTTTGCACATTTCTCTGGTATGATGTCATGGCCCAAAAAGGGCAATTAGAAAATTTATAGTGTAGATTTGGATTCATTTACAAAGTTGGAGTACTGCCATATGTTAGTATCTGACCAAATTAATGTAAGTGATTCTCATTGAAAGGGTTAGGAGGAAAAAAAAAAAAAAAAGAAAGGGTTAGAAGGTACACCATCTTTTCTAATATTCTTTTTTTTTTAAATTTTTATTTATTTATGATAGTCACAGAGAGAGAGAGAGAGAGAGAGAGGCAGAGACACAGGCAGAGGGAGAAGCGGGCTCCATGCACCTGGTGCCCGACGTGGGATTCGATCCCGGGTCTCCAGGATCGCGCCCTGGGCCAAAGGCAGGCGCCAAACCGCTGGGCCACCCAGGGATCCCTCTTTTCTAATATTCGATGATGAAACAAAATAATTTTAAGAAACAAAAAAGGTAGCTTATTGTGTTATGAGTATTTTTGAAAGTTGGCTTAACATTTCACATTAATATTCTATATAAAACTGACAATAAAAAAGTCATGGAGTCAATTCCAAGCAGAACTTTACAGTTTTTCCAAGAAGTAATTTCTGAACATAGCATATAGCCCCTGAGCAGGTTAATGGCATTAAAAAGTTATTCTGTTTTGATAGTTTTCTCAATTATATCTTGGTATATGTCTACAAATCAAGTATCTTTGTGTTTAAGCAGACTAAGACAGCTAATAAAAGTGGTATTGTTTCCTAAAACTTTTAATGATGCGATAATCCATCATAGATTTCCATGTAGTTTCTCCATTTAGCTTGTTAAAATAGAGACATAATACAAATGAACAAGTATTCCTCATGCCCAGTATTTTATATATATAATTTTTACCCTCAGTAAAACTTTTTGTCTAATGATTTTTTGGTAATACAGAGCCACATATTTTATTAGTTACTGCACTGTATTGAATAATGTACCCCCTCCCCCCCCCAAACTCACACCCAGCTGGAACTTCAGAATGTGATCTTATTTGGAAATAATTAGTTCAGATGAGTTCATACTGAATTAGACCATACCGAACCCTGAATCCAATGACTGTTCTTATAAGAAGGCTACACGAAGGCACACAGTGGAGTCATGTGAAGATGGAAGCAGAGATCGGAGTAATACCACGACAAGCCAGGGAATACAGGAGCCACCAGGAGCTGGAAGGGTCAAGGAAGAATTTCTCTTCTCTTTGAGCCTTTGGAGGGAGTGTGGCCCTGCCAACACCTTTATTTCAGACTTTTAGTCTCCAGAACTATGAGATGAAAAACTTCTGTTGTTTTAAGTCACCCAGTTGGGGGTAATGTATTCTGACAGCCCTAGCAAACTAATACAGTTACAGTTTAGCAATCAAACCCTTACACTAATGAAATATATTTTTCTAATAACCTATACAGAATCAGTGAAAATGAGCTGAAAGATTGGTTTCAGCTCCTACATGACTTGGACAGTCTCAGTTTATGTTTATTTTTTCAGCATAATTTTACTCTCAAAAGTTTTTGAGTTTATGTAATAAATCATATGGTTACCTTAGTTTAAGTTTATGTTGAAATATCTGTGGTTCACTGAATTCACAGCACAAAAACTATGTTTTAAAGGTGCTGATATGTCAAAGGATGCTAATAACCTCAGTAAAGAAGAATTTTTGAGAGGAAAGTAGAACTTCATGGAAGGGGCTACTTTTGGTTCTGATTGATTGATTCATCTTGTAAGAAAGGCAGTTATTTTGCATAATCAGTTTGTCATGCAACAAATCATGTTGTATTGCCATACAACAAATGACCAAGAATCAAACTGACACCAATGACCTTTCAACAAAATGATTCCAGGTCACATGTGGTGTATGATCTCCCACACTACCTCTGTTTGCATTTTCAGGATGCCTGAATAGGTAATGCTTTATGGAATTGACTCATTAAGAAAATGCTAGTTTATTTAGCAGGAAGGATGGGAGTTTATAGTACACCACTAAGAAAATTTGAACATTAAATGTTTTTTTAGAAGTGTTATCCCTCAGTAAAATGCAAATCTTTTAAATCTAGGACAATTCATTCCTCAAATATTCTAAATAGCTATGGGTTCAAGCCTTCTCTCTCTCTCTCTTCTTTCCAATTTTGAATAACTGATTTGCTTCTGATACTTCCTTAATTTCTCGTCAGTGATAACTTTGAGTATAAGAAACCGCTCTAGAAATAGTTAAGGATGAGGTGTGGATCTTGGTTTCTTTCCACTTGGACAGCATTTAGGGCTTAAAATTAGTTATTAACTAAATGGTACTTTGTGGTCTTAAGTGTTAGTTTACCTTTTAACAGGTCTAACACACTCCCAGTGTATACTTTGCACTCTCCAAGTACACGGTTAACCACTCAAGAAATCAATAGGGGTTATAAAACATGTACAAATTTGAATTTGGAGAAAGTCAAACACTTATTCTATCCATTAGAAATAAAACAGCTGACATTTAGAATTAGAGCTTATAAGGAACCATTTATTTTGAAATAGAAAAAGCACAAGATGACTATGTCCAGAAATGGGAGTGGAGTATAGCATAGATAATTCAAACAAAGCACCTCACTTTTCCTGCAATGATTGCCGTCAGTATCAACCTACAACCTTTGGCTGTTAATATGATTACGTAGACCTTTGGATCCATAGTAGATGAGAAACATATTTTTCTCTTATGATGTTTTGAAATTTACTAGACCTCGGTCCTGTCTATGTCTAATTAATTCACCAATTTATTTATTCAATTAAAAATATTGACTGATCTCCTCCTATATGCCAATTACTACAAGTACAGGATATACAGTGGTGAGTCAAACAGACAAAATTGGTCTCCTGAAGGGCATAGATAGTAGAGAGAGATGGGCAGTCTGCACAATGAAGAAAAAACAAATACCCAACATCTCCATTAGAAATGTTACAGGGAAAAATAGAGTATTTAGATATAGCAGACTAGGGTGGAAGATCTACTTTAGAGAGTGAGAGAAGGCATATTGAAGAAGGACGGATGAATAAGAGCCTGCTAGGAGAAGAGCCATGGGAAGACTCTCTGGCCTGAGAGAATGACACAAATGGAAAAAGACTCTAATGTAGGAAAGAAGTGTTCCAGGAACCACATTGTAGCTAGAGTAGGGGGTGTCAGGTGGAGTAGACAGAGGGCCAGGATGAATCAGAGAATAGGTGAGTTCCTTTTTATGTGAAACTTTGTAGGTCATGTTAAGGAGTACCAACTTAAAGTGCAGTGGGCAACCATTTGGATAGTTTTGAGCAGATCTGACCGATAAAAATAATGTGTCATAGAGGGAAAAGGGAAAGGACAGAGAACAAATAGGATACCACTGCAGTAGTGTGGGTGAAAGAGAATGTTCAAGTCTTGGACTTGGGTAGCAGCAATGAAGGGAGAAAACGAAACAACAGAATTTCTATTGCACATAAATCTTAAAGGTAGACTTAATATGACTTGTTTGTGTGCTGTAACATGGGAGGAATGAATCAAGGATGCCTCGGCTTTGGCTTGAAAATCTGGGTAGTGTTTTTTTGTGTAATGGAGAAGACTGGAGGAGGATCAATTAAGCTCTGATGTATAAGCAGGATCGATCTCTGATTATGATTTTTGAAAATTCTATGTTTATGTTTGGGTATGTATACAATACAACTGATGTTAACTGGAATAAATTCACAGTTTAGTAAGAAAACTATTAAGGGGTGAAACGGTGAAATGCCTATTCATAATATTAAGCAAATTTATGATTATTAAATGGAAATCTTTAGTAGGAGAAAGGACATCTAAAGTAGGAGGAAGGACATTTATAATGGTCTACAGGGGACCTGAAGATGTAAATTTAAAGGCAAGATAAAAAATATCATGACATGAAAGGGAAAAATTAGACTGTGAAAAAACATCACTGAGGCATGCTTTTAAGCAAAGCACTTTTCTACTTTTCTCTCTTTTTGAAAAAATTATCACAAGAAAACATAAATTATTTAAAGATGAGAAGTTTGTAGATTTGCCATCTTCAATTTCCATTATATAAAATAGGTTCTATTTTGGCCAAAAGATTATTGAATTATTATTTCATTTTGTTTAATGATTTACATTTCTGAAAGTTTTTTTGTAGCTCACCTTTAAACATTAGGTAATGGACATGAATGTGTGTGTGCATGTGTATTTTTTTTTCTTAATATATTAGGAAGTAGAACCCAGAAATAGTCAATTATTCCCTAATGTATAGTAGCTCAAAGGCAGAAAACTAGCAGAGGCCTTGTGTTTTCACTTTTTTTAAATGAACTTTTTTTTTTTTAGAATAGTTTACATTTATAGAAGAGTTACAAAGATGTACAAAGAATTCTCATATACCCATAACCCCATATTTCTGTGTGTTTCCCTTTTTAATCTGGTGTTTTCTTTACAATTTTTTCAATAGTAAAGGATTGTCTTAGAGTTGTACATGTAGAGTTAGGAGAAAAAATGAAAGAGGCAGTCATCTGGATAATTCCAGGCCTGAAAACAATTTTGTCTGAAAGATATAGATAATTGAGACAGAAATGTTTCTTTGGCCTGGAGAGATCCCTATGATTGCCTTCCTCCTCCACTTGAATTTGTAGGTATAGCTATGACTATAGGTGTTCACTTACTAATAGGAAACTGTGTATCATTTAATGTGAAGAATGTGGGGTGTTTTTGAGAGGGCTAACTTGCTTAGTTTCTATATTTTTTTTTCTTATAAATCACGTATATTGGGTATTTTTCATTATAAAAGCAATTTGCATTGATTTAAGAATAGTAGGAAATATAGAAAGTAAAAGAAGGATAGAAAGACCTCATTGTTGACAACCTAAAGAAAAACACTGTCAACATTTATTTCCTTCTAGTCTTTTTACTACACATAGAGTTTGAGTCTCTTCACTTGGATTAGACGATACATGGGATATTCTTTTTATTTTAAGCTTTATATCAGGCTGTGTCTAAAAGCTGATAGCAAATAAGCAGGACGGCTCACTTATTCAGTATGGTATCTGCTAAGTAGGCCCTTCAGACTATCTGGACAAGAATTGTACTAATTAAAAGCCCACAGCTTGTGTTAGTTGACTTTAGCTCAAGTCATGATCTCAGAGTCCTGGGATTGAGCCCCACATAAGTTTTCCCTTCAAGCAGGCAGTCTGCTTGTCTCTGTCTCCCTTTGCTCCTCCCTCCACTTGTGCTCTCTCTCTCAAATAAATAAAATCTATCTCTCTCTATGTACACATACACACACACACACACACACACATATAATTTACTCTTAGTCAATTAGCTTAGATTTAAAACTTTTTATTACTTACTAACAACCTCTCCTAGTAGAAATGTGAAATCATACTTCCCTTAGCTTATTAAAGCTTCAATACTGACGGTCTTCATGCTCTCATACTGTTTTTAAAAAAACAGATTCTCTAGTTCCCAAACTTGACTGAGTATACACTCCATGCTCTTGGAGCTCCACAATCTTTTCGATCATAGTTGCCAGTGCCAGGGATGAACTAATTGTTTTTGAGGGTCAGAACTTCTTTCATATCTCTATTTTTGATTGGTCTCAGGTCACTGGAAGCACTACCATGGTGTCCCTACTGTGCTCAGACATGACAAGACTGTCTTTTCAGAGCCCGGCCCAGCTTAAACACATACAGTGTGGGAATCTTTGAGAATCAGAATAATGAATCTTCCACACCAATTAAAGATCAGTTTATACAGCGAAGATGAAGGAACAGCTTTGCAGAGTCTCAAGATCCCATCTGTCTTTGTGCTAAGCAAAGTTGGGCCCATACAAACCCTTTATCATCTTTTCAAGCTAGGTCATTCCAAAGAAATTAGGAGCAAAGTACGAGCATGAAGTGCTTTAGGCACACTCATTTCTCTCTTAATTCGCTAAGTATTTGTAAGTATTCTCTGAAGGGTATTGAACATAAGTCACGTTTGCTATTAGTCCATAATACACAATTGATATGTTATATGAGTCAAATAGTTTTGGTAATTGACAGTGAATTTTTGGTAACAATGAAAATAATGTCATTTCTCCTACAAGTGAAGAGTCGTGTCAAAGTAAGTTCAAAATCTGATTCCTGCACCTACCAGTTGTGGATTTAAAGCAAGTCACATACCCCTCTGTGGATCAGTTTCCTCGTCTGTAAAACGGGGGTGATAATAGCGTTTATGGGGTTATTGGGAAGAACGAATGGGAATATCCACATAAAATCCTCTGAACAATAGCTGGCAAACAATAAGCGCTTAATAAACATTTTAGTTATTATTGATTGTCCTCACATGTCCTCATAGTCATGTTTTAAAACGTATCTAAAGGGACCAAACAAGAATGAAGCAATAGTCCCAACAAGAATGAGGCAATAGACCTAGAGATATTTTCTGTATCCTTGCAAGTCACTTTGCTTTCATTTTCACTGGCATGCACATCTGTGGAGAAACTCCCTGGCTCACATTTACAAGAGATTATTCAGCAGAGGGAAAAATGCAGACATCGGAGCAGAGAGAGCCCAAATCTCAGCATGGACATTTAGTATCATTAATTGTCTTTTGGCAAGTGATTTCACTCCTCAAGGCTTCTGTTTCCTCATCAAGCAAGAAGGAAACGGAAAAGCAAAATGGCAGACACAACACGATATGATGCCGGGTAAGGAGAAAGGCCAAACAGCATGTGGAAGAACTTATGTAGAGACCCAGGGTGAAGGTGGGGAGTGAAGGGCCTCTACTTCTTCATTTTCAAAACAGTTGAAATGATGGTCCTACCTATGAACACTTGTGGGGCAATAAGATCATGGGCTTGGGAGATTGACCTAATGGTTCAATTTTGGTTCCCTGCACCACACTCCCCAACTCTGTGACCACAACCAAGTTATTTAACCGTTATGCATGGCTGTGAAACATTTAAAGCAACACCTAACACACAGTAAGTACCTAGTGGATTATAGGTATTTTTAACCAATATGTGTAATGAGTAAGTGAGCTTTTAAATGTAAAGAAGGATTTATTAATTAAGCACAGCACCTGGCACATAGTAAGTCCTTAATTAAGCACAGCGCCTGGCACATAGTAAGTCCTCAATAAATGACAGTGACTGTCATAATCATCACCATCCCCAGAGGAAGATTATCAAAGCTGAAACATGAAGAATAAATAAGAATCAGACAAATGTGAGCATGTGAGTGTCCCATGTTGGAACAATATATACAAAAACGCAGATGGCAGATAGAGCACAGTTAGTAGGGAGACTGGCAGTTTCTGGAGCATAGGGGAAGGAAATGAGGGTAGAGGGTATGGTCTGAGGAGCGCAGAACATGCCATAAAAGCTACTATCCCATCCCGCTATAAAGTAGACACCCACCTACTGGCACATGCAAATATGTGTAGTGTTCCCACTCATAGAGAGGCTGCCTCTCCGTCAGGAACTGTAGTTCCACTGTCATGGTGGTCTTTGCCAGCCTTTGGGGATATGCTGTTGCTGGTGTTTTATGGAAGCGATTCAATTATATTCAGTAGTAGATACTTGTAAGAGCTCTGAGTAGATGAAGGAACCCTCGATAAAAGCCAGGGAGTAGGATTATAGAGTCAGTAAAGGTATACTTCATTTTGACAATCTACAAAGGAGACAAAGCCATGGTGTCTCTAAGTCTAATAAAATAATCTCTCTTCCATGAAGTTCTATAAAAGAAATGGAATTATCTCTTGGCAAAACAAAAAAATATAAGAGATTTAGGCCATTTTTCAAACTAAAGGCAGTATTAATAGTGTAATTTGAATCACTTATTAATAACAGATCTTATGACTTGAAATGTATTCTTATGTCTTAGATACAAGAGTTGCTGACTCAATATGATCTATTCTGATGGAAAGAAGCTTGTTACAAGAAGATAACATCCATGTTCCACTTTTTAAAAATAACTTTATGTTTTTATATTTGATGGAATGATGAGACTCTGTAATACGCTGGAAAAAACATGCATAATATTCATTCATTGTGGCAGTATATCATAATTACTCAGCTTCTTTTTATCATTAATAATGGAAGATTGTGAATAAAAACATACTAATATCCACCAGATGTTCGGAAAAACATAAATATCTCCAAATGTCAGCACATTTCAGCAAAAAGTCAACAAAATTTTGTCTACTTCTTTTTCCTTTTTTAGTTTTCTGAACATGTTCTTTGATTTGATATTTTTAATCCTCATAAAGGATTTGCTTTTGGTTTCCTTAATATCTGCCGCAAGAGACTGACTGCATAGTTCAAATGTAGCCAACATGCATCCTGCTACCCTTTTCCCTGTTACTCTATATGCCAAGAGGCAGGCTGGTGTAATGAGAAGAGATTAGCCAGCTTTGCAGTATCAGTTTACACATTTTTTTGACTTCTTACTGGTGAGGTGACCTTGGGGAAATCGCTTAAACTTTCTGAGCCTAAATTTCTTTGTCTTTACAATGGTGATAATAATTCCTTCATTGGAGAGTCCTTTCAGAGAAGCACTAATGAAATGCCAAGCAATCAGCCATATTCAATAAAAGGTAGCAATTATATTATCCATTTGAAGACCATTCTGATTTCTTGGGTTCCTTTGACTATTGCATTTTCCCTTTTCTTCCACATTGACACCTTACACTTATTAAAACTTCTTAACTTCTTTTTTTTCCCCTAGTGTTTCCCTTCAGTAATCATTCTAGAAGCTTATTTCCTTAGCCCCAGCGCCCTTGTAAATATGCCGGGCGAGGATGAGGGCAGGCTTTGTTAAACTTTTAAGCATCCAAGATGCAATTGTGATGCAGGCGCGACCTGACACATAGCAGGTAGCTCCTCCTGTTAGGGAAACACAATTCCCAGGTGGACTCCATAAAATGGCCAGTAAAAGCTGCATAAGATAATTTACTAAGTTTTTTTTTTCCCTGTGATGAATTCTATAGCCTTAACTTGGAAAGGGACAAATGACCTACTGTAAAAATCACACCTGGGTACCTAGTGCCCGTGAACGGGCTGGGCTGCCTGTTTGGATGGATGAGACTAGTTAACTTTTCCAGAAGCAAGGAGCCCCCAAACAGTGCAGAAAAAAATATGCTTTGTAGAGTGGTACCCTGGTGTCCTGGAAGGATACTTCATTTAATATAAAGGAGTCACTTATCCCCATCTGGTAGTTTACATACTCTGGTTTACCAGAGGGATTTTTCCGAAGTAAACTATTTTGTACTAAGGCAATGGAACAAATATGAAATAGGAAAGAGGTAAAAATTATAAGTCTTTGCTTTTCTGGCACAACCTTTAAGATTTCACATGAAAAACAATCCCTGGCATAAAGGTTAAGTGGAGAAGACGTCACGAGGCCCTTTATTTCTTTGTCAATATTTAGAAGGAAGCAAATACTTGATAGGAAGTTGTCTCTCTTTTTTCATTCCTTTTTTTTTTTTTTCATCTGTGAATCCCTTTTCTTCTAGCTTGTTCATTTCTATTACTCATCAAGTATTGTGGGATTTGATTTCATTTTGGTTTGAATTTGGCCAGGTGGTCTATGACCTGAAGTGCCACAAACGTACGAAGAGGTAGTGAAGATGCGTTTCTCCATGTCTCGACTCATTGCTACTCTATCAGTTTATTTTATTTTGATATAGAAATTAGCTGATACTCTACAAAGTCTCCCTTCCCTGGAAATTCAGAGAGCAGCTTATTTATATGTAGATGTAGCTATATGACATTTTCAAATGCCATACATTTGCATATGAAGGTCTCTTTCTTCCCCTTTTAGTAAACAGTCTTTGCTATTACTTCCAAAGCAATGTTTAGAATTATATTTTCTATACAGGTCCTTCCTTAAAATGTTTTTTAAATGCCCAATAGAGATAAAAAAAATAAACCCTCAAGCTGAAATACATTTTTAGGGGTGAAAATGTATATATATATCTTTTAGCAACTTCTGTTTCTGCAGTTTTACACTAAAAGTCGTATAAAATGATAAAAATATTAATATGGTCAAAATCTCCCAAGAACAAAAGTGACATTAATTTGATATGGAGCTTCCTTTAAAAATTCACATAGTTTTGTTTCTAGAAAGGTGACGGTCAGTCTTATTTTATTCAACAAATAATTATTTAGTGTCTACTATACACCAGGCATTTGTTCCAGACACTGCTTTTACAGAAGAAGAAAAATTCTCTGCCTTCATGGAGTTTATATTGTTCCAAAAGAAGACAGAAAACAAAAAGGTAAAAACACATACACAATTCTGTTCTCCCTCAACACCGTGAAGAAAAGCAAACATAATATTGGCAGAGAGAATGCATAGGGTGCAGGTGGACATCAAGTAGGGTGGTCAAGCAGTCTTTCTCATGAATGGCATGAAGGGTCCTGCTAGAGGAAGATACGAGGGAAAGGCATCTCTGAGAGCATAGAAAAAGCTAGGTTAGACATAACTGTCCAGAAAAAACCAAACCAAACCAAACCAAAACAAAAGACAAGTTTTCCAATAAGAAGGGGGTTTTTAAATACAACTCTCAGAGTGAAATGATCATTTATTTGACTTTCAAGTTTTAAGAAATGCGAAGAAGGAAGAAAGGAAACAAAGGAGAGAGTCTAGTGAATGTTTCCACGGTTTCCACCTGCTTCCAGAGCTCCCTGTTTCAGGCCCCACTGCTCCCTGGGGATTGATTCTTGGTCGTCTTTGCTTTTCACAGTACCTGAGTTCCCTGGCACCCTCAGACTCAACTTCTCCTTGAGGATTATTGCTTCATTATTTTAAATTCTATTTCTCTCCAGACCTCCAGCCTCATATGTTTACTTAGATGTTGATGCCCTTGAGCAAAGCAGGGGAAAAAAAACCAATGAAGTAGTCTCCTCTTCCTCATACTGAGGAAACTTCCCATCAGTTCTCCCCTTCTCTTGGCATTCATAATCTGATCAGTTCTCAAATTTGGTGACCTTTCATCTCCTGAATCCACACGAAGTCTGTTTCTTCTCTATTGCAGTCACCATCTGCAACATTCAAACCTCATTGTCCTCTGTTTGGTTAATACCATATTCCATATCCATATTACCATAGTTCATATTCCATAATACCATATTCCATATCCAACATCATCTTGCCTAGGATTCTTCCTCTCTAGCTTATTCCTCACTTTGCTGCCAGTATTTTTTTTTTTTAAAGATTTTATTTATTTATTCATGATAGTCACACACAGAGAGAGAGAGAGAGGCAGAGACACAGGCAGAGGGAGAAGCAGGCTCCATGCACCTGGGAGCCCGACATGGGACTCGATCCCGGGTCTCCAGGATCACACCCTGGGCCAAAGGCAGGCGCCAAACCGCTGCGCCACCCAGGGATCCCAGTATTTTTTTTTTAAATAAAGAATATGACATCATTTAAGATACCTCACTGTACCTCTATTGAACAGAGGACAAATTTTTCCTTTCCTTGCTAATGAGAAAAGAGACTTGTTTGAAGCTCCAAACCACTATTCCAATTTTAGTCCATTTATTTCTCCTTCTTATCTATGCTTTAGTCACCCCAAACTATTTGCTTTCCCTAAAAATGCCTGCTTATCAAAGCCTTTTTGCCTTTATCAGTGCTGTTCCCTATGTTTATAATCATCTTTTGTCTCCTCTGCCAGGTGAACCCAATGCAACCACCTTCTCCGTGACACCCCTGACTTGTATTGACAGTCATCGTTACTCCATCGGCTTGAACATCTACTCTATTACATACGCATCTCCAGAATGCGTATTTCTTATTTCTAGAAAGGACTAATTATACCTCTTCCCCAGGCAGGTTGTGAGGAGATAAGTCAGTGTGTTGTATATATATAGTAGATGACACAAGGTAAAAAAAAATGAATATGATTTTCTGTTATTTTGTTTCTACTTTAATACCCCTAATGCTTTATTTTCTATTTGTTGTAGAAAAAGTTATTTGAACAGTCATCATTTAGTATAAGAGTGCTTATTAGAGTAAGAGCCTCTCTGAATTTAATGTTAGAGAGAGACTTGGGTGTAGTCTGCCTCTGAGTCCTTGTTTCCAAAAAGAAGAAAAGAAGGAAAGAAAGAAAGAAGAAAACATGACCATGCCAGTGAGGAACAGATGGCCCCTCATACGATGCTCACCAATTAAAATTCTGAATCCAAATAATTGACTAATAACAATCTCTTTAAGACACTGCATCTTCCACGTGAGCAGATATCATGGGTCTCACGTTGTTTTGTTGTAACTCTTCTCTGAAGTCCTGGGTACCACCATCCAGAGAACCAGGGCACTTTACTTCAAGGGTGTCACGGTTAAACTTACGTCACTTGATAGTGTCTGCAAATCTGCAAATAACTGGCACTGTTCTAAGCTTAGAATTTATTTTGATGAAAAAAAAAAGAATTTATTTTGATGAACTTGGGGCACTGTTGTTGACTGTAGCAGGAGGATTCTGAAGAGACACTGTACTAATCTGCTAATCATTTTCAGGATTTCATTCTATTTATGCAAATTCGGGGGGAAGTCATTGTTTAGCAAGGACTGAACACTTCAGTCTGTGGCTTTTTTATATGTCATCACTGTCTAGGTTATAGATGAGACTCTTACCTGGGAGACATTGAGATCACCTATATAAGACCTGTGATTTTCACGTAAGAACACTAAGGCTAGCTGTCAAAAAAAGAAAAGAAAAAAAGAAAAGAAAAGAAAAGAAAATGAAATGAAAAGAAAAGAAAAAAAAGAAAAGAAAAGAAAAAAAAAAGAAAAGAAATCTAACCACTTGCAACAAAGTGGATGGAACTAGAAGGTATTATGCTAGGCAAAATTAGTCATTCAAAGGAAGACAGTTATCAGTTATTTCACTCATATGTGGAAGTTAAGGAACAAGACAGAGGATAGCAGCCAAAGGCAGGGAAGAATAAAATAAGACAAAATCAAAGAGAGACAAAACCATAAGCGACTCTGAACTCTAGGAGAGGATGGGGGGATGGAGTAACTGGGTGACGGGCACTAAGGAGGGCACGTGGCGGGATGAGCAATGGGGGTTACATGCAACTGATGAATCACTGACCTCTACCTCTGAAACTAATAATACACTGTCTATTAATTAATTAAATTCAATAATAAAAACAAACAACAACAACAAAAAGAACACTAAGGCCCAGGGAGGTTATGATCAGATGCAGGAGCTGCCACAGGTCTCCCTGGGCCCTATAATGGCAATGACTAGAATCAAGGATGCAGTAAATTTCAATCCTGCAATTTTCCCACCTGGAAAATTGGTGGAAATGCCTCCCTTATTCAAAGATACCAGAATCCATTTTACGGGTGTTAGCAGAGGACACAGATAAAAGAGGGGAAAAAAGGGTGAGTTATACTAGCTTTAAAATTATATTAGATGTGAAAGAAAAGAAATGTTAAAACTACTTAAGATCAGTAAAAAATCTGACTTGCCCATTTTAGGGATTATGACTTTCATATTAAGAATAAAGGATGAGATGTACCATCATAGGGTTTAAGTTTCTGATGCTGAATCCTATCTTCCTATCATAATTTTAATTTAATTGTAATTTTTTCAAAGAACAAAATGGTTGCATTTTGATGGTTTTATCAGAAAAGTTTTGCATTAACTTCTTAATTTAAAAAGGCTTGTTTTTAACCTTTTGGAAATCATGTCCCAAGACAGGAATATTGTGGTGTTTTTAATGAAAGTTATTTACTGCAAGTTAGATGGTAGTAGAACTTGCACCAGACACAAAAACCCCAGATGTACACATTTTCCATTAAGCCTGGGGAGACACTGAGCATTGTTAATTTGCTGGTGAGAACTCTGGCCCTATAGCAAGATTTCACTGCCTCTTATATATCTGACAGTTTCAAAAACATCCTCTACCCTAATGCTCTAAAAACACAATGCGAAAGGGAAATGACCAGTAATAGACATTGGTAGTCGGGATAATATGACAAATTGGATGAACTGACAGGTGGGTGATGAATAATTTTAACATGACCCTAAAAATAGTGAAAGGATGTTTGCACATTGACACTTCTTTAAAGGCAGATGGATATGCATGACCTGCGTTTTCAGACAGGTGTCAGGAATATTGATGGCTGGTATGGGAATGATCATTTTCTTGGCACTGTGGCAGTAGACAGTTTGCATGATTAATGATGCATCTTAGTCTTTTTTTTTTTTTTTTTGCTTCTAGGGGCAGAAAGGGATATGAACTTTTGTCACCCCAAGGGATGTAAGAATTTTGCCTGAAGGGTAAGGCAGGAGAGCTTCATTCACCTAAAAGCACCAATTTATTTGTTGGGGGGGGTGAAGACATAGTGAGATAGACGAGTGATCTTGGCATCCGAGATGACGGTTCCTGGTGGGATGATCACAAGGCGCTTCTCACGGACAGGGCTCTACCTCAGGGCAGAGAAGCCTCGCACAGCCGTGGAATGTGGAGTGTGGGTAAGCCCGGGCTCTGGCAAAAGCTCTGGAAGTGAGCTGTGGCTCTGGGATGCATCCGATCACATGCAGCGCGAGTGAGGATCCAGGACCACTCAAAGAACACAGCCGAAGGCCGAGGCAGGAAGTAAGAGGGGAGATCATCTTCCGAATGTTTGAATTCATTTCAGGTTTTCGGAGACAATTTTCTGATCCAGATCAATTCAATATTGTTCCTAAATCCTGAACCCAGTGAGAAAGAGCTTTTCTTTTCCAAGAATAATACTGTTTGCTCAGGTTTTTAAAATGTCACATAGAACAGTGAATGAACTATGCTATTTCAAGCCTCAAAATTAAATACAAAGTCTTATAATAGTTTGTAGATGCATTCTGCTAAACCCTCAGTAGCCTATCTACTAAAAATATCATGGTAAGTAATGGTAAATATAAACGACGGAGGCAAACTATGAAAGCTTTTTTTCTTTATCTTTTTAAAGGGAAAAGGGCAACCATGGGAATCAAGACCCAATGCGGTGGGGTGGGGGGCGACTTGTTTATTAAAAGAAAGCATTTTTTTTTTCTACTGAGAGTTATTAGCTAATAGATTTATGTGATTAAGAAAGAAGGCAGTTTATATCTACAAAGAAATTTAAATACAGAATAGAGGCTCATTTATATGAGAGGAAGGGAAAGGGTGAGAATTTATTCTTCATGAACACAGTGGACTCATGGTTTATTTTTTTTGTTTATACAGAGAGATGACAAGAATTACAACTTAAAACCCCTCCTTTGCCTTTCTAGAAATATTTATGTATTTATTGATGAGGTAGGTAGGTAAAACTCTTAGTAGGTAAAACTCATAGTCAAAACGTGAGAATGATGGAGCGTGTCTTATCTGGAATAGGCCCTTAACATTTCTAACTCATGCTTTTAATTGGCATACTGCTACATTCAAATTCTGTAATAGAGAATTAACAGGGCTAAATAACATTACCTTAGAATAGTACAATTTTTACTCAAATTCTGAAACATTCTATACATATTGAGTACAATGAACTCTTCCATTACCTAGGCACACATCAAGCGTTCGGAAAAAAAAAAAAAATCATTGTAACAATATGAATGGTTGCTCCAAATAGCCCTTGTGCATTTGGAAAATGGGAGTTGGAATAAGGCGTAAGCCAATCAGCCGGGAACAGAACTACCTGGGGCATAATTCAAAGCTCTAGACATAGTCAAAAGAAGATTGAGTCAAACAGCCTTGTTATTTTTTTATATCACTCAATTAATAGATCCATATGCAGAAATAGAAAAAAAATGGGAAATCTAGAAGCTAAAAATCTTCTGTTTAAATTTTGTTAATATTAGATCAGATCGTGTTATCCAAATTAAACAATTATTTCAACCCGAAAAACAATTAAAACTTTGATGACAAAATGAAAAACATGTTAGAATAGGTTTTTATATTCCAATGATAATTTTTTATAACTGCATAGTGAGTCACATCTCACAAAAGGGCTTTCTTATCTAAAACATGTGAAAAAGGCAGGAAATATACAATCTTCACTTTAGAGATTCTCAGAGAGGCTAGAAGACTCTCCCAGATTACGTAACATTTGTGAATTGAGCAGCTGGGTTTAGAATTTAGGTCTGATATCCTGTCCAGGGTGTTTTCCACAAAATCAAAACATTTCAGTAGGGAATTATTAACCGAATAACTTCCAATAAATTGATTTCAATAAATGGATACTTCTAGGTTATTTTGTTCATCCATTCTAGAAAGATTTTCTTCACCTCTCTTTCTTTTAATGATTAACTTTTGGCATAAAACGAGTATAGATGAAAAAAAAAAAACAAACCAAAAAACCCCAAACTGTTCCATCTTTCAGAGAGAGTCTGTTTCCCAAAAGAACATCATACATTCTTAAAAAACATTAACACAAATCTCTCAGTCAATTTACTTACTAACTCCTCTTCCTTAGGTAGGGTTCTGTGTTGGTATAAAGGCCAATGGTGCACATACTATATGGATTGGTAGTAGGATAATCTAAGACAGAAAATAACATTGCTCTGAAAGTTATTCATTTGTTTCAATACTAAAGTAATTACTGTAGCAAGGACTTGCTCATTTATCATTTCCTGTTGTCTCTGCTATTTTTTCAAGTTGTCTTTTTAAACAAATATCCTCATTGTCCTTGTTACAAAACCAATAACTTTATTTTACTAGGGAGATAGCAAATGGGATGTGGTGGGGTTTCCTCCCCATTCCAAGGAAGGTCTGTGCCCGGGAGCTTCTAAACCGTGCTGCCCCTTAGTGTCCTTCCCTGAGGGGTGCGGCACCGTCGGGCTGCCCACTGGGTGACATGGGAGAGACAGCTTCAGGTCCCCTCACCGTTTCAGCGACGGAGGTTTGCATGCACACCTGCCATCTCATGTCATACCACGCAGTTTGTTCCGCCAAGAGCACAATTTTAGTCCTAAGAACTGCTGCTGGAAACTTTAGGAGATTTTAGCCAGTTGCTTTTAAACAGATTCTTATGAACCAAGGTTCACAGATATTTATTCTGTGAAAATGCCTGATAATAAAAAGAAGCTTGGAAATAGTTGCTTTTTGCTTCTCAGAGAATATCATTAAAGATCTTTCTTTTTTTTAAAGATTTTATTTATTTATTCATAAGAGACACAGGGAGAGGCAGAAAAGCAAGGCTCCCTGTGAGGAGCCCGACATGGAACTCGATCTCAGGACTCTATAATCACAACTTAAGCCAAAGGCAGATGCTCAACCACTGAGCCACTCAGGTGCCTCATTAAAGAGCTTTCAGACAGGTCAGCAATTTGGCCAAAATCTGTAAGGAACAGCTAATGTGAACTAAAAGGTGACACAGCTTTGAACAGCAGAGCAGGGACCCAGGTTGTTAGAATATTAGTTAAGAATAGTGAATATGAGATGAGGGGCCCACTTACGGCTGAGACTTTCCTCAGTCACTTCTGATAACTAAGAATATGACTTCCTTTTTAGCTAGACGAACTTTTATTATTCCGATAGGTCTTTTCAGAGATAGATATTCATGCTTATTTGTGAAACTTTTCTATTAATGGAATAACTGTTATTTTAGAAAAAAAGAATGTGTGTGTTTGAAGCAGTGAGATAAAAGTTTGTACTAAGCCAATGATCCTTGGTCTGGGATTTTATCTCCTTTTGGAGGAGAACTGAAAAATGCTCTGGACTTCATAGTGTCATTTAGTTTCTCGAACCCATGTCATATGTGCTTTACCATAATTTCTAACACCATAAAGCAGGGTTTTCAAACGTGTGCACTATTGGCATTTTGGCTAGATAATTCTTTGCTGTGGAGCCCTGTCCTCTCATGGTGGGATGCTTAGCAGCATCGCTGGCCTCCACCCACTAGATGCAAACAGTACCTCCTGTCTCCCAGACAATCAAAAATGTCTCCAGACATTGTCATATGTCGCCCTTTTTGAGAACCTCTGTCATAAGGTAATGGTCAACAACTTTCCCTCAAGTTCATGATTTCTGAACTAAAGCTATATACTTGGTTGTAGAATCTGAAATCCAGAAAAAAAGGAATATTATCAACAAGTTTTACTCATGGGAGAATTTAGGTTCCGAGAGGCTAAATACCTATTTAAGTTTCAAGTTCTCTTGCGCGAGAGATGAGACTAAGCCACAAGTTTCTGCATTGCTATTCCAGTCTCTTTCTTCCATAAAATGATATTTGTAAGTCATGTGCTCTGAAATTCAATTGGAATTAAGAAATAAATATGATTACTCATATCCTTGGAGCATAGTTTTGTGGAGCATTCAAAACAGTAGATAACAAACATAATTTCTAGTCGATTTTGGAATAAAAAAAACGAAGTAATCTTATTCCAGTGGGATCATTTTCCTGATGATGATGATAATCATGATTATAATAATATATAATGATTATACATGAGGATGACAATTGGTTTTCTTAGGGTAGCATCACAGTTAGCTGTGTTTCCAAAGCATGTACCAATTCAAGGCCAAAGTGAACAGCTAAGAAACATGCTAAATTGTAGAAGGCAACCAGCTTGAAAGTGAGAGTACTTGATAATCTACGGAGATAACTGAGAGTTAATCGTTGCTTATCACTGCTGATGGGGCGTTTCAGCTACTATTGATTGTCCCACTACTTCTGGATGACAACGGGGATACTTTCCTAAATCGACCACATAGGCAAGCTCCTCCGGCCTACCTGTTAGGTCCTCCTCACGCTTTCAAGCTATGTTTCATTAAAAAATCAGAAACTAGACCGAAAGTACATGTGCCAACTGTGGGGAAGGATGAGCTGCTAGGGATGTGGGGACGGGAGTGGGATTTGCTCAGAGATTATTTCAGACAACTGGAAACCTCCAACTTCCCTGGGGCTCTTTAAATAACAGAAAAATAAATAGGAAAAAAAACCAGTGGTGCAAGATTTGTAAAATAATTGTGACAGTACATGAACAGTCAATCTGCAGAAGTGAATTTGGATGTGTACTGCCTGACAAAACACTAATTGCTTGTTGGTTTAAACTCTGTAGACTAATAACATGCTCTTTCTGGAATACTTAATTTCTGTAGGACAAATGGAGCTTGTTTTTTAAGCTTCATTTTCTGAGTGATTTCTAAACATTTATTTAAAAAAATTTTAGTTAGACATTTATTTCCATTATTAAATGAATTTTTTAACGAAATACTCTTGGGAGTAGTTTTTGATGTATGGCACACACAGCTCTGAATCTTAGAAAATGTAAAAGAAAGTGGAGAAGCGGTGGATTTTTTTTTTTTTTTTTTTTAGTGTCCTGGAATATATTTTATAGGAATTATTATGTAACAGTATCAAACACTGATAATGCATCCACCACTCTTTGCAGAACTCTCCATCTCATTCTGTGTTGGATAATTAATAAATCCATCCTATTTGTTTTATGAAATTAAACATAAATCACCATAAATGACATTTGTTAGCATAAATGCTACAGATTATCATAGTAAACCCCCAAAATATCAAACTTTTCTAAGATTTATTCATTCTTCTTTGTTATTGGTCAGATGTCTCTGGATTAATATGTTAAAGAATGGGCTTAAAAGTTAACTTTGTGTAAAAACTTTTGTATGTTTTACAGTGAAGAAGGACCTACCAATCCAATATGGCTAATGCTGATACTCTGTACTAATATTATCATTTCTAGGGTTATTGAGGGAGATCCCAGAGGATTCAGAAGTAAGGAGAACAAGATTGCTCTGTACTTTTCCAGAGCACCAGAACGCCTTAAAGTCATGAAATGCTTCTGAGAGAACAGGCCTAACTTGATCCTGATTAAACTTATTGCACCTGGAAAAGAGGTAGATTAGACAAGCATTAGCCAGAAATGGAAACTCAGTGTTAGGTAAGATCTGATCCTGGGAGAGGATGTGCTGGCCGAAGGTACGTCTCCTGATTTGAGGGTAGGGGTATCTTTATTGTGTAGACATTTGCATCTTAGCTTGATACCTTAAACATTTGAAAAATAGATCTTCTGTTCAGGCTCCCTAAGTGACCTCATTATGATTGGACTTCTCAGAGAATTCAACTCTAGGAAGAGAACGCATTGTTCAGGGGACCCAAGTCCTCGGGGTAAAGCCTTCCCATGGCAAATCAAGACACAGACGCTGAGTTTGGTTGAGTTCACTGCTGAACCACAGCTTACTCTTGCTGTGCTGAAAATTTAGATTTCTAAGTCTACAAGTCCAAGAGCTTTATAATGAATTCAGTCGATGTCCAATTCCTGCCCTGTCCTGTCCCAGTTGTCTCTCTCCACTGAATCACCAAGTCCATGACATGCTGCCATTGTTGGTTATCTATCCTTGACTAGCTTATCTTTCTGCCCCCAATTTCCAACCACTTCCCAAAGCTCACCAGGAACTCTGCTCTAAGGTCAGCAAATTCCTCCTCCCATCTTCAGAAGTTTCGCTGAAATTCTCATCTCTCTTCTTAACATCCTCAAGTACCAGCTTTCTCCTAAAATACCACATCCCTCGAGTCTTCTCACAAGGTGGCCATATGTGGGATCCTCCTCTTCTGTATCTCAGGACTCAGAGGTGAGGGTAGGTGTTGACCTTCTTGGTCCTTATTACTGTTTTCAGGTTCCTGGGCCACCTCTCCCCTCAAGCCTTATCACCAATTTCCATACATTGTTATGCCTGGAGTTTGGCTCACAAGTCAGATTCTCTTGATTACATCTGAGTTCAAACTAAAAGTCTAAGCAATTTCTAAATGAACAGTTAGAGGGAACAAGCTGTGACCCATGAAACAAGTAACAGTCAGTGTTTAGAAACACAATTTTTCCGAGAGATTTTAGTTTCACAGATACTTAAAAATATTTTTAGTTGATTATATTTGTACACAGTCTCAAATCATCAAGATGTGAGAACTGAATTTTTAATGTGCTCGATAATGTGGGTTCATATATTTGAAGCATATCAGACTCATTAACAAAAGCAGCAATCAAAGTGCTCCGGATAGCTCCTTTTTTTTTTTTTTTAAAACTGCTTGAATTCTATTTATTAGTTTTATGGAAAACAGTGTGTCTTGAGATTATAGAGAGCATTTGGACATAAGCTACTCTTCTTTGAACTTCTCACTCTGCCCATACTTATACCACTTCTCCTAGGAATGGAAATAACAAGCTTGAGGGGAAAAAGGTAAATTAAGGTGGAGAATTATGTCACTTTCACTAGTGATAGCCAGACGTTTGAGTTCCACCAGTTTTTCCTCTTTGCCTTCTGTACTAAACAAAACAACAAATCTAATCAAGGAAAGACAATTCTTCCTTGATGATTAGTTTCTGCTGTAAGCATCTGTCCTGACCTTGATGCTCTGACTCTTAATGGTGTACGTGCGTGCACGTGTGCAGACTGATGTTTCATAAACACTACATTTTCTGAGTGGAAACAATGTTTTGTATAACAGATATTAATTCTTATATGCCACATTCCTGTTCTTTTTGCTTGATGCCTTCCCATCACTCTGATCACGGATTATGCAGGTTTCTTTTAAAAAATGAATGTGTAGGTCCTTCATACACATACCCTGGGATATAAATGACCAATTTTACAGGTGAAGTGGAAAACAAATCTAAGTGATACCATGATCTGGAAGTTTCTTTCTTTCTTTCTTTCTTTCTTTCTTTCTTTCTTTCTTTCTTTCTTTCTTTCTATTTCATTTTTTTTTGAAGTCCTTTCAAATCTTATATCCTCCTACTAAATTTCTATTTGAATCTCATGTTCTCATAATCTGGTAGTCTTGTTATTTTATTTTATTTATTTTATTTTTATTTTTAAATCTATCTATCTTTCTTTCTTTCTTTCTTTCTTTCTTTCTTTCTTCTTTCTTTCTTTCTTTCTTTCTTTCTTTCTTTCTTTCTTGTCGTGTTATTTTAAAGTGATCAAACTGTGCTGTACATAAAATCATGTCAACTGGAGGAAAACTGACAAGTTAGCTATGTGAAAACTTAGACACATCAGTGTGCTGAAGACTTATAAATGGTAAGTACTCAATAAATACTTCTTTATAGATGAATTAAAAAGTCAACCAGAATCTCCTGAAGCAAGTTCTTCTATGACTTGAGTTACAACTTGAGTTGTAATTGTAGGAGTTCATAAATGAAAATATTTGTACAAAAACTCTGAATAAGTATCAGAGTTGGACAGACCGTAGCCCATACAATGAATTATATTTCCCATAAATTTTCAATTGTCAGACCAAAAGGAAAATAATTACAACAGCTGGCTTACAAGTTTCTTGCTAATATCTTACATAATGTCTTTTAATTCAAACTCTAACCCTGGGGAAGTAGGCTTATTATGTCTACTGAACACATGAAGAAATGAGGCTCAGAAAGGTCAATTAATTGGCTCAAGGTTAGATAATCAACAGCATGGCCAGTGTTTAAACTCAGCCCTGTCTGATTTTTAGTGACCTTAACCACTAAACTGGCTGCCACATCTTCATGAGAGAGAAAGGTAGATGAGTAACACCTCAAGGTGAACAATTTGTTGCAGGAAGGAGCATTTCCAATAGGAAAAAGTGTACATAAATGATGCAGGATGCATTTATGAACTGGGGCATAAACACAAAGTTTTCCAGAGTGTACCAGGGCCCAAGGCAACCCTTCAGTAGGAAACCTTCATCTGTATTGCAAATACTATTTCTGTGTTTATCTATAACCATGAACATAACATAATATTACAGATGACTGGCTACATGATTTTATGGGGAAAACAATGAAAGCACAGAAGTTCAAGAGAGCAGGAAAAACTGTGAGTTAGAGTTCATAGAAAGCTTTATGAATTTTGCAGCACTCTAATGTAAATCCCAGAGGGGAAAATACTTGAATTGAGATGCTTTCCCTCAGAAATCTTGAGAAAATCTTGACATCTTAATTCATTTCCTGAGCTTAAATATTCTAGGCTAGTCCGGTGGCACTGTAATAGCCTGGGCAAACATTTTTATTTATTTCACTGTTGATACCAATATTTGTGCTACAAGCTGCTGCCTACATTTGCTGCTATTTATTTCTTTCCTACAGATCAAATTATTGGCCTAGACATAACATGCTTTCTGGTGAAGTGTTCCTTGTGTTCATGAGCAAATGGAAAAAAGCTTCCCATTTTAAATGCAGATTTTTTTTCCACATGACTGAATTAATTCATGTTATAAATATGATATGTAACCACTTGATATTCATGTCGATACATATATAGTGGAAGAGCAATCAAGGCAAGCAGCAGACAAATCAAGCAAGTGCTATATTTGCATGGGTGGTGGTCAATGTGCCAAAATACCGTGTCCGGTTCTGGGTTAAGCACTTGGCCTTTCGGACCTCCAATTTTACTTCCCCCAGTATTTGTGACCCTGTTTTATTGGATTGACATGAGAGCAAATAAGGTAATGTGAGTGGATCTTCGTAAACCTAGAAAATATCACACATACGTTTTCTATTAATGTAGGATTACTTGGTAGCAAACACTGTTCATTCTCTTTGGTTTCTCTTGTCTGCGTGGGGAAACAGAAAACAGAACAGTAAAATCTAAGACTCAAAGAGCACTTGTAGGATGCTTGGGAGAGAGAGACAAATCAAAGAGAGGAGTAACTCTTTGGAGCGTTTTACAGCAATGCAGACGATTTGGTGAAACATTTTTGAGTCCAGAACACTCAAGGGGTTAACCTCTAAGGTGCAGAGTGGGGCCAAAGGTCTCAAAGAATGTTAGGCAGTGACACTTCTCCCCTGGTCCTATACCATTCGCACTCTGCTGGGTTCTGGAATTAGTGATGATGGTTTGAACCTTAGCTCTATCACATACTCCTTTTTTAGTTAATCTCCTTGAACCTCCATTTCTCACCTGTCAAATGCATATAATATCTTCCTCACATTTCTGTCACCAAGACTGAAGGAGACAATATATGTGAAAAGCCTTTGTAAATTGCGAAGGCCTTCTACAGAGAACAGGTTATTATGACAATTCACTTAGACTAGATACCCTTTCAAGATGTCAGTTTCCTCTTAGTGTGAACAAATGAATCAACGGATAATGGAATGTATGGAATTTGGTTTAAATGTATATTTCCGGTTTCTCTCTTTCATCTTTTAGAACTGAGCTTAATTATCTAAATTATTGCTCAAAGATAAGGAATAGGTTTCTAAAGAGAAAATTTCCTAAAAATTTAAGACTCCCTAAATGTTACAAAAAATGGCAAATGGCCACAGTATAATGCAAATAAGAAGACACATAGACTCCAAGCACGCTTGTACGTAGACTCAGAGCTGACTCTGGCTCCCTCTCAAGGCTGGAGACCACTCAGGGCTAACTTTTCTCATTAACTGCTAATAAAAGCAGGGGAAATTTCTTTTCCCCATAAATATACTATAATTTAACAAATTTTTTAATCTTTATTCCGGCTTTCTGACTGTTCTGTTAATCCAGTTCCTGTTAAACCTGTAGATACATGAGAAAGATCAGCTGAACACATTCTCCCTCATAGCCATTTCCCTTAGTACTCTGTGGTTTTTATTTTATTTTTTTCCAATTTGGAAATATACATAAATATAACTCATTATGTAATCTGCCACAGAAAGACTACCATTGACTTACATGTATTCTAATGCGATGCTCTGGAATCTTATAAAAAAATGTTATGAAAAATCCCCAGCCATGTGAAAAGCCCCTTGGCATATTTTATAAAATCACTATTGAAGATATTTATCCTATTCTGTGTTTTCCAGCGATGAGAAGATCTATGCCAAAAATTTCTTTTTAGAGTTTAGCATTAGAGAAATTATGTGTTTGGTTTCTGAACTAATTATTTATTTATTTTTAATCAGGCAGGCAATGAAAACCTAAACTCCATTTTGATAGAGACCTAGAATGATGTATTCACGTTTGCAAAGCCCAGTGGAGTGCATATAGAAGGCACTCTAAATATTTGCTGAATGAATTGATCCAATCATATTTTCTCTTTTTACACTGGTTGCAAGGAAGCTTAGGGCTAAATGCAGTAGCTATAATAGTCCCTGTTGCTGATATATTTATTCTCCTCTACAGTTCTGCTTTATGTTTACACTCTCTCTTTAAACAATCTCTTTGAATATATTTTAATTATAAGCCACCACAAATCCTTTTGGAAACTGGTGCAAAATGTCATAAAAGAAAATCATTTATTTTCTAGATGATAAAAGACAAAATCGTTTAAATTCATGGTTTGTTTTGCTTTTCGTGTGTGTGTTTATGTGCATGTGTATATTTTACATCTAACATTTTATAAAATTAAGTAAATTTTCATTGGGTAAAATATGTAGCTACTTTTTCTGAAGCATGATCAGACTTTTATACAAAAAAAACAACATAATCAGAAAATACACATACCAGATGAAAAAAAAAAAAAGAAAAGGTTGAACTTCATTTTTTTTTCATTCCAAGACATGAGGGGAACTTTTTTTAAAAAAGAAAATGTTGCAGATTTCAAGAGGCGTAAAACATTTGCTATTTATAAATATGCTACTTACAAAAACTTCCAGAAGGGAAGTTTAATATTAGCATTTTGTAACAATGGAAATCCCTGAAAGCTCCAGCTCTGTGGTTTTTATAAAATTTTGTTCTCTGAGCCTTTCTGCAAGTGAAGAGAAAGACCTACATCTAAGCTCGAGTCTTTGATGAAGGCAGGATGACATTAAGTAGCCTGTTCAGCTTATCAGACAGAAAGTCTGTCAATCAGCCTTGAAACAGAGATCCGAAGCTCTCGACTCAGGCTCACTAACGCTTTGGGTCTCATTAAAGGAGAGAGGGCCAAAGAGAGACCCAAGTCAGGCACAACAGAAAGTAATGCTGGCTGGCATGATCTGGGAAATTCCTTGGTTTCCTAGAGTCCATTTCAGGTGTATCTTGGAACTCATGGCTCTGCACAAGTCCAGACACCCTGCAGTCTACCTCCCCTTAGTCTGGTTGGGGCATGGCTCTCTTTGGTTTTGCTTTTGTGTGAATCGGCCCTTGCTTGCCCTTCCTGAGGTCTCTATTTTATAAATGATATTGAATATGAGATGCAGCATATTTATTTTTAGATTTAGGCCCTCTTTAAATTAATTCTCATTTTTTTTGTAATCAGAAATGTGTGTTTTTGTACTAACAGCTTTAAGGTAGGCTCAAAGGGGAAACATGAGGGTGTCATTAAAGGTTTTTAACCTCTAGTATTAACAACATCTAAGAAAAAATGAGAGTGTGTTAAGACCAGTACTTCCCTCCAGTGGAAGCATCCATGGATGTTTGTCTAACAAGGGAAGTGACTGTGACATTAAATGAGCTTGTGAGCACATAGCAAACTTCTAGGAATGTGAGTCACACAGTTTCTATTTTACCTCCTTGGGGAGGTTTGAAAATGTGAAACAGAAATTAAGAGGACAGTGACATACTGAGTCTCCATTTGGTTCCTTTTATGTTTCCAAAGTTTGTATCCCAAAATTTATCATAATGCAAATACTATTGAGAGCCTGGAAATATTGAGGGATGTGGCTATTATTTAAATAATGTCTAATGAGGGGTATACTTTGTATTTTCATAAGATTACCAATGAAGATAAAGACATCTAAATTAACTTCCATGGAGTTTTAAAGTATGTAATCAGTGCTTAATGACAAATTGTAAGCTTCAATTGACATTACCTTTTCCTCTCTTAAGTTTGGATTTCAACAAACACATATTTTTAAACTTTACTTTTTTTTTTTTTTTAAGATTCCATTCATTTATTCATGAGACACACACACACACACACACACACACACACACACACACACACAGAGGCAGAGACACAGACAGAGGAGAAGCAGGCTCCATGCAGGGGGCCCGATGTGGGACTCGATCCCGGGTCTCCAGGATCAGGCCCTGGGCCAAAGGCGGTGCTAAACCGCTGAGCCACCCGAGCTGCCCTGAACTTTACTTTTATCTTAAAAGTTTTTCTATGGAGTTTACTAGATAGATCTGATGTCAAACTAGTAGACTTAGGACAACACTGAGGGTCTGAACAGTTCATTTGCATTGATTTAAAAACACATTCTCTTTCCTTCTCATGTTCAATAAAGTAATAAGATAGGAAATAATGGCAACTAAAAGCATTGACCCTGAAGGTCAGAAATTACGTTTGAAACAAAATTCAGATACAAATTGTTTTGGAATAAAAACTCAATTTCCAAACTTTGTAATGGGCAAACCGTAAATAGGTAATATGAATGCCAATGAAAACAGTTATAACTGTTTAACAGTCAAAAACATTCCTTTAAAAAACAAAAACAAAAGCTCTACATATCATTATCAACATCAATAATTTTATCTTTATAATACTAAATTTTAGTAAAATTTAGTAACTTACTAAAGTCATATTTGCATACCCATAGATAATTTCTCACCCTAGAAGCATTATATTAGATATAATTAGTTCTCAAAATAATATTCTATAGTTGCTAAATAAAATTTACTTCTTTAAAAAGATTTTATTTATTTATTTGAGAGAGACAGAGAGCACAAGGCGAGGGAGAAGGAGGCCCCTGCTTAGCCGGGAGCCTGCTCAATCCCATGACCCTGGATCATGACCCTGAGCCAAAGGCAGATGGTTAACTGACTGAGCCACTCAGACACCCCTAAAATTTACATTTTTGTATAAATGCTTGATAAAATTCTGCAAAAGTCAGAAACTACACTGTACTTGTAAAATAAATTATTATTTTAAGAATAAGTTACACATACCTTTTAAACTTTCCACTTAGAGAGATAGCCTGTATTATTATTTGTAGCTGTCCTTTCCAGCTCTTTTAGAAACCAGCAAACTTTTTTATTGTTGACTTTAATGAAAATTCAAAGAACGTTTGCATTCATTACAATATACTGCCAAAACTGCATTAATTTCCAGTGATGCCCATTAATTTGATAAATGTTTTGTCATTTGTACCATTTGCTCTGTCAAAACAAGTTAGTTATATCTTACTGACATTTTTGACAATTGCTTTAACTCTGGCAAAAAAAAAAAAAGTATTTTATTTGCTTCAACAAAAATTCACCATTGCCTATTGAAAGTTTGAAGAAAGCAAGAGGAGATTAGCACATGTCAGAAGTCTTGCAAGATTCAACTGAGGATCAATGGTAAAAAAATGATTCCCCCAGGACTCTTTTATGGAAGTGCTCACACTCTATAGTAGAAAGTATTATATGTACCTGCATAATCTGTTCTTGCAAAATGCCCATCTTCAGATTTAGTAGTTGTAGTTGTGTTATCTGTGTTAAAAAATAACAAGATTGATTAATTACTTCCTAAGCACCTAACGTCAAATTTATATTATTCCTCCAATAGTACCTTCACATCGATTAAGAAAGTTTTACAACGATAGTTCTAACCTACCTTTACGCAAAGACAGATTTACATCAATTTTTTGAGAGCGAAAAATAGAATGATATCAGCTTTCTAGAGTTTGGGACAAAGAGAAGGTTCACAATTATAACAGATAAGGTGGATAAAAGAATAACAAGTCAAAAACCAAGAAAATGTTTGTTTCTGAATAAGAAATGAAACAGAACATCTCAGTACATCCTGCTTTAAAAAATGTACTTGAAATATTTCTATTGAATCAATACATAAACATGATGTGCTTTGTTTTTAATTTTAGGGTTTTCTAATAAATCCTCAGACTCTTTGCTAAAGATGATTTTGACTTTTTTTTTTTCCTATGCAAGGAAATGTCTGCTGAATATTGGCTTCTGTGTTACAGCATTGTGAAGATACAGTCCCTTTATGTAGAAAAAGATATGGGCTGTTGCCGATAGGCCCTCAAACGTCTACAATCACCATAAATGCCACAGTAGACTCTACTATCCATTATAAATAAGAACTGTCTCCAGAAATGAAACAGCTTGCCTAATAAGGAGTTATCTTCACTTTTCATTTCTATACTAAGACTAAAAACATTCTTTGAAATGAATTTTGGTACAAACATTACCTTGACATCGACCCAACGACATGACTTCAATTTTCTCCTGTTTCTGACATGATGCTTCTTTGATTTGACATGCATTATCATAAGATTTCCCATCAGAAGCACAGAGGGGATTGAAGTTGGTTTGAGAACAGTCGATGTTGCACACACACCTAAAGGAAGAGAGAAATAAAAATGGTTGAAGGGGTTTAATTATATGGTGATGGATACTGACTAGACTTATGATGGTGATCACTTTGAAGTGTATACAAATATCGATTTATAATGTCATAGACCTGAAACTTATGTAATGTTATATACCAGTTTACTTCAATTAAAAAAAAAAAAAAAAAAGTAACATCGCCTTCGGCCCAGGGCATGCGTGATCCTGGGGTCCTGGGATCGAGTCCTATGTCGGGCTCCCTGCAGGCAGCCTGCTTCTCCCTCTGCCTGTCCCTGCCTCTCTCTCTCTCTGTGTCTTTCATGAATAAATAAACAAAAATCTTTAAAAAATAATGTAACATCAATAGCGTTGCTATCACATTATACCTAAAACACAAAGTGGAAGATTTGCTAGGTTGGCAGTATACAAGTTGGCAAAACTGAATTGCATCTTTCCAGGGAAGTTCCTTTACTTTTCTACCTGAGATGAAAAGAAGCACAGAACTAATTGAAAATAATTCAAAAGATTGAGAAATGGATTAAAAAAAAACGAAAAAGGAAAAACTCAGAAAATAATCATCAATAAATCTCTGCCATTGGAACTTTTAAAACATGTACATACGCTTGCATTGCTGATGCCTGCAGAATTTGAATAGACTGAGGTGGCCATGAAAGAGTCTGCTTTACAATTTCCTCAAATGGGCCCTTACTGGGTTACTTCTTTTCTCAGGATATTTGAACGGTGAAAGCATGAGGAAAATGATTCAGAGGACATTTATAAGAAAGTAAGCAAAGAGATTATTTGGAGTGGAATCAGGAGTTCTATTTCTTTAGCTGCAAGAGGATGCCCAGGATATGTGCTAAGCAGGAATCTTTGGTCCTTAACATTTTGGAGGGGCAGGGTTTGAGAATCAAATGAAAGGTATGGCTCTCTCCTCAGAAATACTCATACTCACACAGAACAACTTTCTCTTTTAAGATGTTATTTATTTATTTGAGAGAGAGAGAGCGCACGAGTGTTGGGGGGAGGAGGGGCAGAAGGAGAAGTAAACTTGCCTTTGAGCAGGGAGCTCGATGTGGGGACTCCACCCCAGGACTTGGAGATCATGAGCTGAGCCAAAGGCAGATGCTCAACGAGCTGAGCCACTTAGGCACCCACAAAACCAGTTTTTGCATAAAATTTCAGAGTGCTTGTGGGCCCCTTGATGTCTGTCCCGTGGACCCCTGTTCCCAGATGCATACTATTTTTTCTAATTCTGGCCTTAAGTAATAAATACAGTTGATTACCCTCATGATTTTTTTCTTTAATATACATAAAAAAATGGACATTAATTAGAATTAGGTTACCTGAAGTAGAAGAATTAGACATCTTAAAGCAAGCTTTAGATGACTTTTCCTATGTTCTTATAATTCTCTGTATTTTATAATCGACTTTGTTACTCAGAATATTTTTTATGTGTGTAAATATGTTATTGCCTTAGAATATAAACCCATATTTTAAATTTCTATTAATATTTACATTATTTTTCTAAATAGGTTATACGCTTCTCAAAAGTGGTGAAGCACACATTTTACTTCTGTAGATCTTACTTAGAGCTGGGCATATAATATAATGATTACAATAATAACTAGCGTACTACATGCTGGGTTCTTCCCATGCATTGCTTTATTTAATCTTTATAATAGCCATTTTATAGACCAATGATAGAGCAATTATAAGGTCAGAGAGCTAGTAAATTGTGGAGCAAGGACCACCTACGGATGTGTTAAAGTAACATACAGCCCCTTTCCTCTCTACCTAGGCTAGTACCGTAGGCATTAGAGTTTCCTCGAAAATTTTTAAATATAGCAATTTACTAGCAGGTTTCTGGGCCCCAGTGACTCTGGGGGTAGACCCTAGCATGCTGCCTTCTTAGGCAGCCAGCCTGGCACCAGATTCACTTCCTGGGAATCGCTGCTTGATCCATTTGTCGATTAAGTGAGAGAAGGTTCGTGTACACACCCGTGCTTCCCGGACTGCAGTCCTCACACCAGCTGTATCGGAATCACCTAGGTCTCTGTTAAAAGTGCTGGCAGAAATTGTGCCAATGCACTTAATTTTGAGAGGGCGGGGGTAAGAGAATTGCTTTGGGAACACTTGGTTATTTTTACTTTTACATACTTAGGAACAAATAGCTCGGATAGACGGTAACCATGTCCAAATGCTTAAGTCATCGAGGAGTGGTGGTTCCTAACCTCAGCCCACGTGTGGCTACTGAGCTCCCAACTGTTGCTACCTGGGCTGATCCCTGGCATCTGAAAGATCTGAAGTTGCAAGCCGCCTACATGTTCAAAAGCTTATGGTCCTTTTCACCATGCATTTGGGGAAGTGACTTTGTAGATCAGCCTTGTTCTCCTTAACCATTTGTAGTAAATAAAGAGATGAGGGGACGGACGTTGTATGTTTTTTGTTTTTTTTTAAAAGTTGGTTCTATGTACCTTCAAGCCAGTTTACTGTTGTGTTGGAGACTCTGGGGATTATCTCCTTGCAAGATACCAACATAATTATCTGTTACTAGCAGCGGAACACAGAAAAAGTTGTGTTTTCTCATCATATCTAAAGAGTAAATTATATATGATACAAGGGCTCTGCAGGTATCTTCAAATCATGTTTTGTATCTGAGTTTATTAAACTTCATTAGGTAGGAAACCATGCAGGATTCCAGGACCGTAGTCTGAAACTCTACTGCTAGTAGCTTTATGCTTTATATGCCGTTACTCCTTTCGTGATTCTGTCTCTATGAGGTATCTACTATTATTATCTCCACCTTACAGATGAGAAAATTGAAGCTTGGAGAAGTCACAAAGCTTGTGTCGGGAAGAACCTAAATTCCTATATACGCAATTTGATACCAGAACCTGCGCTGTTCTACATACTGTTCAGGACAATGAAAAACAAGACAGATGTACATTCCTACTATTAATTAATTAAAGGAATACCTTGGATGAATAGGACTTGAAAAAATAAGACTAGGTCTACTCTTGTATTTAGCATGATTTTATGAATCTAAGTCACAGTGACTCTTAGTCTCTGTCTTCCCAGGCAAGTGATCCAGACTTTTTAGCAAGATTGGGATGTATCAGTGAACATTCACTTGAAGACATTCTGAACTAACACCTGATTTTTAGAATGAATAACAAACTGACATGTAGTAAGCTAATCAGGCTACCTAAGACATCAATTGTCTAAACTATTTTATCCTTAACAAAATTCTGTATAAAGTTGTTTCTATTTTCTATAAAAATACATGTTTAGACACACACACACACACACACACACACACACACACTCACTCCAACTGACTCTAAGCTTTAGCACCAAATCTTTTGCAAGTTGCTCCTTCGAACCTTTTAAAGAGCCTGGAATTTTTGAAATTTCAGATTCATGGGGCAGAGAGATTTTTGTGTATTATGAGTAAATAAATTTGCGTGTGTGTTTGTGGACAATGGGCTCTGGGGCGGCATTTACTGCATTCTTTTTTTTTTTTTATTTAAAAAAATTTTTTTTTTTTTTACATTTTTTAATTTATTTATGATAGTCACAGAAGAGAGAGAGAGAGAGGCAGAGACATAGGCAGAGGGAGAAGCAGGCTCCATGCACCGGGAGCCCGATGTGGGATTTGATCCCGGGTCTCCAGGATCGCGCCCTGGGCCAAAGGCAGGCGCCAAACTGCTGCGCCACCCAGGGGTCCCCCATTTACTGCATTCTTAATGTGCCTATTCATTAGTTCATACCTTCACTTTCAGCAACCTTCTTAAGGCAATATGTCTTTTTTACCGTTGAATTCCTGGAGCCTAGTAGAGGGCACCATAGCAAGTCATCAATAAATAACTGATAATTGGAGAAAAGAACCGGGATATGCTCATCTAAACCCTCCCCTAACTCTGTGTTACTTGGCACCTCAAGAAGGCCACCTTCCTCCTCTACTTTGCGTCCCACAAAGGAGCCATAGCACGAGCCCTTAGCTACCTCAACGGCATCAGAGTAGTTGTGAAAGGGACATGTTTCACCATGCAGGTGGCTCCTTACACTTTGTGGTATTTGGGTGCAGTTTTTAAGAGCCAATATAATTTAAACATGGTAGTGACTTGTCAGTTTATTGCTGTTTTAAGCCATTGAAAAATACAGGGCACCAATAAAAAGGTGACAGAAATATCAGCCGGTGTAATGGTGAAATTGCAGGTCACTCTGTGCTTTAGCAGCTTATGTAAATTAATCCACGGTTTTTCTTTCTACAGCAATGAAAGGCAGATATTTTTAAAAACAGAAACTATCCCTTCTTCACTGCTTTTGGCGAATAATTGCATTATTATTCATTCTGAGAGGAGTAACTAGTTAATTACAGCATGTCACAAATACTTTATGTGAGCTGAGGATTTGTAAGGCTGAGGGCTGCATGGATGCCTTTAAGGGTTTTTGTGTGTGTATTTTCTTCCCTTTTCTTCTTTTTTCCAACCTATCTGTCTTTTGACATTTTGACACTGCGATTATATAGATCTCTTTTCTTCTAGGCTACAAAGAAAAAGAATCAGCCCTACTTGAAAATAATAATTTTAGGGGTCTCTATGTGGGAAATACTACTCTCTGAAATCCGTCAGAGAAAATGAACATTGACTGAAAACCTTAGTTCTCTGAATTGTAATAAAGAAGAGAGGCGTCCAATAATTTAAAAAGACCACTTGATGGAGTGAACCGAAATTATAGGAAGTAAGAGGTGGTATCCATGATGGCTCACGTGCATTTATAATTATCTCATGAATATTTTTTTGGGGGGGCTTGACATTAATTTAGTTCCCTGCCTCTCTTGAAATGGCTCTTCCTAAGGGGTTCTGCAGTGAGTGAAGGAAACCTTTCCCTTATATTTAGGAATGCCTCATTGTCCTCCAGAGTGTGAGGTTGCAAAAGCTGCCAGGTAGCAAATTACTTATTCATGTGGCTGGTTGGTGGCTGCCCTCGAATCTCACTAGATTTTGTTTCATCTATTAAACATGCCTGTCACTTGTTCCTCTCCCAAGGTCCTTGACTTGTCTATTCCAAATTTTGTCCATACAACATCTCTAATCAGTTTTAAAGCACGCAACTGTACTGCAGCGAGGATGGCTTTCTGGGTTGTTTTGAACCGTGGCTGGTTTGTTTCCCTCGAGCCCGTCTGTCGCTGGGGCCGTTATGCAGACCCTCTCTGGCCCGGCCAGAAAATGAGGTCAGAGCTACTGTCTGTGCTCTCTCCATCAGAACTGTAATGGAGGAGCTGCATTATACTAATAACAGCGAAAACAGTGTGCATTTTTCATTCAAGACTCTTGAGATACTTTCAGCCTATTTACTCATTGACTCTCATGGAACTCCTCTTGATGGAGCCTGATTATAATTATTTTGTCTATAAAGAAACTACAATTCAGGAATGACAGGGCTGTGAGGGAAAAAGTGAAATAAGAGACGTGAACATCCATTGAAAACAAAAACCCTCTAGACAGAGTCTGGAAAAGCATTGACTGGGAAGTAAAACTGCTCAGTCTACCATGTTGTTACTCCGTCGACATATGTGACTTTGGGCCCATACATTTTTGTTATTTGTTTGTTTCTGTTTTTAAATTTGAGAAGGGCTATCCTTTTAGCTTTGAAATCTAGGAGGAAGGGATAATGCTCTTCTCCAGACATACTACCAAGGACGACAGTTAAGTTTTCCAAGGGTGACCAGGATTGTTTTGTACAAGGAAAAAGCTTAGTTGCCAACAATATCTATCTCTTTATAAGGCGGTAAGGTATAGAAGATGTTCTATTAGATGGAAGGTCTCGGGAATATTGGGAAAAAGCCTCGGGCAATAAAGAGCCAACCAATGAGTGTGTGAATGAAGAAAAACTAAGCTGAGAGACCCCTCCTTGGGGTGGTGTCAGGACTTTCAAAAACAGAATCATATACTGAAAAAGTGGAACAATTTCTAGGTAAAAGGCTGATGACCATGTATGGAAATAACGTCTAATACAATAGAGGTAGATGGGGAACGTGACTAGAACCTGGAATTCAGTATCGGACAGACCTGTGTTTAACTGGGGCTTGATCCTTTACTAGCTGTACGGCATTGATCTCGTTATTTAACTTCCCTGAGCCTGTGAAAATGGAGATACTAACTCCGGATTGTGGGGATTAAGTGGAATAATGCACATAAATTCCTTAATAAAGTTTCTGAGAAGTTGTAATTACCTAATACATATTGGTCATCATTAACTCTTGGCTTAGTGGTTTCTAATCTTGGATGCAAAGAAAAGTCTTCTGTGGAATATTTCAACCTTGGCCTGCAACCCAGGGAGGTCTCGCGTGAGGCTGCAGTAACTAACTGGAGTTGTCAAAGATGCAGCAGGGGATTCTGATGTGCAGATGTGAGGAGCTGCAATTACAGAAAATACTCTTTCTCACCCTCTAAGACTAAGAGATTTTTCTAATTTAGTGTACGTAGCATTCCCTTGAGAAATGCTGATGCACTGGGTCTGAGGTAAGGCTCAGAAATCAGCATTTTTAGCGACTTCCTTAGCTCTTTCTAAGGCAAATAGCTTGCAGAGCCTATTGAGAAACCCCAACTATTTTGGCTCCCAAACACCCTTTTCTCTCTCCCCTTCATTCCATCAGAAGGAACTTAATATTCTTGTTTAACATACATGATTCAGCGACCTGTATTAAAAGGCTTCCCTCCACATGCTACGGGTGATCCACGCGTGGTGTCACATGCGTGGATCCACATGCTACGGGTGATCCATGCGTGGTGTCAGGTGACAGGGACAGGTGCTTAAATGCACTGCTACAAAACCAGCATCCGTGCAGCAGTCAGCAGGAGTGACTCACCAAGCAAAACCAAGGAAGGGTGGTGGGAAAGGACGTGACGCTATGGAGAGGCTCCCTTGTGCCCGGCGCGGAGCTCCAACTTTCACAACACACCTAGGCTGTAATAACGCTCATGCCACGGGGCGCGCGCGAAAAGAGGAAACTGAACAATCTCCAAAGGTGAGTGGGGTTCAACAGATCTGTGATGGGGCAGACGAAGTGGGGCGGTGCAGAGGCAGGCCCGCACAGGGGCTGGGGAGCTGCAGATCCATGGGTCTGGCCGGAATGGATTCTTCCCAACCAAAGGGGCAGGATGCGACCCTCTAGACAGGTTTAAAGGGGCTCAAGGCCATCGAAGGAGCGGCCTTTATCTTCTACCCAATGCAGAGTCCTGAAAGGTCTTTGAGCACAGGGTGATGAGAGGTCAACAGGACGGAAGGGCTGTTTGGGGGCGACTGCACTCAGAGGGGGTGCAGGCAGAGGGACTAAGCACCAGGCCAGCACTGTAAGCTCAGCGGCTTGCAGGGAAACCCGGGCCAGCGGGGTGCTCACGCCCACGAGGGAAAGGGCGCTTAGTGGCTCCCTAGTTAAGGCCCGGCGTGGTGAGGCTCCAAGCACACACGTCACGGCCGTGCCCTTCCTGCTCTACCCTTTCCTGCCTTTTTCCTGACCTGCGCTGTGTTCCAGAGAGGAAACTAGAGCAGCTGCGTGGGACTCAGGAAGACACGATTTCCTGGTGGGAGCGTTTCTGCGGTTGGGCCCGGGGCAGGGGTCCACTGGGGAGCCGCACGGTGGGTGCAGGCACCCTCACCTGCAGGGGAAGGAGAAGGATTCTTGCTCTGAATGTGCACACCGCCTGACTCCAGGACCGACTAGGCGACCGCAACAACACAGGCAGCAGGCCTCTACTAACTCCTGCCGCCCCGCCAGCCAGCAAGGCCCCCTCCAAGGCAGCGAGTGGGCCCTCGCCCCTTTCTGACGTGGACACTGCAGTTGAAGCCGGGGTTAACTGGAGCTCCATTTCCGTGTATCCTTGCTTGCATTTCTCTCAGGATTATTTTTCTCTTTTTGAAGCAGCTGCATTTACATCTTAAAATAATCAAAGTAAACAATTCTCCTTACTCATATACATTTTTAAAAGTATCTTGAAGCAAAAAAAAAAATAAAAAAAAAAAGTATCTTGAAGCAAAAATCCCTCATTAGCATTACGTGGTGTACGCTCTTGCTCGTTAAGCTGGAAAACGTATCCAATAACCAAGGGTGACTATGTGACTGCTAAGAAGTGTGGTCGTTCTGACCGGACAGGTCTCACTGCACAGCAAAGCCAGAAAGCATGGAAATCCCAGAATAAGAGGTTGGAAGTTAAAACAATACAATGAACCCGGTATTTGATTAGAGGAGATGTACTGAATTCCCGCTCGCCCCTTTCGGGCAGGATCATATTGCATGTTCTGGCACTTTCCTGCGGGCCCAGCTGTGGGATTCCTACGCTCACTTCCACTAGCAACATGTTTATATTTTGCACACTGGCCCTCTGGTAGGCTTTCATCCGACCAAGGACTTTCAGGAATAATATGTATGAATATCATTACAGACTAGATTTTTCCACAAAACTACAATTTAATATAATACCCTTGGATTCCATCCATGAGATATAAAAAGAAGTCGATGAATAACCGCTCTGCACTGTGATAAAACTGCTAGTTTGAAAATATTATCCAACACATTGTTCAGGTGGTTTTCATGGTGATGGTTTCAGGTGCTAGCATGAACTCATTCTGTTTATAATCAAAATTTGCATTAAATGACCACCCCCTTATGCTTACGTCATCCTTTATTTTTCATTTATTAGAGTCCCATATAATTTAAATTTGCTTTTAAAATAACATTAAATGGATATTATACCATGATAGCAAAAATTTCATTATTTAAATAATGAAAAAATACAATAAAAATATTCATAATGGGGCATCTGGGTGGCTCAGTTGATTAGTAAGTGTCTGCCTTTGGCTTAGGTCATGATCTCGGGTCCTGGGATTAAGCTGAGAGTAGGGCTCTCTGCTCGGTGGGGAGTCTGCTTCTCCCTCTTCCTCTGCCCCTCCCCCTGGCTCATGCCCTTGTCTCTCTTTCTCTCTCAAATAAATAAATAAAGTCTTTAAAAAATTATTCATAGGGATGCTATGCTATAACCCTACAAAGGGAAGGTGGAAAATAGGACTGAGGAAGGAGGATGCTCTAACTTTATATATAATGTTAAGGTTCTTAAGAAACAACCAAAAGCAAATATGATAAAATGTTTGTATTTGTTGAAACTAGGTGGTGGATGTCCAAGTGTTATATTATTTTTGATAGTCTCAAAATATAATAAAAATAAAAATATTAGATTCGACATTTTGGTTAAAGTGATTAAATTACCAAGCTTGGTGAATACTTTTTTGGCATTGATTTGATCTGGATAATTCATTTCTAAATTGTTTAAACAAAATTAAAAATATATATGTGTGTGTGTGTGTGTGTGCGCGCGCACGTGCGCGTGTGTATGGAGAATTCCCAGTGGAACAAAATCACACTTCTTTGTAAATAACTATTTAAAATTGATTTTATGTTCGTATAAAAATGACTTTGAAGAGGAGTTTATTATATGAAGGGACTCATCTCTGTGTTTCTTCCTCTCTCTCATCTTGCTTGTTCGCCCACTGAAATGTTAAACTCGTGAACACATGGTGGCATTTTCGTTAACAGACCCAAGCCAGCATTCTTCATTGACTTCCTGCAGCACTGCCGGTGAGTTTTGATTGCTCTGAAGCAGGGCTGTATGGCAGTGTTGTCGGCCAGGAATAGTCATGAGCTATTCTGAAACCTTAGGGGATGAAGGGATTCTAAGTTAGAAATGTTTGAACATTTTGCCTTGAAATAAGCATGCTTTAGTTTCTCAAAAAATATTACGCTTAAAAGGTAAGAAGGAGAAGGAGGTGTGACCACCTCCCTGCTGCCAACTCCTGCGGGGAGAGAGAGGTCCTGTTGTTGAAGGTGCTGGGAGGGCTGTAGCCATTACTGTCACTCTTTTTTCATTTCTGTTTTATTTTTTCCCCCTCTTGGGCACATTCATTTTCATTTATCACACATTTCATTTCATTCAGTCTAATCCCATCAGTGCAGTTGAGCACCTACTTGGTGCTAGGTACTGGGCTACACGTCAGAGACACCAAGATGGCTCAGGTGATCCCTACTGGTAGCAGAGATCACAACTAAAGGAGAAAAACAAGAAAAAAAAAACTCAATCGAGACTCTAAAATGGTGTCATCGGAGCTAGACTTTGTTGGAGTGAACAACATGATTTGAGAGCACTGAGGAGGAATAATGACTTCTTCCTAGAGGCGCTAGAGAAGCTTCATAGAGAATGTGACTCTTGAACTGGAAGTTTAAGGGGGAGTAGAATTCCTGCAAGTGGTTTCCATGATGACTCATAGCAAAAGGAGCTTGAAATCCATTACTCCACTGAGGATACCTCGCTAGCAATTCACTTCTCATTCTCATCCCTCATTTGATTCCTCTCCTGCGTGTTCATTTATATGATATAGCAGAACATTTTTCTTCTTCCCTAAAACTCTTGTGTCACATTCCATGTCAGAAATGACAGAAAGTGTGTCCTATTTATGGGTCCAGAGTCACAGAGGCTTCTGGAAGTCAGGCCAGGCCATTGAAAGAACCCAACTCAGGAATCAGGGCTCCATGGTCTTGGTTTGGAGATTCTCATTCTCCAGATGCTGGAACTCTGGCTGCAGGATCCTGAAGGACAAGCTGACCCAGTAAGATGATGTCCAGGGTGGTCAGCTCTAAAATTCTGACCCTTTGTTTCTTGATACTCAAATATCTAGCACATTCTTGCCTTCCCATCATCCTACAGTCTTCGCTGCTTCCTAGTCTCTGCTAAATCCTCTACTGAATGAGTTTGACATTCATGCTTCTTTCCTAGGGCTGATGCTCCCGATGCTGGGTTGTTTACTCTTTCATCATCTACAGCCTTACTCACTTGCCCTCCAGCCTGTCCTGTGTTCCACATCTCTGCAGCTGAGTGGGAAGTACATGGACTCGTGAATCGTGTAATTAGAGCCTCCGCCCACTGTTTGTATCTAAGAAATGCTTGATGAATAAATGATAGACTTGAATTAAAATCTTAATTCTGCAAGTTGCTTGACACATCCATAAAAGGTGGAAAATAACTCCTGTCTTATAATAATACCTACTTCAAAAGGTTTCTCTGAAAGTATAAATCAGAAAAAAATGGAAGCAACTTCACGGGATATTTGTTGCATAGCAGGTTCTGTAGCTTCCCTTGCTCACGGAGAGTTCATTCTCCATTTTGTGTTAAATTGGTCTAGTCCTTGCCAGGCTGACCACCAAACTACAATATTTTTCCACTTATACTTAATTGATCAACTGCAGATAAGCTTTGACCTGATGTGGATGAAAGAACTATTTGCCACACATATTTATCTGCACTCTATAAACTGAAGCTTTTTTCCTGTCATATTTGGAAGTACTAAAAAGATTAATCTCTCTATGTCTCTCTCTGTCTCTCTGTCTCTCTTTTTTTTTGGTTAAAAAAGAAAGAAGCTATTAATAGCATTTCTAATGCACTTTATTTTATTTTATTTTCGGGGGATAGGGGTGAGAGCGACAGGGAGAGAGAACGAGAGAGGGCAAGCAATCTTAAGCAGTCTCCATGCTTAGCACAGAGTCTGACACAGGGCTCGATCTCAAGACCTCGAGATTGTGACCTAAGCCGAAATCTAGAATCAGATGCTCAATAGAGACACCCAGGAGCCCTTAATGTATTTTATTTTAAAGATGAGATACTTGGCCTTGTCCTCTTGATTTTAATATCTTTAAATTTTATGTAGCTTTCAAAAAGTAGAAACCTATTTACCTGAAATATTTTAAACTTATTTATCTGAATTTCCAGAAATATTATAAATTCTCATAAAATTTTAGAATATCATTATATTGAAGAATGTTAAAAATAAGTTTGTTTCACTCCTACTTTTTCTCTAGACCTTGTTATCTCTGTCCTGTTCTTCTTTACCTTTCTCTCTTTACTGCTTGCTCTCTCTCCAAAGTGTACTTCTAAGTACTTAGGAAAACATTTCCTGCCATTGATGGAGCTTACCATCTAACAGAGAAGCTTACTGTTAAAACATGGAAAGGTTCAAAATTCCTGCTAATAATGTAGGGAAACATTTTTAAAAATATGTTATCTATTAAGATGATGTAAATGTATTTATTTGCAAAGACAAAATAAATGAAATGGAAGAGAACTAAATCTTCTTGCTTTTAAACACAGTATAAACAAACTCAATTTATAGATTTTAGATAAATATACAGAGCAACATGCAAAAATTCACATTGAATTCTTTTGCTTTCATTCATTTTTTTTTTCATGCTGGAGTTATTTGCTAATGGTGATATTCTTTTTATTCTAATTATAATGTCTGCATTTCTGTTCTTAAGCACGGGTGTGCAAAATGGTCCTGTTCTTGGTTTCATCTTGGAAGGCTTTTTAAGCTGCATAATCAAATGTGGACTTTCTTTGAACACTAGCAAATGGCCACTACAGGAACACAATATATTTCTTAAAAGAGGATTTTGAATTACTTCTAAGAGGAGAAATTCTTTTAATGAAACCCAATAAGCTATTGGCTATAACAAGCACTAGAGTTATCATAAGTGTAATTACTGAAACTTGGAAATAGATTATTTTAACTTTCTTGTGACTATGTATTACATATAGTGTATATTAGGGATTTGATTTATCCCTACCCGTGCTATGTATCCATTTCATAAATTGTCAATCTTCCACTGTAAGTAAGTTATATTACAATCTCTTTGAATTCAGAACAATACTTCCTCTTATCACATAATATCTTTTATTTTTTTCAAAACAAGCACCTTGAGGTGCCACACTATAACAGGATAGCATAAAACATAATCATTTCTATTTAAATAAATCAGCCTATAGTTGATTATAGCTTAAAATCATTGAATACATGTATTCTATGCCTTTTTCACTTACAAATGATCTACCGAGATTTGACAGTTGTCAGGCAGGCCAACCTGAGGCTTGCTGAGACTGTTATCAGATATATATCAAGGCATCAATGGGACCAGTGCCAACAATCCATACAGGATGCTCTCATTACTCATCCAGATGTTGTATCAGTCAGGGGCCCCTTCAACATGAGCTGGAGTTCAAGCTTATATTTTCCTTGATAAATTTTTCACCCTAAATAAAATAAAAACTGTTCTGTTCTCTAATTTGGAATTTTTCTAATATCAAAAAACCATTTTTTTAAATATGAAGTTCTAATCAAGGTAACACAATATAATTAAAAATACATAAAACTTCTAGAAAGAAATGGGATGATTTTAGCTTTTATATTCATACTCACATAGATCAGAGAGTAACTTGGATCATACGAAGTTCAAAATATTGTACTGAGAAAAATGATGAGTATATAAACTGGAATACTAAAGTTTTATACTAAAATTGGTAAGAGTATATACAAATGAAAAATTCTCTTTTCTGAACATAGATAAAAAATTAGGGGCTAATTCAGAATTAGGACATTAAGATGCTCAGAATCAAAAAACAGCTAAAGATATGTACTCTGCACTGTAAGTCACTAGGGAAATGCAAGGGCCTCTCGATTGCTCTATTTCTCCTCTGCCTCCCTTGAGTCCCTTCACAGCACAGCCCAGGTGATACTTTTAAAATGCAAATGAGATCAAATCATTTCCTTGCTCAAAACCCAGCAAAGCCTTCCCATCAACCTTAGAATAAAACCTATGGTTTTTACCATGGTGGATGAGGCCCTGCATAATCTGCCTTTGGCTACCTCTCCAATTTCCCTTCTTGTCAATCTTCTCCACCCTTTTCATGCTCCAACCACAATGGATTTTTACTGCTTCCTAAACACACTGTATGTGTTTCTGTCACCAGGATATTTCACTTGCTGTTCCCTCTGCTTGGCATGTTCTAAACATGACCTTTTCAGAGAAGCCTTCTTCAGCTACCTATCAAAATCAGCACACTTCCATCTCTGAATCCTGACATTATATTGCATATTTAAATTGTCTGTTTTCTCCACTTTGTTGCATATTATGTGTAAAAGGTGACTCTATCTGATTGTATTTTTTCAGGCCTAGAACAATATCTGACACACAAGAGGCACTCAGTAAATACTGTTGAATAAATGAATAAATAAAAAAAACCACTTCTGACTTTAAAATATGTTTATACCTTAGTGATCTAGACAAAATTTTGATTTGAATTATATGATTAATTAGATCAATGCATATTATTTTGCATCAATTATCAAGAAAAGTATTTCTCATTCTTATACACAATATTTATTAATTTCTGTTAAAGATTAAGCTCTTAGTGGATAGCAGTAAATATTTGCTAAACAAATAGAGTGCCACTATGTACAAGTTATTATTAGGCATTGGCATTTAACTATTTTTTTTAAAAAGGCCAAACATCCCTGTTAGGTGGATTAAGTTATTTTTAACATGTTGATGGATTTCATGTCCCAAGGATCATTCTTCAGTGGGGTAAAGGTCCTCACAGTTTGACAGCCTTACGCTTCATGCAGTGCATACAATTAGTTTTTTCATTACCTATGTATATTTTTGGCAATGAAATGCATTTTATATGATTTCAATATTTTTTTTATTGCAATGCTTAAAATGGTGTGGACTCCCCATCTGTCAGAATTCTCTTATTCTGAACAAAAATTCAAATCAACCTTCCTTTTTTAAATGATTATTTAATTTGTGCCAACTTTTGTTGTTACTATCCTTAACAGCACCTACCCTTTACAGTAGGAGTCAGTGTTTACTGCCGTGGTAGAGAATGATTGAAGGCTACTGTATGCTATAAGGCTTTGACCATCAAGCAGTTTCTTCACCTTGAAGTGATTGGATTTATTTGTCTAATTTCAGTAATTTGGTCATTTGACCATTCTGATCTGAATCACAATTATACTTCTATCAACAGATCTATTTCATTTTAAAGATACTGCAGCAACTACTGAAAACTAAATAGACATAGGTCTGTACTGGTTGAAAACGCTCTCTGTAGGTTCAAAAATTTAGATAGAACAAGGAGAAAAATGTGTATTAACATATTGCTTATGTTATATGCAACTATTACTAAATCATGAATAGGAATCAGGAGGGGTGTTAAATGCTGCAGAAATATCTTGGATTGAAAGACTGCATTTCACAGACCTTTTTTTTTTTTTTTTGGACTACGGTTTCTAGAGACTACTAGTTAGAGGGTCTACTTTGCAGTAAACGTGGGTAATAAGCAAGCAAATGCAAAGCAGATAATTCTTCCCTTTCCTTAGCAAGATTTCTTAAGCAACAGCAATGGTCTGCTTTCCGGATCCACATGCTCTGCCTAGACAGACAGCACAGTGCTAGGGTGGTTTTTAGTTAATATTAGGGATTGGACTATATGTTGCTATCTAAAGTTACATTTACAAAAATGATTTAAAAAGTTAAATCCAGGGGAGCCTGGGTGGTTCAGCCGGTTATGTATCTGCCCTCGGCTTAGGTCGTGATCCCGGGGTCCTGGGATCGAACCCCGCACGGGGCTCCCTGCTGAGCGGGGAGCCTGCTTCTCCCTCTCCCTGCCCCCTGCTCATGCTCTGTCTCTCAAAATTAAAAAAAAAAAAATTAAAGTTAAATCCACAAATTATAACTGTGACTTGTTGGAATAGGATTGTTGATAGAGGGACATGAAATATGTTTGAATGGCGTTCCGGAGGCTGTCATCAGAGTTTTCTTGCCAGGCTGGGAAGGACTAAAAACTGGTTACAGGTTTCAGATATTAATTCTGAAGGTAGTTCATTTGGCTACATATTCTGCAACATGGGCGTCCTTTTGACAGAATATATGTCAAAGGCTGAAGCTGTGGCGAAATTGCACAATTTATAGTCTATTTCTTTAAAGGCTAAAGGATGATCGTGTTTCTGATAAAACGTTCTTAAATCGCAGGAAACACAAGCCTATTAAATACGCCTTGTAGGAATCTTACCTAAGCAACCTATCCCGAATAAAATGCCGCCTGCTGTATTTTTAAAAGAATAATCTAAATGCAGGAAACAATGGTCATTTAGTAAGCAGATCCAAACATATGAATAGTAAGTGTGACATTTAGAAGGCCGCCCCTTTCCGTGGAAGGTACACAGTATTTAACTTGGTATCACTTTCAGGAAGTGGTACGAGAGCTGTCAGGTAGCTTGAGAGACTGGGGTCCGTCCTCTTTCCCTTGAAGCATAATGCCAGTGTCACCAAGTGTTGGTGTTGTCTCACTATATCACACACAGTGTCATAGTTCAAGCAATCACTGTGTCAGCCTAACCCAACGGCAGTGTACACTTGCAGGCATAGATGATGAAAAGCTTCACAGGACAAGACACTGAAAATGAATGTTGGCAGCGTGGAGGGTCGATACAGAGACGAACCAACGTATCTACGCCATGTCCCGAGTCACACAGGAGGAGAAGCACTTTTTAACCTAGAAGTTCTAAACGGAGAATTTAAACGGAGGATGATGATGGTCCCAAGTTTTGGAGTGGTGGCCATATCATAAAAAAAAAAAAAAAAAAAAAGAACTTGCATATGGACCAACAATGATAGAATCCTTTATTTTTGTAAAAAGATTTATTATTTATTTATTTATTTATTTATTTATTTATTTATTTATTATATATATATATATATAGAGAGAGAGAGAGAGAGAGAGAGAGAGGCAGAGACACAGGAGGAGGGAGCAGCAGGCTCCATCCCGGGTCTCCCCCGACGCGGGCCTTGATCCCGGGTCTCCAGGATTGCGCCCTGGGCCAAAGGCAGGCGCTAAACCACTGAGCCACCCAGGGATCCCCGATAAAATCCTTTAAATCGAGAGGTATGATTAAACTTAACTCTGTTAACAAATTATTAGAAATATGCAACAAGGTATTAGACTATAGGGAACTGCATGGGACGATTCTCACTTCCATTCCACATAATCTAATTAGTGAATATACGTCTGCCTTTGTTTATTAACAATTCATAATTAGATTAGATTTGGTCAAGGGCCATTTACTCTTTCAAACCTTTTGAACACTACAGTTTGCCCACAGTAACCCAAAACGCTTTCACAACTATCTGCATAAAGAACTCAATCAAATAAGTAATAGGGTTTTAATCCCATGCCTTATCGACTGGAACATGAACTGTGTGTGAATCACTGATCCTCCCAGCTGGAGCCTGCTCTCAGTTGATGAAATGTACCTAGGACCCTGTGGGTCCGCCTCACAGCCTTTCACACTTTTTGCGCTTTTGTGCTTTTACCAGCTGGTTACTAGAGGTTCAGTAAAATTGGATGTTTCTCTAGTTCACCCAGCGAGTGGGATTCAGAATCTAAAAGTTGCTTCCCTCAACTGAAGGAAAAAAAAAAAAAAAGAAACTAGGTTATATATTTTTTGACATTAACATTACCAAATATTGCGTCTTCTGCTGGGTAATAATAAGGCAGCATGGCAGAAAGCTATAAAAGAAAAATGACAAAAGGCAGACTCTTGATGGACTCATTTGTTTAGTCATTTACTCAATAGATTTGTGCTGAACATCTAACTTGTGGTAGCATTTTTAAAAATTTTGTTGTGTTCTTGTTTTTTTGTTTTTGTTTTTGTTTTTGATACAAAGGTAAACATCCCTCTACCTACAGTTAAGAGCAAGGGACAAAAAATTAATAAGAGAGTGCCGTTCGAGAGGTATAGGAAAGGTTGAGAGAGGAACTAAGCTTGGACGTGGAGCATCAAGACTTCTTCGAAGAGGAATGGAAGTTGAGGAGCACTTAGTTGGGCACAGCAGTGGAAGACACATCTGCAAACTGGAGGGAAGATCTTGTGCCCAGGGACAGAGGCCTGAAGCCTCTGCTCAAGGAGCTGCAGGTGGCTTGGTAAGAAGTAGAGTGACGCTGAAGAGGTGGGCAGATCCATGACTGGCTGGGGACTTTGAAGTTCACGGGGAAGGCTCACAGAGCTTTGCAAAACGGAAGCAGAAAAGTAACAGGGGAAAAGTAACAGAGTGGGTTGGAAAGATGGGGCCTGGGAGCAAAAGCCATGCATCCATATAGAGGACAAGCGGTGAGGCCTGAATGACCTGATGACCCCTGGTAGCAGCTCACCCTTCTTTTCTTTTCACTTTGCATGTATGTTACTGTTCTTTCCTGGTTTTCTTGTACTTCTCGCCGCCCCCCCCTTCTCAGCCTGTTTCACTTCTCCTTTTCTCTCTCACACCCTGCAGGGTGGTGTTCTTCAAGGCTCCGTCCTATTTTCCCCTTCCTTCTCTTTTTTACAGTGTTTGTCTAGGAAATCTCTTCTGGTCACCACCTGACAAGTTCAAATTTATTTTTCCAGCCCGGAATCCACTAGAATCCAAGCCCCGAAATCCAGCCACCTGCTTGATATTCCCATGTAGGCGTCTCACAGGCACCATCAACTAATATTAAAAATTAGACTTTTGTTCTTTTTCCAGAAATTTGCTTCTACTTCAGTTTTTCCACCTCCATCAACCACGTGGGCAAGCCAGAGCCGAGGAGGCAGGGTTGGTGCTTCCTCTCTCTCTTACCTCTCAGCAGATCTACTCCTCACTCTCCCCACTGCTCCCTAAACCGGCAGCTTATCTGAGATAACAAACCTCTGCTTGTTGGCAGAAAGCAAGGGAGTAGGGGGGTGCGGGGGGCGGTGGTGGTGCTTCACTCTTAGATTCTGTTAAGACGATAGGTTCTGTTGAAGTCTGAAGAAACAGAAGCCCTGTTAAGAGGCAATTTTGGTTCCTCTGAGCCTCAGATCACTACTCTCTGTCAATAAACAGATACTCTTTCTATTTGGTAAAGTCATTAAAAATAGCCAGAAAAAAATTCTACATCTTAGATTTTTTTACTCTGAAAAAAAATGAAAGTGGGTCAACATTTTCCGTTTGCTTATAAGCTTTAGCTTCTCCTTATTACAGTTTTTTTAACCTCACAGATTAAGATATCATAAATAACCTCTTCCTGATTCTCCGATCTTCTCCGTTTTGCAAACAGTTTTTGTTTATTCACACTCTGAGCATTTAATCTAGTGTATTTGTCTTTCTCTCATTTTATTTTATTCAATCATTATTTAAAAGGGGATTTGATTGTCTTTGTCCAACTGCATTGACATCCTGAACATGACAATGTCAGAGGGGGATTAGCTGGGAATGACATTAGATCCTCTCTTTCCTTTCTCCCTCTCTTGCCCTCCCTCACTCAAGTCCCCTGATGATTTTTCTCTGTGAAACTTTGATCCAATTACAGTTACGGTTTTTCCATTAAATTAGACAAATTATATTTTTGGTTTATTTGCAGTATTCTTTCAAGGTAGCAAAATTAACTTTGCTACATGTATAAAGTAGCCAGGATATGTGAGATCTTAATTCACCGCACCTATGGCATCAAACCAGTTCCTTCTAACCACAGCAACAGCAAAATCATTACATAATATTATTACTCTCTACTAAACATCCTCACATAACATCTACCATAATTCTTGCTATTTATTTTAAGGCAAAACATTCTAGAAAATAATTTTTCTGGAAGGGAAAATCTGGTGAAATTATTATACTAACATTTATTTTATTTATAACATTTATTGTTATAAATGTAAAAAAGTAAATAAATATCAAGAAGTCTAATATTTTACTACTTGTCACTATTTGGATGGTTACTAGCACTATCGCAAAATATTATGTTGAACAAGTATTTTTTTATATTAATGATCATTTGCCAACTGTTTGATTTCAATAAAAGGAGAGTCGTTAAAGTGGATGATGCCATTTTTTTTACATTTATTATTGGAACTCTTAAACGTAAAAGGTATTAATAGATTACTGAACACAGAATCACTGAGAAGTATTAGGAATATCTTCACCTAGATATGCTGTGTAGAATTTGTCTTTTCAGCTCACAGTGCCCTCAGATGTTTAAATAATGGGTACTCTGATCTAACTTTCGCTAAACAATTTAAATAACAAAAAATAAAAGCACATTGCATACCAGGAAATTAACTTTGACAATTCTGAGCTTAAGGAAGGAAAAGATAACTCTACCATAATGGCTGTGCATTTAGAAAAAAATAATGTTAGTGTAAAAATAGCTTTCAAAATTTGTTTTCAGAATTGCTTCCTTCCTCTGAAATGATGATTATAACATGCACAAGATATTGCATTTATAAATATTGTCTTTTTTTATCTTTAAGGTTCTTGTATTTTGTATTGGCTTTTCATGATGGTTTATCTATACTAAAGTTTGCACATTTTCTTTACTGGGAATACAAAGCATTTAGAAGTTGCTAGATGGCAATTCAAGAGGACAGAAAAGGTTAGTCAAGTAATTAGAATAATACATCAATAAATATGCTCAAAATGATGAGAACACCGCATGGAGAATTGGTTTTGCATGATGAGAATTATTTTAAAGGCCTTCAGGTTTCATGATATGAAGAAACTAACTGTAATACTATTTTTGTTTGCTCACATAGAGAAAGTGTTCTGTTTTGGAAATGTGTCTGAGCTGATACACACTAAAATAGTAGGTTTCATCTATGCTTCTAGGAAACGACTCTGTTGGGAGCTCAACCAAGATGTTTTGTCACTAAAATAAAATAATAACAGTTTTTTTTCCAATTCTCTGAGAAAAACAGAACATTTTTTTTCTGATTTTTCTCCATTTTTTTTTAATTTCATTGGTTCTTCAATTTGTAATTGGCATGTGCTGTTTGTTATATAATGATGAAATGAATGAACCAAGAACACATAGAAAGGAAACAAATCTTGTATGTGCTAATTCTTAGATATATGTTATGAATCATTATTCTTTATATGTAGAGACTTGCATACATCTGAAAAGAGTCACGTTTCCACAGGTGTATTTCCTCCTCATTCTTTCATTCTCTCAATTCAATTAAAATACCATTATTTCAAGGAAATCTGCAAAGAATGTCATAAGGTTCAGGTGCTTAAGCACTTAAGCACAACTGAGAACACTGAATTAAAATGCTAAATTTATTTTTTATTTTATTTTTTTTAAACTCTGTGAATTGTAATCCAGAGATTCTCAGCTATATTTGAGAATCATGAAGTATGATGATAGTACTTTATATTGTTTGGGCTCAACATTTTCTCTGAAATAGCAAAGAAAACACAAAGAAGCTAGGAAACACAGTAACTCATGTCTTTGATGGGGAAGTTATTTTCAAAAAGCTTTATGTTAAGTGACACCGTTAATGGCTGCACATCTAATCTAACTCAAGACCTTGAAGATGGTCTCTGGTTTGCATTCCATTAAAAGTTTTTAATAAGATTCCAACAAAAAAATAATAATAAAAAGCATTCCATTTCACCTTTGCTTCCCCTTAACAATTCAGAGTATCAATTATAACATAACCTTCATTTGACTTGCAACCATCCCTGTGCTCTCAACAGCATATTAAATTGTATGTGAACACTTTAGGGGCAAAGAAAATGTCTTGTTTTACTTTTTAACTTTTGTTCCATTTTAAACTGACCTCTCCAAAGCGTAACATTCAACTGTTTCTATTAAGTAGTATTTATAGGCATTTGTCTTCTTTCTTATTTTCCAAGCTTTTTGAATAGTTAAAAAGTATTTTTAAAAGTTTCAGAATATGTGTTCCTAATTCACATCTTACAGGGAGATTGCATCTCTCCAAACACAGGTGTTGTCTTTTCTTTTTAACTTATCACACTAATACTATTCTGGGATTGGAACAGTTGCTTAGTGAATTTCCTTTTATTTTACCAGTCACTGGCCTAGGAGGGCTGATCACAGGACTCTTAGAATAAACAGGCTGAAGCAGAATGTCAAAGAAAGAAGAAGGAATTTTGATTATTTAAAGTCCCAGACTCTGACGTCCCTTTGAAGGAGTGTAGAAATTAAGGAAACAGAGTAAAATTTGAAAAGAAAGGAAAATGAAAATATATAGGAAAAGCTGAAGGATAAAACAGATGAAACACTTCTGGTACCCACAGAACTATCATCTTTAAAACCAGACTCAGCAGTTCCTATCCTCTGTTGATCAGTGAACAAATATACCATTAATCTGCTTCCACAATACTGTTCCTCAAAGCCTGGTCTGCAAAGAGAAAGAAATGAGGGCCTCTGGGAGTTTGATGCAAGTGGGCAGGGTCTGCCCCCATGGAAGCAATGGCATGAGGCATGGGGACTCCAGACGGCTCGGCTGGGATAGTTTGCCTGGAGGATATCACTGTGCCAGGAATATTTTTTTTAATTTAACTTGAAACTGAGTTTCTCATTTATTATCAGTGGACCATCTAAACCATTTGAATCTGGTGAAAAGAGCTTCAATATAACTCTAGAGTAACACCCAAAGAAAGGGCAAAGCCCTTGTATTATACAAATAAAAGTTCATGTCACAACAAGAATCATATCAAATTGATTCATACTCTATTTTCCTTTTTGTTGTTTTTTTTAAAAGGGAAGATTTAATTAATGGCATCTTGCCTATGTATGCCATTGATTTTAATTAATTGATTTTAATGACACTGCTAGCTCTTTCCCCCCTAAAATTCAGTATTTTACTTATATATTAAGCTAACCGATTTAAGGAGGACACAAACAAAAACGAAGCAAACATATATTCCAGAGTACCTATAATTTGTGGGCTGAATTTGGTGACTGCAACTGGGAAGCAAAGTTTAGGAACCACACGAAGAGAAGCATGGTGGGAATTGGGATCAAAGAGAAAGTTACTCAAGAGGGCCTGGAATTTTGTTAATAAGCAAGGATTTGGATGACCCTAAAGATTTTTTAGGTACTGATTTTATGGTAACCAACTTATGTTGAATTTCCCAATGTCATGAGGATGAAAAACAAAGAAGATGTTGGGGACTTTTTTTTTTTTTTTTTTTTTTTTTTTGGTATTCCCTGCCCTTTTCCTCTTGTACATCTGACTGGTAAACTGATGACTATATATCCTATTCCAATGTCCAATGCTCAGGCTTTTTATCTAAAATGACCAGTCTTTCCACCTTTAAGACACTTTGAATAGATTGAGTACACAAAAGTCGACAATCACGGATATGCCCAGCGTCTCTCTATACCACTCCTCACCTGTAGCATTTGTGTGCGCAGGGATGGGGGACCAACACCAGGTACTTCTGCCTAACTATATTCTAGGAACTGTAGTTTCTGCTTTCACTTCAAGAGAGAGAAGTGGTAACGAGAAAGAGGAGGGGAACAGCAGCATTTTTGGCTTTCTTCAAAAGTAGCATTATCTATATAGGAAAGGCTGCCCAGGTTTCTGACTGGTTTCAGACTGGAGGTAGAAATAGGCAGTCTTTGTTTCTGCAGGCAAAGAATTAGTGGGTGTGGACTACATCTTTAAATCCAGGTTTTTTTGGCCTTATAGTTTGTAAAATACCTGCAGGTTTTGGTAGTTTTTTGTTTGTTTGCTTTGTTGTTGTTTTAAAAATATCTATCTATCTATCTATCTATCTATCTATCTATCTATCTATCATCTATCACTTATATTTCTAGTTGTTTTTTTCTAGGAAAAAGTTTCATTGGGTTTGCTAGCCAGACTCAGTATTAAACTGGGAGATCTTTCCCTTCACCATACCCCTAATCTGCTTTTTAGAAATGTTTCTGTTATCCTTAGATTACCTGAATTTGAGACAGACTTGTTGAAGGAAGGTTTAGCAACTCACATTGATTAAAGATATTCACAAGTTTCAAAGTGACTAAAAGTTATGTTAAAGAAAGATTAACACTAGAGTCTTTTCTCTGAAATTCTGTGTAAGAACACTGGGGGTGGGGGGTTGGGACCACAGCTGGACCAGTTCACAGATGTATTTGCGACAAATCTCCCTATGCACTTATTTATTATTGTGAAAGCCCAACAGTCCTACATTTCTTTATTCATGAAATAATTTTGAATGTATTTTCCATACATGAGGGTTTTTTCATAGTTGATTTGTCATAAATATTGAAAGGGAATTATATTTTATGGATACTTTCTGCTCTTCATTTTGTTACAAGTTGCATTAAGTCAACACAAGCTGTATTAAGCCAACACATTATTTCAATTTAAATACAGCATAACATTGTAGTCTGTAAAAAATTCATGAGTGCCCTTCAGTGTTTTGTTATTTTTGTTTTGTTTTTTAAATTTATAGGCTCTTGTCTTTTTACAAGTAAAATAAAAAGAAGCTATGAAATTTATCAAATTAAATGGAATGCTTTCTCCCGTTAGTGTCATACGCCATAGAGCTGGGTCAGGCATGTAGAACACTGGTAGTTCTTGAGTGGAATTCTAAAAGCTATTCTACAATAAAATTTTTAAAATTTGAGGTAGAATTAAATTGTTGTAAATTGCGTTGTAAATAGCAGACATATTTTCCAATACCGAAGACACGTTTTAAAATACTTGCTCTAAACATAGGGCCAATGTTTCCTGTGTGTTTTCGTTTTAGTTTTCTTTCTTTTTTTTTTTTTTTTTTTTACCTTAAGGATAAGAAAGATGGATGCCAGAGTTTACTTTTCCAAGCACTTAATTTAGAGTTTAGCCTCAGCTTTATTTAACAGTTGTCTAATGTCTTCTACAAACACATCTTAAATTCAGTGTCTACCTCTCTGTCAGTGACCATTGAGAGGCTGCAGCATGAAAAATAAGCGGATACTGGACTTGAGAAGAAGAATGTTGCCACCTTTTTGTGCACAGTTTTCTAAATGAAGCTCATTGCACGAGTAATTTCCTATAACCGCGGGGTAGGGTGGGGGGGCTAGAGCTGACTGGTCAACTGGGTGAAAATTAATGAGGAAAGGCACACACAAAGAGGGAAGGAATGAAGTATACCATTGCCTAATGTAAAGGAGATAGACTAATGTCTCCATGTGGGGAGGTGATCAGAAGTTTACTCAGTCAGGACTAAATAACTGATCTGGAGAAAATGCACTGGCAGTGAGTGAGAAATCCATACTTTAAGCTACACTGGGTGTTGTGTTGGTGACTGAGAAAGTGCCTACGGTTGTTTTGCTTGAATGATGTTCCCTTTTCTAGGGCTGTTAATGGTGGCTCAGTTTTAATTTAAAGCATTTCTATTGAGCTTTTGAATTATTGAGTAGGGGATAATGATAGGCCCACAAGTTGTGAACTTACTGGTTAAGTTGGTGCTGGGAAACCTCTTATCTGAAGAAGAAATGCAACATATAGGAAAGCCTTTCACTGTAATATAGGATTTTCGTTGGAAAAAAAAAAAATGGATGCTTGGGACACCTGAGTAGTCAGTTGGTTAAGCCTCCAACTCTTGACTTTGGCTTAGGTTATGGTCTCAGGGTGGTGAGACAGGAGTCCTGCAAAGGGCTCAGTCCTCAGCGAGGAGTCTGCTGGAAATTCTCTCTCTTTCCCTCTTTCTCTGCCCCTCCCCCTTTCCTTCTCTCATAAATAAATAAATAAATAAATAAATAAATAAATAAATAAATAATAGAAAAAAGAAAAAAGCATGCTGGATGAGGAAGATATAGAAAACAGCACAGTTCAAATCTAAGATGTTGGTGAAACTCTTAGCCATCGGTTATAAAGGGTAGAAATGTGTTTTGTGTAATGAAAAGCAAAATTTCTGCTTCAGCATATTAGCATGGTATAAAATTCAGTACTTGTGCTTTCTATAGGAAAAGATCTCAAGACGTGCCACAGTAATAGAAATTCTGTCGGGAAGCAATACGTTGATTTCGGGCATATGTCTTTTTAAATTGGGAGATTTAGAAACGCATAAACAGATTTCCCAGGACTTCCTTCCTATCTAGGTGTGGTAGTAGTCTGAAACAAAGCAGGATGCGGGACGGGTGCCGGCTCCTGGGGGCGGGATGCGCAGCGGGAGGTGGAATGTCTGAGTGCAGCGCACCGATGCAGCTCGGCTGCTTTTTGTACCTTTGTACAAAAATTAACAACACATACTCGGCTGAACTATTTAACCAACACTTCTATTTCTACGCTGCAGAGTTGAACTGTTGCTTGGTTTTTCTTACATTCTCACACGAAACGTGATGAAAATACAGTGCATTTATCGCTAAAAGGCTGGTTAAGAAATTCTGGTTTAAGAGAAATAAACACAGTTTGCCAACTTCTGCCCCCCGCCTCCTCCCCCCGAGCCCCTGCATGGCTCGCACTTTTGCTTGGGTCACATTATCCTAAATCTGAAACAATAAATACCACTCCTGTCTTGATCACACATCAGCCACTAGACATTCTATTGTAAGGAAGTAGACCGCTAGGAGGACCCCAGTCACGTTGCGGCCAGAATTTTCCTTGGAGTTGATGGTTAGGAAACACCATACTTTATTCTGTTTGGGTGTCAGAGGAGAAGGGAAGGCTCAAGTGTGGAGACAAAGGTGAAGAAAGGCCTAGCCCTACAGTGGCTCCGGGTGGGCACTTCGCTGCTCTAACAGATGACCATGTGTCGACGGCATTAATATTTGGTGTGCATCAGCGTGTCATCCGTCATGTGGACTTTCACAACATTGTGAGGGAGCCGGTTGCTCTAGACGAGGATTTATATAACCAAGTTCAGTGGCTTTTACTTGGTGAAATCAGCACACATCCTGTTCTTGCAACGTCAAAAGGGATGCTTCTGTTTATACTGAATAAACAGGCAGAGGCTGGGTCCAGCCTTTCTTAAAAAACACTGTATTATCTTGAGTGCATAAACAAGACTGACAAAATAGTTTTTCTTAAATGGCACACTGATGCATTTTGTAGTCTGCTCTGTGGAAACAAAGACTTAGCTTCTGTCATTATAAAAGACCCTTGAAACAGATCTGGAAGTGAAAGCTTATGCATTATGGGATAGACCAATGAAGAAAACTGAAGAAAATGCTTAGATCTACAAAGGCTTCTGCTCATTTTTATTTCCTTTTTCTGAAAATTGAATACGAGCTCTTGGAAGCATTATTTGCTCACACAATGCCTGACCACATGTGCAAACCATTAAAAGGGCGTAGTTCCCCCCGCCATTTGATGTAGTCCAAAATAAAAATGTACATGCTAATGGAACAAGTTTCTCCAGATATGCTCCAGCTGTCCTTTGTATCATTAATTCTCTTTTCAAGTACAATGATTCATTCATGACAATTACCTAAATAAGACTTTTTAGAGGTCAGAAAGGACCCATGCCTAGATGGGAAGACAGTCCATGACAAGGGGGTAAAAAAAGAAAGCAGTGTTTGTGGTTTGTGGAAAGATAAGCATCTGAAATCACAAAGGCAGTCAGTCATAAGATCTTGCAACATTTGAGGAATACATTAAGGTCAATTTCTCTTATTGATTGCTTTTCACAAAGACCACTCATGAGAATATAAATCAAGCTGCCACATCATTTATTCATTCATCCGTTCACTCAAGCTTGCTCTGTGTGGCATATTACATAGGACAAAGGAGTACCAGAGTATGTATCAGGAAGGAGCCCTGTCCTTGAGGGGATTACCGGCTGGTACAGTGCTGAAGATAAATATGCACAGAAATCACTAGAGAATATGAGGGAGAAAGGAGCAAGCCAAAAGAGAAAAATGATATGAATGATATGGTAGGCAGCCCCTAACAAGGTCCTTGATGCCCCCAGCCACCTGGTATTTATTTCCTTGTGTGATCCCATCCCTCTGAGTGTGGGGCTGGACCTGGTAACTCCTCTTAGCAAAAGTGATGGGCACGGCTGGTTTCATGGATATATGACCTGTCCACACAGGGCCCTGCCCTTGGTTTAATGTTCTGTTGTCATGGACTTGAAGTTCTATCTTTGAATTTCATAAGTGAAATTCAGTGACACAGTGGAACTTGTACGTGAGCAGAAGAGTGAGGTTGAGTATGCGTGTGTGTCTTCTCCTTTTCTGGCCATCCTATTCCCATGCACGTGTTCACGATGCTCTATGAACATGGGATTCCTTTGAAGCCTTGATTCATGGGAGTTCAGTGAGCCTCAAAGCAAGGACAAAGTAAGCAGCTTACTTCTACAATTGAGTGAATGGGGTCCTGACAGCCTGACATGACGTCCTTTCCGTTCAAACAAGAACTGGCTTAGAGTCCAGAAGAAGGCAACAGCATCTTAAAAAGCATGAATGACCAAGGAACTCAATCATACATATTTTTCATATATATTTTTTCACTTTATTTCTCTCAATTAACTGACCACTTGCACTAAAAATTATGACTTAGCAGGAAAAAGAAAGGACAACCCATAGTTCCTGGTCCCTTTGGTCCTTCTTACTTACAAGGAATCAAAGGCAAGGAGTCTTGGTAGAATGTGTGAACGGTTGTAAATGTATTAAAAATGGTTGAGTTAGTTTCGTGCAGCTGTTTCCACTGTCCTGGTACGAATGAAATCAATGTGCATATATGAGCTACAAGGTATGGTTGCATAATTTTAGTGACTCTATATACAAATTAAGAGCTCTTATATTTGCGTTTAAACTTGGATTTGTACAATTTAAAAAATTAACTGTAAAACACATACTAATAATTTAAGATTTTAATCCTTTTCTATGCTGAATGACATAGCAAATAAAAATTACTATGACAACTCAAGAAAGAGAGACTAATGGGAGAAAGGAAGAATGCTTTTAATAGAACTTTTCTCTGCTTTTTCAACCAGGGACATTGCATTTTCCTTTTGCATCGGGCCTTGCGAAGGGCAGACATGATGATAGCCTATCACTTCTAAAATAAGGTTATTGAAATATTCTGGCTTTAGTGATGGAGGACGTGGCATTGCAGGTAGAAGAGTCTATGTAATCTAGGCTAGGGCAACATTTCTCAAATCTTTTGATCACAAGACCTTTAGAGTCTTAACAATTTTTGAGGGCCTCAAAGAATTTTTATTTAGGAAAATGATAGCTATCGATATTTACCATAATAGAAACTAAAGGTGAGGCATTTAAAAATTTGTATTTAATAATTCATTTAAAAACAATCATAGACTTATTGCATGTTAGCATAAATAACATTTTAATAAAACGATATATTTTCTAAGAATAACTTTCGTGAGAGGAATGGCAATGTGCTTATTATTGAAAATCCTTTAGTGTTTAACTTAACAAAAGAAAGCTAGATTCTAATTGAATCTGTTGAATAGTACATATTAAGTAGCCTGTAGAAAACCCCACTGTGCCTGTGTGTGAAAATGAAAATGAAAAAGGCAAATACTATCCTCGTCCCTGGACCACACCTTAGGAACAACTGATCTAAGGCATGGATATAGGAGGGCTCAGAGTACTTATTGGTTCAAGTATGCTATAAAAGGAAAAAAGAAATCTCACAAAGATACATCTCGGGAGGCTTGAGTATCAACTCAATATTTTATTCAGTAGAAGGTTTGGCAGAAATTCTTTTTTGTTAATCCAAAAGCTACTCCTGTTCTCCTTCTTATTAAGGAATTCTTGATTCTAATCAGATTTTGGAAACTCACGTTTTGGGAGGGGGTGCATGTTGATTGGTCTCCCTTTCCCATGATTGTTAGAAGCCCACATATGTGACACGAAGTGGCAGTGAAAAGAAGTCGGCCATTGCAGGTGGTGATAGCAATGTGGAAGTTTCTTTCAGACAGAAGCTTGCTCCTTTCTGCCCTCGGATGCTGCGCTGTAAAACTACGATGCCTGAGCTTGCTGTGACCATCCTGTTTAATGATGAAGAAGGCCAAGGGGATCTGAGAGAGCGGACTCAGGGCCTGGATATTGTTAAGCCAGTGAATTGTTGAAGATTTTGAAACTATGAATTGACAAGCCCATTGATGTTTATAAAGATTGATCACCATGGATTGGATTTGAGGCACTAACTAGGTGGCTACTAACATAGTCCAAGTAAAGGTAATACACGTCTGAAATATACTGGTATTAACAGAAACAAAAGAGAATAGAACAGATGTGAAAGAATGGTGGCAGTAAAATCTGTAGGACTTGGCAGATGAGTAGATGGACATTGATTGGTGTGTGTGAACAGAGAATGGAAAGGAAGTTTTTGCTTGCCTGCAAAATAGTAAGCAGTACCTAGAAGAACAGTACTGCCTGAAACACTGCAGGTGTAACAGGTTTGGGGGGGAAGATGATGAATTAAATTTGGACAGATAGAGTGCAGGAGGTACCTAAAATACATGGCACATGGTTGGCGCTCAATAAATGTTTGTCATGCTATAGGACGGAATTGATCTGGTATCTATAGGGTTCGTTTCTTCATATCCTTCATCCTTTTACTGATGTGTTGCCTTCTTACTAAGCCTTCCTTGAACACTCTACCTATAGTTACAATATTCACTCTCCACTTCCTTAACATGTGTCCTATATGTCCTTATAAGTTCCATGTTACTTTTATCTTTTATGCTTTTTTTTAACCTGTGCACTTAATTTGAATAAACTACATATGTTTATTTATTTACCATGTTTTCCTAATTGAAGCTCAATAATGAAACTTATTTGTTTTATTCACTTCTGTGACTCTAGCACCTAGTCCAACACCTAGTCTATTATCACATAGTAGATAATAAATATATGTTAAATGAATAAACGAATGCTCAGACCATGAGAGTCAGAGCTGTAAAATATTTGTCCATCATGTACCTAAAGGTGCAATTGAAGCCTTGGGACTAGATGAATGTACTATAAATGGATATAAAACTCACGAAGATAATATCAGATTTTTACTGAGTACCAAGGATGGTCCTAAGCGTTTTATACGTGTCTTAGCATATATATATATATATATATATATAGTATTTATATATATAAATAGTAGTATAGTATAGTGTGTATACATATAGTATTTATATATATAAATATATATATTATATATAGTATAGTGTCTTAGCATATATATATATATATATATATATATAGTATTTTTAAAAGATTTTATTTATTTATTCATGAGAGACACACAGAGAGAGAGGTAGAGACATAGAGGGAAAAGCAGGCTCCCTGCAGGGATCCTGATGCTGGTCTCCATGCTAAGACCCTGGGATCATGGCCTCAGCCAAAGGCAGACGCTCAACCACTGAGATACCCAGGCGTCCCTATGTCTTAGCATTAACACTTAAAAACATCCTGTGTGTAGACAGCTCTCCCACTTTACAGATCAGAAAGTTTAGGCAACTCAACTCACATCACAAAGCAGGGCCTTCACGTAAAAGACCAGAATAAGCTCTTTTGGAGAAACTTTCACAGAAACTTCACCTCTAACAGATACAATTTTAAATCGTATTCAACTGTGGTATGTAGTTCTCAAAGAAAATGATCTGGAGCTGTTTGTTCCTGCTTTCTGGCTTTGTAACAGGTAGAAGTGACCGACCCCTTGGTAAACTTTCAGGAAAAATAGTGCCTAACTTTGACATCAGAAGACTATTCAGATAACTATACATACTTGGCCACATCTCTCCTGAAGCCTGAATAAAGCAATGGTCAAGATTGATCAAATAAAAAATTAACATTCAGAAATAAAATTAGTCGGTCTATCGAAGAGGCAAAGCATCTGCAGCCCATTGGTTTCTACCTGGCACTGTAGTGAAGGGACCTGGAGCGCCTTACAGAATGAATACTACTAGCAGCGTAGGAGAGATCACACTGCCCTCCAAGCCAAGTGTTGGCTCTAAGTTGAAGTTCCCTGACTTGGAAGGTCAGTCCTGACATCCTTTCCCTTAATGCCTCAGAGGTGTTCTTCACAAAGAAAATGACTTCATGCTTATTTCATCCAGAACAGACTCAGTGCAAGGATGGTTTTCCTCCTTCTATGAAAAAGCAGGCTATTAGTGGAGATGAGGACTCTTGGCTTTGCAACATGTTTTTACATTTTATTCATGGGCATAAGATGGAAAAACAAGATGAAAATGATTCTTTTATTGAACATTCAATTAAAAAGTGTCATGACTTCACCATTAGTTTGTATAAATCCTAGAAATGAGTTTTAAACGAGACTGTGTTATTATGTTGAGGAAAAGAATGGAAGTGTATAACCTTGGGCAGATCGTTTAACTTCTCTCTGCTTTACATTTACAGGCAGTAATACAAAGAGACAGGATTATATGATCTCCAAGGTCCCATCCAGCCAGATTTAACGCACTATGATTATTTGAGAAGCAATTTAGTGTGGTAGTGAGGAGCCGGGGCTCCGGAACCAGATTGCCTACATTTAGATCCTGCTTCATTTTCCGTATTAGCAATAATATACAGCACGGGGTTAATCATGGCCCTATAAGCCTCAGTTTCCTCACTGGTGAAGTGAGGATAACAAGACTCATAGGATCCTATTGCGTATTAAACATTAATCACCTTTGTAAACTATTTATAATTGGATTTAATATGAAATCAATAAACAGTAGTGTGAACAATTGCTATTTACTTTATATTGTAAATTAAACTTTTTTTTCCCCCTCTTAACCACCACAACAAATGACTTTACTAAGAATTTGGGATGGTGTGATTTTTCATGGTTTAGATTCTTTAATCTACTTAACACCCACGCTATTTTTTGAAGTATTAAAAATAATTCAAAGCATTCATTTCATTTATTCAATTTCAAATAATCAGTCTGATTGTTTTCACTCTCTCCTCACCCCCACCTCAGTAGAAAAAGTGCTAGCATTCAAGGCCAATTTAAAAGGCTGCTTTGGAGACTTAGAAGTTTCTGAGATAAGCTAGGACACCACCATACAGGTCACCGATAATGACAGTATAAAGAATAGTTCTTCAAATCAGAGTCTGAACAATAAGGTATTAGGATATACGCAAAGAGAAACATTTTTGAGATATATGTTTATGGATAAAAAATTCAAAGAAAACTCAAGTTAATGAATTATATTCTTAGGCACCTTCCTAGCACCCTTATAAAATAAATGTTCTAATTTGCTTTACATGGATGAAAACACGGAGACTCAGGAAGGTTAAGGAGCTTGCTAAAGCTACAACACAAGTAAGTGGCAACACCAAAATTTAAGCTCAGAGAGTCTGACTTCAGCATCTGAACTCCTAACTAAACTAATTTTAGCTTAAAAGTCCTCTGCTCATTCAACCTTGTGCCTTCGGTTTGTTTTACACAACATCTATGGTCTTTCGAGACACTGATTCGCCTTATTATACATCTACCTATCTATTCGGTATCTACCTATTGATACAATCATCCATCCATTTATCCACCCACCCATTCATCAAAGCATGTTTTTGTCTATTAAAATGTGTATTGATTTCTTGGTTCATGGTCAATGCATATCGTTTTCTCAGATGTATTTTAAGTATAAATCCTCAAATTTGAAATTAGGTCAGTACAAGCAGTACTAAAGATTGGGCTAAAAAAAGATATTCATTTCCTTCCTTTTCCTTCCTCTTCCTCATCTCTCCTTGAACGGAAAAAAAAAAATCACTAATATGGTGTACATTATCGAAAGAAAAATAAGTTTACTTCTTTTTTTGTTCTTTTTTTTCCTTTTACTAGTCTAATTGTAGACCTCATACGGAAAATTAATTTCTGCTTTATTCTTATAAGCTTGGTTTTATCTTTCTAAATATATCCTTCTTATCAGAAGTCAAACAAGCATTTTGCCCCTATTTATAAATTGTTGTCCTACTTTATGCTTCTGATTCAGATGATCTCTGTTGCTTTTTTCCCCTCCTTTTTCATAGGTATTGTGGTGCTGGGGATCTAGAAGCTGTCCTCTCAACTTCCTGATCCTCAGGCAAGTCAACCCTAATCCATGTTAGGAGGTAGGGAGGATGACACAGCCGGCCAGCTGGAGGACCTCACCAGTCTCCCTGAAGCAGGTGGCTTAGTCTATTTCTCACTGGGTAGAGCATGGACGGGCAGGTGGATACATCTGCAGGTATGTTTTCAGGGACACCCTATGCAAGGCCTTTGGGGATAACCACATTGGAAACGTGGCCAATGTTTTGATCCATTTGGGCTGTTATAATAAAAATACTATAAACTAAGAGCCTTCTAAAAACAGAAATTAATTTCTCACAGTTCTTGAGAAGTCCAAGATCATGGCACCCGTGTCCAGTGGTGCCCACTTTCGCACAGATGACTGTCTTTTTGCTATAGCATCACAAGGCGGAAGGAGTGCGCTAGCGTTCTAAGTTCTTTTTTTATAAGGACACTAATCTCATTCATTAAGGCTCCACTCTCATGACCTAATTACCTCCCAGAGGCTCCGCGTCCTATTACCATCACCTTGGAGGTTACGTTTCAACATATGATTTTAGGAGGAAACAGATGTTCAGACCACAGCACAAAGTATCATTTGCCAACTTTGAGTCTCTGGTCTTCTTTAATGACCCTTAACTTCTCCATTGTTTCCTACCTCAAGAGTCAATCTCATTAGGATAAGATGTTACACTTCAGTAATGAACATCCTACCTCAACATCTCAGGGGCTTAAAGCAACAAAGATCTATTTCTTTTTCACGTTACATTTCACCCAAGGGTCTGGGATGACAAAGCAGTCACCTACGTGAACTCCGCCAAGTTACTGTGCCAGAAAAAGGCAAGAGCTTGGCAGAGTTTTGTACTGGCAATCAAATACTCACCCCCTGGTCAAGGTATGGAACTAGACACATAAATTATCCCAACCCTAAGGGTGCCAGGAAGTACAACCCTGTAACTCAGTCCTATTGTCCCTACTCTGGAGCTGGGCAATCAGAAATATTTAGTGAGCAAGAGGGTGGTAATTTTATCTTTAAATTAACAAATGGAGGACAGCAGCTTCTTGGTTTTTTTTTTCCTTTGGTGTATCTCTAATTTCTTGTCTCTTAATTAAAACATACCGATATCATTCTATTTTTTTTACTTAATTTTGTCCTTTCTTCCCAATATCACATTATTTTCCATAAACATTTTGTGTCCTTTTGCCTAGCAGTCTAATGTTTTTCTACTCCAGTGTTTATTTCCATTGCTTATTCCCGAGTCCACTTTCTTTATTAGATGTCTCTGCACTCCTGCAGCTCTTTCTGTCTGCACCACACAACTTAACCTTTAATCATTTGCCTACTGGGGATTCCCCATGTCTCAGCCTTTTATCAGCTGAATCAGAACGTAATTTTTTCTCATCACCCTCCTCTCATGCTCCAAATCGACTCTACCTCCTAATCCCTATTTCCATTATTCTCCCCCAGTGCTCAGCCTCAAAATCCTATTTGCTTCTCATAATTGTGCCATTACCAAACTCTTCTGCATGCACCCACTGTGCTCATGTGGATCAAAAACATAGCAAAAGGGAAAAGCACGTTGCAGACTCCAAATACAAGGAAACGTTGCTCTTTATCCCTCTGTTTTTCTTTCCTTCATTTATTTATTCATCATTCATGTATTCATATACTTACTCGGGCCCTAAGTGCTTTCTCGGAACTGTGCTTATTACTGAGGAAGCCCCAAATCATATACAATTCTCTGCTCTCCAGGAGGTTGCATTTCAGTTGAGAAAATCCCATATCTACACTTCCAGGTAAGGAGTAATGACAAGATGGAAAGGAGGGAAAGTGCTGTACGATCTGGGAGAAGGGGGCAATGACGACATTCTGGAGCGGCCTAGTAAAGTTCAGGAGGAAGTCAATCCATCTAAGACCTTTTTAGTTTTCTGGCTCCAGCTGCACTAAGCTTCAATCGGCTCGGTCAGGGCACCAAGCTCACCGCACTCTTGTGCCTTTGGGCTCAGACTTCTAGAACTTCCACAGATTTTTTGGGGGCTGGCTATTGCCTCTTATTTGGGTCAACAACAATCAGAGACACATTCCCTACATACCCAACCTTAAGCGGCATCTCCTTCTCCCAGGACCCGGATTTTCCGAACTCTTATTATTTGAAAGTATCTTGCTTGTTGAGTATTTTAATTCTTTATCACTGATGACTCTTCCCCCATCTCTCCTCTTCTTTGTATGTCTGTGTCACCATCTTGGATGAGAAACTCCCCAAAATGTATATTTTTTACTGGCTGGAGCTTCGTCTTTGTCATGCACGGTATTGCCAGGGCTCAGACAGAGGATGGATGACCCAGCACGCATGCTAAATAAATACCTACTCCTACTGTACGGCCTCCTTGATTCCAATCTCTCTCTTGTAGGCCCATTACCAAACTTTATTACTGGGTTCTTTCTCCTTAATGTTACTTTTACCATGTGGCAAATGTTCTGGCCAGAGGGATAGATGTGGAAGTGAGAAATGCCATTTCCAAGACTGGCTGATAAAAATTCCCATGTATGATCTTTTCTTCTCTTTTGCTTTCTATTAAATGAATGAATAGAACCTCAATGATTTAGGGAAGGGCAGGCCCATGATATGGAAAGAGACACAGTTCCTAAAAGACCATGTGAAGATTCTCTGAATAAGAACATTTGCTTCAACAGTGGTAAGAGGAAGAAATAGGTGTTTGTGTGTGGGGGTGCTGGTGGGGGTTACACCTCTGAGAATTTGACATTTATCTATTATAACATTTAGTATTGTTAGGTAGAAGCTGGACTTAAGCAGTGGAAGGAATGTTCCGAGGCATAGCCCCAAGTCCTCAAGGGGAATGACAGAGCAGGAGGTGGAAGCAAGGATGGTAATAAATAAGCTACATATTAAAAGCCCAGGGACACAACATCCTGACCTGGTGGCTTTGAAGACCTTGAGGCTGACAGATCAAGAGCCACGGGGCAGAGTAAGGGCTCTCCTCTTTCACCTCTGTCCCATGGTAACCCGTAGGCTTATTTTAAAGCACTTGCCTTGCAGGAACAGCCCCACAAGAGGGAGAAAGGCTGCCATGAGCATTCTGGTACAAACCTTGTAGGATCAAAGACTCTCCCTCCAAACCTGTGGGAGGAGTTCCCCAAATGATCAGAAGCAGCCTTCATTAGAGAGCACCTCACTGTACATCCCTGCTTCTCTCACCCAGAGAGACCCAGGGATATCCAATCCCAAAACTACCTATGGGCCAGCTCCACTCTGTGGAACCTGCCCCCTTCTCCACCTCGAGAGTGTACTTTTTGGTTTAATAAACTGCTTTATGCTTGCTACTTTCCTTCTGGCTGTCTTTATTCCAGCGTGGATCCCCATGTAAATCTTCCTGTGCCCCATGTAAATCTTCCTGTGGGGAATCCAAGGACCGAGACCTCCACTAATACAATGCAGACTCTCTGACCAGGAACAGTGTTACTCTAATATATTTGACAATTAAGTTTTCCATCATTTGGCTATGGGTACTTTTCGGTTACTACACACAATCTCAGACATAAGCTATTATGTTAAAAAAATCTGAGGTTGAACTCCACAACTGCCCCTACCTAGCAACATATATTTGCCATGTTTACTGATGTCCCCCAAACTTGGTTTCCTCCTTTCTCGAAGTGGAGGAAAATTAGGACCTAACTGACCACACCTTTGTGAAGGATTCAATCAGATGATCCACTTGACTTCCATAGAAGGTGCACTGGACTTCCAGCCTAATTAAATATGTTTCTTCTCCGTGTCCCCAAGAAAATGTAAAACTCCTCAATTTTCTGGGACACCATGTTTACAGACTAGATCAGAGTGTGGCCTCTGGGTTCAAATCTTGACCTTGAACCTTAATAGCTAAGTAAATTTAGGATGAGTTACTTGGCACCTTTGTGCTTCAACTTCCTCATATTTAGAATTGGAATGGTAATAATATCCAACTTTTAGGTTTATGGAGATTACATCAGTTAATAAACACAAAGCCCTTAGAAGAGTGCAGGGCACAAAGTAAGTGCTCACTAATGCTTAGTTATTATTTTCCAAGGAAAATATAATCAATTAAAATCGAAGTGCACATCTCAATAAAATATATTATTTTATTTCTTTGTCATAATTCACAGTTCAATGTTATATTTGAGTGTTTTACAGTACTATGTTTGAGGGGCTCGTGGGTGGCTCAGTCAGTTGAGTGTCAGGCCCTTGGTTTTGGCTCAGGTCATGATCTCAGGGTTGTGGGATCAAGCCCCACATTGGGTTCTGTGCTCAGTAGGGAGTCTGCTTGAGGGTTCTCTCCCTCTGCTTCTGCCCCCACTCTCTTTCATAAATATATAAATCTTAAAAAAATAAATAAATGAAGTACTATGTTTATGTAGATATCTGTGTTTATTACAGAAATATATCACTAATTTTTTGCTAATGTGAAGCTAGCATTTTATTTGTTTTTGCATTTTCCCCAAGTTTTACATACTACGCTTCTTTGACTAGTTGCTGATTACAGACACTATAGCTAGTTGTGGGTCTAGCATTACTTTTATTATCCTGGGTAGTACAATTTTGACTGTACAAAGTTCATTTTAGAATAAGCTCGGAGAACAGAGTAAACTACTCTGTCAAAGACTTTGAAAAGACTGAAATGAATGAAAAAAAAAAAAAAGCCATGGTAAACAACCTTTAGAAGATCATCCGTCCTGGGGATCCCTGGGTGGCTCAGCAGTTTAGCACCAGCTTTTGGTTCAGGGCGTGATCCTGGAGACCCGGGATCAAGTCCCGCATCGGGCTCCCTGCTTCTCCCTCTGCCTGTGTCTCTGCCTCTCTCTCTCTCTCTCTCTCTCTGTCTCTCATGAATAAATAAATAAAATCTTTAGAAGATCATCCATCCCAAGTGCATCATCCTGATTTCTTATATTTCATTTGTAGCATATGATAAGGGCATGAATGGATCCACTCCTGATTAATTTTATTTGGCATTGAGTGGGGGGCCAGAAAGATCAGATATCCCTTTCCTTCTTTTCTTTTCTTTTTTAACTATAATAAGCATTTAGATCTTCAGTAATATTGACTGTTAGGTTGGGTGTTGCATGTAATTTTGCAATTTGTTTGATCACCATTAGATAGTACACATCCTGTTTGTAGGGGAATGTGTCTGGGACAGACTGATGTTGGCTGCCGAGGATGGCTTACTGATTTGTTGGTTAGATGAACCAACACATGCAATATATTACTATTTGGAAGTAGATACTGAAGACTAGCAACAGTTTCTACCCAATTTAAAACACCTTTGGGAGGACAGCTTCTCTGTAAATAATGCTTATAACTCAGAAAGCTATTTATTATGAGTGCTCTGGATACAATGAAATGTTTTCAGTATACATACCATCCAATCTCTTGGAGTTAACCAAGAAAAATGTCTAACGTAGACTTAGAAGGGATTTAGGCTTTGGTAAATTTTTTAGGTCACAAATGTTAGGACAGTGCTCCAAAATCCGTTTGTCTTGAGAAGTGTACAAATTTTAAAAGGATAATCAGACTATGGGCCATAGCAATTATGTTCGAGTCTAAATATATTCATCATAAATTTGTTTAGCATTCCCCCAAAATCTCCAAACTCAGGCTTAATGTTAAGTAAGATTTTTAAGAGAGAGGCTCTGTGGATGTATACAGTATGATTCGATTTTCACTGAAAACCTATATAGACACGTGTATGCACACATACAGTAACACAGGCGTTGAGGGGACTATACCTCCAAATTTTACAGTGGTTATCTTGGAATGGTGGGATGATGGATGACGTCTTAATGGGTGCAAGAATATTATTTGTAACAAACTCTCTTTTGCTACTTGGAAAGGGGCATGGAGCCCATCAGCTATTCCCAGAGATACTGGGGGACAACCTTACTTAGCAGGTGGCTTACTGAACAGGGTCCTTGCTCCTCAGACTCCTCAGTGCTCTCTGCCTCTTGCATAGCCTTTTGAAATATCGCTGATAGTGGGACACCAGCATCAGAGGAAGGAGCAGTGTTATATTGGCCAGTATCTAAAAGCTGTGTCACATGCCTCTGGTCTGAAAAAAGAAAAAAAAATCTGCGACCTACTGGTAGTTATTGTATAAATAGTGTTCACTTTGGTCCATAACTCAGCAAATAGGGTTGCTGCTGTCACTTCAAAATCAGCTAATGGAAGTTAAATCAGCTCAAAATAAGCAGGTTTTGGTGAAGGTGTATCTGTTCTTAGCCACCTTATGCCTAATAACCTCATCTAATTGGGCACACATATTGTCCTAAGGATAATCTCCACAGATGATTTGATGCTTCCATAAAAAAGAAAACAACAAGAAACAAAACCCACACAGTTTCTAAGGAAATAAAGTATATATACCTAGTGAGAAAGAAAATACGTTAAGGCCATCATAAGCAATGTGGACCTGTTAGTAGTGGATTTCATCACTCACAGCTTTGTTTTCATATTCTATTTCTCTATTTCAAGGGAAAAAATGTGAAATTCAGTGCATTTATGTGTATACATGCTACACACACACACACACACACAATTTACATCATTAAATATCTGAGAAAACAGTGAGTGGTGGTCTCTGGAGTCAATCTGATGGGGTTCAAATCCTAGACTTCCACTTATTGTTTGGCTTTGGGCAAATCACTTTGCTTAACTATTCCGTGCCTCAGTTTCCTTTCTTATAAAATGGGAATTATTAGTGTGTTTAACTTCATGAGATTTATATTAAAAGGATTAATTAGCTCCATGTATGTAAACATTGCAATGGTGCCTGTCACATGGGAAACCAACTTCTGAAGTTTCTGATATTTTAGTAACCACGAGGTTCATATTTTTATTTCTGAGACTGGAGCATTACACTGGGATGCTGGAACATGGGACGGGTGTCCTCCGATTCTGAGGGACAGGAATCTTTGACTCAGAGTATCCAGGAAACTGAGACTCAGAAAAAATCAAGAGGAAATTGAGGCTGAGTGTTTGGGGAGTCAGCACCAGAAGTCAGTCAACAGCCCAGTTAGCAGGGTACAGTCCAAAACAAGACTCAAAAAGCAAGTAAAAAGAGAAACAACCAACACAGTTAAGTTAGCGGTAGAAACACGGTTATGTACTTAGGAGTCTTGTTTCCTTTGTTCTGCCTACACGTGGTATTTCATTATTTCTATATAAAATGTAAGTTACACGATTTATGTCGCATGAGCTAAATAAAAACCATAAAAACATATACAACATCTGTAAATTGAGAATACTTTATTCCTGCGTTTCTGAGCAGTCCACCCCAGATTATGTTTGTTATCTGATATGTCCTAATTAAGTTTCATTAATCACTGTGTGATCGCACAGTTGTGGCATAGTTACCGAGAAAAATTCAAAAGCCTTCGGAACTGATGTGAAAATCCAATCTTTTTTGAAGGAGCCCAGCATCACAGAAGACCTGAGCTAAGCCTTTGTTTTAAAGCCCAAATTTGTATGGTTTTCAAATTTCAATTTTTTTTTTCTTAGTTTTACTTTTCACAAAGTATAATGCTCCATTTTTGGAGGGTGGGTTGGTGGTTTACCTGCTGTTTGTTTTTTGAGACTGCCTCTTGTGCACTTGAGTGGTTATGCATTTAACTTTCCAAGTGACACTTCGTGTGGTCGCATTCCACTTGCGGGTTTGTGTGTTTACTGGCAGCTACTGTAGAAGGAAGTCTGGGTCACAGATAAGGTATTTGTCGGCACAGACCTTTATCCAGACCACATAACAAGTACTAGTCCTATTTAACTCAAATTGCATTCTGAATTCTAATTGCATTCTGAATTTTATTTCATTGTGTGGAATAAAAAAAAAAAATACACATTTTTTTTCTTGATTCAGAGAAGTAGAAGAATCCATAAAAGAAAGTCAAACTTTTACATTTGGTTATAGATTAGCTAAAAATATTAGCATTTTTCCCTTGAAATTGTGGAAATGGAAGTATGTGTGTGACCTCAAATCAACAGCTACATATTTCAGTCTCTGGAAAAATGTTCTGGGCTACTGGAGGCATGGAAGAGGAAAGAAGTTTATCTTTACCCGCAAACTCCCCACCCCTCTATACAGTCCGAAACTGTTATGGCAGCTTTCAGAGGTGAGTGCATTGTCTTCGTGGTGGCGAAGAGGCAATTTGAAGGAGTCAATCTCCCAACCACAGGAATCTTGAAATCAAGAAGGTTTTATCATAAAGTCACATTTACTTTTAGTTTATTTTTATTTTTATTTTTTTAGTTTATTTTTTTTTTTTATAAAGTCACATTTACGATCAACAGAAATCTTGGATTTTCAAGAACAGTCCTATTTTTATTGTTGTGTGTGTGCGCGTGCGTGCGTGTGTGTTTTATTCTCTCCATGAGTAAACTCCTGTTAGAAGTCAGTCCTAATTATGGTCAGCACACTTCCAGTTCTGGGGCAAGAGAGCAAAGAAAACTCATAAAAGGAAAAGCATCCTGAGGGGGAGAATGAATGGGCTCTTGGATCACTAGGACATCGTGACTAATCGACATCCTCCTCTTTAGAAATTCCACATACGACCCTAACCAATCTTCTTTTCACTTAGTGGAAAACAACTGGAAACTTTCCAAATGCAACACGATCCTTTGGTTCAACTGTTGACTGGTAGTAGTTTTAAAAGGAATCATTCTCTGTATTCTCCTCAGAGGTGTCTTAATTTTCCTATCAAACTCATAATCCCAAAGCACTAAAGTCAGCAGGACCTAATGCCTAATTTGCTTCTATGTATGGTGAGATCTAGTGCCGGCGACCATCCACGGCCATTGCCCTGCTTCAAATATTCATGATTCTCCGCAGTCCAAAATGCATTAAGGGTGGGAATGATGCCAGCAACACACAGCCTTCCTAGGGACAAGGAGCCTTCTCAGATCAAAGAAGCAAGATGTTAAGGACTTCAAACTAAACTGTCTCTGTAGGAGACACTCACAAAAGGGATGCCGAAGCCCACACCCTGCCTCAGTTATGGAGCGTCAACGAAAAAAAGAAAAACATAGGTGCTCATTCAGTTTTTCTGAACTCATTTTGCTGCAACTCCTTTGCTTTTCTCCTTCCTTTCCCTTGCCGTCAAAACTCGAGGATGTTATGCAGTAAAACATTATTAATGCTTTCAGGGACAAAATGAATGACTACTGAGGAATTAATAGCATTTTAGCCAATATGATTCTGCTAATGGAGCCCGAGTAGCATGTAGGGAATGATACGAAGGCAAAGTTAAAATGGGACTAGGAGCCATCAAGCCTACACATGAAGCAAATACATGTAATGTAAATTGCCCCTTTATATCATTTGTCACAAGGCACATCTGCCTTTACACCTGTGCTCCCTTTCTTGATCTATCTTGACACCCTGGAAATGTTAGGCATGCAGCCAGTTTCTTACCCAGTCATTCCTATGATCAGACCCAGCTATCAGCTTGCTTTTTTCTTATATTAAATCAAGTATCAACCCCGGGGCTCTGAACTACTTCTGACTGACAGGACCAACAGAAAGTTCTAGGCTAATTACTTCTTAGGAGTAGTTCCCAGTGCAAAGAGAAGTTACCAATGACCTACTTTGGACTTACTGAAATAATTTATCAGGTAAGATAATTAAGGGAGTGCAAAGCTGTTTCTAAAACTAACCAAGTATCAGAAGTATTTGTCGAAATCATAAGTTGGTATTCCCAGTGCTATCCGTTGGGGCATTACTTTGCATTGAGTCAATTTTATTATGTTTGACTTATTTATAAGCCATTCTTTTTCTTTATAAATTATATTTGGCAGGATGTATTTGAAAGTCTCTTTGATGTATAAACATATTAGTTTTGACTTTTTTTTTCCGCCTAGATATAAAGAGAGACAATCTTTTAAGCCCTTCTTTCCTTCCCCTCTTAACCCCTTCCCTATACACAAGCTTGCACATCTCTTTGCACAGGTGTTCCATTTGTTTGAGGTCTATCCTAAATAAAGGATGCCTCCATATGACAGTGGATATATCTGTGTTGTGAGCCACTTCCCACGCGGACTTTTAATTCTCTCTTTTGGAAACTTAATTCTTTCCCTTTCCCTGACCTAAGGGTCAATAACTGTAACGGAAGAATCCTCTATGGCAAGGGTTTTTCTCCGCTACTGAGAAAACCTGACCCTCTTCTGACTTCTACAGCCTTGATGTTCTCCATAAGAAGAAAAAGGTGAGAGGAAAACCTTGAAATGAAATCCGAGAATATAAGTGAGGGGTTTATATGAGCTTATAAACCATCTGTTCTTTCAAAAGCATTAAAATGTAATGTGTTGAGGACTATGGTTTACCAATGCCATCCTCTAATTATTATTTTTTTTTCTCCTTTTCCTCATTTTCCTTAACCCTCTACCACCTACCAATCACCTGTCTTTCTTCTCCAAGTCCAGTGTGGACTTGTGCAACTCGAAAACTCGTCTATGAAAAGATCAACTGATTACGATTGATCGTAATTGATCAACTGGCTTTTTTAATCCTAAAAATGATTTATCTTCATCCAGAAAGTGCCTAAGCAGTTTTGAATAACTAGATTTAATTTTTCTGGTGAAACGTAAAATAGTAATTTCTTCAGCCAGGGTGAAAGGAAGATCGGGCATTAATTTTTTTATCTTTGTTTCCATATTGCAGATACCGTAATAACATAATAGTATTTTATATCATCATGCAGGACTGAGGAAATCTGTATACATAAAATCGTACTTTAATCAAAGGAAAAAATAAAACTAGACACTGAGTTGTACTCTTTGTTGCCACCCAGCATATGCAATGTTTTATGTTTGCAAGAGGACCTGGTCATGGTTTCATCCCAAAACAACAGCACATGGAAGCTCCCCTGCTTCAGCTGACCAGTCCTACAGTCAGATCACTCCCCAACTGCTTCCTATCGGACTTTATAGCCTCTTTCATTCCACGCCTACTTAATTTCATTTATTGCTTTATTCTTGTGTCCTTCAGCTGTTCCAATCTGCCCTTCATGGTCATAACTAAATACAATATGTGAACATACAAAGGTATTTATGTAAATGAAAATCAATACACTTCCCATTTTCAGCACCATCCCTTCTTGCTTACATTGGACATTTTAAGTACATTTTATTTAAATGCTAACAACTTTTCATTCTTGCCTGGGAAGTATAATGATCTTCTTGGCTCCCTGCCCCCTGCATCCCTCTAATCTTCACAGCTATAGCCACTTAGCCCCATCTGGAGGTTCAGCTTTATTCCGCATTTTGGAACTAATCTTGTCTCTAGGCCGGGGGCGTACAAGATGTCCTAGCCAAAAGCCAACTGATTCAGCATCCAGTCAGCCTTGCTGCTGGTTTCATTCTGACCTTGTAATTTATTTCTGAGATCTAGACGCTTGTCTCGGCCCCTCGTAACCAGGGCTTGGCTTTCTACACGGGTTCCGGCAAGCGGGTATCTATCCAGCCTCTTGCCCGTATCTGTCTCTGTTTTCCTGATAACCAGGTCCCCGATAACCGACGTTCTGCTTTGCCCTTGTCCTGTTCCCTTTTTAACTGAGGTTCTTTTTATCTGAAGACTGGGACTTCTGACCTACCGTTGAATCTTTCCGATGCCGCCAGCCTCGTCTCCATCTCCTCATTCCACCTGCCCTCACGCCTTAGATCTGAGCATTTGCTAGGATACCTGGAGTGATGCTGCCTACCTGGACATTTTCCCACTGCCTGCTGTAGGCACCTCCCTTGTCACCAGCTCTAACCCTGCAGGTTTTGCATCACTACGTCTAAGCTGCCCGCAATCTGGCTCTCTTATTATTCCAGGCATGGCGGGAAAGAAATATGATTTTAATTGCATCTTTGGTTGAGTTGCTAATGTTAACACCTTGTGGTTACCTTCACCTCAGATCTTCACTGTGACCCTGCCACTCAAACCCTTCAAAACTCAGTTTCTTCTTCGCAAAGTGAAATAATGGTGGAATCTACCCCTAGGGTTATTTTGATGGTAACCGAGAAGAAAAAGTATACAGATGGACCAAACCCAGAGTCAGTTTTTAGGTACTATTTATCTCATTTCTTAAATCTTTGCATTTGCAAAGTGAACTATGTTACTTAAGGATGATCACTGAAGAGAGACTAGGGCAATGGAAATTCTTAAGAAAGAATTAGGAACCCATGTGAATTTTTTAAAAGTAAAATAATTGACACAAGATAATTAACAAAACTGTTAACCACAGATGTGGTCACCAGCAAACATTAAAAGTGGGATATTTAAAGGATACCTTTCCTATCTATGTGTTTTAATATATAATGACTATGATAAAATGGAGCCTAAAGCATTTAGGGAGCAAAATGATTCTTTGAGTCAGTCGATTATTTTAGAGCAGTGTTTCATGGCCATTTGGGGAGTTTTAGATAAGTAAAAATTTAAGCCCTACTTCTCTGAAATTCTGACCCATTGATTTTGGAGTGGAACTAAAAAATTAGTGTGTTTAAAAAATTTCCAAAGTGGTTCTGATGATCAGCTGGGTTTGGGAACCATATGTTCATTAGCCATTAAGATGCCCAAGATGTTCTTAGGAAAATATGGATTTACCTCAGGATGGTTAAACCAGTATGTAAACTCTCAACTGGCTGCTAGCTGCCCATTGGTGAGAAATATTTGACAGGTACAGAAATGCCACTGATGTCTGCCTTTGTTAAAGGGTGGCTATTTTACAGGGCTATGATCTTTACCTGCAAGCACCTGATTAATTTACCCTAAGAACTCCAGTTGCTCCCTTGGAATCCTTAAAAATCCCTAAAATGTTTCAAGTGTAGACTGTTTCACTCTTGCCAAAATTACCTTGCTTTCAGCTTTTTCTGCTTGTCCCTTAGATGAATTGTTCCCTCCACTCACAAAAGTTTGATTAAAATTATTTTTTTCTCCCTCAAACTCTACTGAAACATAATTGACACATAACTGTATGAATTTGAGGTGTACAACGTGTTGATTTAATGTGCTTATATATCGCAATAGGATTACCACCATAGTGCTAACTAACAATCCCAACACATCACATAATTACTATTTCTTTCTTTTTTTTTTTTTTTTTGTGGGGAGAACATTTAGGATTTAATCTTAGTCAACTTGATCAAAATGATCATTAACTCTAGACGGGGATCCCTGGGTGGCTTAGTGGTTTAGAGCCTGCCTTTGGCCCAGGGAGTGATCCTGGAGTCCTGGGATCGAGTCCCAGGTCAGGCCCCCTGCATGGAGCCTGCTTCTCCCTCTGCCTGTGTCTCTGCCTCTCTCTCTCTCTCTCTCTCTGTCTATCATAAATAAATGAATAAATAAATCTTAAAAAAAAAACTCTCCTCTAGACAAACATAGTCTGCATAATGAAGAAAGCAAAGGGCACTTGGCTGTTTTCCTGAAAGATACGTGCGTAAAGTGAGGTGTGTAAATGAAGGGGAATGCAGCCTCTTTCCACCATCATGCCACAAAGACCTCAGTCTGAACTCTGGGTTGTTCCCTTTGGGTATGATGAGGGCAGAACCAATACCCAGGGATGCCCAGAACACTAACATTTTGGGACTCATGCACAATAATAAATGTTATTCATTATTTGTTCAGAATACCTTTACAGACGCTGAGTATGGCTCAGATGAAGGAAGAAGCTGATCCTAGAAATAAGCCCAGAAGTCATTCCTTCCTTTACCACCTTCCCAAATCAGCTCTGGGTGTGCATCAGCATACACTCTTAAATAAATCCTCTGCAGGGACCCAGAGTCACCATCTTAGAAAGCAGACAGCAACCATCCATTGTTTATTGAGCACGGTTGTTGAGAGATCTCTGATGCGTATGATGTTTCCATCGCTTAACGTCGACAGTATTTGGGGGTCTAAGTGGTATCTTAAATGTATCTCATCAAGTAATGCTCTTAGCACTTGCATGGTTAGTCCAGCTCTTAATTCAGCTTCAGAAATTCCTTACTGTTATTATGGCCCTCCTTTTCCCCCCTTAGGAACTGGATAAGACAAAATGCTGAAAACGTCTTTTAAGAGATGGTTGGTGGAGTAAAAAGAAGTTAGTTCTTGCTATACCGTTTGTTTAAAGTATAAGAACACGTTACCAGACATCCTCGGCATCTTCATCACATTCTGCACCAAATTGGCAAATGTCACAGGTTGAAGTCTCCTTCTGACTGGTTTCTCCTGAGCCTTCATGAACTGGAATAAGGAAGAAAGTAAACCAGAAGCATTCAGGTAAGTATGCTCAATACCAGCACTCTAAGACTATTCTGGACCAAAGCTGCCTCTTTTCTGACAGACCTGTTTGCTTTTGGGTCCTCAAAGAACGTCTCATTCACCTCCTCTCTTCCCTCAATTTAAGGAAAACACTGGCAATAATATGCCGCCCATTAGGATGTAGTAAACACTTCAGCTTTTTACAAGCGGAATGAAACAACGAACAAGAGGGTTTACTGGATTTATCAAAAAAGCTTGGTTAATAAATAGACCATATGAAAGGGTTATTAATTAAAAGGGATTTAGACTGTTACTTGCCTAGAGGACACATCTAGTGCTTACTTTATAAACAATATTTAGCATTTTCTCTTTCCTAAGTTATAGATTTTTTTCATTCAAAAGCTTTTTTTTTTTTTTAATTAAAAGAAATTTAGATGGGCAGTCCTGACTTGTCAGATATGTCTTCTTTGTTTTTCCTCAAGGTGTTTAGTACTTAAAAGGAAAATATATTGATGTTAAGTTTTTAGAAAACAGCTTTCAGTTGGTTTATAATTTCTTGAATTTTATATAAATATTGCACAGAGCCTAACATAGTGATATCCTCTAGGACAGTTGTGAATGTATATTTTATTTTAAAAATACGCTTTCTCACTGATGATGATTATGGATATTGGCCTTTTTTTCTCCCGTAAATTACAAGTATGGAAATAAGCAATGTATAACTTGATTATAAAATTAACTTTTCAAAATCAGCACGTAATAGTGTAAGTTGAACTCAAGTATTTTCACCCCAAGGAATGAAAATCTGAGCACCACTTTTGAGAGGATAGATGACTATTTACCCAACTAAGAAATATGCAGTTGAAAGTAAAAACAGTTTTGGTTATAGATGAAAAATTGCAGCAACCTAACTACTATATAGATAATTTTATTCTGTGGACAGATCATATACTTAAAAACAGATGTTTAAATCAAGAGGATCTTTAAAAAGTGTACTTCTGCCAAAGGTTAGGTATTTTCAATAGAAAGAGAACATAAGCAATTAAATATGACATTGGCTCCAATCTTTATGAACCCTAAAAACATCTTTAATAAGGACACATGCATTAATATGTGCCCTGAAACTAACAAATCCAGTCCTACTTACTTTGTCTTAATATGATATTTCCCTCATTGCTTCTTTGTCTATTATTACCCTACAAAAGCAGAGGCCTTACTCTTTGGTTTTCTTTATTTTACTGCTTTGCAGACAAGCAATTTGATTCACACACACACACACACACACACACACACACACACGGCAGAAAGACATCTAGGAGAGTTCTCTGTTTTATAGTTTTTCCAGGAAAGATAGAAATAGTTTTTCTGAAGCAATTCTTTTCTCCCTGTTCTTGATGGTTTGCACTTCCATTTCAAAAAAGTCACGATTTAAACAGATCAACCTCAATTGCAGAAGTATAGATGGTCTAGTTTTAGATTTGGAAGTCTTCAGAAAAAGGCGCACCTCCCCAGAACGAAGAAGGCGTTTCAGCCTTTGAAAGAACAGACCACACTTCTTACGCACTTTATGACTTTAACACAGGCAGGACGGTTAGAGTGGGCCACGGGGACGAGAAGGAAGCTCGGCCTCTCCTCGGGGGACACGGAGCAGCTGCGGCCTCTTTATTACTTTCTTATTATTAATGCAACACAGAAGCTGCTAATGGGGGAGAGCCTTTTAGTGTGAGCAAGATTAGCAGCTTCCAGACTAAAACTGGCCACCACTCAGGAAGTACGACCTACGCCTGGCCAAGGTCCTTAATGAGCCCCCCTAGTCCCTTAAAGGCCGCTCCCTGCTCTCCTGCAGGAGATCCTCGGTCAGGGACCTGCTGGAAGCAACCTGGAGGGGGGGTTGTGCTCCCCCAGCACAACTAATCCATTTCCACGGGAAGTCACAGTACATTTCTGTAGATGGACAGTTATTGGCAGAATGAAGATGTTTGCAAATTCTCCCATAAGGGGGAAAAGCGGCAAATTCAGAAGTAGCAGCAGCAGCAGGGCCTCCATCAGTACACATCCTGGGAAGTCATCCACGATGAAAACCAAAATCAAGTCCTTCCATGAACCTGAAGCACAGGCTTGCCCCTTCTTTGTTTGTTTTTGTTTAAAGATGTTATTAATTTGCCAGACAGAGAGAGAGGGAGCGAGCACAGCAGGGGGAGCGGCAGGCGGAGCGGGTGAGGAGAGCAGCAGGCTCCCCGCTCAGTGGGGCTCGAGGACTGGGAGCAGGACCCAAGCTGAAGGCAGACACTTAACCCACTGAGCCACCCCCCGATTCCAGGCTTGCACCTTCGAGATAAACAAATCAGGCCATTTTCATCTCACCAAGTTGACTAGTGGTTCTTAATGGGGCTCAGTAACTCTGGTAAATTTTGTTTGTTCATTTATTTATAGTTTTTTTTTTTCTTTTTTTGGTATAACTGCTCTGGGATATCCTCGGAGATACTGAATTTGTAACTTTGATGCTTGGATATGTATATTCTTAAAAAAGGGACCATCCCTGTGTAAGACCTAAGGAGCCCCTCTCCGCCCTAAGGAGCCCTGGAAGGCCCCGGCGGCCCCCGGCATCTCTGTGCAGGCCCGGGGACGGCTTCCAGGCGCCGAGCACCCGGGCGTGTGATCAGGAGGCAGATTCTGATCCAGTTGGGGTCAGGGGTGCCCGAGGTCACGCCGCTCCAGGAGCAGCAGGTCCGCAGACCACGATCGGGGGAGCAAGGAGCGACCGCGGTCTGCAAACCACAAGTGGCCACTTATTAGTGGGTCGAGAAGCAGAGTTAGTGGGTCCCTCACCAGAGTTTCTGTAGACACGAAACAATATACTAGAACAGAAAACGCCGAGTGCACCTCCTTTAGCAAGTACAGGCCTTATTTCATGACACCGCTTTAGCTACCCGTATGTCCATCCACACAGAGCTGCGACATAAATTCCATTTCTTACTAAAGGTCACAGTCATAAAAGCTTGAAAACCACTGATGTAGCCCACGGAAGTTGCTCGGTAAGTGCGTATTGATAATCGGACTGTGTTTTCTTCTCGTTCTTTCTATATTACCAGAAATGAGAAGGGTCACTTCTTAATCACTTGTGTTCACCCACTGATTATTCGGGAATAAAATTCATTTATCCTAAAGTAGTATTTCCGCTACGTGTTTGCATTTGAATCCTTTCATTTTGGGGAAGTAAAATCATTATTTCCCTTTATCGTATAGAAACTTAGATCTCAGCAGGTGACTGAGGGAAATGTGACGGGTGAAGGACGGAGAGCTCCTGAAAGCCTGTTTTATCAACTGTGCTGCCCGATGGTTAGGATGGATTTAATCCTTTAGGATTCTGCATTGGGAGATTCTAAGAGATAATCAAATTACTTCCCTCTCAATGCTCTTTGCCCCATCGGTTTCATCGGGAGGTCACCGAAGTTCTTTTACTTCCACCTTATTCTGGACCCATCTGGGTGTTCACACTGGACGTGCCAGCATGAAGAACGTGTGCCCTGTTCTCTCCCTGACCCACCAGAGTGGCTCCGGGGTCTCTTAGAACATCCTAACCTGTGTTAGGTTGTTTGTGAAAACACAGTGAAATATAATGTACAGCTATTCAACGCCACTTACTTTGCTAAAAATTGCAGTAGAATTTATATTTGAAATGCTCAGATCTTAAGTCTATTTTTCAATTTGGAAGAATGCATTTCAGGACAAGGAACAAGTCTACCTCCCAGAGGGCTCCTCTGTGCTCCGTCCCAGCCATGGTCTTATTTTTTGTCACCACTGATTTGTTTTCATTATTTTAGAAATCACATCAATGGAATCCCACAATGTTGAGTTATTGTGCCCAATGGTTTTTGAGATGAACTCAAGTGGTTGTGCGTATCAGTAGTTTATTTCTCTTAACTGCTTGATAGTCAAAGGAATGAATATGTAACAGCCTATTTATTCATTTTCTTGTTGAAAGACATGATTGTTTTTAGTTATTAGCCGGAAATAATAACTGTGTATTTATTAATAAAGCATCCATAAACATTCTTGTAGGATACTTTTTGTGCATATTAGCTTTTATATCTCTTGGACAAATACCTAGCAGTGGTATAACTGGGTTTTTCAAGGTAAAAATTATACTTGTTTCTCTTTTTATTCTCGAGTTGTAGGAATTTTTAATATATGTTGGGTATCAATTTCTGTCAGATGTGAAAGCTGTCAGGTTATGTGAAGTAGAAGTTGAGGTTCTGTCTGTTTTTCCCCTATGAACATGATTTTTCTCGCTTGACCTATGAATGTAGTGAAATATGTTGATTGATTTTCCTTTGTTAAGTCAACCTCTCATTCTTGGGATAAGTCAAACTTAATCATGGCATATAATCCTTTTATGTAACGCCTGAATTGCATTTGACAATATTTTGTTCAATTTTTAAAAATCTATGTTCATAAGATAGACTGGCTGTAATTTTCCTTATATTGTTTTTGTTTGGTCTTAGTATCAAGACTTAAAATTGTCTCATGATATGAGCTGGAAGTGTGCCTATTTCCTTTATTTTATGAGAGAGTTTGAGTATGATAGTATGATTTGATTTCTTTATTTAAGGCTGTTTAAATGTTCTATTTTATTGATTTCTGATTGATTATTGATTTTTATAATTTCCTTTGTGCCATATGCCTAAAGTTTAATTTATTATTTTTCTAGTTTCTTAAAATGAAAGCTTGATTTTATGCCTTTCTCATTTCTAAGACAGTCATTTAAATCTAAAAACTTTCTTCTAAAGACCAGTTTAGCTGCAACCCACAAATATGGATAAATTGTGTTTCCATGTGTTCATGTTCAAAATACACATTATAATACCCTTTGAGGTTTTGTTTCTCTGATCCATTGATAGTTTAGTAAGTAGGTTTTTAACTTCCAACTATTTGAGGGTTTTCCAAGTTATATTACTTTTATTTCTGTTTAGTAACTTTATCATGGATGAAGAACATATTCTGTTTAATTTAAATCCTTTGAAATTTATTGAGGATTGTTTTATGGCTCAGAACCTGGTCTATCTTTTTGAATATTTCATATGCATCTTTGAAGTTGTAACCTCTTTTGAGGAGTGAGTTTCTATAAATGTTAATGAATTTAAGTTGATGGTTAGTATTGTGCACATCATCCATCACTATACTGAGCTTTTGTTTCATTGTTCTATCTTCTCCGGAGAAAGGAGTGTTAAAATCTCTCTCAATGACTGTAAAATTGTTTCCAGTTCTCTTTTGCTTTTGTTCTTTTGTTTTGTCCTGTATTTAGAAGCTTTGATATTAGATGTATAAACATTTAATAGTCTAGTGTCTTCTTAAAGAAGTGACCCTTTTATCATTATGAAATGCCCCTTTTAATCTCTGGTAACACTATTCATCTTGAAGTCAACTTTGTTCAGATCTTTAGCCACACCAGCTTTTTATTTGCTTATTGTTTCTATCCACTTACACCCAACGTGTTAACATGTTTAAAGAGCATTTCTTGAAAACAATATAGAGATGGATCTTGATCTTTTTTTTTTTTTTTTTTTTTAATCCAACCTGAATACGTCTGCATTTAATCAGGGCATTTAGTCCATTCACTTTAATGCAATTAGTGATATGTTTGGTTGTAAGTCTACCATCTTGGTGCTTGATTCATATTTGGCCAATCTTTTTGGGTTCCTCTCTTTTCTTTCTGTTTTGTTTTGCTTTGGTGAGTCAAATATTCTATTTAATTCATTTGATTTTATTTCTCTTATTTTTTTGGTTATACTTTTTATGTTATTATTTTGGTGGTTGCTTTAAGAATGACAATATCCATCTTTATTGCTTCATGAACAGTTTAGGAACTTTATGATAATATATTTTTGACTATTACTGGTCATATTTTACATTTTTATTGTCATATATCATGCTTCTACCTATGCTGCCAAATTCACATTCCTTTTTAAAATTAGTTTGACTTTACACTGCTGTCCTACTCAGTTTGGTTAATTTCTATGGCAAAAGCCAGAGATTTCAGTACTAATAAAGACTCATGCCTGTCATTGTTAAATGACTGACCTCTGACATGCATTTGCCCTAACTTTTCAAACTTACTTATAGTCTCACATTCTCCATGGAAGATAGTATTGGGTTATGAAACTTATCATAGACTGTTTAATTTTTTCCCATTATTTTTCTACCCTGTTCAAGAAAAGGACCATATATTCCTTTCCATAGCCATGTTTTCATTGAGTTCCATAATATCATTGTTGGTCTTGTGACTTGCTTTTGCCATTGAAATGTGAATGGAAATGAGAAGCTATATAAAAGTCATCATGTGGATTTCTACTTTCTTGCTCTTTCCCTTTGCATGAGAAAAAATTCATATTTCAGAATAGAAGTGGTTCCTTTAACCAAGCCCAGAATGAAATGATATTCTGAGCAGAACCACAGTTGAGAGTAAGACATGAGAACAAGAATTATGCCACTGATGCTATAAGCCTCTGAGATTTTCAAGTCATTTGTAACCATAGCTTTACCTTACGGAAAGATGACTACTAAGATGTCAATAATGCTATTAATAAATTCTAAGGAAAATTTTTTTCACACAATTTTCTACATCTCAGATTTTGGTTGTATTACTTACGTACACAACCCTAGATCTACTTTTAATTCTCCCCAAATCTGCCTTCAAACTTTTTACTATTTATTTTCTATACTAGCATATATTCTGCAATTGTTAAGGCAGGTTTCTTTTTTTCATTTTTTTCCACAACATAGCAGTACCCATCCCAGTCTATGCATGATTCCCATGTTCTCACCATGTAGCTCTCTAGTGTATTTCTTTGACAGATATATAAAGTGACTCATTTAAGTTAAGCGTAGCATAAACATTAAATATAATAGAAACATGTATGAATAGAAACCTCCACATGCATCAAATCTGAAATAAAATAGGCAGTCCCTAAAACACCAGATTGTATCGACAAAAAGAAGGAAACTTCTAAGCTTAAATATGACCCATATATATACTGGTTCTAAACTTAAATTATTCTAAAATTGAAAAATAATACACAAATTTTATGTAGAACTTAATCTGATTTTGTTTCAAAATCTTGAATGCATTTTTTTTTCTATTTTATAGCTAGTATCAATCTAGTATTCAGTGTTCTTTCTTTTCTTTTGTTCTTTCTTTTCTAAATGGGTAGAATGACAAAGTAATTCTTGGCAGACTTAATTTTTTTCCACTTTGTTTACATACGAAAAGACTTATCAGTGATAACATTCAATATATTTATTGTAACTAAAATTACTTTGATCACCAAATTATAAAGATTTTATTTATTTATTTGACAGAGAGAGAAGGAGCACAAGGAAGGGGAGTGGCAGGCAGAGGGAGAGGGAGCAGCAGCCTCCCTGCAGCAGGCTTCTTGTGGGGCTCCATCTCAGGACCCTGGGATCATGACCTGAGCTGAAGGCAGATGCTTAACTGACTGAGCCACCCAGGCACCCCAATCATCAAATTATAAACAGTAATTTTTTTCAAATATAAACAACATTGTTTTCATTCTGAGTAATTTGCATAGCTTACTATTTCATTATCACCAAAAGGCTGAACTTTATTTTCCAATGAAGGAAACATTTCCCTTAGTAGAAAGAAATTTTAAATCAAAACTCTCCATGTACTTTGATTGGTACAACTTGTCTATTTTGCCTTTTATATGCCAGTTTACCGCTCATGTGCCTTTCCCACATATAAGTTGAATTTAAATGATGGGAGTTGCTAACAGTTCCTAGAGACTCAGACAGTTCCAAGCTGTGGTTTTTTGAGCCATAGTCATGTTCTCTTTTACACTTTCCAATATTTCCCTAGAAACCTCAGTAGGATTTTAAAGAAAAATAAGAATAAGAAATATTTTCCTTTTATTCATATTATAATGTGAGGATATTTGTTATATGAATAATAATTACACCATTACATCATATTATGGAAATGCTAGAGCAAAAGAAGTAGCATTTTGGTCTGCTGTTTATAAAACTAACACAGATTGTGTATATGTATCAGTGCCACAATGCAGTAAGATGTGTTCAGATTTTAGGGAGGAAATCCATTATTTCTGCTTCATTTTAATTAAAAGATGTACAATTCTACTGATAATTTTGAATTTTTAAGTGATTTAGATGCCAAAAACTAAAGGAAGGCTGAAATTATAGTTACACATAATGATTTAAAATTCTAAAAAACACATGAAAATCTAAGAACCAAGTTCATGACTGAGTAAATGTTTTTTTTTTTTTTTTTTTTTTTTTTTTTTATTTTTTTTTTATGACTGAGTAAATGTAATCTTACATTAAGCACTCCAGAGAAGAGATCATTACAGAAAATTTAATTTTTCATAATTAAACTAGTTTGCCAAAGCTTGACAAAGCTTCTTTAGAAATCACACGTAATTTATGTGCTGCACAACTAAAAAATAATTTAAGAGATTAATATGATGCTACTATGTTGAGGCACAATTCTATGGCCATCATTGAAATCTGACTGATTTTATTCAGTCCCTCCTGACCTAGAACCAAAGATACTTGGTTGATTAGGAAAAAGAAGCAACAGAGAAATACAATAAGGAAAGAAGAGATGAGAGAAGGGAGGATAAGAGGAAGAAAAGAAGAAAAATGAAAAGGAAAAATGCTTATTTAGTTTGATATCATGCATGCCAGAACTGATAGGGGCAAGTTACTATGCCAGACTTCAGGAAACTCTATCAGATCAATCATCCCATAGTTATAAACAAAAATACTTTTATTCTTCTCAATATATTTAATTTTAATTATTTTATGCAAATTCACATGAATAATTTAAATTTGTTTCTTATTAATGCCTAAAAGATGAGAAATTTATTTTTCACCTATAAATTAGAAACACTGGCTTGGGCTAAATGAGCTACTGTGGAGCATGGTGAATACTAAATCCCATGAGAGGAGACTGAGAACAGATTAGGTGGTGAGTGGAAACTGCAAACGCGGGGGACAGTCTTGTACAGAGCTGCTGACGAGGCAACACAGAGCGGGGCATCTGTGGGATAAGGATGTAGAGTCAAGAAAGGGATTTTTCTGTAGTCGAGGCATCACCGTGTGCTGACAGGAATGACGGATGGAGAGGAGCAAGTGTATGTGTGAGAGAAGGAGGACAATCAGACAACGGTCCTGAGAAGGGATGGATTTTCATGCAGGTGTAGTGGTTGGTCTCAGAGGTGGGGACACGTCTTCCCCTCCAGGAGGGATAGCAGAGTATGTGGGTGCAGATGTACGGACGAGGGGACCCTGGAAAGGGAAAGATGAAGCAGATCTCCTCTGGTTGTCTTCATAGCCTCCACTGTGTCTTTACTTAAAAGAAAGGCCAGCGGTTGACAGGACGTGTTAAGAAAGGAGAATAGGTGGGGGACCCCGGGGTGGCTCAGTGGTTGAGCCTCTGTCCTTGGGGGTCCTGGGATCAAGTCCCATGTCGGGCTCCCTGCGTGGAGCCTGCTTCGCCCTCTGCCTGTGTCTCTGCCTCTCTGTCTCTCTCATGAATAAATAAATAATCTTTAAATTTAAAAAAAGGAAGAAAGGAGAGAAGGTGAAATACTGTAGGAGAGTGAATGCAAATGAAGACCGAAGGCTTTTTAAGTCTTTCTTATACTAATTTGTTGCTTTCCAATTCTGTGCTCAATTCTTCCAATTGCAATCTCTGATGAATAAAGATATATCTTTATTAACTTTCACTTCTGTATGTCTTTAGTACATGACATTTGGTATTGATAACTTAAAGGCATTTTGTGATGTTGAAAGTTTCCTTTGCATCATCAGATAAAGGTTAACTGGGCAACAGGGTTAACTCTAACCTAACTTAATACTTGTTTTGGTAAAGGGGCTTCACAGTTTGGTAGCGTTTTACATGCCATGTCTACTCCCCAAATATTTTCTCTTTGCGTCACCACTGAGCTAGTTGAGATCCACATCATGCCACGCTGAGACTTCTAACTACAGGACCTCCGTACTTGCAAACTTGCCTCTCTTAAATAGATCTCCCACGTATCTTTTTGAAATGCAAATCTGATTATACCATTTAACAACACTGAAAATGACTTGAAGGAACCTAAAGGCAGTTGCATGGTATACGGAATCCAGGCCTAGGGCTGAGACAGCTGGATTTGGTTTGCCTGGATCCCCAGGTTGCTTATTTGTTAAACGAGAAGCCTGCCCTGTTGAGTTTACAGGTCAGGGTGAAGATGAAATGGGAGGGTGTGTGAAAGCATTTTTCACCCTCTAACTTGCTCTGCCACCCTAAGGGGTTGACATTAAGAAAGTGTTACAGGTGAAAAGGTCATTAGGTTCTTTGAAGGATATTTAAGGCCTAACATCACCAAGACGAAGTTCTGGCCGTTGTAAGTGGACCTGGACTGATGTCGAAGTAGGAGTCTTTGTGGGAGCGGGGAAAGAAGAATCTCAAACAAATAGCAAAATAGAGAAATAAGAATATTGAGAAAATCAGAGAGGAAGTCTTGCACCAAAACATCCTCATTCAGTTTCTTCTATTAAGGAGTAAAAAGGATGGAGGAAAGTGCAGGTGACAAGTGGAAGGGAAGTCCCTGAAAGATATGCTCAGAAAATACCAGAGCTCCAGGGCTTTCTGTCCTTAGAAACAGAGATCTTAGAACAAAGAAAGCACTAAAGTGATATTTTCTTTCTTTTTTATATTGATGAACATAAGACTTCAATAGGGCTTTATCTATTTTTCCCCACCTAATCTACGATGGGCCTTAGTTTTCACTGAAAGCCTGAAAAACATATTCCATCTGGTTCTGACTTCCAAGTCCAAATGAGACTTAAAAATGAAATTTATAAAGATCAAGACTTGTTTAAATATATAGCATATTGATATAAATAGGCCAGTGAAATAAAAGAGCAGCAGCAATAATAGAGCCAGTTCTAAGAGGTCACAGCATTTCATAAAGTTGGTAGTTAAAGCAATAAAGCAATAATTTTTCTGAATTGCCCGTAATATTTTCCAGCCTAGTTTTGCCATTCGAAGGTCCAGCCTTTAATTTTGGGAATCACAAACACTAAAATAATAGGAAAATGTCAGGCTGGAATTCAGTGTTTGTGATTAGCTTGTGATTAGGTCGGTCTTGAACTGGATCTAGCAACACATCTTCCAGCACACTCATTTGTTCTATACTGAGAGTCCTTGTTCCGTTTCTACAATTTCCCTTCTTCCTATGGGCTCTAGTTGGTGGAGTCTAGTTACTCTTGAGATTTCTTTATCCAGTTGACAGCTGTCTTTCAAGTTCTCATTTCAAATCTGTAGCTTACTGCTGACTCCCTAGTCATCTTGAAAACCTCTCTTGTGATGCTCTATTTTGGAATCAGCCCCTGGTAGCAGCCAGGTAAGGCAGGCCTCACTATCCTGTTTCACTCCCTCCCAGCAAAAGTACTTTCACATATTTTATTTTATTTCAAGTCAACATAAACAAATGAAAACGAGAAAAAAAAATATATCCTCAAAAGTTTAAGGTTAAAAAGGTCAGAATCATCCAATTTGAGGTGTGAAAGAAGACATGAACGTCTTCAACAAAATGGAAAAAAAAACACAAAACAAAATAAAACCCACAAAATGGTCTAAGAAAGCTAAATGCTGGAATAGGTTAGAAATTGACTTCAAACCAATCAATATGTCTACTTACGGAACCATTAGCTCAGTCTGAATCTGCCAAGTGGAAAGAATGAATAAATGTGGAAAGGACAACTAGACTTCTTAAAAAAATTGCACGGAATTTAGAGGAAATTTTACTGCCATTAGATTGCCAGAGATATCCAGAGATAAATGGAAAACGATAAAAATTTTAAAATTAACAATATTCTATTCAGGATTTCATAATGAGACCAATTTTCTCAACTCCAGGTTTTTAAACTCAGACTACTTTCATTTATAGTTTCATCAAGATTCACGAACTTTTTTATTTTTGAACACCTTACACCTGTATTGTAAGATAATTGAAACTAAATTAGTTTCCTTGTTTTTGCAGATTTGGGGAAAATATCTTGTTTTAGGAAAATTTGCTGTTTGCCTAAACCATGAAGATTTAGGTTTAATAAGGACTGCAGCTTATTACTTTTGTTTAAGTTTTGTTTTCATAATTATAGTATCAAAAACATGTATGCTGCTGAGTGAAGTCAGTCAGTCGGTGAAGGACAAACATTATATGTTCTCATTCATTTGGGGAATATAAATAATAGTGAAAGGGAATATAAGGGAAGGGAGAAGAAATGTGAGGGAAATATCAGAAAGGGAGACAGAACATAAAGACTCCTAACTCTGGGAAACGAACTAGGGGTGGTGGAAGGGGAGGAGGGCGGGGGGTGGGAGTGAATGGGTGACGGGCACTGGGGGTTATTCTGTATGTTAGTAAATTGAACACCAATAAAAAATAAATTAAAAAAAAACATGTATGCTAAAATTATCAGGTATAAAAATATGATTTTACTTTGTGAATAAATAAAAACACATTGGTAAATATAATAGACCCAAGAAGGAAACATGTTAGAAGGGCAACCCATTTGTATTATAATATCAAGAGTTACACTGAGGTGGAATTAATAACAAAATTCTGTTTTTAAGCCATATTTTTGCAGAGCTTTACTATTATTCATTTAAGATTGTAGTTTCAGTTTAGAAGTCAATGAAACTTTTTTTTTTTTTTTCAATGAAGCATTTCTAATGACTATGAAATACTGGTCAATAAGCAAACCTCAATGATACATATTATATTTAAAAATATGAATCTTTTTTCTTTTTAGGATTTTATTTATTTATTCATGAGAGACACAGAGAGAGGCAGAGACATAGGCAGAGGGCAGAAGCAGGCTCCTGCAGGGATCCCGATGACGGACTTGATCCCAGCACCCCAGGGTCATGACCTGAGCCAAAGGGAGATGCTCAACCACAGAACCACTCGGGTGCCCTTAAAAATATAAATCTTGATTATGTTACAACTCTGCTTAGTTTAAAGGTTTCCTTTACCTTTAGGATAAAAACCCAGTCCTTACCACTATATTTAAAGTCTTTTATGAATTACCACCAGCCTATCACTCCAGCTTCATCTCTAAGTTCCTGGCTCGCTCCTCATGCTATAGCTGTACCTGCCAACTGGCTGGGATTTACACACGCAGTTTCCACTGTCTAATGGGTGATTCTGATTCGAACTTGGAAGACTCACTCGGCTGTAGCGCCACACTGTTCAGGGAAGATGCCCTCACTCTCCTCCCTTGTTCTTTACCCCCAGGCTGTGTTCTTTACCCCAAGCTCTTGGTTTGTGCTCCCAACACCTTCTTTGTCCTTATCACATTGTGGAAGTAGAGTTACTTTCCTGATTCTCCCAGTAGTCCTGGGAGTTTTTCAAGGTCAAGTCATGTACCTTATTTGCTTTTATGTCTATTTTTAGCACAGGACTTGGGAGATGATAAGAAGCAGTGGTCAGAGGGGGGCAGAAGTCCAGAATTTGAGGCCTTTGTGTTGTAGCAGTCCCAGGCAATGACAACTTGTGACCATATTTCCAGTCAGCTCAAAGGGAGTTGAGCAGTCTGAGGAACTATGGGGCCAATATTGAGAAGAAATAGAAGACAGACTCTGTGGTAGTTACATGTTTTCCAAAAAATGTTTGGTACAGGGCAAGATGACCTTTCCTCAGGTGTTAGTAGGCCCCTGGAACCAGTTCTGGCTAATGACTTGTTGAGTGGCAGTGACTGCTGGTTGAGGATCTTATCTACCATTGAAGAGCACCGAGAAGGGCAGGAATGGAGGCCCAATGAGGAGGCCATGGCACAAGGACAGCAAAAAACTGATAGATGTGGCACAGAATTTGGAGAGAGAGTGGAAAAGATCTACTGATGGGTTAGGTGCAAGCATGAAATCAACATTCAAGAGAGCTGCTCCATCTGTCAGGTCCTTGAGTGGACTGCCATGGGCAGAGTCCTCTCCCAGCACCTCACCCAGTTAACCTGTAGTAAACACGTATTGAGAATAAAAAAATAAACCTTGGTTCTTTTAAGCCAGTAAGTTCTAGGAGATGTTTGTTTCTACTGCATACCCTTGCATAAGCCAGCATAACTTGAACGTGTCAGAAGATGAGGCGAAGAAACACGAGTGCAATCTGTTCCATTGTGTTGGTTTCACCAACTCCCAGTTACCCTGGAACAGACTATACGAAAGTGAGCCAAGCACTGATTCATTGAGGACAATGGCAGTGATGTGGGGTTCAGCAGCTCATTCCTAAAGTATGGGAAAGGGTGGTATCGGCAAAAAGCACGAGTTCCGAAGAAGCAACAGTTTATTGAGTGATTATGCCAGCTTTCCTTGATGATGGTTTGAAGATGAAAGTATGAAGACAGAAATATATGGCCGCTTCCTAGCTTTATATGGGAAGGTAGGGAAGTAAATAAGGTTTGGGGGGTTATTATGCTGTCACTGGGGAGAATATACAAAAAATTATTGAAACACTTAAGACAACTTAGCCTCACTCTTTCACTAGAGCTAATAGTTACAAAAAAGGGGGGGGGCAAGGATATACTAAGTTCCTATACCCTTAAACAGGCCCCATTTTATTTTCACCAGGCATATAGGAAATATTTCCTACTAATTACTGGCATTTTAAAAGCTATGCTTACATGCATGCTTCTAATGCCTTAAAACCCTTTGACGTAAAGGTCAGATTGCAGCTGATTCGGGGTATCCCCAAATGGAAAACATTTTTTTCCCTATCTCAAAATGCATTCTGCTTCCTGCCCAATTTCATACCCACAAAACATTCTGTACTGTTGCTTTCATTTTCCCCAATGCTGCTTGGATTTCTTCATGCATATTCGTATTTTTAGATCAGATAAAATGAATAGAAGTTTCTTTCCCTGAAAAATATGGAGTTTGATTCAAAGAAAATGTTAATTAAACGAAATACTTAAAGTCTTGTGAAATATTGACATGTAGCAACTAATTTTGTCTCTATACTCAACTGCTTTCCCTTTGTGCATCTCAAGCACCGTTCTTATGGAATTATGTAGCTGTGCAAGCACCGGTATTGGCAGCATTTTTAAATGCAAGAGAAGGGGGATGGAGGAGGGATTTAAATGTACTAAACACCATCTCTTTCAAAATACGCCTAAATATGAGTTAGAACTCAGGGGCTTATCGTATCTTTACTGCGTTATATTCATTTTTAAGAAAAACCACCTCCAGATAGAAATCCTTTCCACCAACACAAATCAAATGCAGGTATCAAATGAAGAGGACTCCTCCTGCGTTGTAAAATTCCGTGTCAGAAACATGGGCTGTCTTTCATGACAACAGCTTCATACCTCCTCGGCTCCCACACTGCCTGACAAGCAGGTCACAGGGAAGGTTGTAAACCACATTCTTTTGCCTAAAAAGTGATTTCAAAAAAAAAAAAAAAAAAAAACAAAAAAACATGTACTTTAGCTTTACTCTTAAGAGGGTCAGATGGTTGAGGCAGTGATTTGCTTGTGTACAGATGAGCTGGTGCAAAGGGATGGAAAAACATGCAGGTGAAGAATTTCTAAATGCGGAAGGTGTCTTTGAAAGCCAGCCTCTATCATGTATCAGCCACACCTGCCAGAGACACAGAGCAAGGTGAGCGGACCGTAAGCCTGCACAGTCTTCTTAGTGAAGAGAGATCTGTGGGTCGGATACAACAGCCAAGACTGTCAATTTTATAGTATATGTTCTTAAAAGCGGCTTTCACATCAGTTTTAATGCAACTGGGAAAGATTTCAACATTTTTTTTTTTTTAAAGACAAATTACTTGGCTTTTTCTCCTTCTTAAAAAGCCCAAGACTATATATGTTAAACAGCCACATTAGACTGGAAGTAAAAGTAAGAAGCCAGTTGTTGCATTCTTGGTGCATAGAAATGTACATTAAAAAAAAAACGACGAGTTTGTTTAGTGCATCTGTTAAATGATACAATATCCATATCTATGATTACTCCAGAGATCAAATTAAGAACATTCCTCATTTGTTGGTTGGTCCTCTAAGGAAAATACAGGAAAACAAATGCTAATCAAAAGATTAATGGGCTTCTCAATGTATAATACATTAACTACCCCTTCAAACCTTTGGGAAGCAAAATAAAAATTAAAAAAAAAATGTTGTCTGACATCTTCTTGGTAATTATTGCACTGTTTTAAGGTCCTTGTCAATATGAATTTGACTAAGTCTGGGAGTTTTCTGAATATTCGTATAGCCATCTAGATAGAAACATCATACATAGAAATGTTCCTTATTCCAGAACAGATGAACCTCCCAGTGGTGAAAGATTTACATATCTCTGAAGGTTTCTTACACCCAGCAACATAACTCTCTGATGGTTCAGTGCCTGAAAGAGTGGGCTGAGATCACTCACCAAATAAATCAAATAGTTGGCTGGCTACAAGAGTGGGAGCCTATAGTAATCCTTTGCTTTCAGACATCAGATCTTTCCCCTACTAAGTCAGTAGAGAAGTTAACAGTTCTCTGGCGTACCCAACCCCGAATATCGACCTGCCTCACGTTGCTGCTGATAATTCTGAGACCGACTTAGGCAACAACTATATCTGGTGTTAACATTTCAAACCACAAATCCCGAATCCTTGCTATCTGGAAGGAAAAGGTGGTGGCGAGAAGGCTGGAAATGTACTTTGTTTCATCTCTAAACACCTTGAAGGAATCTTACTGAAACACAGAAAATCCACTTCAGGGGGATGATCTTAAAATATTCTATAAACATTTATTGAATGATGATAAAACCATGTTTTATGTAACTTTTTGGTTAACATTTGACTAAAAGCAGCATTTTACATTACTACAGTAAAAAGGAGTCTTTAAAAAACTAGAAATCAGGTGCTGTAGGATCCCATCGTTCAATACGGTTGCCAGCAGCCCCCGTAGCTGCTTAAATTTATGGTAAATTAAAACGAAATAAAATAAACAAAAAATCCAGCGTCTCAGTTGCACTTGCTCTGTTTCAAGAAATAAGTGCAACATGTGGCTAGTGATGACTTCTACTGGACAGGACAGATGCAAAACATTTCTAGCAACACAGAAAGTTCTCCTGGACAGTGCTGCCCAAAAAGATGTACTCAGATACAGCAGATGATTGTATTCATGAATGTTTTGTTTTAGAGCCTTTCAACCTATATAATAAAATAAGAAATGGAACTACTGCCATTTTCGTCTTCCCACGAGCTGAAGACCACATCTTACCCCGACGCATACGTGTGCGGTATGACTATGTGTGTCACTTTTGATGTATGTCCCTCGGTAAATAGACACAATAGAAATTCTTAATGAACAAAGCTTTGTTTTCTTACCGTATCTCAAGGTGCTCAAAACATAGCTATTTTCTAGTTTAGTCTCTGAACGTGCTGATGAGGGGCATCAGTATCACTGGTGTCAAGCTCAACAGATTAGAACTAGCACAATTGAGCGAATGTGGTTTTAATGGGTATGTTTTGTTCCTCTGTCCAAGGCTCTGCCCACCAACCTGCAATTATATTTATAATTTGGATTAGTGTGCCTACCTCATACACCGAGATTAATTATCGTGCCTGGAGTACAGCACCGGTATAGACACACTGCTTAGCACAGATCCTTGGAAAAAATGTTTCTTTTTCATGGGGACCTAATTCTTCCATGTATAAACTTAGCCATGTGAGTTTAAACCAAGACAACATGGGAGCCTTGAGCAGTATATTATTTGTAATAGGACAGGCTTGATTTTTGTTGGCTAAAAACTTCCTACAGAAGAATTATCTTCCCAACTGACATCAACAGGCTTTTCATTACTAGCAGTTTGAGGAGGGAGATTAAAGCAAAATGAAAGCATATAGAGATTTAATTCTGTGTTCACATCTAGAAGCAGTGATAAGCTGTGGATCTGCCATTACCTTGATATTGTAGAGATAAATGGGTATCTGAATAAATAGAAGCCTCTGGTTTCTGCAGCTGCCACTAACATATCTCACCCTAATTGCAAAATACTTCTTTTTGCAAACACTAGAAAACACACTGAGGAAGCGAACCTCAGCTGGTAAAGAGGAGATTTTCAATTGCTAAGTTTTCTAAATTAATTCAGTGTGAGAGATACCAAGGATGTCATTTTATCCTTTATACTTTTCACTTTGTATTCTGTGTGTGAGGAAGGAAAGAACTACTTCTATGGTTTCTCTGTGGGTAAGAACTGTTTTATTTTGCTCTGTGCCCTACTACTCACATGGTGAGGCACTTAGGAAATATTTATGAACAGAAGAAGGAATAGGTTTGGCTGAGACAAGAAAAAGTTCAATTTTTAAGTTTACTATTTACAGGTAGGTATTTATAGTTATAATATTTCTTTGCTCAAATATATGTCTACATATTACTTTCTTACATTTGAGAAAATAAGTGTGTATCACTGTCCCTCCCACACACCCTCCCTTCCTTCTCTCTCTCCCCAAGTCCTTCTCTTCCTCCTCTATTGTCAACGGGAGTTTTAGATAATCAATCACATTCCCTCCCGATCGTGAAAGTCTGAACCACAAAAATATCTTCTTGTTTATTTACTTAAAAATATGATGACATTGAGAAATTAGGCCAAAACCAGATATTGAATTTTTAATTTAATGATATCACCCATTTCTCTAGTCATTTATTCCACCAACTTTTACTGAACACCTTCTATCTGGTAGTAATGGGGGTAGAGTAGTGAGCTAACTAATGTTCCTGTCATCGTGGAAATTAAACTATTGTGAGGACTTTTGAAAACATTTTTGAATAATTTAGGACTGCACACATTCTCTTCTGGAAATGAGTGAGTTCATTTGCTCAGTTAGTCCAACTCATCTCCCTTACCTCACTACTACAACCACTTTCACAAGAGAGTGAAACCAAAGGAGCCAGTTTTGCAGAACCGAACATTGATATTGTGGAATCTGGGCTCTGGAGGGGCCCCCCACAGATTGTGAAATGGCATGTGGGTGAGCAGGGAGCAGCCGGTGAGCCAAAAAGTGCACAGAAAAGGCCTCGGTGTACAGATAGGCTAGGAGTGAGCATCAAGCTCAAGGCTCAGTCTTCTGACCACACGCCATCCCTCACGATTCTCCAAAAAGGGCAATCCAAGCTTCAGTTTGACCCTTTTCCCACTCTTTTTCTTTCTTAGAGAAATTTGGTTTCAGAAAATGATATCTAAATGATAATGTGTCATTGTGCTGATGAGTAGGATTACAATGCTTGAGACAGATAGACACAAGCAAGAAAGGCAGCTAGATGGCAGATCAAAGGCATTTCTTGACCAGAAGATGGAAAATAGCAGTTGGGAGTTTTAGCAAATGCACTTAAGAATCTAGAGGAGCTTCTCAGGCATTTATTAGAAGCTAATTCAAACCCGGAGGAGGGTTATGGAAGACTTTGTGAAAAGCACCTCTTAACTGACCAACTGTCAATTTAGCAAAGGAGAAAATGCCTCAAGTACTCCATTATGATGATGATCAAATAAACGGACTTTGATTACTATAATAATGGTAGAATAATTTATAAAAAAATCTCTGGTTTTAGATATGAAAAGAATTCATAACTGGTGATCATCTGTAAAACCTACTGCGGAAAACTACAAGTATAATTGCCCAGTGATGCCAATTTATTTTTTCCTTTCTCAAACTTTTCAGGTGATCTAATATAATGAGGAATAATAATCATTAAGGTTTGATCATGCTAATATGATTTTCTGGATGGCTTATTAACCTTCCAAGGATGTCTTTATTCTATTTCTTGATCATTAGATCAGGCAATAATTAGGGCAAGAATGAGGAATGCCAATTATATAATGATATGTGAGGAGATGCAGAATGGTATCCTGGATATTCAGACTTAGGTTTCAAGTTTGGCTACATTCATGTATAAACACACACACACAAGCACAACTTGCTGATTTCTAATAAGAAAGAGATTGTTTATTATTATTTATTTATATATTTATTTATTTATTTATTTATTTATTTGATGGAGAGAAAGCACAAGCAGGGGAGTGGCAGACAGAGGGAGAGGGAGAAGCGGGATTACTGATCAGCAGGGAGCTCCATCCCAGGACCCTGGGATCATGACCAAAGCTGAAGACAGATGTTTAACCAGCTGAGCTACCCAGGCGCCCCAACAAAACATATTTTAAAATATGATTCAAGTATTTTTCCCTAAACTGAATCTGGTCCCATGTGTGTGAGCTCCAGAAAATACAGCCGCGAGTAAACAGCCTCTATTTAACAGGTCCACACAAAGTTCTCTCACCTTAATTTGTACTGAACTAAAGTCTTTTAGGAACAGCAATACGTTCCAATTATGACTACATGTAAACACTCATAAGAAAAGAATGATTATTCCACAAGGGTGGTTGATTTTAGAAAGACAATGGAATTACTGAGGAATGATGGGCACTGGTATCATGGGATCTAAGCTCAACTCCAGGTAAACTCTGTACTACATAGGCCTTTGTGCAGTCACTGAAGCTCTCTGAGCCTTTGTTCTATCACCTGCAAAGTGGGGATAACAGCAATTATTGCAGGGATGTTACAAGATTGGATGCAACATACCTACAGATCCTGATATATACTCAGACTTTTAATAAGTGGTAGAAAATCTTATCCTTTACCCTTCTGAATGGGGAGCTATTTCTTTACTGAATTAATTTACTGGATCTGGACAAAGATATTTATATTCAAATCTAGTCTTTTGTGTTTCCTGTCATCCTGAAATAATTCCAGTTGTTGGATTTGGACATGAATGGAGAGTAAGAATCCTTAAAAACACCATTTTACCATGGATGTTAAAGATATACTGCAGTAGTGCTTTTGATATGAATCAGGAAAATTTGCAATTTATCACTGCAGATTCTCTATGTCTATATTGCAAATTATTTGTGGTGACTTCAGGAATAGGGCCTTCACTAGATCTTTCTCACTGTTTCGGCTCAATCTCACCTCCTACAAGCTGACAATTATATTCTATGTAGTGTCAGCTTATAAATAAAGAATACATCACAAACTTGACAACAAAGTGCACTCTATAATCTACTATGGTTTGAGGACTCTCCCAGCCCTATCCTGCTTCCTCTGCATTTTATCTTTCACTTCTCCAATAAACTTTTTGCACTCCTAAATTCGTCTTGGTGTCTACTTCCCAGAGGACCAAACTGACACATATGGTACTAGAGTTTTAGCAGGGCATGTGGAAATCTACGTAGAGACTTCATTTGCCAGCCCGTCTTATGCCTAGATATGGCCAGATGGCTAAATTCTTGGCAACGGAATATGGCTGAAACTGATGTACAGAACTACTGCTTTAATTCCTTAAGAGGAAATTGCTTGCCTTCTACTTCTGTTGTTTTCCTTTCCCTGAAAGTTGGTACATTGATGCGCACTGATCAAGCTTCTAATATGCAGGATATTTCCTTAAGGTAGGGCTCAGAAAACTGCTGCCCACAGGCAAAAGCTGCCCTGTGGACTGTTTTGTATGATCTGTAAGCTAAAAATGGTTTTTCACATTGTTAAAGCATTGCTAAAAGAATAAAAAGGAGCAGGTCTATATGACAGAGACCATAGAGAGCCGACCACCCTAAAATAGTTACTATCTGACCCTTTATGGGAAAAGATTGCTGACCTCTGGTTTAGAGGACTGCAGATGAGTAAGTTAGGGAAAAACCAGGTCTCTGAATGACCATGTGGAGCAAAGCTGCCTATCTGTCCTGCAGACCCAGGCTGTACTGTTAGACGCAAAATAAGCATCTTTGTCTTCTGAGCCACTGTATTATGGTGTCTTGCTCTGATGGCAATAGATCCTAGCTAATACACATACAAATAAATAAAAGGTTAAAGATTAAAATGACTTTCCTTTTCTCCCCAAATTTTATATAACTCAGCCACTTCTTCCTCTGAGCTTTGACCAGTTTTTTAAAAAATAATTTCTTGGGGCACCTGGGTGGCTCAGTTGGTTAAGCTTCTGCCTTAGGCTCAGGTCATGACCCAGGGGTCCTGGAATGGAGCCGCGTATCAGGCTCCTTGCTCAGTGGGGAGACCGCCTCTCCCTCTGACCCTCCTCCCCCACTCCTGAGCACACACTTTCTCTCTTCTCCTTGTCAAATAAATAAAATCTTCAAAAAAAAAATGAATTCTTCAGTTGTTCAGTAGTTTTTAAAAGCCTAAAGTATTTCTATAATGCTTGTTACTTATATATCATGTTGCACAAATACCACCTAAGAAGACAGAAAAATATGTAAACTTGAGATGTCATAATAAGTATAAAGTCTAATGTTACTAACTTCCTTTAATTCAAAATGTCTTACCATTATTTCTAGAACTGGCCTCTACCTTACAAAAAAACAAGGTGATGATAGTGATGTAATTGAGGTTGGGGGAACAAAGATAATTTTACAAATGGCTAAACAATGATTGCATATGCAACAGGGTAATTTATTATAAACATAGGGTCTATTAACTCACATCAATTAGACTATATTATGACAAAATCATTTACCATCATAGAGGTTTTCTACAGTCAGTTATTCAGGAGCTTATGCAGCAAACATTTTTTGTACACTTTTATGAGTCTTGTATTGAGGTAGAGAAAGTAACTCATTTTGTTTTTTTCCAGATATATAGCAACTGCACAAATTTTATATGTATCAATTTAAATGACCATTTTTGCTGCTCCCTAATTTTCTTTTTGGATAGCAATAAAGAATTGAACTATATAATCTCTTTGCCAAACTCTAAATGTGTCCTCATTTAGGGTACTGTTTTATATACTCAAAAGCTTACTTGCTTGCCAAATTCTTATCTGCTTCCCATTCCACAAAATGCTTTGCAAAATATTTCATCAAATAGGTATGATATTTACAAGCAAATCTTTTTAAAAAATCCTATATTTTATAATTTTACTTGTGCTACCTAAATAAAATATATATATATATTTTTAAAAATCACCAGTCATTGCAGTGATATTTAGAAAGATGATAAAGGAATGTTGTAAGAACAAGTGAATTTTGTTATGACAGCCGATGAAGAATGCAAAAAAAGCTTCTTGTGATAGGTATTTTCAGATGCAATACTGGGAGCTAATTCAAAACATCTAAAGTACTGGAACAGTAAAGTGGAACTCTGCTCTAGCAGTCTCTTGGTGCATAGCTTATTGGTTTACCACAAATCTGCAGAAAATGCAGTATACTTCATAATTTAGTCTTGCAGCTTTCTCTGAAAAATGTCTTTGCAAAGAACCTTGTCTACTCTAATACTAAGCCTATAAAGACAGGGCATAAAAATATGTTTTGCTCCTAAGTAGTCTGAGGTTTTGTTTAATTAGCAAACTTCACCCTAAAGAGGCATAAGATGGAAGTCATTTCTTTCTAGTCTTATTAATTTTAGTTTAATAAAGATAGAACAATCAGCTGGATGATATTCCAATTTATTAAATTCATATACCTGAAATTTAATTTCTACTGAATTAACTGTAATAAAATATCAAGCATTCTTTTCCAAAGAATCAGGAAATCATAACTATTATCAAAAAATGCCAAGGGGGAGGGGAATGATACAAAACTGATCACAGTAGCAAACAAGTCTCAGTGCTTCTGAATTAATTCAATTATTATTGCGTTTGCCTACCACGGGCATGTTATAGGGAGAAAATATAATGGAGGAAGTCTTAAAGAGTTTTCTATGTGGTCTGTAAATCTGTATTTCTTAATGCATAAAACTCAATGATAAGGCTCATAGTTTACTAACCAATTTTACTTGTTTTGGAAGTTGTTCTTTTTTTGGTCCTTATAGTTAATTTTGTGATGAGCACCTGCATAGTTGTTTTGTCTTGTGTTGAAAGACGTGCATAGGCGTGGAGATTTTTTAATCAAAGAATTTGAAGATCTTCTATCTTTATTTATTTTTATGCCCTTCCCACTTCTTGTCAGGTCTAGTGCTCTTTCCTTCTAAGACCCCATGTGGTTTAGAATTCTTGGAGCATTATGTTCCAAATAGCCACTGTAGTTATATAGAAAGTCAGAGTTAGCATGTTGAGTATTACCTGTTATCCTTCTCCTGTGATTTTTCTTTTTTTTTTTTTTTAAAGATTTTATTTATTTATTCATGAGACACAGGGAGAGAGAAGCAGAGACAGGCAGAGGGAGAAGCAGGCTCCATGCAGGGAGCCCGACATGGGACCCAATCCCGGGTCTCCAGGATCACGCCCTGGGCCGAAGGCGACGGTAAACCACTGAGCCACCGGGGCTGCCCTCTCCTGTGATTTTCTAAAACGATCTTCCAAATTTCAATGCTACTGAAAATAAATGAATTTAGCAACATCATCGAAACTTTGCTAACATTTCATCACTTTTTTATCATTTTTAAACTTTGTATCACTTTTATCATAAAGCTATTGCATTTGTATTCCCTACACAGTGTGTGAGGATGAACTTTCTTGCATATGTATGCTTGCTAATCACCGTTACTCTGAAATAAATTTTATTAAAATTGTTTTGCCTGGGGCTCCTGGGTGGCTCAGTTGGTTGAGGGTCAGACTCTTGATTTCGGCTCAGGTCATGATCCTAGGCTGGTAAGATCCAGTCTTGGGCTCCACACCGGGCATGGAGCATGCTTGAGATTCTCTCCCTCTGCCCTCCCTCAAAAAAAAAAAAATTATATTGCCTACTTATTGGGATTCTATAGATGAATGACCTTCCTTGATAGTGAAGATTAATATCGTCTTTTCTCCATCTGGTATTTATTTTGGTGTACTTCCCCAAAAGGTTATCCCTAAAAACCATTTTTATCACTTTGAGTAACATGATTTATTTTTAACTGTAAAATATGTTTTCAATTAAATACAAATAGAAGGCAGTAAAAGATGTCAAAATGCTAAGCAGGACATTGCATGGTATCAGTTACATTTCTTGCATTTTAGAATATGTCTACACTAGCAAAATTTTTAGAGCTGTAGGAGAAAAGATGTTATTATTCTGTTTGAAGTCAAATAGTAGAGGAAAAATCCCTTACCTAACACGTAGTATTTAGGTAGTATCATTATCTCTCAAGATGGATATGAAAAGGAATACTCAGAAGGATTGCTCCACACAATCAACACTTAACCACCTCCCTCCCCCACACATATAAAAATAGTAAAATAAAAATCCAGTATTGTTTCTTGAATGCTCCAGTTAACACTGGCAACTTGCAGACTTTGTTCACTCTTTATTCACATCTGAAATGTCCATCCCCATTTCTTTTTTTTTTTTTTAAGATTTTATTTATTTGTGAGAGAGAGAGAGAGCATGAGCAGAGGGGGGTGCAGAAGGAGAGGAGAAGTGGACTCCCCACTGAGCAGGGAGCCTGGAGCGGGGCTGATCCCAGGACCCCGAAATCACAACCTGAGCCAAAGGCAGACGCTTATAACCAACTGAGCCACCCAGGCACCCCCATCCATCTCCATTTCTAAACTTCTAAGATTTATTTTGACTTTAGGTTCAACTCAAGCAATTAGAGAATTAAACTGTATTGTAGATGAAGAGAGGGCTTAGGGAAGGGAACTCAATTTTACTTGGATGCTGTTCTAACAGATTCTGGTCCCAGATATTTAAAAAAATGCCCTTAATACTATCACCACTTAGAACCGTTGTACCACTGAATTGCACCTCCTAGAGATAAACCCTGGAGTATGTAGTTAGGTACACCTCCTTTTTTTAAGCTTTTATTTATTTATTTGACAGAGAGTGAGCTAGAGAGCACAGGCAGAGGGAGAGGGAGAAGCAGACTCTCCCCTGAGCAGGGAGCCCAGAATAGGGCTTGATCCCAGGACCCTGGGATCATGACCTGAGTCAAAGGCAGATGCTTTACCAGCTAAGCCCCCCAGGTGCCTCTGTACACCTAATTTACTACTCGAGACACCTCCATGGGGTAGACATAATCATGCCTACCTATCCACGTAGAACCAGAGCAGTTAAAGTCCTGCTTAAAGGCACACAGCTGGTAGCGTAGAGAAGGGATTTGCAAAGGGGTCCATTATAATCCTAAGTCAGGCTCTTCTTCTTACTGCCCTTCATTATTTCCTGTGCCTCTGCTCTGATCTGAAATGCTCGCTTTCTGCTAGGACATTAGTTATTTCCTATCTAAACATGTGTATTATTTACTGCGTGTGCCACTTCTTTGGCATTCCCTTCCTGGCATCATAGATGTATGCTTGGATCATTAAATGTATGCTCTGCTCCACAACCAAATTGTTAACATTCCTGAGTGAGGAGGTGATATTTATTACCCAGATAGTGCCTTACACATAAGGGGGTGCTTAATAAGTGAATCTTACTGAGGGTAATTGTTAATCTAAGTATCTGTGGGAAAGAAAATGGAATCTTTTTATATTTAAAAAATAAAAGAAGAATGGATTGAGAATTCTCTTATTGAAAGAGACGAAAAGGACAAAAGTCACATTTTATAATTTCTCCACTTTTATTTTCACCTTTCTACCCCTCGACTGTAATCTTAAACACACTTAAGATACTGAGTCTTTATTTCTTGTGATATTATTTTGTACTGGAGCTCTATATATGTGAGCTACTCTATTAGTAGCTACTAGTAGCTACTCTCTACTCTATTATCATTTTGATTCTCTGTTTAACTGGAAAATGAGATTCCACCAAAAAAGAAAATTGATGCTATGTATTTTTTGATGGCAGTAAGTATTTAAAAATGTGTGAGTGGGTGTCTAGCACAGGTTGATTTTTTTCTTTTTCTTTTCTTTCTTTCTTTCCTTTTTTTTTTTTTTTTTTTTTTTTAGTTTTACATTAACGTTTAATCTGGAGGAGATTCATTAGGTTTTTGCCACTGAATTACAGGCACTTTTTAGTTTCCTTGCTTTATCTGCTGCTAAAAAATGCAGTTGTAGCTATTCTTAACCTAATACTGCTTGGTTTTCCTTTTAATATTTTAAACTGAAACTGGAATAAAAGTCCTTTTAAGATGAACCAGCCTCCAATACAAGTAAAGGTTTAACTTCTTTTCTTGTCTGCTTCTCAGAAATGAAATCTGTATTCAGGATGTAACGCTTCTTCTGAAGTGCTTGGAGAATCAGAGAAAATGGCCCATTTTCATTTTAATGAATCATGCTGGAGAATAAATTTACATGATGTTAATACTGAGACCTGGAAGATGGTATAGTATAATGCTCATAATAAAGGATTTAGGAACCATGACAGTTCTGGGGTATGAATTCTGGTAAGCCACTCATGTGTGACTCTGGATAAGTTACTTGAGCTCACAGTTGCTCAGTAAATTGAGATGGAGTGCGGGGGAGAGGCAGCACATCGCTGAAAACCAACTCCATGAGGCCAAAATGAGGTAAACAAGGCATCAGGGCTGTCCTTTCCGTATGCACCCCGGGATTCTGTGCACACAAACCGCACTGAGCAGCCAGGCACCATTCACTGCAGGGTCTTTAAGTGAAATGGACAGCAGCAGCTGAAAGGCTTTCTCTCGTAGAGGTTGAGGGATGTGATCCCATCGCAGACAGTCCATGAAGAGGTAAATGGGACGATTCAGACCTCGAAACAGTATGTTTGGCTCCATCTCTCTCTCTCTTGTTGTGGAATCTTCAGCAGTTTGTAGCCAATAATCATTTCGAAGAGAAATATGAAAGGGAAATCCAGATCTATGGAGACAGGTGAACTCACAGAAGCAGGAAAAACAAACCTGCTAAGGAGGTAATTTCAGGATTCAGTAAACTAGTTGGATCAGAAAAGGTAAGTATGCAAAGGTGTAATTCTGGTTGCAAAGCTTTTAAGAGAGACTTTTACCATCACCTCCCAGCATTGCCTCATCGTGCAATCAGCACTCCCAAGAGCTCTGTGTTTCAGAGGATCCGCTCATGGGCAGGAGCCATTTCCCAAGTGTGAAGGGGAGCCACTCTCAAATGGCTATCGTGGGCTTTAGTCGGTTGCTTTTTTTTTTTTTTTTTAAGATTTTTATTTATTTATTCACGAGAGACAGAGAGAGAGAGAGAGAGGCAGAGACACAGGCAGAGGGAGAAGCAGGCTCCATGCGGGGAGCCTGATGCAGGACCCGCAGGTCTCCAGGATCACAACCTGAGCTGAAGGCAGATGCCCAACCCCTGAGCCACTCAGGCGTCCCAGTGGGTTGCTTTACCTCTTCTGTGTGTTCTCTCACCAGGAAAAGGGACTCTATCAAATTCCACAGGCCATTGTAAAGATTAAAGGCCTTAGCATATGACAAATGCAATGTTTGCTTCTTTATCCAACATAAATCATCAGCACTATTAGAAAAGAAAAAGAAAGACCTAATAAGTAATTGGTTGTTGAATTCACTGACATCTCTCCACAACAAGAGCATTTAAGGTTTTGGTACATTCACTTATTTGTTGGTTTGTTTTTGCCTTCAAAATCGCTATGCAGTATCAGTGAGCTGCCATGAAAACTGTATAAAAGTATGTTTAAAGTGCTTTTTTTCTTCAAAAATCATACATGAGTAAAGGTAATTTCAATTATCCTGTAATTTAACCTTTTTTTTTTTTTTTAATAGGCTTCTGACAAGATTTTGCTTGAGTAAAAGTTGATGTAGACTATTTCGAATTACTGATTATGGAAACTGCCTGCAATCTGGTTGCCCATGAAAAATTCCTACTACAATTCTTTTTTTAGTAATGCACGCTCTGTAGTATGTACCACCCTGGTAACACTCCAAAAAAGGAAGAGGGCTGTTAGCTGATGAGATAAAATGTTCATAGTAACAATCAAATTTTATGATCCTTCTAGATCTTGGTAGGTGCCAAACTAATAAAGAATTAGACAAATCTACCAAGGGAATAAGTTCCCATGCCTTATACCCTGGGGACTATACCTCCCATTGTGTTTGGCCTATATGCAACCTCTGAAGACACTTGCCTCGAAATATTTTTATTTTGTTAACATATAGTGCTGCAGTTTATTATCTCACTGTTATACATGGCAGAAAAAAAAACATATTAGAAACCAATTTTCTCTTTTAATATGACATGTGTAATAACAATTAGGTCTCAAAAAAAAATTAGGCCTCATTTGCTAGATTGGACTTCAGAAGGAAAGAACTGGAATGCATATCTTTTCGACATTAAAAAAATTCACACTATACACAACACTCAATCTGGGGGCTCATAGGTAGATATTTATACCCTACTCTGGGCAAGAACATGAGGGAAAAAAGTCTAACTATGTAATCAATGAGGAGGACTTTACTGTTCATTGGGAAAAACCAAATAGTGCTTCATTTATTTATTTCCTAACCACAAAATATTTAATCTCCATGATGACTCTAAGGAGAAACACCTTGAGAGAAAACAGCCTAATCCATACAATCTCAGGGTTGTGGAAGTTATTAGATAGAAAGAAGACATTATCCAGGTTAGAAAGAGGAGAATCTAAGGAATAAATATTGGTCCCAAAGCGTGTGAATTCCACTTTCTCAGTGTCCGGAGTCTCAGTACCAGCGGAGTGAAAAGTCACCTTAGGGGTAATATTACAGCTGCAAGAACTACCTGAGGGGCTAGGGTTTAGAGACAGCCCATCAAATCTTTGTTTGTTTAATAAACCTAAGGCATAGTGCCAAATTGGTTAAATGTACCATGTCTGTGCTCACTCAAGCATGTTACCACAGTGAAATTAAAAGAGAAACGAAAGGGAACTGATCCATTACAAGTAGATGCAACGAAAGAGACTACAGATATTACAGACTTTTCTGTTTAATGTCCAGTAATGGGATGCTGACAAATAATATTTCTGAGGAAGTTCTTTGCATCATCCCTCCATAGACTCAGGTCCCTGTACTATGTCTGTTGACTTCCTCCATCAACATCTAAAGACTATATTTTTAATCATTCATTATATTTCTACATTACATATTTCAGTTGTATGTTTGAATACGAAAGAAGAGATATCTTGCTTATTAAACCAAAAATAAACTTATTTATAAAGAAGTAATGTTGGGAGGCAAAGTTTAGTACATTAGTTCCTGTCATTCCACTTGAGCCAAACCTTGATTTAGAAATGACAAAGTCCCTCCAGGATGGTTCCAATCCCTACGGCTAACCTGATTCACTAGGACACTATAGTGTTTCAGTGTTGGATTTTTTTCTCTGTAGCTTAACAGTGAGAAAATGCGTTCCTTTGACAGGCTCCGCAAGGCAATACGGGTATTGGGACTTCAATTCCTTTCACTGTATCCAGAAACTTTCTATTCAAAACAAATAAAATTTATTTAACACATTCAAGGAAGCTAAATTGTGCCTATATTGAGGAAAGGACTGAGTCCAGGAAGAGCCATGGAAGATTGAAGGGTAGTGGAAAAGGAGAGGCTCATAGTTTTACTAATGCCATTTACAAGGTCTATCGGCCCCCCAACCATAGAAATATGAGGTTAATGTATTTTTAGCTGATGAAATCCTTGCATTTTCCCACACCACCATTGGCTGTAGAATTCATAATGAGAGAGGGATCCCATCCGGCCTGATCGGCAGAAGCAGTGAGTGACATTTGGGTCGGGGCAAGTTGACCCTGCTAACATCACTAGTGGTGTCAGCATCAGCTGCTTTGAATGAAACAACAGACATACAAAATATAGCACAAAATTGAATCAATTATCCTGATATTTTCTGAAATATTCATGTATCCTTTGCTGTCTAGGCAGACCCTCATGTTGTTTCTTATTCATATTTCATGTTCCTTTACCTTTTAGTCTTTTAACTCATGCCATTCCTTTTGCCGAAAACTGGCTTTCTTTCATTTCCCTTCTCCAAATGCCCAAAGTCCATTACACATATTTCAAATATCACCTCCAAAACAGCTTTTGTGCTGTGCTTAGGCTTCCTCCAGTCCTTGTCCCCATTTTCCTGAAGTAGGTCTTCCTCTTCTGAAATCTGGAGACATAGTCCCTACTTTGCTGTCACCATGTTTACCTTGGCTGTGAGGGTTAATTACAGGTATGTGGTCTCATAATTCTCAGTGAACTCTGTGAGAGTAGGATCCATGTCTAGATCATATTTGTAGCTCTTAAGCCACTTACCATCATAGTAGGCACTCAATTTGTTTAACAAACACGTATATTGAAAATCAAGACAAAACTGACATTTGGGGGTTGAATCAACTAATTGCTGCAATTTGTCACCGAGTTTATGGTATCTAGACAAAACCTCAGCTCCCTGGGCTCCAGTACCGTCTTCCCTAACCTCCTTTCCTTTTCTTTTCAAATCTCTCTAGGCTCACATAAGGTCTTTCTCCCCACTCCCACTTAGCTGTTCTTCTTCCTGCTTGACCTAGTTACACTGATAGAAGAACTAGGTCAGCAGTCTAGGGACCAATCATCTCAGCCTTTTTTCTCCCAAAGGTGAAGATGACTGAATATTTGTCTCTAAGTGGCAAAGAATCCTGCTGTTGAAGTTCCTCGACAACTCCAAAGAGTGTGGGGTTTTAGAGAAGAGACTCTCATCTCCCTTTCTGAGGCTTAAGGTCAACATTAACCTCACAGGTTAAAATCTTTAGAGTCCTCTTTGACGATCCCCTTGCCTTCCTTCATCTCTAGATAGCTCTGAATATCTTCCCAAGAAAGCATCTGTGTTCTGGGTCCTCCTCTGGGTTCTCACAGCTCCCACCCTAGATTGAGCCTGCAGGCACCCACTATGTGCCCCATGCTCCTCTCAGGGTGCATGCGTAGACTGGGCTTGAGTTCAACTTCTATTGTTTCCCAGCTGTGGGAACACTTTGTGGAACACTTCTTAAGGTTTTGTTTCCTTATCTATAAAATGGGAATGATAATGTCTGCTCTGTGAGAGTATTAAACAACAAAAGGTATGTAAATCAGGTGGCACAATGCTTAGAAAATGGTCACCTTCAAGCTTAAGAAATGGTGTCACCTGTTCCCTGCACAGCCACGTTCTTTTCTTCTTCCATGCATTGATCTCCTTAAGTTGTCTTCCTTTCTCCTTTTCCTTAACAAAATCCTATTCATCCACCACTTAACTGTCAGACTGTCCTATATAATTCTACCCTTACTGATCTGCTTCTCTCTTCTGTAAGCATCACTTATCTTCTGTACTATGTAAATTAGAAATAGTATGCATTATCTTGCCTTCTTTCATGTTGCCTTATATAAATGTGACTACAGGATCTTTAAGGACAGGGTCACGTGTGTGGTCAAGGGTTCGACATGGGCTAACGCAGTGCTAGCACACAAACAGTAACAAACATTTCTTTATCGACAATCGAAAGAAATGCCGAAAGACAAAAATTGTGCATTCTTTAGTGGAATGACTCTGTGGTTTCCCAAGATTGTTTATTACTGTTCTGGCTTGCTAATTTTAAACATGACAAAAATGCACTAGCCCATTCATAAAATTCTCTGGCATCGTGACATGTCTTTAATCTTCTGTAGTTAAATATCATCACAGCCAAATGCAGTGATATAATAAAAAGCAATCTATTATCATAATAAGTTGCCAGGAGTACAATCCGTCAAGATGGCAGTTCTCTGACACCTCGCCATCTCCAGGCTCTCCCCTCCACAATGTGTGACATAAGATAATTTACATATTTGCTAAATAAAGGAGAATCAAGGAAATCTGATAATTGACATAGAAATAACAGGAATAGCTTAAAAATGGTAACATCAAATTTGCCCATTACATCCGGGATGCAACTTAGAGGCGGGAATTTGTCTATTAATTTATTAGAGTGTTACTCAGTTCTGAAAATGCCTACCTCCATAGTCCAGGTGCCACAGGTAGTTGAACAGCCAAACTAGTGTAAGAAATTGAATTGAACAGGTATGATGGCTCAGGAGTCTCATTAGTTATACACAAATTTTTTATAGGATGAGAAAGACTTCATTGCTCTGACAAGAAGTTATTCATCTACATTTTAAAACTGGCAAGACATTACCAATTTCATGGTTCTATTCCTGTCACTAAGCATGCCACGAACTCTAATGCTCTGTTAATGTGTTGGAATATCACACGTGGGAGATGGTGAATGCAGCAAGGAAGTAGCATCTGTCTCGCACACTCAAGCCGCATGCTCTTTTGCCTCCAGTCCTTTGGACAATGTTGTCAACACCCAGCTCCCAAGACTCCTACTCTAAGTAGTATCACACCTGCTGCAAGGCTTAGGGATCCTCCACAGCCAGCTCATGGCAGTACTTGTGGTAGGCTCCCATGTGTGTAGCTGTTTAATGCTTTGGTAGTTGTTTAATGGCCCCTTTCTAAGACCTATTCCTGAATGACGGAATTATAAATCCCAGCCAAAGCAAAAGTCACACAGTAGCAGCAATGTAACTGAGCAGTTACACTCAACGTACTCTTCCTCTGCCCTACCCCTACCTTCTCGCCCCTGCAGCACCTACAGAATTTGTAAATTCATAAAACAGAAGGATGGAGTACTCGCTTTCTAAAAGAGAGAAAAATGACCTCCTTTGCCTATCTGTAGTCGAGTAAGTTTATTCACACATTTTAAATTAAACTCTTATTTTAATAACCAAATACAAAGAACAAACATTTGGAAAGTGGACTGTCTCTGTAACATTTGCTGGGAGAGTCTTCTATGCTGTAGTTGGCATTCTGGTTTTATTATGTGACTTTATGGGCAATAAGATTAGTTTTTTTTTCAAATGCAATTTATCTGACGGAAAATACTAATTTGGAGGTTATTATCACAGTACTGAATTTCAATGTAGATCTCCAACTCATTAAAAACCATGAAATGAAATGTGCATTTCATGCATAAGTATTCAAAAACTGGAAAAAAAAAAGAGAAAAAGATGGGGGTAACATTTCTACAGTCCAGTAATACCTATGTCCTACTACTCTGCTCTCTCTCCAACAGGTGTGTGTTACTTCTTGAGAATGATTTATTGTTTATGATGTTGTGATTATTTTCTCTTAAAAGTTTGTTTTAAAAACACAAGGATTGCTTTCTTTGTCAGAAACTTAAACATCTGAAGTATAGGTATTTGCCCAGTCTTTGAGCCTTCAGCTCCCAGCTCTTCCGGTCTTACTAAAGCTCAGTTACAAGAAATAATATTCCCGGATTGTTGTCTAGTTGTTTCCTGGTCATGACAATTCCTGTTGTATTCTGTGTGATGATGGCTCCTTTTTTTCTGATTGCATCGATGTAAACAAAATGGAATCATGATAAAGTTTGACCTGTACTGCGCAGAAATTCTCTTCAATATTCTTCATTTCCAAACAGGTGGGGTTCTATGTATTTATTTTCAAGTATGTAATATTCTTTTGTACTCCCATATGGTAATTGACATTTATCAAATGTGTGGTATTTAAGATAGAGGATTATTTATCTGGTTAAAAAGAATCTGGGGACTTTATAAATGGGCAATCAGAATGTTTCAGGAAGTTTCAGGGAAGCCTTCAGTGTTCCCAAGGACAAACATTCTTGTCATTGATTGGGGACCACTGGGAAAGAGGTTTGTGTGGAAGCCTGGGACAGAAAAACAGAATAACGCCCCCCCCCCAAAAAAAAAGATGGTCACATCCTATTCTTCAGAACCTATGAACATTATCTTGCATAGCAAAAGGGTCTTTGCAGATGTGGTTAAGGACTTTGGTGGGAAGATCCTCTTGATCATCCAGGCGGGCCCAATGTAATCACAAGGATGCTTACAAGAAACAGGACGCAGAACAAATGAGCAGAAGGCAATGTGGCAATGAGAATGGAGTGAAAAGTCAATGTGCTGCAGGGCCATGAACCAGGAAAGGTGGGTGGCCTTCGAAGTTGGAAAAGGCAAGAAAACAGATTCTTCACTAGAGCATCAGTAAGAAACAGCCCTTCTCATACTTTAGCCCCTATAAGATTCATTTTGGACTTCTGACCTCTAGATCTGTAAGATAAAAACATCCGTGTTGTTTTTAAGCCACTAAGTTTGTGGTTTTTGTTACAGCAGAAATAGAAACCTGATAGAAATCCAAAAAACAAAGGGCTTACTTAGGAAAACCCCTTTTGATATTTTCTCTAGCTGCCCCTTTCTTGGGCAGATACATGTCACTGCCACTTGTTGAGCTGTTCTTCCTTCTATGGCTTTATTCATGGACTAGGGATCATTTTAAGGCAGTTTTCCTGATCTGTGTGATCCTGTTCTCATGGAGCTTTTACGGGGAAGAAACAGCTCCTATGTAAATGGATGAATAGGTACGGGATACAGTAGATGGCAAAAAAAAAAAAAAAAAAAAAAAAAAAATCAAACAAGGAGATGGAGAGCAATGTCTTAGTCCTAGTTATTTATTTTGGAGGGAGTATTTGATCCGGTTAAATAACTTTTTTTTTTTTTTTCTAGAATGCATTTCAAATCCTGTTCCTATGTTATTATCAGTTATCTGTCCATGGAGAAGTATTCATTGGATACTCCTAAAAAGACTCCTCCTTCCTTTTCTTAAACAGCGTCTCACTGGCTTTTCACATATTGGGAAGCTAGGTGTACCCCATCAGTAAGAGCTAGCCATAATTGGACACATGGAAAACAGTACAAGAAATCATTTGGATGCAAGTCCCAAATCTGAATTTCAAGGCCTCAAATGCAAGAGCATATAAACATTTGATTCTCTTCCTTAGCAGTGGCAACATGGGAACCAGACAAGAGGAGCCTGTGCCAGGAGTCTCCAGGTAAAATTTGCCACTTCATGACACAAATCTAGGTTCGGTCAGATCTTATTGGTCACTTTTAGGTCAACTGCAGTGATTTCAAAGTGGAAAACCAAGGTGAGAACCTTTGAAATTGTATTTAAACCCTGACAGCTCTAGTGTTAGAAGGAATAAACAGAACAAACACAAAAATAAAGGGAAGAAGAAAAGGAAAAGATAAGGAAGGGAAGTCATAGGTTTTCATACATGTTGGGGCTGCTCTTAACGACAGAAGTATTATGCCCAAGACTAGGTTTTTGGTTTGTTTTATTTTCTAAACTTCAGGATTGTTTTTAGACACATGGTATTAGCAGTAGGGCATGGTGATTCTCTACATGGTACATTCATACGTCTTGAACTTTGATATTCAGGCAGTTATGTTGAATGTACTTACTATTAATTTGAGTTAAATCAAGCTTATCTGTTTTATTTAAATGACCTTCAGAAAAGGAGAGGTATTTATAGACTGTATTCTAGTTGTTGTTTATGAGGTCTATGGAGACTGAGAGGGTCAAGTAAAGTTGGGGCCCAGGACACAGATAAAAGATTCATATCATATGAATTCTATTATACTGCTCTTCAGGTTACTTTGTTCTTGTTCTCATTTTAATGTATAATGAAGCCTCTCTGCCCACCTTTTGTTCCATAGAACAAAAGGCTAAGTTCCACAGACACTGACCTAAACACATTTAAAGTGGTATTTGAACATCCACCATTTGAGATAAAAGTTTACCACATACCTAAGGGGAGAAACATTCTTAGTCATTAATTGTGTGTGTGTTGTGAGTATAGTTGATATGTCCATCTCAATTTTTATGTTGCTTTTAATCTCTCTGTGGCTGAAGAGGATGTATCACTCTGATAGAATGAAGAAACAATATTCAAACTTAAAAAGAAAAGTCTCTTCATAATGTATATTGGTATATATTTGATTAGACATCATATTCTAACATTTAGTCACATTTTACTGATAGTCAACTGAAGCCCTTCAAATATATCCTATAATTTTAATATGTAATTAAGAAAGTATTTGGAAACATCCTCCCTCTCCTCTACTGTTAAATTCATCCGTAAGAATTATTACACTTTCTATTTCTGTCTTGACTTGCAAAGGGCATGGTAATCAATAATAACTGTAAAATAATGTGGAACAATTAGTTTTTCTTGCATGCTCATAATTTGTGTTGACATCAGTTGGAGTTAGTTAATGCATATATTGGAGAGGGGAAATTAAGGTGCCAACAATCAAGGTTCATATTCACTTTTATTAATAACATTTTTTTTTGCTTTAGATAAAGAATATTTGAAAATTAGTATTCTAGCATCCCACTAGCAACAGAACGGGTACACGGTACTTTTTCATAAAACCCAATGACTTTCTAAATACAATGATGCTCTTAAAAAATGAGTCAACATATTCCTTTGTGTTTTACCAGATTAAGTGTTTATACCTGTTTCAAAACTGAGTCTATGCTGCTTTTCGATAATTTAAGTAAGGCAGTTTTCACATTTAAATTAAGCATAGCAAATGATCAAAAGTTGAATTTGAACATCAGAGTTGAACTTTCCTCAAAGGCGCATGGCTCCCTATAGTGACTGATAGTCTACCAACTTAAATTATTTCCTCATCATTTCTTTCTCACATTTGTTATGTCCTTGGTATGTGTGCCATTGTTTTATTAGTCTCCCTTCATAGTGTGTGTGTGTGTACTATATCATAACAATAATAATTATTATTTTTGCCATGTGGTTCTGATTCATCCATTGCCAGCTTTCATTTCCCCGTAGATGGGAAAGTCCTCTTGAGCTTCTCTATTCAGATTTTACAAAGACAGGAGCTTGGAAGGTAACTTGAGTGAGAGGACAGAGCTGAAGACATAAAGAGTTCCATGTTTTGAGCCTAATGATATTTTACAACTAAAATCCTAGATAGTAGGAGAATTGATTATACACAGTCTACTATTTAGGTTCAGAAGTTGCTGCTTATTTTGCCACTGAGCCAAATCCTCAATGATCAACTATAGCTTTTATTTTTTTTATTTTTATTTTTTTTAAGATTTTATTTATTTATTCATGATAGTCACAGAGAGAGAGAGGCAGAGACACAGGCAGAGGGAGAAGCAGGCTCCATGCACCAGGAGCCCGACGTGGGATTCGATCCCGGGTCTCCAGGATCGCGCCCTGGGCCAAAGGCAGGCGCCAAACCGCTGCGCCACCCAGGGATCCCAACTATAGCTTTTAAATAACAGCTTAAAGAAGAATATAATTCAATTCCTTTCAGCAGCATATTTATTGCAGACAGTGAAAAAATTTATAAATATAAACGGAGGAAGTAAAAATTGATCCAAATGAAGGACAGAGATGGATAGAAATATACTTTTCCAACTAGATATATGCTTTTGTCAGGGTCCTCCCATGTATTATAGGCATGGCATGGTAGAGAACTCTTAAGGAAGTCCTTAAGGAAGTTTTGAAAGAACGTCATGGAATCCAGTAGGGAAAAATGCAGTTATTCTTCTTGCCTTGAAAATAAATTCTAAAAATAAAATGACATGCTTTAAAATGACAAATTAGGTCACAAACTATTCTAAATTTATTTTCAAAAGTGTTCATAGTAATATTAAAATTATAAATTTGTCGGACAACTCACTAAAACCGACACCTTTCTTGAAGAAAAAGAAATATAGAAAACATTTAAAAAAAATAAAGAAATGATAATAACAACAAAAATCTTTATGATATAGAGAATCTTGTCACTAATTCACTTTAGAGGCAAAGACCAGAAGACTTTCCATAATGATCCCGGGATAAGCTAATGGCAAAGCTAGATATTATCAGAGTATTTAATTAGGGCTTCAACTCAAGTAGAAGCCTAGTGCTTCCTGCACTCTGGGAATAAAAGTCTTCTGTAACCTACTTTAAACACAAAATAAATAAAATAAACTGTCAAAATATTTAGAAGCCACAACCAACAAATGAAATATATATAATATAAATAGGCTTCATAGTTTTTGACATAATCCATACTTTGAGGTTAAGTTATATTCACAGGTCATATGACTACCTTAAAAACTGCTTTGGACATTTGTCATGGCTTAGTCTTCTGTTCTTACCCTGTAAACTGCAAAGAGGTTTTCATAAAGAGAAGAAGGGTTATTATGGTATTTGGAGACATTGCTACACAGAACATAGAAAATAGAATTTGGATGATGTCCTATGGCTTTTTTGAAAGAGGAAGCAGCTGACATTACTTAACTTTCTCCTCTGCTTGGGCTGTGACCTGGTCATCCATTAACAATGAAATCAATGGAATATTAATTGGGCTTTGTTCCAAAGGACAGTTGGAATATTTTACATGAAGAGATTTTCAACTAAAATTGAAAATTTTATATACATAAATGTAGATAAAGCATTAATTTAAAACAACAGAAATGTGACTATATTTATTAGACAGGTGAATTTTTTAATGATTTAAAGAGTACTATTCCAAAGCTTATTCTTTGCCATTTAAAAATCATAAACACATTCTGCATATAAAAGAATGTTTCTTGCATGACTGATTTCTTTCAAATTAGTCTTCTATGTTTATAGACTTAATTTAAGGGTACAAGTGTACTCATGATTTCCAAAATTATAAAAAGAAGATATATTCTAAAATTTGGATGCATCTTTAAGTTTGAGTCTTCTAAAAGTGTTTTAAAAACACAAATAAATTTTTGGATCATTTTTACTATTAGTTTTTAGTATTTGCATATAAAAACATAATATTTAATAAGGAATTAAATTACCAAATTTGTGTATACACTAAATTTTGCAGACAGAATAGTTATAAGCATACACTTTTTTAAACAACTTAAAATCATGTTGACTTCACCTCAGGTATTTATTGAAATGATTTTTTAAAAAAATTGCTTGTACATTTCTCCATGTGAGAAGCTGCCTTAATTGTTAATTACAAGCACACTTACCACACTGTGCACAGCATGCTTTGCAAAAAATTGCAAGTTAAGGACATTTCACAATAGCATTATGTGGATTTAACTGTAATTCCAGTTTATTCATTTCCTAATTCATGTATCTTATCATCTTATCTACAGCCAAAGCTTACAAAGCGCATATATTTTTTTACATAGTCCCTTTTGATCTAGGCTAACAGAAATATATTGTTAGCCTGGATAGCAATCACCTGTCAATTTAGGCAATAATTCACTTAAACATTTCAAATAGATTTTAAGATACAACAAATACCTTCAGTTGACCTATCATACACTCGTCTCTCTGAGAACTAAGCATTTGACTGTTCATTTTTAATCTAACCAAAATGGAATAAATTTTCATTGCATTTCTAAGTAGTCCCTTTTGTTCTTGTGGTGTAGCAGAAGGAGTAAGACAATTACAGGTCATCATATTTCAACGGTACTTCACTGTGCTCTTTGACCTCCATTATTACTATCTTTTTGGTCCTCATGTTTCTATATTTAATTGGGTTATGGAAATCTATCACCGACAAAAATATATTCCCATTTAGAGCTCCCGTTAGCCTGAAAAATCTTTTAAATGAAGTGAAGAAGGTGCAAGGCTATGATTATAGGTACATTACACATTATCACCTTTAGACTTCATCAAAGCGGTAATAACACTCTGTTTAAACAACAGCTTAGAAGAAAAGAATGATGAAGGAAAGAAAGGTCACAAGCATCCATGTCTCAATTAACCAAATACAAGAGTGAAATACGGATAATTCTGTGCTTGCCATTTAATAGCATATAGTATCATTTAATATTGCTTTAGGGTAGGAAGTGGCTCCCCCAAATAATAATATCTAACTTGAATTTAACCACAGTAGCAGGGTAAAATAAAACACTAACATATATACTCTTTAAAAACAAAGTGACTTTTTACCCAGCGAGTAGTATGAAATGTAAGGTCCTATTCGACTAAGAAAAAAACACTCTCAGTCCAAATCTTATTTGAATGGACCCCTGACTTCCCTTTGCAAAAAATTTATTTTTTTAAATTTATTTATGTGTAACTTTAAAACTTTTCAGTCGATATAAAATCAAGGTTTTCAAATTAATTAATTTTCATGCCATTCAGAAATAATTTGCTCCAAAAGTACTAAAGTCACGGTAAGCAAAGTATTAAGAAATCAAGGCTTAAACACAGTTTCCCTGATTAGCTTCCTGATCAGCTAGGAGAGTTTTAGAAGCAAGAGTGTACCAAGTTTCCACCATGTTTCCCAACATCATGTATGGCAGGGCAGCTGAGCTAAGAGGTAGAACCACTTTGCTGCTCTTCTCTCTATTGGAAGATAAAAGTAAAGTTTAAAAAATAAGGACAAATTAGCTAAATTGACACTTCAGTAAAACTGTAATTCCTGAAGATTTTTTCTTCTGGGTAAATGGCAATCCTCCGAAGGGCAGCTGAGTAGGATCCCTAAAAGCATATCATCCGCCAGCTGATCATCATAATGCATTACATAGATCTCACTGAGTATTGCAGATTTTTTCTTAGAGAAAGAACTGAGAAAGACTTTGGTAAAATACTAGTCAGTTTAGTTATTCAAAAGGAATTGACATAAATTTTTTTTAGAGTATTTCAGTGATAGAAAACAGGCATGAAATTCTGTTTAGAGTTGGTTTTTAAAACTAGATGTATTATATTTTTGAAATTTCCAAAAATGTCAACTTTCCAAAACTACATTAGCACTTGGTTAATATTCTCAAAAGACAGTCAGGTAGTAGCCCCAGGGCATACACATTTTGAATTGAGGAAAAATCAAATATAGACCTCCTTCCTTCTTTTCCCTCTCCTTCTTCCATCTATTTCAGTTGTTTCTATTTCAATCTTTAGAGCAAACAAATAGTAGTGTTTTCTTTTCAGTAGAAATAGGAACTGAAGGAACTTGAGCAATATTCATAGTTAAATTGCATTCTTTAGTAGCCAACATGCCTGTTGTATTTATTTGATTATTGATTTGTGTATTTAGTATCTGAGTAATATCGAATTAGGTTTCACTCCTTGAAGGGAGGTCCATGAATTTATTCTTTGGGTAGCTTGGGACATTAGGCTGACAACTTTCAGACACATATTTTCATTCAAACCAAGTATTTTTTTTTTTTTTAAGATTTATTTATTTATTTTAGAGAGAGAGAGAGAGAGAGAGCACGAACAGGAGTGGCAGAGGGGGAGAGAGAGAGAATCTCAAGCAGACTCCACTTGGAACCTAGAGCCAGACATGGGGCTCAATCTCATGACCCCGAGATCATGATCTGAGCTGAAACCAAGAAAGAGTCCAGTGTTCAACTGACTACACCACCCAGACTCCCCTCGAACCAAGTATCTTTGTGTGAATATCTCATTACTATTGTGTTCCACTTGGATTGGTAATGTTCAGTTTCCCTAAACCCTTGAACTAAGACCAGAATGAGTTTCCTTATTCACAATTATGTAAGCATAACTCGAATTGTCCCAATTCTCTGATAGTTCCAGATGGCTCATATACAGATCCCCACAACTTAGAGAGATTGGCTTCAGTTTTTTAACAACTATGTCAAATTAATTACTGGCAGCTTCAAAGGCTGTTTAAAGGAAAAAGGGTTTTCTACTCAATTTTCTCAGTTTGGCATGCAGAGTTGCATCATATGCCTCAGACTATGCTGCTACCCAACAGATTCAGGCACTAAAAGCACATAGACATGTATGTTCATTTCAAGATTTATTTTTCCCAACTTCTTTAGGTAGACCTAATCCCATTGGCTCCTTTTATGTCTAAGGAATCTATGTCATAAAACATTTAATGAATTGTTCAAAATCACATTGGCAAGTACAAATCAAATCAAGCTCCCGGTAAGAAGGTAGGGTCTTGTTTCCATGCCTATGCCTTCCCCTACCATGTGGTAACAAACTGCATCACTTTTTTTACGCCTTAGAAGTAACAGTATATTTTGGTTGCACAGAGCTGCTGAATAAAAATAGGTTAATTAACGGAAAAAATGTAGACATCTTTTAGTTTTTCAAAATGTTTTTATAAGTGTTACTCATATTCAAGTGTATCATAAATTTGTATACTAATCTATGTCATAGACAAGTTTCTGGTAAACATTCACAGAAGGATAAGTGTTATCCTAATAATGGGTTATGGTTCTGTTCACATTTTTATTATCAAAGTTAGCAAAATAGCAAAAAAGAAGTTTTATTTTTTAAAGATTTATTTATTTATTTTAGAGAGGGGGGGCATAGAGGAGAAGAGGCAGAGGGAGAGAAAGAAGAGAGAATCTCAAGCAGACTCCATGCTGAGTGCAGAGCCCCAGGTGGAGCTCAATCTCACAACTGTGAAATCATGACCTGAGCCAAAATCAGGAGTTGGAGGCTTAACCAACTAAGCCAGCCAGGCACCCCTCTGCAAAAGTTTTAAATTCAACAAGCTTCTGCATATTTTATACCAAGGAACCTGTCTTACCCAACTTAATTCAAGTTTAACTCAATCGATAGAGAGGAAATGCCTATAGCAGACAAGTTTTACTTAAAATGTATGCCATGCACACTTCAAGGTATTTCTCGACTGGTTTGGAGGCTAAAGAACTTGATCTTGTTCGTGATGTTCTGTTGGAATAGTGGCCTACTGGAAACCTTTGTCCAGAAAGACCCTGGGCTTCTAGGAGCGTCTGACTCCAGTTATTTTCTAACAATCCTTAGTTGTCACTTTGACTAAAAGGCATAAGACATAGGCTTATTTCTTCTGGAGTTGATAATGTTTATGGTATTTTAAATTTACATTTTGCTGTGTTTTCTTTTATCTGTCTAAATAAATATCCGTTTTTTAAAAAAGATTATTTCTTTCTATGTTTCAGAGAGATAGAGATAGAGAGAGAGATGAAATAAGTGGGGGTCAGGGGGCAGAGGGACAACAGACTCCCTGCTGAGCAGAGAGCCCAATGCAGGGCTCAATCCCAGGACCCTGAGATCATGATCCTAGCCAAAGGCAGATGCTTAAATGACTGAGCCACCCAGGTGCCCCCCAAAATATTCACTTTTATACCTAATTTTGTATGCTTTCCTTTAAAAAGTGAGCTCAAAATCTTATGGGCTTCATAGGGATTGCACTAAATCTGTAAATTGCTTTGGGTAGTATGGAAATTTTAACAATATTAATTCTTCCAACCCATGAGTACAGTGTATCTTTCCATTTCAATTTCTTTTATCAATGTCTTATAGTTTTCAGAATACAGGTCTTTCATCTCCCTGGTTAAATTTATTCTAAGTATTCTTTTTTGATGTGATTGTAAATGGGATTGTTTTCTTAATTTCTCTTTCTGATAGTGAACAGATATCTGTATATTAACTATATTCTGCAACTTTACTGAATTCATTTGTTAATTTTAACAGTTTTTTTTGGCAGAGATTATAGGGTTTCTATATATAGTACCATGTCACCTACAAATAGTGACAGTTTTATTTCTTTCTTTCCAATGTGGATGCCTTTTATTTATTTATTTTTCCTATTAATTGCTCTGGCTAGAACCTCCAACACCATATTGAATAAAAGTTGCAAGAGCCGAGGATCCCTGGGTGGCTCAGTGGCTTGGCGCCTGCCTTTGGCCCAGGGTGTGACCCCAGGGTCCCGGGATCGAGTCCCGCGTCAGGCTCCCTGTATGGAGCCTGTGTCTCTCTCTGCCTGTGTCTCTGCCTCTCTTTCTGTGTCTCTCATGAATAAATGAATAAAATCTTTCAAAAAAAAAGTTGCAAGAGTGTATATCCTTATTTTGTACTTGATCCTAGAGAAAAGCTTTCAGCTATTCAGCATTGAATATGATGTTAGCTGTGGGTTCCTCATATATGGTCCTTATTATGTTGAGGTATGTGCCTCCTATATACATTTTTTGAGAGTTTTAATCATAAAGAGATGTTAAATTTTGTTAAATTCTTTTTCTGTATCTATCAAGATGATCATACGATCTTTATCCTGCATGTTGTTAATGCGCCATATCACATTGATTGATTTGTCGATATTAAACCATCCTTGCATCCCTGGAATGAATACCACCTGGTCATAGTATACTATCTATCTATCTATCTATCTATCTATTTATTTATTTATTTATATTTTATTTGTTTTATTTTAATTTTTAAATTTATTTTTATTTTTTATTTTGGTGTATGATCCAAAATAATGTATTAAGTTGAATTTGAATTTGGTTTACTAATATTTTGTTGAGGACAATTTGATAATGTATAAAAATATTGAATCACTATCAGTACACCTGAAACTAATATAATATTCTATGTCAATTTTACTTCAATAAAAGACTTTAGGCTTGCACCTTACTTTAAGTATGATCATTTTACAGAAGAATCAAAATAAAACACAGGGAAATCATGCAGCTGGTAAACAGAGGGGCGGGAAGAGGAATTCCTATGCTCTAATTCAAATGCACATGTGCTGAATCACTACACTATACTGCATCCTAGACAGTACCTCAGGCTGTAACAAGCTCCTGAGAAAGCAGGTTCTGTCTTCTTGCTTAGAAATCTAGTACAACATGGTAAATGCATTTTCTCCTAATTAAATATTAGTCAGTCTAAATACAGGTATTATGCCAACTTTAGGCAAAGCACATGCTATGAAATTCCAAAGTTTTTGCATTACAGTTTCCTTATCAACATAATGGAGATAATGATTGTTCCACAATTGTTGGAGGAATAAATCAGATTCTGCATGTAAGTCATATAGCACAGTACCTGGTACATACAAAGACTCAATACATATAATTTATTTTAGCTTTAGATCAACTGATCTAAAAACTCAGAAGGAACTGAAATGTTAAGTAGTAAAGCATGTCAGAGAGATGTGTATAAAACACAGCACACACAAATTACTGAAGTTTATATAATAAGACACTATTATCACATTAAAAATAAGAGCAAACAAAATCAAAGTCATTTGCTTCTCCTTTAGCTTTTAGTTAGTCATTTTGCAATGGTTAGTCCAAGAATGAAGTCATGCTTTGAGCCTACCATTATTGTATAGATTATGTATTCTTCCGTTAAAAGCCACTTAATGGCATTCTATCTCACTCACAATAAATAACAAAGTCCACACAATGATGGTGTATAAGGCTCCCATAATGTGCCCCAACCCCAACCTCATTTTCCACGTTTGTCTCCTTCACTCTGCTCTAGCTACACCAGTCTTATAATTCTTCAGACAGGACCCAGGAGCTCTGCCCCCCAGAGATCTCCATGGCTCATTCTTCCTCACATCTTTAAGTTTTCACTTTAATGTTACTTTTCAGTAAGGCTCTTCTACTAATCATCCTATGGGAAATTGCAATCTTTAGTGTATTCCTAAATTGAAGATCATTTTTTTTTCCTCCATGGGCATTCTGTGGTGTGAAATACTGAAGCTGGGTCTCCTTGAGTTTTACCCAAAACTCTAGGATCACTGTGGGACCTAAGTAATGGGAATAGTGATAGTCCACTAATTTAGAATTACAGCTGGTTGCCTGGAAGCTCAGAAATTGAATTTTATTATTCTGCGAATCACAGTTGTTGCCCTATGACTCAATTTCTCATTGAATATAGTCTTTCTGGATATTATCTTTTCCTAAAATTCTGTTATTCCTGATTCCCTAGGATATCCTTTTCCTGAACAGTATACCAAACTGGGTACAGTTGCTGTCTTCATTTCGTTTCCTTATGTCCATTTGCTAGTGTCAACTGATCAATGACACAATTATTAGATTTCCTTCCCATATCCTATCACACCTATGCTTGGATCTTGGCCAATATATGAACCTTTTGGTTTGGGGGTTCATCTTCACACGTGTCATGCATTTGTGTATTTGTCCTTAGAACAATTGGTCTTTATTTTGCTTCCGTTTCAGAACTGTAGCAATTTTTTAGTTTCATGAGGAGTCAGATCTAACCTTTGTATCTCGTCTGGTTCTTTTGCCAACTATATATTAACAAAGCCCTAATGGTGACTCAGTATCTAATTCTTAAGAGAAGCTTTTAAGAAGGTAGCCTTGCTTTCAATTCTGCAAATAAAACATCTTGCAGAGTGTTATATAAATCATATATTATTATGCATATTGAGTCAGGCAGTCAGTCAGTCTGTCAGCAGTTAGAGTTGGATTCCAAGGTTCTCATGGTGAAAATCAAATCAATGGTGAGGTCATTAGTAGAAGGAGAATGAAAATGAAATTGTATGCCTATGCTTTATGTGCAGAGCTGCTGTAACTTCGAGATGAGGCATTCTTGGTATGTTTGAAGAGCTGAAGAAAGACGAAAAAGAGCAGTAGATAACATCAGAGATGTAGCAGAGTCTAGATCATTATATTGTTGTGAAGTTCACTACAGGACTTTTGGATTTTACTCCATAGGAGATGGAAAGCCATGGGAAGTTTTGAGCAGAGGAGTGACCTATTCTTTTATTTGTAAATTTTTATTTTTACATTTATCATATTTATTTATAAATGTATTTTTTATTCTGACTGGTCCATTGGAAAGAGGCTCTAGGAAAGTTACCATCAAAACAGGAAGAAACGTTATAAGACTGCTTTCAGAGATAAAGAGTCTGATGCAGAGACAGAAAGACCAAGGCTGAGGCGGGGGTGGTCAGAGATGGTGGCTTAGCAAGGGTGGTAGCTGTAGGCATTTGTGAGAATCCTGTATATATTCTGATAGGATTTCCCGATAGACAAGATGTGGATTTTGAGAGAACAAAAGAAGTTGAGAGTTTTGGGCAAGATGCTGAAACTTTTTAGTGCGAACAACTGGAGAATGCCCTTAGACACAGAAATTGGGAGAATAAGGTAGGTCAGATTTGGGGGAGATTATCAGCACAATTTCCAGCTAAGTTATTTTTCTTTGAGGGAACATAAACCTACTTATATGAGATTTTATTTTAATGTCTGAAGATACAGGTCAAATATTTGTAATCCCGCCAATTCATTACGTTGTGTACTTCTAATTCTTATTGCAATATATAAAGCCATTAAAATAGTAATCAAAAGCAGAAAGTGGTTATTGGCAAACACTTTAATGCAAAAATCTGACAATTTTAAACTTCTTCTATTCATATTGTATTCATCTTGGATAATTTAACTGGATGAATTAAAGATAACATAAATTATTCAACTGTAAATGATTTAAAAGCAAACAGCACATTCATTTTATCATTTTTTTTCTTAGAGCCTTTCATTAAAATTCAGCCATTCTGCAATTAATTGTCACAATTTTCTGGCCAATACATTCATTTCCTATCATATTCAAAGAAAATTATTTGAATTTAAAAAACCTTATTCTACATGTAGTTTATCGAACATTTCAAGTCTTGACAGTTTAATTCTATATTTGTGTTATGAAAGGCAGTTTTTTTTTTTACCTGTCTTATTTCTTTAAGTTAGTTATAGGTGAAATAGTAACCCTGACTGTTACCTTATGTTAACTCAAGACAAGAAAATATGTATAAATATCATGAAGAGATTTGACCTGCAAACTTTCCATTTATTGAAAAGGCTGTCAAAAAAAAAAAAAAAAAAAAAGAAAAGAAAAAGAAAAGGCTGTCTTTGGACTTTACCACATGAATTATTACCAGAATGCTTTAAATATTCATAAGAAGTCTAATTGATGTTGTAATGTCAAGCAACACACTCTTTTCATTTGACCTATTTCAAAATGACACAAATTTTTTTTACCAAATTATTTCAATGTTCATGAGATAGAAGTTGATTATATATGTATTTCATGAAGTGTTACAAAAGTAAACCTAAAGTTTAATATTGTTTTTGCACATCCCTCTCTTCTTTAAGTAGTATAATCCATTTTACAATAAACATAATAAATATAATCATTTATTGAACTTATCTATGCAGTACTGGACCTGTATTTTAGGCAGTTATTTTCCAAATATTGTAGATAAAAATAATAACAGCCAGTATTTTACAGAGATTTTCTAGGTAGCAGGCACTGGGAAATGTACTTTCTAGCACTATCCCACCCAGATTTCACAGTACCCTTCAAAGAAGGTGCCTTCGTTATTTCCATCTTGTGAATACAGAAATGGGAGCTAAGGGCTATTAGGTGTGCAGCCCAACATCACACAATGGTAAGTGGTAGGTAGCAGTTTAGGCAGTATAACTCCAGAACTGGAATACTAAATACCAAATACAATGGCATGCTCCTTTAATTCAGTTGGCATTTCTGAACTTGCAATATCGAGTCACTGTATACTATCTGCCAGTACTGTGTCATGATGCAACTACAAAACATGTATTTTCAGATATGTAGGAAATATAAAAGATAATCTGCGTTATTACATTCTTAATCCCATTGCTTTTTCTTCAGTAAGGACTTCAACTAATGTCTTCCAAGCAGATAGGAATTATAAACTGTCCCAATTTTAAGGAATATTTTAGAAAATGAAGTTTGAGTCAGAAAAAGGAAGTTTAAGAAAGTCACTAATGGGCACTCTAAAATATTCTTGCTTAGGATAGAAACTGGCAAACAAGAAAAAAAAAAAAAAAGCTTGAAGGGCAAGCTATTAATGCATATGAATAGCTTTAACATTCTGTGTATATCCTGAGTAGGACAATTCTATTTCTAGGAATTTATCCCAAGTAATGAAGATGAGCATAAAGATTAAATCCCATGTATGAAACATGGAAGACTCCTAACTCTGGGAAACGAACTTGGGTTGGTAGAAGGGGAGGAGGGAGGAAGGTGGAGGTGACTGGGTGGCGGGCACTGAGGGGGCCACTTGACGGGATGAGCACTTGGGTGTTATTCTGTATGTTGGCAAATTGAACACCAATAAAAAATAAATTTATTATTAAAAATAAATAAATCAATCCCATGTATGAAGGGTAATGTGACTTAGATACAGTGGAAAACTAGGATCTGAAATGTCTAAGAACAGAGGTTATATAAACAATAAAGGAACGCTAGGCATTCACTAAATACAACGTTTAAGAAGAATATTTACTGATACAGAAATAAGGTTACAACAAATCATTATTAGGAAACCACAAACTATGGAAAAATATATAAGTGATGTTCTTCTTTGGGAATTTAAATATCTTGTTATGTTTGGGGGTTATCCTTGGTAATGCAGGTGAAAGTAATTTTATTATTGTGGATTTTTTGTTTCTCATTATTTTATACAATATACAGATAATGACAATAAAACCAAAGTTATTTTAAGAATGCCACCATTTCATGCATCTTCATTTCCTGAAACATTGCCACTGCTCAGTGTACATCATTTTCAAAGGAGGTCCATGATTTACTCATTTCTTTGTTATCCTACTCAATGAAAAATAAATTTTTTAAAATGACTTTTTAAAAATCATCTATACTTGAAAATGTGAAATCCATTAATTCAAAATAGTAAACTTTATTTTAAGTACTTCCTGTCTACATGACAATTTTTTAGTGCTTTGGGAGATTCCAGACGTGTACATGGCCCCAGCCCCTATGGAGCTCACAGATAGAAGAAGAAATAAAACACATAAAACCTAAGCATAATTTCAGACAAAAGATAAGAAGTATGTCAATAGTGATTAAAAGTCTTATAGTAGCAGGGAGATGGAAAATATTTTCCAATCATTGAACCAAGAGAAGTTTAATGGAGATGAAGGACCTGGGGAAAGGATTGGACTTTTATGGAGGAAGTCAGCATTTCCAGAGGGTGGGAGTTACATGAGAAACCCTTTGGAGGAATCAGAGTAAACAGCATGGTTTGTTTTATAGAGCAAGTATTTGATAAGTAATAGTGAAACATAAGGCTGTTGGGGGGAGGGGTTAAAATAAGTTCTAAATATTCTGGAAAATAAGGCTAAGGCGTTTGGAATTTATTATCTACTGATTAGGGAGCTATCAAAATTTTTTGAATAAAGAAATGGCATTATCTATGTTAAGTATAAATAATGTTAAGGTTAAATATACTTAGGTCAAGGGACTATTAAATCATGTACAGAACAACTGAGCCATAGATTCTGAGTGCTTCAGCATTACATGAAATAAAGAATCTTGATATTTTTTTTGATCAATACAAAAGTAAAAGAGAAGAAACTTCAGAATTTCTTTATTTAAATTAGAGTATGTAGAAAATAATCTGTCTTCTTACTAGAGACTGTTTTTAAGATTCTTAAATTGACTACAACAATATTCTAAATCTTACCATGAATATCAGTGCAAATACTCATGCTAGCTACAATCATTTGTGGATAATTAGGAATCATAATTAGGAAAAAAAATAGCTTTTCTACAGCAGCACTGCTCAAAGGATATGATATTATGGGCTAATAAAACAGTCTATCAAGACAAGGGTCAAAGTTTTTTTTGTGGACCTGGAAAATGTTCATGCATTCACAGGATATTTATTCCATGTTTATAAGACACTGAGACCTCTGTTAATTTCCCAAATAAAATAATTCAAGTGACTTCTCCACATCTGTCATTATGAGTGCATATGCCACAGTAAATATTTCTGTATCTCAAGAATTCCCTCAATATGAGTAGCATTGGATAATCAAGGAATCACAAGGCAACAGTGGAAATTAACAGATCATCTTTCTCATCTCCTGTTTGCCTTATCAACATCTTTCTTGGATTCTCTACCAAAGAAACCATGTGACCTCTATTTTAAGAAAATAAAACAATTTCTGTTAACTAATGTTATACTGACCATGTGTTATAAAATAAGTTCACTTTGTTGTTCTGGAATTGAGTGAGTAAATGCAAATCGTTAGCCAGTCTTCTAATAAAAGTGATCCATTATCTTAGTTAGTTCAAGCAGGTCAACCTTTTAAATTGATTTTCCTGGCAGGTGATTAACTGCTCATTTCCACAAACAAGTTACTAATCTAGCCAGCAAACTCAAAATGGGTACTTTTGGTTAAACAGAGCTTGGATACAACAAATAAAACAAGGGGCTGAAACAAAACGATTTTTTGATAACCCTCGCAACAATCCTGAATTATATACCATACTCATAAAGATCATTAGTATAATCTACTTCTAGGAAGGACAGGACTTTATTTAAACATAAATCTTTATGTAATAAAAAGGAATGTTAGATAATTCCATAGCCTTCTCTAGACTAAAAGCTTTTTCCAGGTCATGATTCTATGCCTGATAACTTTCACCTTTAAATTCTTTAATAATCTTTGTTAATCCATTGCAACAAATTCTCTAAGGCAAACCTAAATTGTTAAGCGTTAGACTACTACTATTCTTGAAAAAGCATCAGTGAGAAGGAGACTGTACAATACACGTACAAATGTAAAATGGTGCAGCTGTTGTGGAAAATAGGCATTTTCTCAGAAAATTAAGCCTAATTTTCATACGTCCCAGTACTTCAACTTCTTGGTATGCCCCTGAAATAACTGAAAATAGGGACTCAAACAGACACCTGTATATCATGTTCATTGCAAAATTAGCCTTAAAGTTCAAAAGATGTAAACAATCCAATTATTCATCAACTGATGACTAGATAAACACAATGTGGCATATATACACAGAATATTATTCAACTATACAAAAGCAACGAAGCATAGATGAACCTCTGAAAACATACCAAGTGAAATAAGCCAGATATAAAAGCATAAATGTTATCAGATTCTACTTCTGTGAAAAACTAGAGTATCTAGGCACACTCATAGAGCACAAAGCAGATTATAGTTAATCAGTGGGGAGTTATTATTGTTAATGGATAGAGTTTCTAGAGTTTAGGGTGATGGGAATGCTTTTGAAATAGAAAGTGGTGGTGTCTGCACAATTTTGTGAATGTAATTAATGCCACTGATTGTACACCTAAAAGTGGTTAAATTGGCAAATTTTATGTTACATATATTTTACATTTTATATAAATGCATCAATGAAAGCTGTGTGTAATAAATAATTAATATGAGTCCATGCACTATATTTTTATTTATGGATCCTAGAGTGCACTTTTAAAAAATCAATATAGCCATATAGTTGGTTCATATATAATCTACTGCAGGCTAAATCTCTGCAAATCCCTTTCTGCTATATTGACGCATTGCTGGTTGCCACTTCTTTACTAATTTTCTATCCCCTCAAAGTATTTTTTTTTCTCTAGTGCATTGATCCTCACTGCATTTAATTCTAACCACTTTTATTTGAACAGGTCATGTTCAATTGTTAACTAATAATAAATGGCTAATTATTGAAGATGCCTCTGGACTTAATGAACACTCTCCTTATATTATTATTATTTTTTCTCCTTATATTATTATTTCTATTATAGATGATGAAGGGAAAAAGTAGACAGCTTCAAGATAGACTTTGAGTGCCAGGTCCATATTATGCAATGTTACAATGTACATGGTGCAGAGGTATGAAGGAAGGACAGATATTATAATGACTGCTTGGTTTCTGGCTTACAGAATTGAATTGAGATTGGAAATTTTGGAGAACCAGATTTTGATATGTGTAAAATGCTTGCATGTATGGTGTGTGGGAAGATAATTTGGATACGTTGCAGGTGTTTTTAAAGAAATTTTGAGATATACCTAACGGCCATGTTGTGTAAGCAGTTACATGTTCAATCTGAAACTGAAAGAATTTTGTATTATGGACATAAATTAAGAAGACATTAGCATACAGATCACAATTAAAGTCATAGGTACAGGTGATATGGCTTAGGGGGAAATTTTAGAACAAGATGTGGAGATGAAACAAAAAAAGAGTGGAAAGAACAGTAGACAATCTTCAACTTTCCATTGAGGAACTTTAATATTTAATGCCTGGATGATGAGGATGAGCCAGCATAAGAGACAGCGAAGTCCTATTGGAGCTATAAGAGGAAACTTGGCCAAGCAAGCCAGGGAAACTGAAGAAACAGAGAGTTTTCAAGACAAGAGGTCAGTGGAGTCCTGCTCCTTGTAAGCACTCAAATTGAGGGTGAAAAACCTCCTTTGCATTTCACAACCCACACAACACTGCGGTGTTATAGAGCTGATTATGTGGCAAGATGAGGTGGAAAACTAAGTTGAAGTGGGTGGAACGGTAAGTAGGAAGTGGAGTAACTGAGTTGGAGAGTATGCGCACTTCTCAACAAGGAGAGAAGAGGGGGTTGGTACTTACAGGTGGAAGGAGATCTTGGTGGTTGTTTTTAGCTTGTGTCCTTCATCTTTAGAATAAAAATCTAACTGTACTTTTTTTTTTTTAAAGATTTATTTATTTGAGAGAGAGAGCAAGAAGGGGGGAGGGGGGAGGGAGAGGAGAGATCATCTTAAGCAGACTCCCTGCTGGGCATGGTGCCTGTTGCGGAGTTCAGAGCTCGATCTAGATTCCCCAAGATCGTGACCTGAAGTCAAGAGTTGGCAGTTTACTGGACTGAGCGACTCAGGTGCCCCCCAAATCAAACTATACTTATATCTTCTTTTCTGTCTAAACAACATCTCTCCTTCCTTTCAAGACTAAACCCTTGCCCAACCCTTCTACCTTCCCCAGGACAAACAGCATTTATTAAGTATTTACTACACGCTAATTTATTATTAAAAAAAAAAAAGATTTGTTGCAATTCTTGTACATCCCTTTGAATCACTTTTTCATTCATTGAGAACTTACTCCTTTTCTTTCAAACATAGCTGAATCAATTTTTTTAAAGATGCCTTATCTATTATTCTGTATACAAATGGCTTTTCTTGGATAATAACTCTAAATATATATTTCACAATGTCATGTGTTTTCATTTGTTTTCACCAATGCTAAAAGTTGTACAAAAGCACTTACAATTCATATTACCATTTATTAAAGGTATTTTTAAATTTTAAAATGTTTAGGCTTAAAACAAAAAAAAAAAAACAAAAAAAATGTTTAGGACTTATGTACTATTGAAAAAATATCAGCATGGCAGTAGGTTAGATTATTTAAGTTGTATTCTTTTTTCTACCAGTGATTGCTAATAATGAAAGATTAATCATTAGGTAGTTTGAATAGACAATGAAGTCCTCCTCTTGCTATTTTTCAGTAAATTACAATGTTCTATAGAAAATATAACTGTTTTCATATATTCTTGAATATCTTCATTATTATATATCATATGTTAACATGAAACAAGAAAACTAATATACATGAATTAATACTAGTCTTATGATTATGGAAAGTAAATGGATGCACAGGTCATAGAACATATTTTTGTTTTCAATATTTCTTCATTAAGAACGTTCTTTTTCTTAATAGAAATGATTAAAATAAATATTGCATTTAGCCACATTAAACTAATTCTAGGGCAGCCTGATTTAGCGCCACCTTCAGCCCAGGACGTGACCCTGGAGACCCGGGATCCAGTCCCACGTCGGGCTCCGTGCATGGAGCCTGCTTCTCCCTCTGCCTGTGTCTCTGCCTCTCTCTCTCTCTCTCTCTGTCACTCATGAATAAACAAATAAAATCTTTAAAACAAAACAAAACAAACCCTAATTCTAATAAGTGATTTTAGATTGTTTTGAATATATATGATAGCAAATATATTTAGCATCTCTAAGAATCGTAGAATAAAATGAGAGGCATTTTTCAACAATACCGAACGTATAAAAAAAAACCTAAGTTATAAAATAGTGATTTTAATATGGGCAGTTGCCCAAAAGTCAGTGACATTAATAGTAGCTAACAGTTACTGAGTACTTCGTTTTCACTAGATACTTTATCTCATTGTTTATCTACAATTTCCTAATGAGGTAAGTATTCTTATCCCCACATGGACAGCAGCTGAAGCCTGGAGATGGGGACGTCACTGGTCAGCAGTAGAGCAGGCATTTGGACTTGGATCTGACTTCAAAGCATGGCTCTTTTGGTAACATTCACAACCAAAACTGGTACAGGGCCTCTTCTTGAAATTAACTCTTTTCCCCAAGAACAATATAGTATCAAGCTTAGAGAGTGTGTATGTGTGTTATGTAATCCTTGCAATCAATACTAAGTTTGGGGGTGTTTTTCATCAAAAAACAAAAAACACAAAAGCAAGTATCAAACTAAGAGTTCAGATTTGGAGAACATGAACATCGTCCTTATTCCAAAAGAGTTATGTGAAAATAAAACTCACATACAATTACCTATTTTTGTAGAAGACAATTTTAAATTATTGGGTAATATTTAACCCTGAATTCTGAAACTATATTTGGAGTAAGATGAAAGTTAAAAATATGAGACATATAAGCTAATTCAATAAATATTTTATTTTATTTTTTTTTTTTTTAAATTTTTTTATTTATTTATGATAGTCACACACAGAGAGAGAGAGAGAGGCAGAGACACAGGCAGAGGGAGAAGCAGGCTCCATGCACCGGGAGCCCGATGTGGGATTCGATCCCGGGTCTCCAGGATCGCGCCCTGGGCCAAAGGCAGGCGCTAAACCACTGCGCCACCCAGGGATCCCCAATAAATATTTTAATAAAGGTAATCACAAGACTTGCCTGATAGAAGTCTGACTGTTATTCAGTAAGCAAAATGAAGGTAAATGAGTGAATCAATTCAATGCACATACAGTGAAGTTACTCTATTTTACCAAAAGAGTATTATTTGTTGATATTATCAGTCATTGGGTATAGCCATAAAGGAAATAATTTTGTGGTTTTTGTTGTTGATGTCAACAGACTGAACAGATTAACAAGAAAGACGCATGATTTTATTCAAAATGGAACAACTTATGTCTAAGAAAGTTTTTCTTGAGAGGTGATCTGCGTCTGCGGGAGACTCATCTTTCAGGAATATTTTGATATGAGTTAACATTACTGCCAGTACTGTGACATTAGAAATGAAAGAAGCAGTTCTCACCTGAAGATCAGAATCCTGAAGGATGTTAAATCTCAGTGCAGCATGTTATTTATGACTGCTGATAGAAATTTGTAAGACTTTTAAGCAAAGATCAAACATTTATAGCTCAATAATCATTCAGAACAATAACATTTTATTTATGTATTTTTATTGAAGGAATATGTATTTTTTCTTACTTTCATCGCTAATAGCTCCATTTTACTAAGTGCTGATATGTATATATATATATAATATGTATATATATTATATATATATATTTTCCCAATAGATGGTTTCTGGTTAAAAACAGTCATTCTTTTTTTAGCTGATATTTGTGACTTTTTTAACCAACTATTTTTTATAACAAACAAAACTTTAAAATATAATTACCAATAGATGGGGGCTATCAGAGATTAGCTGTAATCTAAAATGATACAAAGATTACTTGTTTCAGAAATCTTATATAAGTGTGGTACTCTTTCAAAGTTATGAAAAGCTACATTTAAAAATATTTTTCATGACCTATGGGTGTTATGCAATGTATTTCTGAGAACTATAATAAACTCAATGGTAAGCAGACTTGAAAACGATCTAACATCAAATTGGCATATACTCACAGAAACTTGTCATAAGAAAAAAACAGTGGTAGTAGGTTAATTACTAAGTAGAAATGCTAGATTTTTGAAGTGGAGAGGAATGGAAATTTTTTTTAAGAAAGCTAGAGATCCAAATAAAATATTCGGAAAGAAAAAATGGGTTAAATGTGTTTAAGTAAATGGAAGGCTCTTGGTTTCTACTGAAAAAATTGGCAGAATGGGAATAAATCTAATCTACTAGAGAAGAGTCTGCTTTTATGCCTTTGTGATTTACATGTGAAAGACGATGAACCTTTTCAGTCTCAACTCTATAAACTCCACCATGTTCTAACCAAAATGGAGGGCGTGTACCAAGAATTTTAGACTAGAGCTCACTTCTTAACAGAAGTATGTGCCATCAGATGCCTTGGATTCCCCTCAGTTGACTACCTCGAGTGACTGCTGGCTTTTGAGCAAGTTCTCCGAGAATCCCGTGTCTAACGGGCAACCACTTTGTGGGGGAAATTTCAGGAACGACATAACTACTCCACTATGATGGCTCTAAGAGAACCAAAGTTTCAACACAGAAAATTGCTTCGTGTTTAAGCGATGCATGCGAGTTATAGTGAAAGGAACACCTTTCCTCCTTCTCCAGCTCTGAAGAGCCCTCAGCGTGTGTTCCCTGAAGCCTCCGTATGATGAGATGCTCAGTAAACAGTGAGGAGATATCGCGGAGTCTAATTATATAAGTTGTTTCAGGAACTGAGAGCTTATTCAGCACACCTAAATATGAAGGCTGTTTTCTACTTTTAAAAAATTATAACAATTTATGCCTGAAAAAGGTAAAGTCTCTGAAGACAGTTTTCCTTGTATAGCAGATTTAAAATGTTTATGAAATCAGTCTGATCTAGACCTGGATCAATTCAGATATGGAGATTCTTTGTGTTTATTTCCATTTTTGCCTCCCATACAGTTTTTATAACCCTTTCTGCTGATGGCTATTCCCAGAAAAGAATTCAAATACATCTTTAAAACCACATCATTTTTATAGTTATATACTTTACCAAGATTATTTAGGGAATATATGATCATATAACTTCTAAATTGGTGAGAATGTCTACATGCTATTCCCAGACTTATTAAATATGTTACCCACTTTTAAATTTCTAATCTCTTTGTTTTTGGTTCTAGAGCAGAAGTCAGTAATTTTTTTTCTGTAAGGTGCCAAAAAAAAAAATACTTTAAAATCTTGGACCACAAGGCAAAATCAAGGACATTACATAGGTACTTATATGAAAAGACAGAAATTAAGGTTCCGTGATTTTTTTATTGATTAAATTCAAAAATGTAATAAAAATGGAGTACACTTTTGCATAATACAGATCTACTCTTGAGAAAATGTAATTCTTTTGGAAGATAACATTTTGCTTAATTGTGGTCCAAAGTTAGTGTTCCCTATCATCAAAATTGATTGTAAATGTTCTTCTGCAATGTGACTTCATATATTAATTCTTTGAATATATTTTTTCACTCAGATAGGTAATGCCAAATGCTGATATAAACGCATGAACACACGGCTTTAATTGAGTGTATTTATCTCTTGGAAGGAATTTATAGAATTCTATTAGATCATCTTGATATTTGCCTTTTAGCTGGTCTTTAAATTGTAGATTAATGACTTCCAGTTGAAGGTTAGGTGGAAGCTCCTCAATTGCACAGCAAAAAGCATTTTGAAAAACGCAAATTTCTCTTGCCCTTGCATAGAGGCTTGAAAAGTGCTGTGGGACTATAGTTTGAGCTGAGAAAATATATGTGCTACAGATTTGTGTGGAAATGGAGATCTCACTTCTTGATTTAACTTTGTAGCAAGTGTGGCTAAAGCAGCTTGACATTGCTTGCGATTCAGATAACATCAGTGTTCTCAAAATTACTTTATTGCAATGTAAGTGTCATATGTAGACACTGTTTGCTTTGTAATTTTAGAATGAATTTATTAAGAAAATTTATCAAATCTGCATCAAACACTAATTTCTAAAGCCAATTTGGCATAAATCACAGTGGTGGAAGGCTATACTTGGCCTTGGGTTGTAGGTTTCAGACCTAACGGCAGTGGTTTTCATTGTTGTACTATAAATATTATTGTTTGTTATTTGCCTTGAGCAAGATGTAGAGAACTCTTACAGGGCCATTCTTTCATGAATTTCTTGAACAATCATTTGGTAAGGGCCTACCATGTTATTTGAAGTCTACTAGGTGTCAGGGAATTAAAAACACAGTCTAGTGTTGGAGACATGTCGGCAGGCATTCCCATAAAATATAGTAAGTGTTAAAAAGAAATATGCAAATGCACTGTAGGAGCAAAGAGGAGAGAACCAATTAATTGTGATCATTCAGATTTATCAGACTGTATTTTAAATCAGATGCCAAATGAGAAGATATCAGGTCTTAGTCATAAGGTAATTGTAATGATTTCTTAAGTTGAGAAGTCAGGAAGGGGAACTTTGGACAAAGGGATCACTTTGTATAAAGAGGGCTGGAGGCATGAAACGATGCCAGAAAAATGAGAGCCAGTGGAAGTAAGTAGAAGGAAAGGAAGAGAGTCGGGGAAAGACGCAGCTGGAGAGGCAAGAGAGGTCACTGAGGTGGCCTGTGGAACCAGGGCTTCACAAGCTTTGATGTGCAAACAAATCACCTGGACAACCTGGATAAAATGTAATTTCTGATCCAGTTGGTGGGGCCTCCACTCATCAAGATCCCAGCTAGTGGGAATGCTACTGGCTGGAGGACCACACCACACTTGAATAGCAAGACTCCATCAACACTAAGGTTTGAGCTCTCCTCCCTCTTCTGATAGTGAATCCAATGCTGTGGATATTTTAAGCAGGGAAGTAACACAATCAAACTCTGGAATTTCAAAGATAAAGCTGTAGCTATAAGGAGTATGGACTACATGTTGGAAAAGAATGAGGATAGGAGAGAGCTGCCGAGAGAAACTTGTTCAGGAGAGAAACCCCGGGAGCCCACGGCAAAATGTGATAATGATGATACAAATTGTACAAACATTCAACAGGTAAATATGCAAATTATGTGGAATGGCTTGATAAAAATAGTGAAGTAGCAATAGCAGTGTTCCCTGAAAAATATTCATCAGGCAGCCATAATAAAGTCTGGCCTCGCTCCATCCCAACCCCTCTATTCTGCAGTGAAAAAGCAAAAACAGGATTTGGTTTCCTCAGGGCTAAAAAAAAATACTTAGTAACAGGACTCATTCCAACAGGATATATACAAGAAAAATATTTTGGCATATAATAGCTAACCTCCACTCTGCTAAAAGTGATGTCAGAGAACTTAGACGCTGCCAAAGCAGGAGCTTTATTTTAAGGTTTCAGAAAAAAATTCAGATGGTAAATTATGCGGATTTTCTTAAGAATGGGACAGGCATTTCTCCTTTTGAAGTGGCTTAGTTCTTCTGCCAAAGAACTGTGTGATTTTCCCTGTCCTTTTAAACATACTGCCTGGTACTTTCACTGTATGGCTTCTGTAGTGATCAATAGACAATGAAATCAAGTTTGTTTATGAAACTAACTGTAATACATTTGCTTGATCCAAAGACTAATTTAGTGAAGAATAATGAGATCAGAAGATTACCCTTACAGAATGAATATGCATGTAAACACTACATAAAAAAAAAATCACTTTATTTTATAGGCCTTTTAAAAGAATACTATCAGGTATTAATAAATAGGTAGAACTATATGCTTGCCTTATTCAATGTGATTTAATAACAATTTAACAAATACAGAAAAACATACCAGGATGGCAAAAATATAAAGTGAGGGTATAAGAATCAGATTGGCATCCAGAAATGAAATTAAGGAATGCCTATTATTTTAAGATATATGTATAATAACAAAGCACACAGATTGGGCTCTGAGCTTTATAGCAGCCATGCAACAGATAAAGCTAGTTGTCTATTTTTCCATGTGAAAGTTAAAACAATTTCTCTTTTATACCAAATGGGAGCAAAGTGAATAAGCTACCATATAGCTTCACTATAAAATTATATTCAGGGAGAAAATTACTTTTCAACCTTTGGCAAGTTACGTGTAGCTCATTCTTGATGTGCTAATGGCTGCTATTTTGTAGTTCTTCTGAAGTAAAGATTTGTCCTTTAGTGTATTTACTGAGGCAATATTCTTGATATTTGGCAGCTTTTTATTTCACATTTAGTTATCCTGTGCTGAACTTGTGATAACGATGCACTAATTTGATTTTCTCTTACTTGTTTTGATAAATAAATGTACAGTTTTTTTTTTTTTTTTTTTTCTTGGAGTCAAAAACTGAGGTCATTTCTCTGGGTTACAAAGACACTTAAAATTGAGTGAATCATGGGAAGTCAACAGTGCTTATTAAATCTTTGAAGTCTAGAAACAGGACCAAAGTGTGCATACAGAATTGGTTTTCCCCATGTAGTCTGTAGTGACAGGCAAATATGTGGTAAATTCACAATCATTATTAGGATGACAACTAGGAGACATATTATATCTGCTGTAAGAAAACAATAGTTTAAAATTGACCTTTCTCCTGTGGCACTGATTTTCTACTACACTACTACACAGGAATCCTTAATGTAAGGTCTCAAAATCTGTATCAACTGCTATTCCCAACTAAGTCGTATTCTCTTAAAATCAATATTCTTGTTTATAAACTAGTTCTGTGAGTTATTACAAATCATGATGATGTTTTGAACAAGCTAATGGTCACAAGAATGTTGATCGATTTTCCTACTTGGAAAAAAACTGTGCAGATAGCTGCCTTTTATTCAATATTGAGTGGGTTCATTTGTAGACTGATTTAATGTTGATTCAGGAGGATTATGAGAAGTAAGAAAATGTTTGAATTTTCAACTCACTCCTCTCTGTTGTGACATTTTGTTCTTTCCTTCCATCATCTCCATTAGTTTGCCAACTGGCACTGACAGGAGTGTAAAACTACTGCAAATTGTTGCTTCAGCGGTACCCTGCCTGCCAAGATCGGATCAGCTGCTCCTCTAAGTGCACCTTTCACTCTTTCCTAACTGAAGCAGTCTGAGCACACAGCACTGCTGGGTAATGAATCTCATCCAGCAGCATTAATGGAGTCACCTGACTTCCACCACTTTAAGAGAAACATGCAAGAATACGATCATTATGAAAATGAATGTCTAGTCTGCAAATTGGAAGGGTTGTGGGGTACAGCAGCACAGGGGCAAGCACTCATACTCGTGCTCTTTGTGGCTTCATTTGCACTGATTTATCTACCTCTTTCTCATCTCCCTTGTTTCAGCGGTTATAAACTGCATCCCCTTCCCTTAACCTGAGAATGCTGTCAACTTTTTCCCCTATTGAAGACATTCTAATGGGGCTCTGTGGGTCACCTGACAAAGGCTGGCAGAAATGATGGATGCTGTGGATCTGGATGCTTTCCACCTTCTCTGGGTCAGATTAGGACTCCTGAGAATAATATCTGGATCCCCCACACAACTGTGAAATGTCATGATCTTCTGAATGGATAAGATCAGCGAGTATTTCAAATTTATGTAGCCAACCTCAGAGAACCAGACTGAATACATAAAACTTTCCAGATGACAGAAAACATGAATAAGCAGGTAGAAAATGGGTTTCTTGGCTGACACCTGGCAAATGAAGTTTAAACATATAAGGACAGGAAAGCAATTCATATTGATTGTAAAACTAAGAGGAAACACAAATATATTCTTCCAGTATTTTAGGTTTTGTCATGAGTCATGGGTGCCTACTTATTTCCCATAACCCATCCTCATTGCCCATCAAGCACATCCCTTTTGAAGACTAGATATCAGTCACTCTAGAACTATTTTGTTTCTTGCATAGTAGTGACCTCTCAATTTTTTAAAATTTATAATATAACCAGAATTAACTTTTTCCCATTAGCTCGTGGGGCCTGATAGTCTCTCAAAAGCTGTTATTACCAAACTTCTCACAGAAGAGGCATTAATTATTTGGAAAAGCATACCATGAAAGAGCCATCACCATTTATTGTCCCAAACAATATCACTTGTATGACATTATACACTACAGAAATGCATATATAGATTTTTTAAGTTTTCTCATTTGGAAGGGAATACACTTGGAAACCAGTATGTCTCTAAGGTTTGTGAAAGTACCTTCCCTGACTTAGCTCCAGCTGAATATCATCTTAAAATAGAAGTCAGATCTTAAAATATATGCATCAGAGAGAAGATAAGCAAATAAGTGAAACAGATAAAATTATTCCCTAGCAATTACATAAGGAAGGTTCACTTAGGTTGTAAGAAGAAAAATCATTCGCCACAGCTTCAATTTTAAAAGTATACCTTGGAGGTGCCTCAGTTGGTTAAGCATCTGCCGTCAGCAGTTCATGATCCCAGGGTCCTGGAGCTCTGTGTGGCGCAGAGCCTGCCCCCCGCCCCTCCCCCCAGCTTGTGCTGGTGTTCTTGGCATTCTATCTCAAATAAATAAAAATCTTTTAAAAAAATTAAAAGATTTGATTTAAAAGATACCTTGCACTTCTTCAAAAAATGCTATAGAAATATAAATGTTCTCGTGTTTTTTTTTAAATGTTCTTGTGTTATAATCAATATTATATTCTACTGAATATAGGATTAGAATATTCAGAAATATTCTAAAGGATTAGAATATAATTCTAAAGGATTAATTTTTAAGCTCACCAAGAACAGGCTTACTGTGTGCTCTTAATTTCACTTAAGTTCGGACAAAAGTAAAATATTTTAAAGAAATTTTAATAAAATTTTTGTTTTCGTAAATACCAATAAATGTAGGCATCCTTACCAAAAATCCATGGAAATTAAAAAAATTAAGTCTATTATTCAGATATTCGAGAAAGAAGCAAACAAAAAAAGGTGAAGTATTTGTAAAGCACTTTCTGAAACATTTTATCTTCATTCATTACATCTAGTTGGATACTGCTTTATGCATAAAATAAGTCCTTAATATGCTGTGCTAATTAATTAGGTGATGGAGAAAAAGTACAGTCTGAATAATTTATCATTTCTTTTCTATGGAAATATTCTCATTGTGAATACATTTGCCAAGTCTATATGACAGGTTGGGTAACAGAGAAAATCCTATAAATTATTCAAGTATCTCAAATACATTCAATTATTTGTATGATGATACTATCTGATATATTTCAGGAAAAAAAGTCACCAGGATTTGTATAAGGACAAAAGGTGACAACTAAAACTGCCAGTTGGGAACTGAAGATACTGACTACATCTTTCAGGTCTCATGTCACAGCTTGATGCACTCGAGATACTGCTGTACTAAAAATGCATTTGAGATAAAGGAAAGGCACACTTGCAATGAGAAGGAAGGGAAACTAATGAACACTTAGTTAATTATTTAGTATTTTACACTTAGCACCTTGGTATCTTCTCCTCCTCGTCATATCACGGAAACGGAGGCTCAGAAAGCTGTGTAAACTCAACAGGGTAGTAAAACCCATGTCGGTTAGACCTAAAATCTGTCCTCTTTCACTATGTGGGGCTATCTCCCAACTACAGAAACACTTGCTCGGGCTGCTTTAAAAGAATGTCTCTTTTCACTTAGGCAACTCATTCATTCATTTTTTTTTCTACAGTATTTACGGATTCATTTTTATAAGGAGTAATTCTTGCTTTGGGTTTTTAAATTTTGTTGTTTCACTAAATAATTTAGAACTACTGTATTTAGTCGTACATTATGTCAGGAAAGCGTCCTTCCTCTGACAGCTATAACGCCAAGTATGTGAATGAGGTTATTATCTCCAAGCAACTCTTCCCTCCACCAGGCTCTCCGCCAATGAACCTGCAGCTCCTCCCCCAGTGCTGAGAGCATCCAGTGCATAAGGGCATCCCGATGGCCTCCGATCATTTCTAAATGCTTCTCTAGCAGCAAGGAGAAAGAAAAATTTACCAGACCTTATTGTTCATCAAGGAATAATTTTGTAAATGCTTACAGAAAGCCACATATTGACTCACAATAGAGCAAATTACACAGGGTTCATTAAACATCACGAGCCACCTAATTCACAGCTGTTATCTCTGTGAATTCTTGATGGTGTTAGAATAGTTTCTGTTCTGTCTTTAAGTGCTGCCCCTCTTGCCTTCTCTCCTACCTCTTTCTTTCCTAAATCCAAAATGTAAAAATTAGTCGTTTGGGGGAACTTTGGATAAATCAAAGGCAGTGTTTGTTCGCTTTAAACTAGATTAGAAGTCCTTCTATTTGTTTTGGAGAAATCGGTGACTTACTGGCATGGAACAGTGATTTGGGGCAAAAGTTGAAGCAGGTGCTAAGGCGTGACAAGAACAGAGCTATGTGTAAAATAAAAAAAGGGTGGGCAGCAGATCAACTTCATAATTTTAATTTTATTTAACAGTAATTGAAAAGCTCAATCCTTCAAAAATCTGAAATATGCTAATCTGAGATCTGGGGCATTTTAAGTAATAATCTCTTTACATTTGTATATTATTCTTTCTCCTAAAGAAACTTGGCAAAAATCCTTCAAAGTATAAGGAAAGTTGCCCAGCACAGCTTACACTTCTACATCCACTAAAACTTAATTTTAATGATGATATCACACATATACAATCTTTAATAAACCATTACTTTAAAGTTTTGAGATATATAGGTCTGGACTACTTTGTAGTTTCTTAGTGCAAAATTGCACAATCCTACTGTGCAGAATGGTGATGCAATTCCTATTTGGAACCTTGATTTGCCATTGCCACTTTAGACTGCAGATTGCTGCCATTTTTAACCTTTTATATAAGGTTAGCTTTTCACTGATTAAACTTAAGTCCAAATAAATTGCATCCATCACATTTTTTTTTAAATTTTGCATTTCAGAAAAAGCCTATTTTCAAAAAGCTAAAAATGTTATTTTACTCAATGTCTATGCATATATTTTTCATTTTTCCCAAATCTCTCCATTTTAAAAATATTTAAGAACGGACCTATGAAGTCGCAACCCATTGTGAAGCATAGTACGATGATAGTCTTTATTTAGATAACTGACAAATATTCTAAATCACTTTAACCTTCACATTTACTTTTAATATCACCTATTATAAATATGCCCACATTAGTTTCCTTTAAAATTCTTGCACAGATATATTCTGACAGAAGAAAGAATATGCTAAAGATGAATATTTGAATTTACAAGTAGAAAATTAACTTCAGAATAACTGTTGCTGCCTTATCTCAAGAAAAAAAGTAGATAGCATATATTATAGCTCTTGTGAAACTCACTTAACAGTAAGAAAGAAAGTGCTGGGTTAGTCAGCATTAGCAAGGCTGCAGGATTTTGAATATGCCAAAAGCTTATCAGATACAATACGTCATTTTTTTTCTAAGAGTGTAATGAAGTCTGAAGCTTTCAGAGATGTAGCTTTGATAATGGGCCTGTTTAAAACAACATTAAGAAAACCTTAAAAAAAAAAAACAAAAACAACCTTGATTATGGGTTTCTTGGTAGCTTCCAAACGCTAAAGGAGAAGACAGTTTCTTCATAGGGTTGCTGCTCACAGAAAATCTATCTCCACTGAAGTGCTGCAGCAGCACAGTGGCAACCCCGGGGGGCAGGGGACTCCAGTGTGTGGCCCTGACTGTGCATTCCGGGTAACTTGTGTATCTGACATATTTTGACATTTTATATCTTTCAATAGCCACATATTTCCTCTGGGACATTCCTGGGCGCCCCTTAAGTGTGTCAAGCACAGAGTAACCTTAACCTGTTCTGGCCTGGGGCTCCTAAATTAGGCATCTTAACACTGGGGCCAGTTTATGTTTCCGTGTCTAGGTGGGCAAGGCTGAACGAACTACCAGGACTCCTGCAGTCTTCCTGCAGGCCCGAGAATCAACTCTTTGAGAATTCACCAATTGTATATTCTGGATTTTTTTTTTTTTTAAGTCTACTAATTCTCTCATTTGGATACCTCTAGTCATCTCGAAAATATAACGCAATGGTAGATTTATAAGGGGAAAAGTGAAATATCTTGACACTTTTTACCAGCTTGTTATTATAATATATACATATATTACATATACATATTATATAAATATATATATTACATATATAATACATATTATATAAATATATATTATATATATAAATAAATATAACACATAAATAGTATTATCCTCAGAGCAGGGCTTTCTGGCCATGAAGTAGGAAGTCCTTGGGCTATTCAAGGAAAAAGGACAGTTTTAGAGGGAAACATTTTAATACTTTAGCTCATGTTACCCTGAAACATCCCCCATGTGTGGTGGAATAAAAGTTGGAAGACCTCATATTTATTTTTTACATTTCAATTTTAAGATGCATCCTTATTTTAAAAGTTAAAATATGGGATCCCTGGGTGGCGCAGCGGTTTGGCGCCTGCCTTTGGCCCAGGGCGCGATCCTGGAGACCCGGGATCGAATCCCACATCGGGCTCCCAGTGCATGGACCCTGCTTCTCCCTCTGCCTGTGTCTCTGCCTCTCTCTCTCTCACTGTGTGCCTATCATAAATAAATAAAAAAAAATTAAAAAAGAATAAAATTAAAGTTAAAATATAAAAAAGGAAATATGATTTTATGATTAAGGATTTGCCTGTATTGCTCCACAAGAGCACTATCTCAGGACCACCTTAATGTGGCATCTATGGGAAGGTAGTCCTTTTTGGTATGCTTGTAGAAGGAGCTGGAAAGATTAAGGCACATCACACTGTATAATCGACATTATGTGCATAATAAAATAGTCATTTAATTTTAGTTGTATAATTATTTGCCATACCAAGAGTCATTAATTTTTTAAACATCTCTTTATTCATATGTTCCCACAATTCTTCTAAAAAAATGCACCAACATTAAATAAGGTATTACATCAGATGCTAATATAGGTCACTTGGCCTAATTTAACTGAAACTGCATGATTTTTGGTAAATATGCAACAAACATACAAAATGTCTATACTTAACCAAGATTATGTTGCATTGTAATTTGTGATCTTAAAAGTAAAGACATTTACTGGTGCTGTTATTGTTATTTTCAATTTTTATTGTAATAATCTTAATTTATCCAAGGAAAGAAAAAATTAAAAATTACTACTGTATTTTTCTTTCAAGATTGATGGAAAAATAATAATTTAAATTCAATAAATATAAAATTAGGAACTTAGATTTTTCCCCATATTTCATGTTATGGCATTCTTTCTTGGACTTCCTCCATTTCTTTGTTTTTAAATAATACGACCTCCACAATTTTAAGTTTATACCAAAATTTTAAAGTTTCAAAAAGTATTTTTTCATTCTTTCAAAATACATGGGAATCTACTAATTAAGCTCAGTATTTCATGACCTATTAATTCAGCAGTTATTATAATCTATCTTTAATTGGATTAGCTATAATTACAATTAAATGGCTCTCTGAATCATAAAAGGTTAAATACAAGTCATTTTCCATTTAAAGACTTAAATGTAAGTTGATCATGGCAAGAAAGGAAAGATACTTCATCCTAAGGTTAATTGCTAAGCCTTTTTCTCTATTTTCATGAAGCCAACTTTCTTATCTGTGCTTTTCTTATGGTTCATAAAATCTTTAAATTTTAAACTCTATTATAACATACTGTCCAAGTGCGTGGTATTTTCAACAAAAAAATTTTTATACTTTATACCTGACAATATAACTACCACTTACCTGTATGTAAATGTGTAATAAAATAGTTCTGGTCAATAGGTTAAATTTCTACTTACGTTAAGTGTATAATAGTTATACTACTGATAGGAGGGGAAAGAAAGACTGAAGACCTTTGTGGCAAATTCATTCTTTGTGAATTATTTCTTTTTTCTTCTCTTTCTTCTCCTCTCCCTCCCTTTCTTCCTCCTCCACCACCCCCCCCACATATATATTTATTTATTTTATTTTTTATTTTTAATTTTTTTTAAATTTATGATAGTCACAGAGAGAGAGAAAGAGAGAGAGAGAGAGAGGCAGAGACATAGGCAGAGGGAGAAGCAGGCTCCATGCACCGGGAGCCCGACGTGGGATTCGATCCCGAGTCTCCAGGATCGCGCCCTGGGCCAAAGGCAGGAGCTAAACCGCTGCACCACCCAGGGATCCCCACACATATACATTTATTATGTCATTTTTTTTTAACACCAAGTTTTTAAAGTTAATGTTTTTCACCTATTTCCATTAGAGGCAAGTTATTCAAAGGTGAACAATTAACTTTAGACTTATCAAAAGAACACTGTGCTCATTATTGTTTCATCAAAAAGATAATACATTATTGTTTTGAATCACTAAGTTAAAATAATTTAGAAGTAAAGCCCTGGATTTCCCATTTAGGTACTTTGAAATTAACTCTATCACTTGAGATAATTTTAGAAGGAGAATACAAAGGAAAGAATAAGGTGCATAGAAAAAATGATAGAATGTATTGCTACAGCATGATATTTATTGCAATTCCATAAATACAGTTTAGGAGAAAGCATACATCAGAAGTCTCTTAATAGAAGTATGTAAGTCCCCAATCATGTTGTACTATATGTTCATCAGGAACATATACTGTGATGTTTTGTGTTCTATTGGTGTTCACCAGAGGGAGAGAAAAGTTGACGTCTGATCATGTTAAGTAGCAAAGGATTCATGAGGTTGGGGTCCCCAAGGGGATATGAAACAAGAGAGTGATGGCAATGGTACGCCAAGAGGAAGGACAAGCATAAGCAAAGGCCTGTGGGCAGGAAAGTCCCAGGAACAATACCTAGTCCCATTGAATTGGGGTATTGGCTATAAAGAAAGGGGTCATGAAATGAAATTCTGGAGAAAGTGGTTTAAGTCATATTATAGACAGTCTCAAAAGCCAGTTTGAGGAGTACAAAATCAACAAAGAATTTCCAGCAAGGAAATGACATAATATTAGGGCTGTGTTTTGGGGTCAATTCGTAGAAGAACAGATCAGAGGGAACGGAGTCTGGGAGTAGAGAGAGTAGTTATACAGTGGCTGTTCTAGTCTGAGGAAGACCAAGAGGGCAGACAGGACCAAGAAATTCTCAGGAGGAATAATCCTGAATGAGTCAGACTAAATGAAAGGCCTCAGTTACATGCTTATACGCTAGGTCTGATGGGTGACATATTTTGGAAACACTGGCAATTTAACATTAGAAAGTTAAATAATTTTACAAGTATCATAATATTTTGGGTGATGCAATTATATCTGTGATATAGAAGACTCCTAGTTCAAAAGAAGTAGGTCGATAGGAAAGGCAGGAACATTCTACTAGGTGGTAATAAGAAGTACCTCTGCTTAAAACCTGTGAGGTTAATAGACAATACCTGAGCCAGTGTAAGTGGCTAAGGGATAGTACCCTATATTGCTCCTTAGTCAGAAAATATGGATGCTGCCTAACAACTTTGGTGGGCCCAAGAGCTTGTTGAAATGCAAATTGCTAAGGATTTCAGGGTTTCTGATACAGGCTGAAGATCAGAATTCACAGTAATAATTTTTAATAATATTTCTAATAATGATGCTGATGCTTCGTTAGAAAGGTCATACAAGTGTTAAAAGAGGCCATCTATGGGAAATTAAAACATCTGGACATTTACTAGAAAGCCCTTTCTCCTAATAAAGAACATCAGAAAATTTGCTGCCTTGCTGAAACAGCATTCCTCAGGTTGAAAACAAAACAATGAAGATAGCTTCTATTCCTGATTCAATTTTTACCAGCAACAAAGAGCTTAGTCCTGAATCTAAAATAATGGAAACTTTTAGAGAAAGCATATATGATATTTTAGTAGTTGAGAAAAGGCTACTAAAGCATATCCTAATTTTTAGGAAATTATATCAAAAAACAATTTAAGAAGAAATAGCTATTATAGTCCCCCTGGGGGTTCCATGGCCAGAAAATTTAAAGGAGGTATAGAATAAAAATTGAAAATCTGATAATGCAATCACAAATGATACTGATGAGGAAAATAAAGAATCAGTATCCAAGGAAACCAGTGTGGTTGCTTAGGGCTCTCTTTCTGATGAGCTCCAATTTAAATGAGACGTGTGTAAAATATGAAGGGAAGAACATATAACCAAAGATGAAAACAAAAGAGAAGAAACAATCTTTAAGAATAGGACCAAGACACTAAAATATCTGATCTTTCTTACCTATGCTAAGCACACTAACGAGTTTTCTCTTAAATGTGCATAAAACATGTGTATATATGAGATAAATACAGTATCAAACTAAAAATATTTTTTAAATGATGAATGCAATCACTACTTAGGAAAAATGATATACTGTTAAATGTGATAAAATGGTGGTTTGCTTCAATTTCCCTCCACTGGGAGAATTATCTTCACATTAGGAATGATAGCATCATAAAGAGGTAATTGAAGCACAAAATAAAAGCAAAGATTATGAGAGCATTTAGCCTCTTTAAATGAATGTTCAAGTCCAGACACCGATGAATTTCATTTGAAAGGTTGTGAAACAAATCATTCTGCATAATCACTAGGAAATGATGGTAAATAGAGGAAATCCCAGAAGATTAGAGATGAGCAAATAATCCAATTTTCAAAAATGGATAGAAGTCAAAGTATGGAATTCACAGAGTTGTCAGAGAATTACTAAAACTAAAAAAAAAAAATCACAAAATATTGTCAAACTATTAGTTCAGAACCTCTAATGGGTGGTGAACATGCAAATGGATAAACGAATGAATAAATAAGTAAATAAACAACAGCAAGAGTGCATTCAAACTAAGGCACACCAAGCTAATTTCATATTTCATGGGATTTCTTTCACAGTCTAATTAAGACACGTAAAGAAATTTCATGATGTCCCTGTAACTATGCAGGGAATGTGTGACAAAGGCTAGACCATTTAGGTCAATTTGTCGCTATGAAAGAGCTCTCCTTAGATTCTAACTATGAATCAGAAGAATGGACTCTAGAGAGCCACCTTCCCTCCTTGGCTCTGCTCCATTCAGTCCAATTTTTTTCTGTCAATACTATCATTTAGCTGAAAACTAAATGGTGTCCTTATCAAATATGTATTTGACTCAAAGCTAAGGAAATACAGTCTTTTTTTTAAAATTATTTATTTATTTATGATAGTCACAGAGAGAGAGAGAGAGAGAGAGAGAGAGAGGCAGAGACACAGGCAGAGGGAGAAGCAGGCTCCATGTACCGGGAGCCCGATGTGGGATTCGATCCCGGGTCTCCAGGATCGCGCCCTGGGCCAAAGGCAGGCGCTAAACCGCTGCGCCACCCAGGGATCCCAGGAAATACAATCTTTGACACCAGAAACAGGGTATCAGTCTGTCTCAACAGGCTATAGAGATGGGGCCAATCTGACATCATGAAATTTAGCTGGGATAAATAAAAAATCCTAGATTTGTGCTGGGATAGCAATTAAACGTGCTGAAGACAGAAGATCTTAACAGTAATTCGTCTAACAATGAGTTCAGAGGTTTAATCAACTACAAATTTACTGAGACAACATATGTGGAAGGACTTTATGATGCCTGGCACATAGCAGGCACTCACTAAATTGTCGGGGTTTTTTTTGTTGCCGTTGAATCTCACTACGAGGCAACGACACGATTTGGCTGCTGAAGTTGTCAGCTCAATTTCAGGAGTGAGGTGTTCACATTGAGGGAGATAATATTTCTGTTGCATCCTGAACTGGTCAAATCATTCACAGAGTATTTTGCCCAGTTCTGAGTTCCTCATTAAAAGAAGCAAAGTGATAAAATAAGTAACATTTTAGAAAGGGTGGCTGAAACGATAATCCTATTAGGAAAGCAGAAATGTGGGGGGTAAGGGGTGGGTGAGCTTTAACAGAAGAAGAGGATGACTAGGGTAAGCACAATATTAATATTTAAAGGGTTGCCAAGTGGAAGAGGGAAATTTTCAGTATTTAAATTCTTAAGAAGAGCTGAAAACAAACTGAAATGAGAAAAATATTTCAGTTCAAAACAAGAAATACTATCTAATGATTTCAATTTTCCAACAAGGAAAAATACTATGTAATGAAGTATTGAGATTCCATGTGTTTCTGCCCGAGGCTGGGCAGTGGGGAGATTGTAGAGGGGATTTCTAAATTGGTTTAGGAAGCTGGTTTTCATGGCTCCCATGGTTTCTACCAAATCAATTCAACAAATATTTATTGAACATTTATTATGTGGAAGGCAACCTCCCCGTTTTGGAAGTATACAAAATGAATGGGATAAAGACTTTATCCTAAATGTACCTGTGATCTTGTACTAGAGCGGAGGTGTGTACTTCATTAACTTTAAGGGTGTAAATACTTAGAGATAAGTGATTTTTAAAACCACACGGTGCTCTGGAAGTAGAGAAGGGGAAGTGGTGTAGAGATATTCCACTGAACAGGGCCCCAAGGATGCGTAAGGTTCTCACAGGCTATAATTGGTGAGAGAAAGAGGTAATAAAATAATTTCAAGTAGATGCAAAATTCTAGTAAAGATATAAACCGGAGAGAGAAGCTAAAGAGAAAGTTGTTTCGTTTGGAAAGGTATGATGGTAAAAGGGAAGGAATGAAAGACAAGCTCGGGGAGGGCCTTGGAAGCTGTGTCCCGTCTTCTAGAGGGAAGAGCAACTCCTTAACAGGTTGCACTATGGAATTGTCATGATTGGAATTTTATTTTAGGAATTGGCATTTGTGGATAAGTTGGATACAGTGGGTGCGTTAGGAAAAAAGGTGGCCAAAATAGAGGCAACTAAAGACATTCGTGTTTATCAAATATTATCTATATGTTGGGTCACTAAGTAAGATCCTTTACATAAAAAACATCTCTCTTAATCCTCAAAAGCTTATATGAGGAACTATAACTGAAAAAAAAATGGGTATGGAATCAGGTGTATGTTATCACAGTGTGATGATAATATGAACCAGAAACAGCCACAGACATCAGGGTCTTCTCAGGAAACATAAGAAAGCAATTCATTGGGATATTTTTGAAAGACGTCTTTGGGAAGCCAAAGGGGAAACGGAAGGGTTTCATGTTTTTTTTTTCATTGTATCTAGGATCAAAATATTATATTTAGGAACTTATATGAGAAAGGAAGTTTACACATTCAAATTTTAAACAGACCTAAATGTTAGGTACCGCGTGTTTGTTGCATGTAGGTGGGAAACTCGGGCTCTCCCACAAACAATGAACTTAACTGGGCATGTAGAGATCACCAGGGAATGAGTCACTTCCCAGGGGGCCAAATACGGTACTCGTAGGTCTAAAATCACATATACTTTACAACATTGATTGAAGATAGCACCTTTATTTATTTTTTATTCTAAAGCCATGAATGAATGAGTTTACATTAAATTTGTATCACAAAGAGAGTGGTTCCTTGCTGTCAGGAAGGCAAAAATTCTGCCAGAAGATTGACAAATAATAAAAGTAGCAATTAGCAAAAATTCTTTGACTGGAACTTATTTATTTATTTATTTATTTATTTATTTATTTATTTATTTATGGAACATATTAAACTTCTTTTGTGAACCACAAATGATTGATAACTAAAAAAAATAATAATAATAACCATGGCTTGGAATGCAAGAACTAATAGGATTTATCGGGTGTGCACCTGAGATCCAGTGGCCTCATGAAATGCAGACTTAACACCTACAGACTGAAACACTTATCACTTATTAAAAGCCCCCACTGATAAAATGCAGTGGGCAATTTCATATTCATAAACCTGTGGCTAAAAAAATACAACAAGATTCCAGATTCCAACCAACAAATTCTCTGATTTTAACCTATTTTTAGGACAACTGTCCATGAAGACCTCTCAGAAGGGCCAAGCTAGTTACTAGCAGCTGTTCTTTTGTGATCCATTAGATGATTTCAATGTTTTTTATGTTACTTGCCCACATTTAAAAAATAGGTTTTGCACAAAACCCAGGTTTCTGTGTCCAGACTCCCATGAAAAATCAGAGCGAGCATGTATGGGTACAAATTCCTACAGAACAACAATGGGAGAAATTAACTTGCTCATTTAGACACGGCATGAACTCTTTAGTTGACTGCGGGCTTCACCAATCCCTAGTACTTCTTTGCTTTTCTTAAAAACACTCATAGTAGTTACTGACTTGCCTAATCTATTTCTCTAATCTAATCCAGATCTGTTGTTTTTCTATCTTACATGAGCAGCAAAATTGGGCATTTAAAAGCTGCTCGAATGCCATCTGAAGGCGTGGTCTAGAGCTCAGCATTATAGCAATTTTTTTACACATCAGATGACTTCTGCTCTACGTGGCTATTAACATTCACTTTGATTTATTTTGTTCCCATTAAAAAGTTCAAAAACTAACAAAAATTCAGACTTTTGTTTTTATAAGTTCATTTATATATTTATTTATGCAAACTCACATGAGAAAATTAAAGTCATAAGTGAGTAGCTACACTTTATTATATTTGCTGTGAATTTCAATGACAAAATTTGCCTAATTTACATATATTGCAAATATGGTATTTATTCATTTTTTTAATATCACGGGTGGCTAGACATTCACATAATAAATATGCTTTTACCTTGCATCAGCTGAACTTCAAGAAAAATTAATTACATTCATCATTTCCTGATTTATTTCTTTTTGTAATTTAAGTATCTCCATGACAATGACAATTTTTTGCTAATTTCTGAGTAGTTGATGCATATTCCTGTAGTATTTTCTGCATTTATCAAGTGGTTTCCTTGAAAGACAGAAGATCTATAGTCTCTTCTTAGTGATATTTCTTTAATAGTCACCCTTAATCTAGAATGAATGATCATTTGTGCATTACAACTGTTTATTTCTTTTGAGTTTTACTTCATAATATCCTGTTCTTAGTTGAGCCAGTCTGAATTCCATTGAAACGTTAGGTACGTGTTTATACAAGCAGTTACATTAAAAAAAAAAAAAAAAAAAAAAACACTGCCTGGATTACTGGGTTATTTTGAAACCTTAGCTGATATAAAAACACTTATAAAATTATAAAACTTGAGTTATTTGGTATGAAAAATATATAATTCCTATTTGCTTTAAACTTCTGTTCAAGTATATAGGTGAACAAAGAAAACACATTCAAAGCTTGCATTCCTTCCCATATTGTAACCGTCATCATCACTCTCCTCATTGTCTGATTTCATTTGTTAAATATCACTTGGGAAAACTTCCCCTCCTTTTTCTATAGTTTATTTTATTTTTATTTTCTATATTTTATTTTTTAAAAAGATTTACTCATTTATATATATAAATATTTATTCACGTGTATATTTACTCATATATATATATTTACTCTCTATATATTAACTCACACACACACGTGGCAGGGGAGGGCCAGAAGGAGAACAAGAAGCTTAACTTGATCTCACAACCCTGAGATCATGAGCTGAGACGAATCAAGAGTCAGATGTTTAACTGACTGAGCCACCCAGGAGCCCCATCCCTCCTTTTTTTTTTAATATTTTAAGAAAGATTAGTATAAAAAATTAATTTTTCCTAATTGCCAAGGGTGAATGATAATAAGACAATGATATTTATGTAACAGAGAATAAGTAAGCAGATTAATTTTTAAAAAAACTGACCCTACACATTTCCATCTTTCTATTCCCACTCCATTTTGTTTTCTCTGCATAACCCGCTCTCTTTGTCCACTATCAGTGGGACAAAGACAAAGGCTCAGCTCTTCAGTTTACCCATCCCTTGGCCAGCAATATTTTTACTGAATTGTTTTCCATTATTTCCTTTATTTTGATTCTGACCTTTGTTTTATAAACAACCATTAGATGGCTAAATAAATGTGTGTGTATGTGTGTATTTCAAGGTTGATTTAATATTTTGAGTTTCATTCCAGAGTAAGAGAAAGTGAATGACAAGAGGTTAAACAGCTTATTTAAATGTAGTAGGGTCAAATGAAGAATTGTTTTGCTTTCATTCAGTTTTTGTTACCTTATTCAAAGAGAAAATATGCTGTTGTACATGATGAAAGTAGGTGGTTTAACCTATAGTTTCTCTATTAATTATCATATACACTTGTGGAGTATTTCCAACTTGATTTTGTGAATGTCAACTCTTCTGGTGTAAAGATTAAAGTAATTAAAGGCCAACTAGTGACTAATTTAAGATTTGGGAGTTTCCTGGAAGTTTCAAAAAATACAAATTTTAATGAGTTAAAACAATAACATACATAAGTAATCATTATGAGTTGACATACTAGAAACAAATGGATATTATTCTCTAGGATAGTTTCCTTTCTCTAAAAAAAATTGAAAAACTTTTTTTTTATAAAGATTTTATTTGTTAGAGCACTAGTTGCAGGGAAGGGGAGACAGAGGGAGAGGGAGAAGCAAGCTCTGCACTGAGCAAGGAGTCCCACGCAGGGCTCGATCCCAGGACCCTGGGATCATGACCTGAGCTGACGGCAGATATTAAACCAAGTGAGTCACCTAAGTGCCCTGAAAACTTTTTAAAAAATATTTATTTATTTATTTGATGGGTTTGGTAGAGGAGGGCAGAGGGCAAGGGAGAGAGAACCTTAAGCAGACTCCAAGCTGAGCCTGGAGCCCAACCCCCAGGGCTCTATCTCAGGACCCTGAAATCACAACCTGAGCCTAAACCAAGAGTTGATTGCTTAACCAACTGTGCCACCCACAAACCCCTGGAAAAACATTTTTAACAGAACAAAACCCATTTCCCAAGGATATAAAAGTACGTGTTATATAGTGCTAGCTACAGTACATAGAACATTAAATTATTTGATAATATTTAACATTAAATCATTTAATACAGGAATTTGATTTTGTATTTTTCCGCCAGTTATCACTGTATTTTAATTTAACCTACAATTTTTAGTAGAAAATGTGTGATTATGTATCTATGATTCTGCTTCTGTATTCTATAAAATACCTGAAGAATGTTTTTCTATTATCATTGTACATATGAACCTTTAAATACATATGCATTTTTTACTATAAAATATTTAGCTGAAAAGAGAAGCAATAGAGGATGTGATAAACCATAGTCCCAGCTTCTAAGATAATTTTTATTTAACATAAGATATTTCTTTTTATATCAACTTGATATGTAGCATTTTTTAAAGTTTATATTATGCTAGGAATCAGAACAATTCCAATTAATAATGATTTAATATTTTTGTAGTTTTTCTACTCATCTTACATAACCTTTTTGGGGATATCCCTTCCATATAAGTGAAGAGCCATAAGTAACTTTTTATATGAGGAAGAACCGTAATAGCTAAAGTTAGATTCTGAATACAACTTGCTTAAGTTTACACCCTGACTTGGCCAATTACCAGACATGCGATCTTGGAAAACTTCTCTGTGCCTCAGTTCTCATCTACATGCTTTAGGGTTGCTGCCATGATGAAATGTTTGATTTTAGCTAAAGAACTTAGAGAGCTGGATATAGCAAGTATCATATAAATGTGTTCTATTATGTCAATATGGCACTTCTAAAAATCAGAGTTCTTTTGAAGAAGCAAAAACCCGAAAAGTGACTCAGTCGCGTAAGTGAACTGATGAAGTGAAAAGGCCTTACATCTAATGGTAGCAATTGAGTGAAATAAAGTATGTTTACTTCTGTGTTTACTCTCCTGAGACATCCAGAAGAATGAGATCATTAAGGCAAATATTAAAATAACCATAAAGGATCTTTGTAAAATTGTAAATATCACACCAGACAAAATAACTGAAACCCTGCTGTCTTACAAGGTGCCATCCTTAGAGCAACTATAGAAGATTTAAAAATCTTTATTGTTAGGAGAAACTAGACTATTCTCGGAAGGTAGGCTACTGGCCAATAAAAATACTGTGAAGAAAAAAAATAACAGAAACTTTATCTTCAGTTTTTTAGAGTCTGACATTTGATATATATATATATATATATATACATATATATACACACACACATATATATATAGTATTGGGTTAGATTACAACGCCACAGGGGGCGGGTGTGGAAGGGGGAATGAGGATGAGAACTAGAAAAATTAATGACCTAAAAATATTTTAATTAATTTTCCACACTGACTTTCCTTAAGTGATAATTATGTTAGATTTTTAGAGTCTGATGACAGCATTCTCCCTATAGCCTGATTTGCAAGTTCTTCTCCCAAGTGTCTGCTTAGTCATGTGGACTGTTACATTTCTGATTCATTAAGAGAATGTGAATATCCTATTTTCTGAATTTGTAAGCTTTACAGAGCCCCATGGCGACAGCCTGTAATTTTTGTGTGTGTCTGTGTAAATTATTTTCCAATTGCACATTTTCTAGCATCTCTTTCAAACAAACAAAAAAATCTTCCAACAAAGTGTTGGGTAATACTGGCTAGAGAAACTTGTGTAAGAGCTCCCAATGCCATATTAATGGTTCGATGATTACCCTTGAACTACTCTGTCCCTATTTACGGGCTAGTGAAAGCTAAGCAGTGCTGATGCTTTATGAGGCTGCGTGGGATTTTTTTTTTTTTGTCTGGAAAGGTCAAAGTAAGAACTTTAATCACAATAAAGAAAACATAAGCATTTCCATTTTAATTTTCAAGATCTAACATGCAGGTTTTATTTTTAACCGGAGTAATATATTAAGGGACATTATTAAGATACTATGGGTATATTAAAATCACTATTGGATTCCACTTCAGACTACTGCTTTTGGGGAACACCCTTCATCTTTAAAATAGCTTTAAGATTTCTCTTTCTAGTATCATTGATATCAATAGTCAAAGAAACAAGTAGGAACTCTTGTATATGTATTAAAAATATGCAGATACCTAAGAGAATGGGACAGACTAACCCACAGTGGGTATACCTACGTTCAGGTGTGCACTGTGGGCTAGAAGTGGCATACAGTAGTTTAGAAGGCTTATAACGACAAATAGTGCATTTCTCTTCTTTCATGTTTTCAACAGACATTAAAGAGAGTTAATATCCAATTGTGCTTACATCTTGATTCCATTTCAACTAATCCTTCTATCTCATTATAACCAATCCCAACCACTTGACTGAGGTCCAATGGAAGCATTTTTTTTAGACTTCCAGCACCACAGCCATTAGTTATTGAAAGGCTATGTTTTTCTAACAGTAAGCAGTTTGCCTTTTTTGCCTTACATCCCCAAGGTGCAAATAAATAGATACAGTACTGTATTAATGCTGTTTCACGAAACTGCTTCAGTTGTGATATACATTTTTAATATAATAAACTGACTGCATTATGAAAAAAAAATTCCAGAACGAATAAACTCATAAAAATTCATTGGTAATGCCTGTTCCTCAATTAAGGAAAGTCTGTCTATCGAGCTTAGGAGAATTGCTTGTAATGAGTGGAAAGCTCCATCATGTTCCCCCAAATCACTGCAGCTAATGCTTACAATGCACAGAGTTATCAATCTGGGCTTATTTCAAGGACAAGTTCCACCGACCTTTTTGTTGCTTTCATCAGTAGTATTACTTTGGTTCAGTCAAAAATAAAAACAAAAAAGCCTGGTTTTTAAGATCCTGTTACTAGTCCATCTGGAAAAAGCAGCCACGTTATTTGGCCAAATATAACATGTATTCTGAGGGGAAGGTGCTAGATCTGAGAGGTTTCAGTTTCCACTATAATATGAATGTCACAGAAGGGGAAGCTGAGGTTATCAGAAATTATAATCATAGACTTGATAGACAGTCCATGGAGAAACTTGAGATTTCTGTTCCCCTAGGTTTCTGTTTCCTTGCCTTGTCCTTCTTCCCACACTTGACACGTTACAGAATTTTGACAATTGAAGAACATCTCCAGAGTGCTGATTACTCTGCCTGTGATCTCCTCGCCTATGTGGAGCCGTGTAGTAAGTCATTGACTATCAGAGGAGCCTTTAAAAAGACAGTTTACTTTTCATTATTATTGAAGAATGCTACAGTGAGTGATCTGAGTAAGTCCAAATGGCCAAAGGACACATTTTAAATTTGTTTTGTTCCAAGGCTTTACAGAGTAAAAGCATGGTGCAAAATTAATCTCATCGGCAAGAGAGTGCAGGGTACACAAAGCATCTGCTGGCTGCCTCTGGAATAAAAACACTGCATTTGTCTAGACTTTATTTATGATCCGTTTTTTGGCATAACTAGTCGTTACTGTTGAGAGCCAAATTATGGCAGCCTTTTGTAACAGATTACCTCAAAAGAAGACAAATTCTAGAGCAGACTTTTTTTTTTATTTCAAACAAATGTATTTTTAGACTATCTTCTATGTCCAGGAGGTCCCTAAGTCCCACAGCATTTCCAGCTTTTTTAGAATGACAAGAAAACCACAAAGACAAGAGACAAGGAACAGAAGAATAGCTTATTTTTTTCCTCCCATTTCCCCACAATCACAATCTACCAATCGCGTTGTGACTACAATTTCCAGGCCTTTAATTTTGCCTTCAAGTCCTGTTTATTGTCTAACAGGTTTGGGGGGATCGGGAGGTCCTGTGGCTCATGTGTAGGGACTCGAGGGGAAGGGAGCTGCGTTCCTCAGGTTGGCATTCAGTGAAAGCATTTCCAGAAATACTTGTTAGTCTGATGAGTGAATTTCAGTTTCACATCAACATTTTTTTTTCTTTTTGAAATTTAATTTGCACAAAAAGCAAGCAGTGATCTTCTGCCTCCAAAAATATGTATGAGTGGGTGTGTACACAAGAGCGAGAGAGACAAGCATAGTGAAGGGAGAGGAAGGAGGAATTGAAGAAAAAGCTTAAATTATGCTTGTTCCATCTTTCAAGCTTCATTTGGGCTTTTTCTTTATTAGAAAGCAGTGCTTATTAAAGACTCTCCTGGGAGTTTTTAATATTTGAAGAAATGGAGCTCTGAACTGAAAAGATGGGAAGGAAATATTCGAGGCACATTAAATCTATTTTTTTTCTTTACGTATTTCTCTTTATTTTTTTGTTTCAAGTTTTTATATAAATTCTAATTAGTTAACATATAGGGTTATATTGGTTTCAAGAATAGAGTTTAGTGATTCATCCACTTATAAGTATCACCCAGCGCTCATCACAAATGCCCTTCTTAATGCTAATCACGCAATTAGCCCATCCCCCACCCAGCACCCCTCCACCAACAGTTTGGTTTTTAGAGTTACGGGTCTTTTATGGTTTGCTTTCTTCTCTCTCTCTCTCTCCTCCCTCCTCGATGTTCATCTGTTTTGTTTTTTAAATTCCACATATCAGTGAAATCACATGGTATTTGTTGTTCTCTGGCTTATTTCCCATTGCATAATACCTTCTAGCTCCATCCATGTCATCGCAAATGGCAAGATTTCATTTGTTTTGATGGGTGAAAAACTGTCCAGATATGAATTTCAAAGTAAGAGCTTAGTTGGTAAAGTTCTTTCTATACTTGTACCATGTAACTGGACTCAAAATTAATGCTTAACAGTAGTGATAGTAGTGGTTACACTACTATACCCTGAAGTAAGTACTTCTTACCCTGGTAAGTAACCTGTAGTGAATTGGGTCATGATCACACATTCCAATGAGAAAGTGGGTATATTTTATCATCATGTGCTTTTATACAATTTCTTGGTGAAGGAAATAACTAAATACAAAATCCAATGAAAACAATTATATAACCTCATGGCTATCAATCAACTACAACTACACGGCTAGTATTTTGCTGCCTCTATGAAGTACAACCTCTACCTAATATTGGCTGCTCCAGAACACCCAGTAGGGAACAATCCCATTTAAAGCTCTAGTAACCAAATTATTGAATCACCATATTGTACATCTGAAAGTAATATAAGATTGTATGATAACTAACTGGAATTAAAATAAAAACTTAAAAAGCCCCCCCCCCCCCAATAAAGCTCTGGAAACCAATATATTGTTGCCATTCAGTATTTATAGCTGGTATTAGTAAGTTCCATGTGTGATTTTTGAGACATAACTTGTTCATCTATCTATAGCCACAAAATTCATTTAAAAAAATTAATTAGTAGGGCACCTGTATGGGTCAGTCAGTTGAGCATGGGACTCTTGATTTTGACTCAGGTCATGATCTCAGGGTCCTGGGATAGAACCCTTCATCATGCTCTGCACTCTTGTGGAGTCTCCTTAGGTTCTCTCCCTCTCCCTCTGCCCCTACCCCTCCTCACGCACTCTCTCTCTCTAAAATAAATAAATAAAACCCTTAAAAAAATTAGTGAGCAAATGAACAAACTACACTATCTTTTTGATTTTTATAAATTTATGTCTTTTGCTCGATGGAAATCCAGCTACCAAAATGTATCTCTAAAAAAAATAATAAATAAACAAGGGCAATGACACATAGGAATTGTTGTTATTGACAATGAGATGTAGACCCACACTGACCAAAGGATAAAAGGAGTAGCCAGGTGTCAGCCATGCCCGTGAGAGTAAGGGCCACTGTGGGAAGTTTCATTTATCTTAATTAAGGTTTGATTCAGCATCTTGGAAAAACTCTCACTTGCTCAGCCCAACACTGTCCAGGTGAAGGCTCTCTGCAATGCTTAAGAAACAAATCTAAGTAACAGAAACCGAAGTGATCATTTGCAGGGTGATTCTGGTATATCCTACAATGCAAGATTATTCCCCAGAGAAATGCCCAAAGGGTATATTCCACCCTTATGTTGCATCCTAAATTCTTTGTGCCATTCTCATATCTTCTGACTTGGGTCACTTCCCCAAATGTGTATCACACTCAAGCCATCGAGAGTAATCCCTAGGCACGTATTCTATGGTCCAAGCAGCAGATACATCATAATTTCCTTTTACATTCATTCCTATTATAACTTCCTAGGAAACAAGTAGAGCTGAGGGAAGAACCTCCCACTCAGCATGCCCCTCCTCAACAGCCTCTCCTTCGTCTTCAGGTACAGGTCCTCCTTACTATCCCACAGCCTTGGAGAAAATGCTGAATTTAATACATGAAGTTCAATTTTTTTTTCTTCCAAGTTTTTATTTAAATTCTGGTCAGTTAACCCACAGTGCACTATTAGTTCCACGTGTAGGGTTTAGTGATTCATCACTTATATAGAACACCCACCGCTCACCCCTTGAGTTTACATTTTAATTCTCTTTAGAAAGTCCTAGATGGGGTGGGTCATTCATTATGTCCTTTGAGTTTTTCTTCTCTAAAAATGTCTTATTACCTGGGTTAAGAACACAGGCATCAGTATTTTTTAAAGGTGCTACAGGTGATTCCAATGTCCAGTAAAATTTAAGAACCACTGACCCAAGTGGTGTTTTAAGATGATCACAATGGCTCTAGTATGGAGAACTGTTTAGAGAAAACAAGCATTCTATGTTTGCATGCTAATTGTGGGATGTCTGAAACCCTAGTCTAGAAGTAAATACACTGATTAAGGAACTGGAGGGGAAAACTCTGAAACATGAGTTTCTGTTTTAGTGAAAATCAAGGAAGAGATGATTGGAGTTTAGAGGTTAATTTCAAAGATCAGTCCTCTATGCCAGAGGTATGTGCAGAAACTGGAGTAAATTGTTTTCACACAAACTTTCACGCTCGAAGTGCCACTTGTTAGGGACCATCATGTCATGGCCTCCTTATTGTCCCCACTCCTGCAGAAGGACTTTAGTAATGTGTTTTTTTTTTTTTTTTTACAAAGTCTGACCTTGGGGTAGCATGAACAAGTGACAACACTAGTGGGTTGAAGCTGTACTCCCAGCAGGCCTGCAGCTGGTGCCCTGAGCAATATGACCAATGAGAGTTGGGCACAAGAAGATGAAAATTGGTAGATGTTCCACATTGGGTGAGGGTAATTGTTCAGGAATCTTGTGAGTCACGTCCTTAGGGGACACTAGAGTAGCTGGGAAAGATTTGTTCAGGGAGGAAGAGGGCCGGAGGTCCCATAATAGCAATTAGCGGGGTGGTAATCCAAAGAAACATGTGTTACCCGCAAAAGAATAATGAATGCATTCATGCATAATCAAGAACTGAGTGCACTAGGACGTCTGCCAATTTTTGTCTCATACATAGCTCAGTAATCCATACTGTCCAGCTCAGGACGGCACTGAGGTGGCCGTGAGTGACTGTGAAGAGCTGCCTTTTGTATTTGTTAAATACTAATGCAAGGCTTGCAGTAAGATACTTGGTCGTAGGGTCTCTTCCCTTCCATATCTGTACCATTTTTAAAGGACTAAAGTAGGCACTAGAATCAGAGTTCTCCTTTCATTCTGTTGTATAGGCACTAAATTATTTGGTGCCATTGCTGCTAGAATTATTTCTAACCTTCTGGAAGGTAGTTAAGCAAGAAAGAGACCAAGACATCATATAACACAGGAGTCATGCAAAAAAAGATTTGATGCTGCTATAAAAGTAATGAATGCCCTCAGGGAACAGTCACACTTATCAATTGCAAAATTTCTTACTTGAGGGTTGTTACAAAGACTGCAAAATAGAACATATGTAAAGGTAGCTAGTATAGTGCTTGCACGTAGTAGACAGTAAATATTTATCTTATTAGAAGTAAGTGTAAATTAAAGAAAAAAATTTTAAGAAACTTAGAATTATTTGATCTACTAATGATACCTGATTAGTTTAACTAACAATTGCATTTGTCTGATATGCACAAAAGGACTATGTCAGAATAACCTACAAGCCACTAATATTAAAAATTGAGAAATGCATAGGGCTCCAGGGTGGCTGAGTTGGGTTAAGTGTCTGGTTTTGGCTCAGGTCATGATCTTGGGATCCTGGGATGGAGCCCTGTATTAGGAGCCTGCTTCTCCCTCTCTCCCCGCCTGCCACTGCCCCTGTTGGTGTTCTCTCTTTCTGTCAAGTAAATAAATAAAACCTTTTTTTAAAAAAAGTTGAGAAGCAGAAAACTATTGTCTAATTGTTATTATAAGCAGAGACAACTATCCTTAGAATACTGTTATCCAAAATCTTATTTCAGTGAATTAATTAACATGCACAGTAAGAATGAAATGGTCATATGCCAGTCCCCATTAGAACCCTATAATTTAGAATCTTATTCATCAATATTAATCCAGTGTCTCATTTAAACTATATACTAGGTTATTTTAAAGAAAATTCTTCAATACTCAGTAGAGACCCTACATTTAAATATTTAAATTACCCTTTATAATAAGTCTAAGAATTAGTTTACTTGTTCAAGAGATACAGTAGACCTTTATAAAAGATATGGTGTCATATCTTTTTTCATATCATATATGAAAAAATAGAGACTAAACCAAATTATGTGTTCATATTTATTTTTTAAGGAGTATTTATTTATTTCAGAAACAGAGAGAAGGATCCCTGGGTGGCGCAGCGGGTTAGCGCCTGCCTTTGGCCCAGGGCGCGATCCTGGAGACCCGGGATCGAATCCCACATCGGGCTCCCGGTGCATGGAGCCTGCTTCTCCCTCTGCCTGTGTCTCTGCCTCTCTCTCTCTCTCTGTGACTATCACAAATAAATAAAAATTTAAAATAAAATAAAATAAAAAAAAGAAACAGAGAGAGTGTGAGTGGGGCAGGGGGTGGGAGGAGCAGGGGGGAGATAGGGAGGGGGAAAGAATCTCAAGTGGAGCCCACCCTCAGGACCCTGACATCACGACCTGAGCCGAACCCAAAAGTCGGATGCTTAACCAGCTGAGCCACCCAGGCGCTCCTGTGTTCGTACGACTGTAACACTAACACTTATAATGTGAAAGCATTGTATACAGCATGATATTCCTGGATCATGGTAAGTTTTAGTAAAATTAAGAATTTTCTCAGAGAAAAAAATCAAAATAAATAAAAATAAAAATAAATAAATAAATAAAAATAAAAAAATTAAAAAAAAGAATTTTCTCAGATGGCTCTGCATCCACTGTTCCACTACACTTTTTCCCGACAGATACTCGCTTCGGATCTGCCGTCGTACGGATGCACCGCCAGTGTCTCCAAGCGTCACGGGCTGATGCATCACCACTCGCGTGCACCCACTGACGAGGGCCAGGGACGGGCCCTAGTGGCCACTCCTGGCCTGCCCATGACAGACCGACATCCACTGAGCGGGCTGGCTGTACTTTGCATTCTGCCAACCACATGACGTTCTAATTAGACTATTTAAAGTTGACATTCAGGGCAGCCCTGGTGGCGCAGCGGTTTAGCGCCGCCTGCAGCCCAGGGCATGATCCTGGAGACCCGGGATCGAGTCCCACATCAGGCTCTCTGTGTGGTGCCTGCTTCTCCCTCTGCCTGTGTCTCTGCCTCTCTCTCTCTCTCTCTCTCTCTCTCTCTCTCTCTCTCTCTGTCTCTATGAATAAATAAAATAAAATCTTTAAAAAAAAAAAAAAAAAAAATAAAGTTGACATTCAGGAGACGGCTCATCACTCCTGAGGGCTAATATGTGTTGATTCACCTTTCTTCTATTTCCTCGGGGAGAAACCGACACCTGTGGTCTGAGAAATGCATACTATGGACTGTCTACAGGGTTTGTTTTCCGTTTTGAAAGATGCTGATCTGCCACAGACACCGATGTACACTGTGATACTTGAAATACTGTACACTCGACTGGAGGTAAAAGTGCTGATGCTGCTCAGCTACGCGGGAGGTGGCTGGTGCCTACTTGGGAATGCACCAGAACTGCTGGCACCGGTTCACAATCAGTAAATAAACACAAAACAGCTTTTTCATTTTTAGATACAATTTTATCAAAACCAGCTTATATTCCTTCGTGGTGGCGGAGGGAGGGGGTGAATACAAAACCAGTGCTTGTATCTTAAATTTGAAGGCAGAGGAGATGAAAGGCGATGCTAATTCCATTAGCTGGTTTTTGGTTAGAAACATGGTCGCTTTTGAAAATGGGGCAGATTTTTCTGGGTACTTCCAGGGGCTCTTCTGGGTTCCTTTTATTAGAAAAGTCTAACAACACCAGAAGGGACAGAGATCTGGCTTTGGCAGTGTCACACTTCAGTGACTTGTCTCCCAGAGAAGCGGTAGTGTGTGTGGGCGGGAGTGAACGAGCGCCAAAGAATACAGGACACTGTGTCAGCTCTCTCTAATGGGTAGGGCAGGGAGGTCAGAGCTTTGTGCAAAAGAGGGCATGATGGCAACGCGCACACTTCACATGTTAGCACAATAAACACGCTAATTTAAATTGCTGGCTTGGATACGACTAATAGGCCCTCCTCGAATTCCACAGATCAAGACGAGTGGAGGGTTTCTACTTAGAAACTACTGGGAGGCCTATGTCTATGAGAACCGCAGACAGAGCTTTTGTACAAACTTTAATAAATTTCATCATTTTACTTTCTTTGTGGGCTTCACTGTTCTGTAGCAATGACTATATGAATTCAAATAGATGCTAATACTTGAATAATCTAAATTATATGTGCCTCCATAGTGCTAAGAGCAGTTATGTTCCCTTCTCTATTTCGTCTGGAGACGGTTCAGGCAGCCTCTGGAGGGTTGGCTCTGCTTGGATCCCACCTCCACAGTCCCGTGAAACACGGGATGTCCCCATAAGGCTGAGGACCGTGCAGCCACCATCTGCATGCAGCTGGCTTCAAAGGCTCTCCTGCTCTTGACACCCTCATCTTTGGAAAGCATCCTCCTCCAATCTGACAGGATTCTCTAATATTGCATATTAGAAGAATGACTTTGGAGGTTTTTTTTTGTTTGTTTTTTCTTTATCCTCCCAGAAAGCCCATGAGATCTTTATGCAAAATCTTCCATAGCCTTCCCAGAAACAATAAATTGGGTATCTACAGCTCTTCCTGTTAACAAAAAGTGAAGTTTCCTCATTGGCCGATGTACCCCACTGGAGGACAACCATTAGATTTTGGTATTATACATTAACTCTTTGTTTTCAATAAAATCATTTAGACAACAATAATATATTAAAATAGTGTAAAGCTGGAAGGCACCTTAAATATCGGCATGTTTGTGACTTTGAGCCTATTAGGAGAGGTAACTTAGTTTCCTTAACTAAAGTGGCTGCCCTTGTCACTCTGGAGATCAACGGTGACTTGGGAACAATGTCTGTGTAGGAAAGAATAAGGGGAGAAAGGATTTTTTTTTTTTAAAGTAGGCTCCACTCCCAGTGTGGAACCCAATGTGGGGCTTGAACTCACAACCCTGAGGTCTTGATAGACCTGTGCCGAGATCAAGAATCGGATGCTCAGCTGACTAAGCCACCCAGGTGCCCTGACAGCATGTGTTTTTAAATAAAATAATATAAACGTTTTGAAAATCCTATGAACACTTGGGTCCATAACTGTAATTCTAAAATATTGTTACTAATCTGAGATTGTGTGTAAGATTTTTATCAAACTTAGAGGATTCAAAATAGGCAGGGATTTGTTTCCAGAAGGGCAGGAGTCTTAAATTTGGAATCTATGATTCTCGGTCATAGCTTCTAACTGAACAAGGGAGAGGAGGCTTATCAGGATTTCTGGAGTTCCTAGGTTATTTTTCTCTCTGATATCAGTTTTAAGCCATTCGAGGTAGTTGGCCATGCTGCCCAGCAGCTGCCCAAGTAGCAACTGCAACAGCTGGAACCATAGAAGCTACTGTTGTAACACAGAGGATGCCCACGACCCATGAAATGACTAAGTAAGTAGAGGATGATTGTGTGTGTGTGTGTGTGTGTGTGTGTGTGTGTGTTTTAAAGATGAAGACTAGTAATTATTTCTATGATATCTGAGATTTTCAGATATCTCTAGTTGCAATATCACAAAGAAACCAGAACAGACATTAAGTTAGAGACCAAAGCTATTAGCACGCATTATGTTATATAATATACAGGATAATGCATTTGAATATAAGAAACATTAAAATGGGGTGCCTGGTGGCTCAGTGGTTGAGCACCTGCCTTCAGCTCAGGGCGTGACCCCAGGGTTCTGGGATCGAGTCCCACATCAGGCTCCCGGGTGGGAACCTGCTTCCCCCTCTGCCTGTGTCTTTGCCTCTCCCTGTCTCTCATGAATAAATTAATAAAATCTTATAAAAAAGAATCTTCAACACTATTTACTCTTGACCTATTCTTTCTTTCAACAAATAACTACTGAACACCTAATCTGGGCCAGGCACTTAGGTTGGCACTGAGGAGAAAAGAAGAAAAAAAAAAAAGAAAGGAAAGGAAAGGAAAGGAAAGGAAAGGAAAGGAAAGGAAAGGAAAGGAAAGGAAGAATGGAAAGGAAAGGAAAGGAAAGGAAAGGAAAGGAAAGGAAAGGAAAAAGAAGAGAACCAGGAAAGGAAAGAAATTAAGAACATACCAACGGATAAGACACGAAAAAAGACACGACCCGACAACAGCACCGAAAACAAAGAAACCGACGCCGAAAACCCGAAGCATACAGAACGCCCCCCACCCCGAAGAAGCCGAAAAGAAGAAAGAAAAAGAAAGATAAAGAAGAAAGAAAGAAAGAAAGAAAGAAAGAAAGAAAGAAAGAAAGAAAGAAAGATTGATTAGATCCCTGTCCTCTTGGACCTTATCTTCAGTGGTTTTATTTTATACACTAATTCTACAATTTTTTAAAATTCAAATAAATGATATATCATCCAAAATGTTAGCAACAGGTAACATTTCATGAATATTCATATGGGCCAAGCGCCGTTCTAGGTTCTGTACATACATGGGCACATTTAATCCTCACAGCAACCCTACAAGGCAGAAACTATTTTACAGAGAAGGAAAGACACAGAGCATGGAATTTACTTGCTTAAAATCCCACAGTTAGTAAGTAGCACCAAGATTTAGAAGCCATAGTCTGGTCACAGAATGAACCCGCATCCTCAACCTCTCCAATCCCACTGCCTCTCATGATGACAAAGGGTCATCATGGTATTTATTAGTAGGTATTCCTGATTATTTTGTTTCTATTGATTTAAATATTAAACACACTGGGACCTTGTTTTTAAAGAATAATTTTCTGTTTATAAACTGCATATATCACCAGTAACAAATCCTACATATGCCAGAAATATATGCAGGCCATGAGAGTACTTAAAAATAAACACAAAATCACAGTTCTCAAATCTGAGTCTGAATTTGGCATTTATAAATAATTACACTTCAAGTGTTCTCTCACCTCTAAGTCAGCTTTTATTGTATCTATAGAATTAATGACATTTATTTTGGAGTATGTGCAGAATCCTGAGGCCAAATCCTGAGGCCAATCCGTTAGGATTGTTAGTCCAGACCTTGCATTTCAGAGATGGGAAACAGGTCAGAAGAGGTTTTTTTAAGATGAGAGCTTCATCTCACTTGGAGACTTCCCACTTCTTCTTTAAACAAATTTGAGAATTATTATTATTTTTAAAAATATTTTATTTATTTATTCATGAGAGTCACAGAGAGAGAGGCAGAGACACAGGCAGAGGGAGAAGCAGGCTCCTTGCGGGGACCCCGATGCAGGACTCAATCCCAGGACCCCGGGGTCATGCCCTGAGCCAAAGGCAGATGCTCAACCACTGAGCCACCCAGGGGCCCCATCAGCAAGTTTGAGAATTAATGGACAAGTCTGCATAGAAAGCTGAAGATAAGCCAGCTATGAAATTCTCTGGCAACTTCCAGAATGTTTAATATGAATATTATGATTTAGGGAAGTCAATGCCAACATTTCCTGACTCTTGGGACTGTTTAATGAAGGATTTAAGTTTTCTTCAGAATAGAGAACATTCACACTCAGATATAATAATATAGATGAGGCCTGAGCAAGGGAAATTGGCATCCCAGTATAAACTATTAAATTTGGTGTCAAACAGAACTATGCTTGAAACTCAATTTTGTCCCTTAGTAACCTGGAAATCTTGGGCAATTTTTCCTGAGCCATCTGTAAAATGGAGAGATGAATATCTATTACTTAGGTTGCTGTATTAGTTAAATAGGACAATGTGTTTTAAGCACTAAAACAAAAAAGCACACAGAAATTGCGTTTCAGTACCTTCTGTGGTTAAAAAAGGGAAATAATTAGCTCACAAAAAGTAGACATCACTTTGATGCCACATGTTGCACTTCTAGGCTTACCTATTCCATTGGTCCTTCCTGTCCTAAATCTCTCAAAAATTATTAAATGTATCCCTGAGCAGCTTACTAGAACTTTCATCTAGACTATGGCAAAGAGGACAGATAAAATCTTTGATAATACAAACTCTTTTTAAGCTTAAAAAATATTTCATTGTCTGGCTTAAAATAACGTTTTTAGCATCACATGTACCCTTCCCCTCCTTGCATTTTGCATTCTTGTCATGCCAAGCCATCTGTTGTTCCCTGAAAATGCCGTGCTGTTCCATACTTCCATATATTTACACACCATCTCCTTTCTCTTAAATGGCCCTTTTCTTCTTGTTCATTTGCCAAACTCTTGCCTGTCCTCTTGTACTAAACAAAGCTCCTAAAAGGCAGCACCCATGCCTTTCTGGCACATTGTCTGCAACAGAAAGGGTATGAGGATCATACAAATGTCACAAGAATGAATGAGGAAAATGATCAAGTAGGACAATATCATTTTTGTTTAGATTTCTTAATAACATAAGTGAATTTATTTGTGGAGTTGTAAAATGGGATCTCTACAAAAGAAAGAAACACAGACAGGAAATCCATTGACTGATGGAATTATTATTGTTCAACTGCAATTATATTTTTGCAATCTTTATTTGCATGTATGTTTTGATGATCATACCTCTAATATACTGTATGTCAATAAGTTTTAAATCTACTTTTAACATGAAAACTAGACAGATCTGAAACTAGCCAAGCATTTTAACCATCAGTAAAGTATATAACATGGCATACAGTTGGCACTATTAATATAGTTTCAAAATGATACTACATGATACTCAGTGGAAGATAATACATTCAAAGTCTACCTTAAAATATCTATATCAGAATATCACAAGTCATAAAAATTATCTATGGTTACCTATGGTTGAGACTGGAGATTATTAATGTTTCCCTCTCTTTTTATCTCCAGTAAGGTTCCCTGACCCTAGAGTTTATTACCTCTAGTATGAATTTTCCCTTAGAGCTAGAAAAATAACTAAAACTGGGGCACCTGGGTGGCTCAGTCGGTTAAGCATCCGACTCTTCATTTTGTCTCAGGTCATGACGTCAGGGTTGTGAGATCAAGCCTCAGGCTGGGTTCCTTGCTTAGTGCGGAGTATGCTTGAGATTGTCTCCGTCTTTCTACCCCTCTGCCCCTGACCCTGCTCCCATTTGCGCTCTCTCTCTCTAAAATAAATAAATGAAATATTTTTTTAAAAAAAGGAAAAAAATTAAACTATTCATAAAATGATCTGTTGAAACCAGGAATAAAAGTAATTTTTCACTACCCATTTGTCAATAAGAAATGATTAGTCTGTTAATTAAAAAAAAAAAAAAAAAAGCAAATTGGAAAATGACCGAAAAAAGTCAAGTTATTCAAAACCTAAACTCCTTTTCAAAGTTTCACTCATGTCCTACCTGCCTTCTGAGGTTCTCCCTACCATTTGATCAATCATTCCTTTCTAAATGACTATACATCACGCCTTTGGTCTGATTATTTCACATATGTATGTTTTCACTCTCCTAAAAGACTATGAGCTCCTCCTCAAGGAGAAGAGTTTATTTATAAAGATTCCTTCCTAACCCCACTGTGCTGCAAACACAGTAAATACATAATAAATATTTGGTGGTTCCTATTTGTTAACAAATGCCAAATGGGGAATTGCAACCACAATAATTGAGATCGTTGTGTACTACTATTATTTGTCGTTAAGGAAAACCCCCAAGGCAAGAGTGTGTTCAAAGAGGAACAGAGCAGATAGTCTTGAGAGAGGAGTCAAGAAAGAGGAATAGCATCGGGGACTAATTCATCATTTGAAAAATAGATTGTCTCCTGTTCCCTAGGCAGTCTGCTGCTGAGCACAGATGAGCTACAGTAACCAGATTGGTTCATTAAAATATGGTCCCTTTAGTTCACCATGACTCATCTTTACGATGAAGCTGTGATTCTGGGAACTGAATGCGCTAATTCTGCTACTCTCATGACACACAAAAGAATAACATAAAACTTAATTTTTAATGACTTCATATTCAGTTTACTGCCATTATATAGCTCAACCTCTGTATGGACCCAACATGTAATAAAACCTGGTAATTCAAAGCACTGTCATAGCAGTCCCTTTGAGCAATGGCCTACTGTAACTGCTTGGTATTGAAAGTTTGTAGATCTGCCTCAAGGAAATGCTCTAGATAATTAAAAAGTCATTCCCCATCCTTCAATATCTCCCACCTCATTGCCCTGCTTCACTAAACATTGCTGCCGTGTTAACACGATTACTCTTTGTTTTCCACATCTGTATCCCCAGAACAAGTGCTTGATACATAAAATGTTGAATTGATGAATAAAACCATTTGCCATAGCAGTTCTAGACCTGAAAGTCTAAACCAAGGACGTGAGCTTCAGTTTTATTGGAGACCAGAGCTAATGATGAAAAAGTAACAGGGGCAGTGAGAATTACTGAGTCACCATTTGCTTTAGCAATGACTTAGACAGACTTCACGGTCGCCAGAAGCTTAGCATTGTGAAGAAACTTCTCATTGTAATATTACTGTCTAGGAAGGGGGCACCTGTTGGGACTGTTTTCTGAAATTCTGAGAGCCTCTGACCTCTGTAGTGGAAACGTGTGTGTGTGTGTGTGTGTGTGTGTGTGTGTATGTTTTGGGGGAAGAAGGAGAAGTGGATGGAACTGAGGGGATATCCAGTAGGTTTCACAAAGAGCCTGGTGTCAAAGTCACTGAAATTTGAGTCTCCGGGGAATCATATTAATGTTGTATGTCACCATTTGGCTTAGCTCAACTCTTATGCACTTTATTGAACACATTCATATAAAATCTATATTATAATATCTGTTAGAAATTTAAATACCACATTTTAGAAGAATAGTTGAAAAATCCATTGAATTTCATTAGAAAGCCCAGCTTCTGGGGATCCCTGGGTGGCGCAGTGGTTTGGCGCCTGCCTTTGGCCCAGGGCGCGATCCTGGAGACCCGGGATCGAATCCCACGTCGGGCTCCCGGTGCATGGAGCCTGCTTCTCCCTCTGCCTGTGTCTCTGCCTCTCTCTCTCTCTCTCTGACTATCATAAATAAATAAATAAATACCTTAAAAAAAAAATTATAATGTTAAAAAAAAAAAAAAAAAAAGAAAGCCCAGCTTCTGACACAACTTAGGACCAAGGAGTTGCTTGGAAGAAAAATAAATGAATTAAATACATTCATTAAAAAAAAAGAGCCAGCACTACCGCAAGCTACCTATGGAGCCACAAAACCACCACCACCACAACAACAAAGCAATTGAGAAGTGAGCCAAAGATCTGAATATTAACATTCATGGGCAGAGACGGATCCAAGTTTCTGTAGAGCCTGAGCATATACCATTTAATGGAACTTCTTTAGAAACCAAACAATACTACAAATGCACGGTTATGTATGGAGGCCTGGAAGGGGCCCAGAAGGTGAAGCTGCATCCATTCCATGACGTAACAGCCTCTGCACATTGCCATGGTCACTCTGCTCATGCGGGACTGAGAGCATTTATAGAATAGCTTTTCCAGGGAAATTCAAGTCAGGAAAAGTAAGATACGTGGAGAAAGAATTGTGGACAAAGAGAGAAAGAGGCATCGTAGCAGCAATGATGCCATTAAGCACTGAAGGGGGAACAATACGCAGTAAGGCTGACAGCAGAAGAAAGTCTGCTTTGAGGGGAGATAGGAGAAAAGAGCTTTGCTTTTTGAGAACCACAGAGCTATTTAAATCTGAGAAACCAGAGTAGGGCCATCACCCTGTCATGCCAAAGGCTTATCAACCACAGGACAGCTATTTTATCGCTAGAAAATTGCTGGACAACTGCAGAGCTCACCCCGAGGAAACAAGAGCCAATGCCTAGGCAGTTTTCCACCTTCCAGTCCTTTCTTCCCATTTCACCTCACATTCTTCTCTCTTCTTTCTCCTGTCTTGCCACTTCCATACCAGCATTTCCACACAGATTCTACCTAAGAAATAGCCCATTCCTGTGGATGAAAATTCTGTGATGGAAGTGATCGCGTAGGTGAAGTCCTTACAAATGCAGGTGTTGTACACTTCAAATTCAAAGACTTTCAGTTTGTTATACACAGTGTAAGCAATTAGTCAAGTGGCTTGAGCGAGAAATGATTTGAAAAATCAAACATTCAGACTAGTGTGGAGACAACCATGCCCTTTTCTGCTGATGAAGAGAACTTTACTTTGGAGCCATTCTTTCCCCAGCACACTGGGTGGTGAATTGCCTAGATCACGAGCTTGCTATGGGAAGAAACTAGTCTTGTTCATTTTTATTTTTTAATCTTGCGTCTCGTTCAGTGCCTGGCATTAAATGGGTGCTCAGTAAAGTGTAAGAAATGAGCATTTCCTGTGAACACATTAAATGCCAGGAGAGAAGAAAAAACTACATTCAGCACAAGATGCTCAACGGCCACCATATTAGAGACTGTAGAATGACAGAGTACTTTCAAGGATGCTGACAACTCAAAGGACATGACAACTTTGAAGAAGAAAAAAAAATGGGAGAAGGGTACTTTAGGCCCTGAGTCCTTATGGATTTGGGTAAAACTTAGCTAATAATGATCCCAGCATCTGTCAGATGATATTGGACTCCAATTTAGTAAGAAAGGCAAATAGCCCAAAAGTAAACTTATTTAAGACACATTTATGAGAAAAACAAGTGTAAGTTTAAGCAGTTATCCATTCAACCCTACATCCATTGCCACTTCATCCGTGACCTGCCATGTGTACATCGACCTACAGTCATAAACAAACAAACGCACAAAAAAGAAGCCCTTTAAGAAGCACTTTAAGTCAGGTGCTGCGTCTGTTATTTTTGGAGGAAAGTAGTTTGATAATACACACCAGGGAAGAAATGTTTTAACATGCTTTAAAGCCACGTTTTTCAGATATCTGAAAAAATTCAACCACAGCATGCAGTTCCATCAACCAAAGCCACCTAAACTTTTACTGTAGTTAAATAAGATTTACGGCTTTAGCAAATCTTAACTTCTCAACTGGAGGAAATAACTTTTATTGCAATCCATAATCTCTGAGGGCTTTAGAATCAAAATAGCTCCACCCGAAGTGAACAAACCTACAAAAGTTAACTTTTCTACAACCCACAAAATAGGCATGGTATGAGCTCCCCCTGCTGGCACAATACTATTCCCACTTCATGAACCCAGTTCAGGGATCACACCTGTGAGTTCCAGGGTAAAAGAGAATCGCCATCTGATGTTAAAGAGGAGGAAGAACTGAAGTGAGTTTTTAAAAACCACATAACAACCCCAAACAAAACGAAACAGGAAAACAGTTATGCTCATTCTAAAAAAAGATCTCTGTGAAAGAAATACGCAATAGGCAGTTTAACAAATACTTGACAGCACCTTTTGAGTCTCCACCCAAGACTGGACAGAGGATGGAGTGAATTAAAAGGACTGTCACTCTCAGGATGCTCTAGTGTCCTTATTTGCTTTCCAAAATATCAGCAAGCAAGGTTTACCTGCCGTGGTGTTGATGGATCCCTCCAGCAGCACGTATGAGAGGCTACGGGCTTTAGAGAAAAATAGGGTAGCACCAGGAAGGCTCAACAAAGTCTATCTGAGAGCCTTGGGTTTTTTGCACTGGGAAACTAAACGTGGAAGGTGCAAGTTTTATATTTCAAGCCACTCAAATTAGCTGTCTCCAGAGGAAAAAAAATTCAACGTGAGAATCATGGCAAATACAGGTAAAAGTGCTATTGTGGGGACATTCGCACTGACAGGCAGGAGAACTGCTACAAAGGTGTTGCTAGTGATAAGCTGTTACAGAAAAAAAAAATATAATGAAAGAAATGGAACTCCCACTCTTTGAGTCAGCAGAAGGGAGCTGTTTCATGATATTTGCTATATTCGTAAGGCTGCAATTTGATTATATTGGATTCTGTTATCACAATCTGTTACATATCCTACATAGAATATAAATACATAAAGCCATTTAAAGGCCAAATTATAGAGCTGTCTATTTTTATATTTTACCTTTTACTGCCATACCAGTAGTGATGCTTAAGTGGTATAAATTAAAAACTGTAAATGAAAAACAGAAATATTAATATATGAAGGCTTTATAGAAAAGCCATTGGTTGAAGTCCCAAAAGGACATCAAACTGCTTCCCTCTTGAAGTCTGAGAAAATGGCCTTAAATGAGTATAACAGGCCCAATGCATGGGCTTTTTTTTTTTTTTTTTTTTTTAATTTTTTAATGATAGACATTTTCCTGTCCTAAAAGCAAAGCTCTATATTCATTCATGTTGAATGTGAATGGAGAAATTGAGGACTACATAATGAGGGGATGGGATTATCTTTTTTTTCCTTCTCCTTTCCAGATCCTCCTTTACATGGCATATAACATTTTTGCTCATACCAGCGTCAGTATGGGAAGGAATGGAATGTGACTTGAGTAGATGGGGCCAGGTCAAGGTCACCTTTACTTGTCCTACCACCATAATCCTTCTCATTGGTTTCTTTGCTTCCTCCCTTATTTCATCTACAACTCATTCTCCACACAGAAGGGAGTAGAGTCTTTTAAAAATATAAGCCAGATTATAACCCTCCCCTTCTAAGGCCTCCAGGCAGTATGAGTAAAATCCAGTCTCTTATCACTTCTCCACTCTCTGCTTCTACCATTTTCCTGCTTAATCACTGTGCTCAAACTATACTTCGTTTCTTTCTGTTTCTGGATTGGACTAAGATCTCCCTTAGAGCATTGACATTTGCTCTTTCTTTGCTCCAAAAGCCCTACGTCTGGATCATAGAGCACCTTTCTTTTCTATAATTCAGGAGTTCAGTGTAAAGCTCTCTCTTCCCACAAAACCCAGTCACTTTGTATTACATCGCCTTGTTTTACTCTATTAAAAGAAATGATCACTCGATGAAATATTCTTATCTGTTTATATGCTTACTTTATGTCTGTTTCTTCCCTTTAGCATTACGCTTCATGTTAACAGGGACTTTTTTTGTATCTCAAGCATCTAAAAGCACAGCTGGCACAGAGTATAATAGATTACGCTGTATTATCAATACCAAGAGAATATACCGTATAACATAGGAATATTATAAGAAAACACATGAAATACATACTTCAAATAAAAAAAAAATCTATGTGTGTAGGGGACTAATAAGTCAAGGTCAAATCACACGAAACAAATAGCATAGATTTTTCTCTTATTAGTACAAAATTCCTACTTAACAGCAACTTTCACTCAAATTCATAAATGAGTTTATTATATTTTCACAGAAAATATTGCAATTTTTTTTAAAGATTTATTTATCTATTTTTTTTTTTTATGATGGACACAGAGAGAGAGAGAGAGAGAGAGGCAGAGACACAGGCAGAGGGAGAAGTAGGCTCCATGCAAGGAGCCTGACATGGGACTCGATCCCGGGACTCCAGGATCACACCCTGGGCCAAACGCAGGCGCCAAACTGCTGAGCCACCCAGGGATCCCAAAATATTGCAATTTTTAAGTTTAAATCCCCGACTTTAAAACTATGGCAGACTGCACATGAAACAATAAATAAACAGGAAAAATTGGACCCACAGGGTCTTGAGCCTAAACTCTGGCTGTGCCACTAACTACACGGTCCTTTGACAAGGAACTCAATCTTTATGTCTCTTCATTGGAAAATAGAGGTGATAGGTCTTGAAGAGTTATAGCAAGTATTTACTGTATGGCTATAAAATACCTGACACAAAGTAGGCATTCATTACAAGTCTCTTAATAGAAGTATGAATTAGCCTTTGGAGTGTTACACTGGGCTTATCAATTACTAGAGATTAGTTAATACGAATGTTAGTGGCTCATGTAATTATATATACACATATATTTGTAAATTAGCAGTGATGTGTCTTTATCAGTGTTTCCGTGATTACTCAATTAGAAAGCAGCATACCTCAAAGTAACACTCTACTTGAAGCCCTTTTCCATCTATTCTGTATCATTCCCAGTAAGCTCAGGGAGTAGTATGCAACTATTGCATTTTTCTTCTGCTTGGCCTTGTCCCAGACATACAAAAATTAGAAACTTTGTCAAAAGAAATGCTCCCTCAGCATGATCAGTAAATACTGTGTCCTGGAAACGTCAGTAATAGTACTTTTTAATTCTCAGATATGTAGAGCTGAAAACTACTAGAAAAAGTGAGAAAAAAATCTCTGAATTAAAAAAAATTAAGTCTTTGTTGAATCAAATACATCATTAAATATAACAGAGTTCCTTTCATAAATTCACATTTAGCCAATCATTTGGAGTTTAAAGTATGCATCATAGATTGTGAATTCCTTTGGTTTTTAAAAGGCTTTTTTTTTAACCTATGAGAGAGAAAGAGAAAGCATGACCAGGGGGAGGGGCAGAGGGAGAGGGAGTGGGATATGCAGACTCCCCGCTGAGCAGGGAGCCCAACCTGACTCAATGCCAGGACCCAAGATCATGACCCGAACCGAAATCAGACACTTAACCCACTGTGCCAGCCAGGCGCCTCTCCTTTGATCTTTAATATCTTTTTGTTACTCATTCATTCATTCATTCATTGTGCATGAGCAAGGTTGGGAGCAGGGAGGAACAGAGGGAGAGGGAGAGAATCTTAAGCAGGCTCCACCCTCAGCACAGACCCCTCGGGGGGCTGGATCCCACAACCCTGAGATCATGATCTGAGCCAAAATAGAGTTGGGCGCTTAACTGACTGAGTCCCCCGGGCTCCCCTGATTTTTAGTATCTTTGTTTAAGAGAAATGTTTCGTGGTCAGGTGTTCTTGGAAAACAGTTTAAACAAAAATGCAACATGCTTCTTACTGAAAGATTTTTCAGTCTTTTGCATGTGACTAAGCTGACCCATGGCCTCAGTTGCAGCCGAACTGAGAAGTTTGCTGAATTTAATATGCTAAAATGGAAAAGACTTGGGCAAACGGAAACAAGTTGCTCATCCTATATGTGACTCTTCAAAAGGGGTGAAGATATCCTGCATTTCCCAGTCTCATTTACCTGGGTGCCCTCTGATAGGATAGCATCCTGAAGCATTCAAGTTCCACAGAACACATTTTCAAAAGTGCCAGGGGAGGGGAAGGTTGTCAGCTCCCTGACTCAGCAGTATTAAACATTGATTTCAATCTTTGTCTTGTCTGGCAAGAATGAAACCGATTTTTTCCTAATGAAATATGTTCTGGCAGCATTAAATGCTATTTTAGACGGTGGGGAAAATCTGTGTGTACTAGAGTTAGGAAGAAAATCTACATCTGGGACACAATTTTTCTCGATTTTCTTAAAACAAACACGTTAGGGGTATAGAAACGACTGAGAGAGCAAGTGCACTAAATGAATAAATATTATATGGGCTCATCATGGGAAGAAAGGTGAGGAGTTGGAACACACACAAAAATACAGTCTACCCAAGCCAAAGCTACTTACAATTCCACCTGTTTTGTTTCTTACTTGGACACTAAAATTCTATTTCTAGAAAAATAAACAGTATAAACAGTATATCACTGTTTTCTCCTTTCTTCTTCTGACATTTTTCATGGAAACATCCTTTTCTCTCTCATCAGATTGTTCTATCTTGTTTCTCCAAACCCTCTTTTTTATCTCCCACAAATATCTTCTTTTCTATCTGAGCAAAGCATTACCACATTGCTCCAATTTCATTGATGAGGGAAATGGATGGGATAGAAAAGGATGGGTGAGAGCTGTGACTCTGAGTTGGTAAAAGAAATAGAATCACTCTCCCCCATTTCTTAAGGAATGATGTCTCTTCCGGTATTTTCATGCCTGCTCTAAGTAAGTTGAGGGGCATAGTTAGCAGTGACTGAGAAGTAGAAGACTGGACTCCATGAATATGGAGTATCAATGCACGTATCAATTACGTATTCATGCACGTATCAATTAATTGTTATTGTAGGAGCTGATATCATTGCCCTGTCAGTACATTTATCTGCCCTTTATTTCATCCAATATTTATCAAGCACCTACTACTTGTGAGGCACAGCTCTATGAAATCTGCTGGTTGCATCTTTTCTTGAACAGTGAAGTGATAGATATACTCTAAAATCACTGCCCTAGAATCCCCAGGGCATCACATGGAGGGTCCATCTTCCTCTTCTTCATGTTGTTGAATATTTCGTAACAGCTGAAGTTCAGAGTTCTGCTCCCTTATTTCATTAGATTAAGAAAATTTCTAGATGGAAGGAACTGGCTTTAAGGAACTAATATCCAGTGTTTTATTTTGCAAGTAATATTCTTTGATGCTAAAGTACATTTTATGCGGGGTAATCATTGTAATTCCTTGAAAACTCAGAAAAGACAGGCTTTTTTCACTGGTTCAATGTCAAATAAATGAAGGCATCAAATGGATTTCCAAATGATTCTATTCTCTGGCCAAAGTCATTTGGTATTTTAATAAGTAATTTGGATGTAAAATATTCACATAGGGTAAAATTACCTAACTTACCTACAAACTAACTAGAATCTTAAAATAACTTCAATTTTTTTCTCTCTGAATATCACTTTTAGGAGAATGAAGTAAATCACAAGTGAACAAGTTGATATACTAGTATCAGATCATGCTCTTCAAAAATAATGAAAATACAAAGGAAAAAGCCTTTCAAAGTAAGCTTGCAGCCCATTTTTGCTAGACTCCGCTTTGATTATCTTGATTTTCCTTGGGTCTTGGATATATAAGTGGGTGCTTATTTTTGAAGCTGGTTTAGATTTTTGAGTATCATCTTCTTGCCTATTCTTGGTGGGATGGGTCATGCTGTAATTTTTTTCAGTTTGTTGTTTTTCAGTCCTCTTGTAAAAATAATTATACAGTTATTTTAGTGCACAAAGCCCTTCACATTCAACTTTTATTTCAGATTTCAAATAATTTAAGCTGCAATTTGTAATCATGAATGGAAACATTTTGAAATTCAAACACACTTTTTTTGCTGTTAGTGTCACAGTCTTAGTTCAGCTGAGCAAATATTTAATGAGATCCTACTAAGCACCAGGCCTGTGCATAGGGTTATTGCTAACAGTGATCTCCAGGCAAATATACACACAGGTTATCTCAGTGAATCAGGTTGATGATACAAAGTGGAATTGACAAGAGGTATTTAGAACAATGAGGAGATGGAAGGAAACCGTCCTGTAGAATTGATCCCTGGTTTAGTCTTGGAAGATGAATAATAATTAAGCAAAAGCACAGGAAGTGTTCAGGAAGAAGGAAGAGCATTAACAAAGCAAAGAGGCATGAGATCAGTTGCATTGTATCCCAATGAACTACTGTCAATGATAAAGTATGCTGGAGTGCGGAGTCTGAGGTGAAAAAGAATAATGATAAGGATGGAGAGGCAAGTACTGGACTAATTCTAGAGGTCTTTGTTTCTCCTCCCGAAGACTGGCTTTAGTTCCAAGGATGATGGACAGGCATTGTTGGGTTGTAAGCAGGGCAATGATATGCTCAGGTAAGTGTTTTATATAAATCATTCTGTGTGAGTAAGAAAAATTTGAGGATGACGAGACTGAAGGCAGGGAGACCTGTTCGGAGGCTTTTTTTTTTCAATGTTACAGACGAGGGATGACTAGGGACTGAAATAGAGTATTGGTGGATGGTCTGGAGATACAGATTTGAGAACTATCCACAATGGAAAAATCCAGAGCGTGCTGATTTACAGGATTGGACTGGCTTTATTCTCTGCCACATCCTATTTCAAAGCACCGCGCGGCATACGGGCGCTCTCTCTTAGTGAAAAGGCCAAGGGAGTTTCCTGAATCGACTCCTGAACATTGGACAGCATGGACCTCAAAAGCAGTGAGAGTGTGAGCTTCCAGGGTACAACCATTTCATGTCATCTCACCATTTAAGATGCAGTATAATAACTCTACTACTAATTCCCTTCTTTTTCTAAACTGCCAGCTGTGTTTCTCTTTAATTATATTTAAAAATAACACCTACTTTCAAAGACAACCACATTCAAGCTGCTATTATGGTTGTCTTTTGAGTAACTGAATAAAGTCCTCTACATTGTACACTCTCCAACTCTTAAAATCTCAAAAAGCATCATGAAGCTCGAAAGGCTGAGGAAAGATGATGCTCTCTAGTTCAACAGGTCTTCACCAACCAATACCCTTTAAATCAATGCATCAGAAATTCTACTTGCCAAATGTCATGTTTTTCTGTTAGTGCCATGTTCTCTGGAGAGGACGGTCAGTGTATCTGGGATGACTGTGGTCCTAATTTAGTGCTTAGAAGATCATGAGAAATTTCTCAATTTTGCCAGGAACAAGTATGTGTAGAGCACATCTATTGTACACAGAAACCATCATAAAGATGGGTTTCCTATTTAACTGATTTCATAATAATGATCTATTTATGGCTTTTACCCCCACCCCCAAAAAAGAAAGGTAATAACAAAATAGCCACCTATTCAGCCAAATTATGAGATTAAGAAGTGAGAAAAGCATCTGGAAAATGAGAAAATGGGAGGAAAGATTAAGATTATAAGAAATATTTAATTAGAAATAAAGTCAGTTTAAATGATTCATCTAAGGAACAGTTCTTGTAAACATCAGATGTTATTTAAAACCCAGTTAGTTCCCCTTTTATTCTCCTCAAAGAGATCAGTAAGAAATACAAAACGGAAAGATGTTTCAAAACCAGTTTACTAACCGATAGGCTCTGGAGTAATTCTTTTGGTTTGACTCATTGAGCCAGGATGCTAACATTATTTAAACGTTGTTTTCTATTTATCCCTGGATTTTTTTTTTAATTCTAAAGCCATAACAACTGTGTAATTTAGCAGAGAAAATGAAATTGCTCTTTGTTAAGTACACATTGAAAATCATATGCTACAATATGTATTGTACATTTAGTACAGTAAAAAAAAAAAAAGCTATATTTTCAAATCCAAATTTGAAACCAATTCAGTGCAATTTGGCATGCACTGCAGCCTACAGAGGAATTCCTATGTATTGGTAACAAGTGAAATTTTCTGCTTGCTTAAAAATATCAAAGCAGAAGGACATTTTAAATAAAACCTCAAATAAAAAGTACCTTAAGAGAAAAAAATGGATTAGACTATGGCAAAATCTAAAATATCTGTTCAATAAAGGACCACAACGTCCCTCAGAGGGTTAGCAGGCTGATATATCTAAGATAAACAAGGAGAATATACCACAAACTCCGGAAAATCAACAACCACCAGACAAAAGAAACTCTCTTTTCTTCCTCTCTTCCTCCCTTATTTCAACACAATGCATTCTCAACGTAGATCTCGTAAAATCACCAGTCCAGTCGGATCACATTATCCTCTTCTGCTCCAGGCCCTCGACCGCTTCCAGTTCACTCACAGGAAAAGCCAAAGCCTGCATGAAGGTCTACAGGGTCAGCCCCACCTCTTTTTCATCTCCAAACACCCTCTCCCTCACTTCAGTCTAACTAACCTTAGATCTTGATCTTCTTGGATCTTCTTGGATCACCCAGGTAAGCTTTTGCATTTGCAATTATCCTGGAATGCCCTCTCTTTGCTTATCTGCAAGTTTTGCTCCTTCATTTCCTCCTTATCTTTGTCCAAGCCTTCTTGATCATCACAAACTAATTAGCAGCCTGCCCCCACTCTCCCCACACACAACCTTTCCTTATCCCACGTTTTCCCTCCTACACAGAAATCATTATCATATGACAATCTATATTTCCCCTTGCTTATTAGTTTACTGTATGGGTCTCTTCACAAGAAATAAGCTCTATGAGATCAGAAATGTTGTCTGCTTTTTTTTTCTTGTTTTCAATTTTGCAGATTATAAAGGATGTCATGGTGCAATGTTCACATTTTCCTCTTCTCTGCTACCAGGAGTGTTGTATATAGACAGCTCATAGCTGAATCTCTCTTGAGGGCTAGTGTGCAACTGAAGAGAACCACCTGGTCCAAGGTAACGCTCGCTTTTCAGGATTGCCCACGTCAGTGGTGATCAATGGTGGGATGTGAAGGCCAGTCCCATTGTTCTGATTCAACACAACTAATAGGGGCCCTCCCATCTTGAGAGCACCATACCCACCCTGCCATGGCTTTTTCTTTTTTAATTGCACCAGTTCAGCTTCTCCCTCTGCCCAGTCCTACTTTCTATCCTTCCACAGACACTTCTCTTGAGACCACTACTCAGTAAACTTTGCACAAATTTCAACCTCCGAGTCTACTTTCTAGGAAACCCTGACACAGGATCACAGATGAAGGAACCAAAAACAGAGTCTAAGTAAAAGTAACATGCCTGTGGTGGAGCCAGGATTGAACCTACAGATTCTAGCTACGGAGCCTGTGTTTTTAGTCATTACTTCCTGCTGCTACACACACAACTGTACTTCCCCCTCCCACCATCAATAATTTAAAGTATATTGAATATTTACTTTAAGAGTGAGTATTTAGGATTGGGATTAGGGATAGAGGATGAAGGGGGAAATTAATAGAAGAGAATAAATGGCAAACATTATGCGCCATGGACTGAAGAGTGCTTTGAGTACAATGTTGAATAGACCAGATGATTTCAGAAATACAAAAAAAAAAAAAAAAAAAATGAAAGTGGGAAAAGGGCAAGGAGATGGAACAATGAAATCTCATGATTGTTGATAGGATTTATGATTTATATAAACCACAGAATATAGGGTCTGGTGGACTTGGTGCAAACAGCTACTGCGAAAGGTAGGGTAACCTTGTGCCTTATAGTTTCCTTCATTTTTGAAGTTCAAGGACTGATTTAGTCATCATATTCCCTGTTGTTGGGTTTGTGGGTAAACTGTTCATCCTTCATGGTGATCATTCACACATCCAAAGGCTATGGTTGTGGATAAATAAATGTTATGGTAGTGCTTTTTATAACCATAGAATATTTTACAAATAGTTATAAATGAGTATATGCATCCTAATAGATTTACCTAATGCTCTGACATCAAGTGGGACTATAATAAAATCTTTCCATCTATTTTCAAAGAATTTCTAAGAGTCTCAAGTCTCCTTAGAAAAAGAAAAACAAAACAAAAAAAGCAACTTTTCAATGCTTAGAATCCTAATGGAACTTCTTCCTTGTAAGTGTACTGAACCCCTCATACTGTGAATGCATCCCATTTCTTCTTTTCTAGTTTTATGTGGAGGCAATATGTCTGCCATTATAGTTCCAAGAGTAATTATTTACTGTTCTGAAATTTTAAACATTATTCCTTATTTCTTGCCTATCTTGTGTAACTGCAATTCCTCTGATATCAACACTGATTACACTTCCCTGAGAGATGCAGAGTAAGCTGTCTCCTCTAAATACTGAAAACTATGATTGGATTTGTAGAGTTCTTATTATCTCAGCATCAATACTTTAAACGATGGATTTAAAAATAACTGATTAAAAGATTCGAACTTCTAATTAAACTCTTCAGAGAAATTATATTCTTAGGATAAATGGGAATAAAGAGCAAAGGTAATATAAATTATTTTAATTTCATTTTTAATTTTTTGGAGTTCAAAGTTCCTTGCATTAGTTTGTTATAATCATCTTGCCTATAAGTAGATATCATTCTGTTTTACTGATAAGATAAATGACTCTCCAAGGAGACTGAGAGTAAAGATCAAATAGGCATCCTTTAAGCCAATTAAAAATTTAGAATACATATCTTCTGACTCATAATCCAAAGCCATTTCTATCACACTGCACACAACGATTGCATTTCTTTCCCCAGATATGGTTTAAAAAGAACATAAATAGATGATTCAGACAAAAGTTTGACATTCTCAAGCAATCTTCTCTAGAAATTCACACAACTATTACTATTCTACGGGAGGGGGAGGGAGTTATTTTTATTTTCAAGATGGTAGTCATGGGTGAAAACAAAGTATGGACAGGTTGGTAACGAAGGTTCCTTTCGTCCTCCCTTTTCTCACTGTTTCCCCTCCCCTCTTCTGTTTGCTTTTTGTATTCTTTTCAATTTCATTCACCATTACATGGTTCCTCATTCATTCAACCTCTATTTCGTTACTCCACTGCAGTATTGCTTCTCTTTGAGGTAAAGAGAAAGTAAAATGGATTGCAACCCAGGAAAAGCTGGGATGAGGTTTCAGGTGCAGTTCAGATGGCTATACGCCCATTTCCAGGCAAAAGAGCAGCTCTCAGGTGTAGGACTGCAAAAGCAAGGATAGTTTCCACTTTTTCCCCATATGTATTGCCCCGGAAGACTCTCAGACTTTACATGGTAAAATTTCTTCATTGAGTCAGTATTTTAGCTGAACCTGCTTACAACTGATGCCTGTCAGGCTTTGGCTGTCATGGAGAAAATGCATGGTGAGGCATATCGCGTTTGCTAGAACTTTACCACGACAGTAAGGTAGAGAAGGTACAAACCGAGGTCAGAAAAGGGAATGTGTACAGCAATGAGTAAGAGAAAACTTACTTAGCCTTATATAAGAATGTTTTATGAAATAAATATTCAGCTCTTTGTTATTTACAGTATATTCAACATTTTATTTCTGCAGGGGATTATTTTTCTTTTGATAATTAGAATCATAATTCTTCCCATTGTGTGCTGAGAAGAGAATTTACATGTAATCTCCTTGAGAGTAAAAAGAAAAAAAAGAAAAAACTGTGTCGTAGTCATTGTTACAGCTGCAGAAACCTTGCCACAATACGTATGTTTTATTAGGCTTGTTCAATTCAACCAAATTCCTGAATATCATCAAGTTCAGATAAGAAACATAAGGATTTTTTAAAAATAATTTCTAAGTTCTCAAACTTCTTACAATACTGTTTGCTAGTTTTTAGCAATCCACATAATCAGAAACAGCATCCTAGGGTCTAAAATTCGTTGCAATGTAAACATCTCTTGCTCTACCCAAAATGTATATAAAGTGAGTGTCCTAATTATGGACATCTGAGTAATACCATAGGGCAATTCTACATTAAATAAAAATATATCATAACTGGTTTCACATAGTGAAGTTAACACAACAATTACCTGGATATTAAAAAATCAGTTTTTATACTAATAATGGATATAAATTTTATTTCTCACTATACATATCTAATATTCATCTATTAAATAATTCTCTTAAAACTATGTGATTATATAAGTTGTATAAGGCCCAGTGCTTCCTTTTACCTCATGAGATGAAAATATACCCATTGTATCTATGCTGTATGCCTTAGAGACATTTCATTTTTATAGATGTTATCATACAACTTCCCATAAGATGTTATTAAAATTTAATTGTGAATTTTCTTAGACCCATAGCAAGATAATACATTCATAATTATTTTAATAATTAAAATATAATTTTCATTTTACTGGACTTATTTTTTGTTTTTGGGAGCCTATCAAAAGTCTAATCAGTCCAGAAATATTTTAAAAAGAGAATAATGGAAAATATTCATAGCTTTGTCTTCATAATATGATTAAAAGACCTTGAGAGGAAAGCAGGGGTTAAAAATTATCCTTTAACCACCCACACATCTCTGGATTTTGAGAGGTTTCTTTAATACTTTCTTTCTTGCTGCAGTATTTGTTGCTTAAGGAAGTCTGTGGGTGGATAAGATGTTATTATCCCTCCTACACAGACCCGTTTTCTTATTTACAACATTAAATCTCCATATATAAAAGTACTTAAAACACCAACTCTTTCCTTTCAACTACGTTCTGAAATTCTTCGGAATTTGGTCCGCATGTTACCACACATTACCTTCCTATAGGACACATTTATAGTTAAGTATAGTTTATCCTGATTTTTTTTTTTTTCAAGTGCGAGTCTATCCAGAAGGGGTCTTTGAAGTAGATGCCTTTCCAACTTTTTGTTTGAAAACAAGTCTGATGTTCAAAACTAATAATACAAAATTATTTTTTTATATTAAAGAGTTTCCTTACACACGAAGAGGTTACAGTCATTGACATGGGAAAAGCCAACCTTTAGGATTTGCATGCAATATTTCTTACTACACTACAGACTACCCTTATAAGTGAACATACATTTGCAGATCATTAAATATATTTTATCTAAATTTCATTAGCCCCTTGAATTATTTAGATCAATAGATAAAAATTTTAAAACTCCTTATAAAATGTGAACTAACCAATGTCATGAAACCTTTAAATCTCTTTCATATTGTAGTAAAAATGTTCTCTCAAATGCAGTAAATGACGGATATGCCCTTGTGCAAATGGGATAAACTTATTTTAAAGTAATCAAGTCTAATCTTCATTGCTAATATAAAATTCATTAATTTGAAAAATACTGGGCAGTTTTTAAAAAGTAATAAATTAATGTATTTTGAAGTGATTTTAGATTTGGAGGTTTAATGATATCATTTACAATAGCCATACATACAATGTGTTTTGCAAATAAATTTGTTCACTTCACTATTCAGATCAATGCATTCCACTTGGGAATTATATTAACTTTTGTTAAAAGAAATTAGAAAAATAATCATTAACCACCCAAAGTGCTTGCAAAGATGCCCCAATTATTAACTAAATACACATTATTGAGAATATATCCTACAGAAACCAGTTAGAATAATCACTAGCTAGGATTGATGGATTAACCAAACAATCACAGGTAATTTAATCACTTCTGGTTAATTCAAAGGAAACGGATTCTGGCTCCTCTGATACCTTGGTAATAGGCACTATCAAAATACAGAGGCAAGTTCATCCTCTGTACAGCAGAGGTGGTAAGTCAAATATAGTTTATGTACAATCCACTGGATATGTGAATTGTAATTCTTCAGGTTAAACTAGGTTTTTAGGTTATAGTTATTCAGCTTTTTTGGCACCTTATGATAATAGACTAAAAAATTAACGAAAATTAAAATCATTAGTATTTCAGAGCAAAGTAAGACAAAGACTAGAAAAAAAAGGAATTTAGTTAAAAAATTGTTTTGTCTCTGATTTAAAAAAATAGTTTATGTAGTAGGAATAAACACTCATTATCACAACTTTCAGAACAACTACTATTTAAAGAGTACAACTCAAAATTAAGTGGGAGTTATATGTTCTTCTCTTTTTCTAAAGCAATGATTTTTAAGAAGTTGCTTTGTTTTTCCTCGAAGTTACTATAAAGTACCTATAGTTGAAAGGAAGGGTAAAAAGCAAACAGGAGAAGAGAATAAGAAAAGGAAAGTGGTTTCCAACTTATGCATAAAGTTCAAGTTATAAACGTATCCTTGACATCAAAATTATTTCCTAAAAAATTACCTGATTTAGATCCCTGGATAACTTAATAAACCCCAAATTTCAATACGGAATGCAACAAGGAAGAGTGAAGTTGACTTCATTTTCACTTGCATGAGCTAATTATAATGAATGAAAGCTGGAAGCCAGTGTCTGAGATATAAACTATGTCTTCTTAAAAAATAAATTAAAATGAAGAGATTATATATGATATGATAGGGGACTCAAACATAAAAAAGTATATCATTACATTTTAATAGAAAGAGCAATGTAGATTTTCTGTGTTCTAGCTTGTTTTGGTCTACGTCCATACCACCCTGAACCCACCCGATCTCGTCTAGCTTGTTTTGTTTTTGAAGATGCTAAAAAATTAACAAGACTTGTTGCATGAATAGTGGAATGTTGAAACTCAACATAATATCTGCAAAATTAGGTAATCTATATATAAAGATTAAATGTATCTGGGAAATAAACAGGGTTTTGCACAGTAACTACTTCATTCCAAAATCAGCATTTTTTTTAAAAAAGATTTTATTTATTTATTTCACAGAGAGAGAGAGAGAGAGAGAGAGCGCGCGAGCAAGCGCGGGCACACAAGCAAGGGGAGTGGTAGGCAGAGGGAGAGGGAGAAGCTGACTCCCCGCTGAGCAGGGAGCCCTGGGATCAGGAACGGAGCTGAAGGCAGACAGATGCTTAACCAACTAAGCCACCCAGGCGCCCCAAAAGCAACTCTTTTAAAATTGATGAATTCCTTAATATTCCAATGGTGAAACAGCTACTCAAGCAACTCTCTTTTTCCTTTCTTTTTCTCTTTAAGATTTAATTTGTTCTATTAAGCTCTTCTTTTCAAACAGCTAGAGAAGCCTCCTTAAGAATACTATATTAATCAGCCAGAGGGTTGGCAGGAAAACAGTTTCTTAGACATAGTGAATGACTGTCCTAACATCAAATGACTGTCCCATGATATGTGACATTGAAATAAATTTCATGCTCTCATGGTACTAAATCTTGACTCCTGTTCAGTCTCAGTCTTTATGGGAAAAACTGTGCTCCAATATTTTGCTGTAATTGTGTTCTCTGGGTATTGCTTATTTAAGCTAGTTAAGCCTTTCATTACATAAAGCAACTTGGTAAATCTTTGGAATATTGTCCAAACTAGATAATAAAGTGTGATAAGTCAGATCTTTCCTGAACCCAAGGCCTTCTTTTCTTTATCTTCTATAAAATTCTGCTTTTAAAAACTAAAATTTACTTGGAATCATACATTTGATCATTTATACAACTTAAGCAAGGCCTTAAGAATGTAGGTCTTCGTTCATTCTTTTTATTACTTTTGTTGAAATTTTATCTAATTTTGTTTTCTTGCTGTGCATAAAGGTGGAACTTTGAATTTCATCTGAAAAAGCATTTTGGGATTTACAATGAAGATTCAATTCATAAATAAAGTCTTATTTGGCAGTACCTCAGACCAAATTTTAAAGGTTTCTGCCTCTTTTATCTTCTATGTCTCCCTAAACACACAATTTAATGGTAAAAATATGTTTTGCTTTAGTAAAAATAAATATAAATTAATCAAAGAAGTAATGTAGTGAATTAATTTCATTGTCTTAAATTCTGTTTATCATTCTTATTTTCTTTTATGAAAAGAAAGCTTTCCGTTTCAAATTATTGATTTGGTAATTAAGACCTTGTTTACATGATATGTGTTAATATCAGTACCTGGCAATTTAGGGCGCTGCTATATACTTTAAATCTCTGTATTTAAGTGATTTCTTCAAGAATTCTTTCTGCCCTGCCAAATGATCTTGGAAGCTTCTGTTAGGAAGTTTGACATGCATATCTATCTCAAAGAAAAGTAGGGCACAAACAATAAATAGACTAATAAAAAATATTAGATGACAAAGTTCTTAAGTAAGATTCATAAATATTTTAAATAGTTTTCATGGTATATACATTTACTTAATAAGTAGAATGCTACTTTTTCATTTGCCTCTTTTCTAAAATGGAAAATATGAATTTGTCTCAGAAATCTATAATGGTAAATACATAAGTAAATATACATAAATAACATCCACATAGAATTCTTCAAATATATAAAAAGGCAAACCTTACCTCCATCTCCAGATCCTGATCCTGCATCTAGGGGGAGAAAAGAAATACTTTGGTTTTGTTTGAAAAACATATTCAAAAACTATTTATGACTTTATTTAGTTCATGTTTACTTCCTTTATTAAGACAGTAATATAATGGAGAAAATGATTACTATTTATTCTGAAAATACATATTCACATCAATTTAATTTAATTTGTATAATATAACTTATAAAATAAAGTATTATTTTCATTCTTAAACTTTGTAAAAAAACTATTATCTAACTGATATTATATCCTATTTTGATTATTATATTCTAAAATTGACTATGTAAAATCTCTCATATTTTTACTTTAACCAAGATGAATTTTGTGCCATTGACAAAAAAAAAAAAAAAAATTGAAAATGAAATGCTTATAACAGTGAGATTCAGAAATTAAACAGGCTTAGACATGTGGCAAATAAACTCATAATTAAGGCTTATATTATTGTAAATCACATACACACAAAAAGAAAAACAATTTATAGATGATTATCTTTTTATATAATTGCTATTATGTTTTCCAAATACCACAATTGTGGAGGAGTTTATCTGCCACCAACAACATACTTCATTTTTGAAATCAATAGAAGAGTGAGATTAATTTTTGTTTTTGTGCTTAAAATTGGATAAACTCTAAGTGATGTTGGCAGAAAAAGCCAGTACCCTCCTGCATTCTCTTACTTCATTTCTTCTCTCCCCTCCTTCCTACGTAATTGCAGTTGGTCAAAGTTGTCTGTTTCAGACAACTTAGTTCTCAGAGACACCCAGTTTTCTAGTTGGGAGTCAAGACCGTTGAGTTTCCAACTGGTTCCACCTATTAAGTGTAGACATCATCTTCTTTCTGCCTCTCCACTTCTTTTCATTCTAAATACATTTTGTTCTGTATTTTTAATGCTAATACTGGGGAATCAGACTAATATTGATATTTTCTGTCTGAAATGCTCTCATCTCACACTAAAATCTCAACCAGGATTCAAGAACTATACCAAATGCCATCGCAATGAATTTGTGTTTGATGCTTTAGTCCAATTTAAAAAACAAAATAAAGCAAAAACCCAAAAACCCATTACTTCTTCTTGCTTGCCTCCATGACAGTTTATGAGAGGCATGGCATAAAAAAATGATAGGGCATATGAAAATCCACAGAAGGCTGACATATGGAAGAGTGGTTGCCTCCCCAACAGTCATGCTTGCCATCATGCTAGGCATTAGCAGTGTCAAGACGGAGCAGTAATTTAAATAATACGTCTTGGTGGAGACTCATATTAACTAAATTCACAGGGTCTAACAGATTAGGCCACCAGATTCTTTTCTTAAGGCAAGCTAATTGGTAAAACAAGTTAAAATAAAAACCCTACTTAGTAAATGTATAATCAAATAAGGATTTTGATCATATGCCTTCACTGTTTAATGATAACAGATCAAGAAAGGCTGAAGCATTTGTCACCCTAATAGAATAGTCCTGTTAGGGCAGCCCCGGTGGCGCAGCGGTTTAGCACCACCTGCAGCCCAGGGCGTGATCCTGGAGGCCCTGGATTGAATCCCACATCGGGCTCCCGGTGCATGGAGCCTGCTTCTCCCTCTGCCTGTGTCTCTGCCTCTCTCTTTCTCTCTCTCTCTCTGTCTATATGAATAAATAAATAAAATCTTTAAAAAAAAAAAAAAGAATGGTCCTGTTAACTGAACTGGTAACCCTAACTCATGGAACCATCACTTTTGGACAGGACAATGCATGAATGGTCAATATTTGTATAATTTCACTGCTAAAATTTTAACTAAATTTATTTTGATTAATTTGAAAGCTTAATTTAGTATCATTTATAATCATCAGAGGCTAACAGGTCGTACTATGATAACACTAATACATTCCACAAGGTTTAGTTGAATGTGTATAGTTTCTCTTCTTTCTAAGACTGTAAATCAAGAACCATGTCTTGTTCAGCTTTTTATACTTATATGCATGTAAGAGGAAATACATAAAACCTTACAGATTCAAACCTCCGAACGTTACTCATTTGATAACATAAGGAATGTTACATAAGCTTCCTAAGCTTATCTGTCCTCTATTCAATGAATATAGTAATGTCTATCTCATTGGGTTATTTTGAGGCTTACTGCACAATAGCATATTTTAAATGCTTATCACTGTGTCTAGAACATAAAAATTAAGATTCTGAATAAACATTTAGCCTATTCATCTGTGGATATTCTAATAAGTACATAATGGCTTGGGAAAAGCAAAAAAAAAAAAAAAAAAACATGGTAGTAGTATATTGGCTTGTCTTTCTCGTGTATCTTTCTAAAAAGTCAAAGGGCATAGCTCTTAAGACAATTTTGTTTGATGTGACCCAAATTAAGTAAGTAGGAAAGAAAGAAGTGATAGTGGAAAAAAATAATCACAAGTCCAATACATCATTATGAGATAGTGATGGGAAGCTTTAATGGTTTCTTTAGTATAAGATAAATATGTAGCCTACTGAAGTCCTACTGGTGAGACACCTAAAGAAGTCATGCTTTTGAATCTAAGAGTCTGAACGCCTCGTTAATGCATTTCTTATAACACAAAAAAGTGAAGTTGACATTGAGGCTGTTGAGCAGACTGCCCAATCGGAAACCATTTTGGGACAAAAAAAAAAAAAAGATTTGTAAATTCAGTGAAATATAACAAAGCCATATTTTCTACTGTCTTTTATTCCTAGAGATCACAATTTGCCATCTCTATTCAGTGTCAAATAGCATTAAAAAATAAGTGGAAAAATCTGCAAAGAAAAGAATAAGAATTTCTTTTGGTTCAAACGTCAGAACTCTAATTTATTTACAGTCGGACCCAGCTAATCAAAATTACTTTGGTTCCTCTATCATTATTCAGCTCAAAATCCTTTTAGATTTACAAGTCAATAGGACACACATTCAGTAAAACTGGCTTTTACTAAATCAATCCTACAGAAATCTAAGTATGTGAATCAGCTAGGTATGGATCACTCAATTGTGGTTCAATGTTCTAGTCGGCTATGTATGTATTTTCATAGTACAAATAACATGTTAGGGACTAGAATGTAAAGACTTGAATAAATCAGGAGAACGTGAGTGCCTGAGCCTACAAGAACCTGGAAGTTGGCAAGTAAGAAAGAGAGATTTTGGTACCAAATATTATTAGCCTTCCCATAACTTCATAACTCTTTATTATGACAACTGCCAACTGAGAATTTGGCTACGTCAGAGACAGGCTGATATCCCATGTGATCTTGGAATAGGCGAACCTTTCCTCAGTACTCCCTGGCGTTGGCCTCCATCATTCTTGGTTTCTTAGAGTGTTTCCATTATTTTTCCCTATGCAATCTGTCTTAACATCTCACTTTAAATGTTCTTCTCCAAGGGTATGGCAGATTGATTTTTTGTAACTAGTTTGCTCCTTCTCTTTCTGTTTCCCCCATTTTTACTGTGAGAGCAGAATCCTGGTCCTCCTCCCTCCCCACTGGGGAAGCAAGTCCACTGACTCTCCCCTGTTACTGTCATTTTCATTCATTATTTTTCAGACAAATGGAGTGGCAGTGATCCCTTTGCGTTAGCAAATCAGAAGCAAGTGGGGCACCAGCAAGGACATTTAGTTCACGAGGCAAAGAATCATATAAAAGACTATTTAAAAATCAAAACCAAAACAAAGGCCTACAACATCATCTGTGAATAATAATACCATTCTTTTCTGCGAGTTCTTAGGAACTTAAGTAATCACTGGTAACATCTGGAACACTATCGATTACTAACAATCAATAGGCTTAGGATAATCTTTTAAAGAATACAAGCCTTCCTCTTTGCTTGTTTTCCAACCCGCCTCAATCTACATGTGACTATTAACATGGTTCCCTGGAACAGAAATACCTGTTATCCAAAAAATATGTGTTATCTAACACTTGTTATCTTTCCAATAAATAAGATTTTTTTTCCTGGCACTATTTTGTCTTTTCACTTTTGAAGGAAGTTCCTATTTTGGGTCATTATAATTTTCCCTGACATGCTTATGCCATCCAATTCCTCAGAAATTATGACTTTCTAGAAAGATGCTTGTGTGCCATTAAAGACAGCTATCACGGACACTGAAGTCTGTAATATATGTGATTTTAATGTGTCAAGCCTAATCTGTAAACTCAGCTGTATTTTAAAGCATTACTCTCTCAAGCTGGGCTTTGTTGCCCTTGTTTATTGTTCTTCCTGTAATACTGTTCAGCTCTAACAATCACTGCACACAAAAGGAAAACCTGAGAAACTGACTCTTCTTCCTCACTCCCTTCAGAGCACTCTTGGTAAAGACAACTTAAAAGAGCTTCGTGGAATCCCAGGCTGACTGTGTTAGAAAGGACAGATGTCCTTCACAAATACATTCTTCAATATAATCATCTAAATGGTTAAGAATAATATTTTATAGTGCTGCGGAGGTCACCCACATTTTTATTTTCAAACCCAGATCTGCAAAACTGCCCTCCAGCAGACGATGCTGTTGTTCAAAACAAACCGACCAACCTTTTTAGTGAGTAGATAGGTTTCTCTATATTTGGGACGTGGGCAGTAAATCTAGACTTCTAATTATATTATTCAACTGTCTGCATTTCATTAAATAACATATGCATTAAAATCAACATCCTTATGGAAGATTTTCTTTTTCTTCCAGAAGTGATTTGAAATGTAAAAAAAAAAGACAAAATAAGGATAATGTATGCTTTGTACAAAAGAATGAGAGGCTTATCCAGCCAGTATATAGTCTGAATTATTTATTTGGAGATAATAGAAAAAGCAAGACACAGTCTCCCAAGGTTTCAGGGAGTCCTTGGGATCACACACGTACCTGTGGCGCATGACCCTTCAGACACCACAAGAATCTCGCTCTGCTGTTTGCATGCAGCCTGCCGCAAGTAGCACTCATTCTGGTAGCTCTCCCCATTGGAGCCACACACAGGCACGTAGTCACTGTTGCACTGAGGGACACACAGAGAGAAGCGTAGGTTAGTACTGGAGGCCTTGACACCTTGAACAGAAATAATAATTTACCAAAGAAGGCATTTGTTTTCATTTTCAGCAATCCCATTGTATCCACTAAAGTCTTTAACCTTGTAAGAACATCATTCAAAGATACACAGAAGTAATGTTAAGTCAGCCAATCAGTCATCTGATTTTGTTGAGGGGCTGCGGGGCCGGGGGGGGGGGGGGGGGGAGCTTTTAAATTGGTCAGGTGATTCCAACAAAGTGATTGGCAAGCAATACTAAAATACTAAATACTTTTAGCAATACTAAAAAGGTATAGCAACAAATGTTATCAACATTTTTTAATACTGGTTTTCAGATATACACCCATCTGGCTTGGCGGGGGTGGGGGGGGGAATCAAAACATGCTACGATATTCAAGTATTAAAAATAGGTAATGCCTATCTGTGTTTAGAGCAGATGTATATCGCCAAAATGCCAATGAAATCAGTTACTCTTTAGTATGGTTTTTTTCTCTGTTGAAGTTTAATCTTTACAAACTTCTGTAAGTTGGATAAGACATTTGGGTTACTAATTAATCTGTCACATATCTTTAGATATTGACAGATATACTGCAAGAAACACCAAAAGAATGTGGAACACAGGGGGAGAAAACAACAACTGTTGAAATCTATGTAAGCGGTATTGATTATTGAAAAGCATGACTATTAATATATATTTCATAAAGAGAAGAGTTCATTTTTAAAACAGCCTCATTACAAAAAAAGTACACATTTCACAATGGAAATTAGGCAACCTACAGGGTATACTCATCATAATATAATCACACTCTAAGGCATTAGCGATCCTTGGCTGTGTCCTATACCTGCTAATTACACTAAAGATGTGATTATCTCATGATTACTACTACTGATGTGTTTCATTGCTTAATTGTAACAAATGTAATAACTAAGATGATTATTTATGAATACACACATATGCCAGAAACTAAGTAAAGCAAATCATACGTACACATGCATGTGAAAACACTTTCCTATCTTCTAGTTCTTATTAAAATACTTGGATTTTTCATGGCTGTAAATTTATAACACATAGAAAATAAACCCATGATCTAGTGAGATGGCTAGGAAACTTTTAACATATATGATAATAAACCTAAAACTCTATCATAAGGTAAATTCAACTCAGATTTATACGAAAAAAAGTACAAATTCCCAATAAAATTATAATCTTATCATAAAAACCTGGTATTTATTTTTTTACTCTATTTCCTGAGAATATCTGGACTTTCTCCTTCTTCATCAATCATTTAACTCTTGCTCTTTGCCTTTATGTAACAATGGCTTAATCATCCGAGTAATTTATATATGAAATAGGATAAGCCAATGTTGTCTGCAATGAAAGTCTTATTTTATGAGTCTTTGTATCTGTTATTAAAAAACTGAAACGTAGCTTAGTAATAGCGATACACTTTTCTTGCCATAGTAAATCCAAATTGTATGATACTCATATTATGATCTCCGTTAACTGCTAACATGATGATTTAGATATTAAATCATAACTACTTAGAAATCACTTCCATGTGATTAAAATGATTTAAATATTTTAAATATGACACGTTTTAGAAATCTTCTCTATTATTCCTAATTTAGATATTCTGGAAGCCCTCTGTGCAGTAATTCCTTTCCACAGTTACATTCTTGGCTCCCAAACTCAGTCTACCTGTGTTACTATATTTAAAAACTGTTTTGAAAAATAAATAAATAAATGAATGAATAAATAAATAAAAATAAAAACTGTTTTGATTAGAACCTTTCACTAATGAGGATCTTTAACTCGATAGGCATTCACTTCTGATCAGGTAATATGTGTGTAAGGGCTGCCTTCCACAAACTTTCGAAATACATATGTATTTTTTAGCTTACATCTGAGAATTGCCCTACCACAGGACCCAAAACATTATCACTATTGAAGAAGAAAGGCAATGGCCAAACGTCAGTAAGGAGTCGAATTCTCCAGTGAGCAGTACGGAGGGAACACCAACTACATGGGGCTTCCGCTCCATGGTCAGAACCATAGCCTGGGAGGCAGGTGGATGGACAGGTGCTTGATAAATGTGCCGTGTTCAGGACCAGGGAGGATTTATGAAGACCCACTAACACCACAGTGGTTACCTGAGCACACGGAGGAGAGCTTGGAAAGCAGGGAACAACTGTAACCTGTCACAGTCAATGGATCTGGTGACACTCGCAGTAGGCAGAAAATAGTCAAAATTAGTGCGATGGCTGGACTATTAGCTTCTCCTGTTCAGGTCCTAGAATTCTAGTCTTTGGCTACCTTTTAATCTCCATCTTCAGACCTGCCTACAACAATGTGTAGATTATCTGGGCCCACATTTTCTTCTCTCCAATCCCTGGAACCTCTCTATTTATCTTTCTCATCCACTTCTGCCGAGTATTTAGATGTAGTGAGTGGACAGGGGGTAAGGGCGGGAGGTATTTATCATCTCTGTCAAGCGCTAACACACAATGCTGATGTGCATCTCAAAAGACGGAACAAACTGATAAAGTGCTCATATGCCACTTCTGAGGGATGCAGTAAGCCAAATGTGAACAGTGCTAAAAACAGAGCTGCCAAGTTCCATGCACAAGCCAAGAGGGAGATTTGTATGGAGCTGAAAAGAGCTTAACTGTAGATTATCAGCGCGATGTTTTTGGCCTTTAATACCATGCCTTGCACTCATTAATATGAATACTACAAGGAGGAAGCACACTCTCAATCATTACGGCTCAGGAGTGGAAGTCTGGTCCTAGTTTCCTCAATTTCTCTCACTGCGCTGGTGGAGGGCCTTGTGTGTATCTCACAACTATTAAATATTTAACAAGCTTGTAGCTCAGTTTTCCCATTTGAAATGGTTACCTAAGGCATTTGGGAGGATTAACAGAGTCATGTCTTTAAAATACTTTGGAATACTCATTTATAAAAAGATATGTAAATTATTTGTGTCTCACGCTAAACATTTTTTTTGTTGTTTGAGTATAGTTGACACACCATCTAAAACTGACACTAAACACACGTCTAAAATTATAGAAATAAAGGAAAACAGAATAACCCCCACACATAAAAATAACCTAAGTATGCTGTTAAAATATGCCAAATTATTGGAAGTAGTTTTTAGTGGCAATCATGATACTGCTCAGTTTCAGATGAAAGGACGGATTCAGATGTTAAGTGACTTGCTAAAGGCCACAGAGTTGGCTGGTAAGAGAAAAAACAACACTCAGGCCCAGATGGCTAGACCCATAAATGTATGTGTTGTACAAACTCCCTCTCAGGGGAGGAATGATTCTATTTTTCTTAAGATGTTATAAAAATCTTAAGTTTATTTTCCAAATATGTGTTTTCCAGTGGAATGATTTTGCTCCAAAGTGTCCACATTGCTTAAGAAAGTAGCTACATATCACACTAGTGTATTCAATGACTTGACACTCTAGAATATATGGGATTCATTTTACTACAAATGAACAAAAATGTATGTGAGAAGTTTTTTCCTATGATTTATTGCTTGTTTGGTTAATAAGGATTTCTTTCAGCTGAGATTTCAGCATCTAGAAGCTATGTAGAACTTATATTTTATAGATTGTCGGCACCTTCCATAGAGTCTGGCATGTAGAAGGTACTCCACAGATGTTAAGTGAATTCTTGTTATATTCCCAGTTGTCAAAGGCTTAAGAATAATGGCTTAGGATATGGTAGGTTTCTCTTCCAAAAAAGAAAAAGATAAAAAACCTGCACATGTCCCAATCCTTTGATCATTCCATAAGTAACTTTTTCTTCTCTGTAACCACATTTCTTTAAATGAAAGAAAATATGACTTTAAGAGTGGGCAAGCCTGTGGCTATGGTGAAAGTGACTCTGTGTGACTTCTCAAGCTAGGTCATTAAAGGATACAGCTTCTATCTGGCTCTTTCTCTCTTTCTGGACACTTGCCCCTGACACCCAGCCATTGTGGTCTGAGGAAACTCAAACTAGCACATACAGAGAGAGATCCACATTAAGGACCAGGGTGTCCAGCCGACAGTCAGACATATGAGTGGGAGCCCTGAGAAGAGTGCAGAACCAAGCCTTTGAATTCTCCCTCTCCCTCAGCTAATGCCAAGGGAAGCAGAGATGAGATGCTTCCCTTAAGCCCTGTCCTATTGTAGATTCATGAGCAGAAGAACTGTTCATTATTTTTGGGGCCACTAAGTTCTGGGCAATTTGTTATGCGGTTCTAGTAGGTGGAACAATTACAGATCTAAAGCATGCTTATTAAATACAAATAATGAATACTTGAAATAAAGGATATCTGAAAGACAGAAGGCTTCATCATATTTTAAAATTACAAACTGATAAAATAAATAAATAAATAACTGATAATTGGTCATTGTATGACCAATGCTATCTATGGATAACCACTATGCTTCTTCCTTTCGTCCTTTCTTCCTTACTTCTTCCTTTCATTCATCTATCCATCCATCCCTCTAATTATCTCTAAATTTTCCTCTCCACAATTGATATATCATATTGACCAGCATGCCATCTGGTATTCTGATAGGAACATGGCTCCAGGCCGTATCTGGAACTCACATCATCACCTAAAAAACAGCTGTACTACCTTGGATACTGAATTGTCTACGATAACTTGGTATTGCTGTTGCTGATATTCTCACTTGCACGTATAATAATATTTGGGGAAAAAATTAGATTTGGGGTCAAAGGACATAGGTTCTTACTTTAAGATCACCACTTAATGATGGTTATTTATATTCTGGGCCTTAATTTCCTCATCTGTAAAAGGAGGAGGAAATAATTACCACTCACTCAGTTCTGACAAATAAAGGGGGAATATGTTTATTTTCAATCATCTAAGAGAAGTTAAGGCAAATATATATTCACTTTAATGTTCCAAGTTGGAAAACTATAGATCACACGCGCGTGCACACACACATACACACACACACACTTCTCTGAAATTTCTCTCTCCAACCAGAATGACCATGGTTTCCATCCTATTTGAATGAAAGAATTTCTGTAAACAGAATAAACAGAGAGTAGACAATCTAAGCTAGTTTAGTATTTAGGAAAATAAATTATCAGGACATCTCCCTTTTCATCATACAGGGGAAAAAAACAAACAAACAAACAAATAACAACAACCTCAAACTCATTGGAATGTACCGGAAAAGGACTGAATCAAGATACTCTTAACCTAAAATATCCTATTATTCTTTGCACAATTTGTGCATTTTCTTTGATCTTCAACTTAATCCAGCCATTCTATATTCTTACTATGTGTAGAGTCTAAATTTTCCAGAAGGAAATGTTTATTTTCTCTGGACAGACTGACAACCATCACAAAGCAAAAGCTAATAGCAGTAGTAATCTCGTAGTAAATTTAAATGTTACAGGCATTAGGGAAAAAAAATACATTGTAGGTTCTTATTCAAACTTGCATTCATTGCCCACTCCCAAATCTACTCCACTCAAAAGGTATTTAAATTAGTGACGAACGTAACGGGCTGACCAAAGCACGAAAAACATAAACATTTTTGTCGGTAAAAGTTTTACCAAAACCCTTTGCGGAACCTGAAAACCGAACATAATTTCTTTAATAAGAAAACCATGCGTCCCTTTTAGTAGCATGCATCCATTTAGAATGTTGTGAACTCTGTTATTTTTCTCTTGTTGAAATCGTATTAGAATTATGGCTTTCCATTTGAAGAACGTTCTTTTTGGTTCATTTTATACCGTTTAGGAATTCACTTCTTATTTCTACCCTTGGTTATGAAAGTAAGACAAATTTATGGGAATCACAATCCAAACGGGGGGGGAAATCCACAAAATACTTTGAGTCTTTAATTAATGATTTATCCACCTGTATTTTCTCCTTAGTTAGCATTTGGGGAAAGTATGAATTGGAGAGTTTTCATGCTCCATCTCTCTCATGTAGTTCATTGAAAGAACATAATTACATTGTTCAGTGTGGCTGGAGACCTTAGAGGTTGGTGTTACATGCATATTAAATATGCATAAATATGTTTCTAACACTCTAGTATGGTCTGAAAGACTGTAGTATGGTCACAACAATACTGACCCACCAGGAGGTGGTGCACTTTGCAAATATCAGTCATTTTATTGCTTTTCTTAGAAAGAAGAAAATAAAGTCCAAGCAGCTTTTAGCTTATTTACAAACCATTCAAACTATATTTAAATATGAATTCCCTTATCTCTCTCACCGGGAGGTTGAATGCAACTTAAAATATTTAATTTCATCAACAATTCTAAATACTACATGCTGTATCAATTGTCTAGACCGAATTTGGGCTTAATATTTTCATTTCATTTATTCTGTATCGATTCTTCTTTTCTTTTCTTCTTTTTTAAATTTTACTTTTGCCTACAATCTTGGAAAAGTTTTCCCTGATCCCACTTATGTAGTTTTGTTTATTCGCATATTTCCTGGTTGAACCTTGTGTTAGAATTCATGTGCGTTTAAAAAAGTAATTCAGCAACACTCAAAGGTGCATAGAAGACATTAGTACAACGCCTATGATAGTTGAAGGTATATATGCTTGTATACACATTTTGGGAGAAAAGAAGGTTTACAATTTACATGGGGTAAAGCATTTGTTAGATGATGACTGAAGAGCTCTATCTTCTATAGATACTCATAACCCAGTTTTGATGATACCAGTGCTGCAATCTTCCCCTCTTTTTTTTTGAATATTTTTTATTTATTTTTTTAACATGAGGCAAAGTATATTTTTCTAACATTTATGAAATGACTTGCAGCTATTTGTACTCTTTTGGATTCCTGGGAGATTCAGCTAAAATTGAATGTGGTCCATGAGAAGTTGATATATATTAGTAAGTTCCACGATTTCAAAAACTAGCACAGTGGTATTGAAGTCACATTAATAAGGAGTTTATTTAAATACTTAACCGGCTTGCCAGGATAATAAAACCTAAAGCCATTTAGGCAGAGCAACAGGATCAAAAAATGATAGCCCCAATGAAAAAAGAACAAAAGTACAAATCCACACTTCTTTTCCATTGATTATTTTGGCTATTAGCCCCAGCAGCTGATTTATAAAATGCATGCTAGACGGGACGCATAAGCATAATTTGCCTCTGACACATCAAAAGAACAACCTGAAGCTTTCTACCGCCAGTGGCATTCATAACTCTGGCATACACATTTCTCCAAAAAGCTCTGTCTTTTCTGACATCCGTTGGCTCTCTTTGCAGTACAGTACTCTTGCTTGGTGCCAGCTTTCCTCTTAGCTTGCATAGCTATAAATTGCCAGGTGATGGGTTGTAAAGGGAGATCCCTCCTTTGTAGTCTCGTTAATGAATACGAAGATGCAAAAATCAGACTTCTTACCTTGAACTGACAGACGCAAGTCACAGTGTCTCCAATTCTTAAACATTCCCCATCAAATTTACAGGTGTTGGTGTCACAGAGGAAGAGATCATTTTCTCTGTCATCATAACCTCAAATTTAAAGAGAATACTCCAGTCATTAAAATATGTTATAGACCTTAGGGGGAAAAAAGAAAAAGCACTATCTTGAAGCTTTAAAAGCATTGCTCTAAATTTTAATTCCAATAACCACAGCTATACTGCAAGGTCATTCTCTACTGATAACCTCCAAAATCTAGTTAAGTGATCAATATTCATTTCTTTCTTTTCACAGTTCTTTTCTAGCCAATTCTCCTTTAATATTCTTTTTTGATATTGCTATTTTATTTTAGCCAGGGTTAATGCTGGCAGCAGTAAATGAAGGTTTCACACTTGCTTCCTAGCTTCATTATTTTTTTTTTTCTCATTAAGTAGACGGTAGTTTATGACCCCCACACTCCACATTTTAGAAATGAGCTGGTGATGGTCTCTGAATGTCATTTTACCAATTCTCCATTGTTAATCATTCTTTTACTTTAAGGTCTGGAACGGCCCCTTATTTGGAATTTCTCCAGACAAAGAGGAAACAAAGCCCCAATAATAAAGATAAACAGGCACAGTGTTTGCCGTGATGGTCTGCCTGGCTCAAATGAAGATTGATCACCTCTAAGTTAACAGGGGTGGAGAGGTGTGCCAGGTTCTCAAAAAATCGGCCAGGAAAACAAGTTTGTTCTCTTTAGTTTCTGCAGATCTCTTTAAGATAGCTGGCTCACAATAATACATTTCTTAATTGTCAAACTCAATTTCACACTTAGGTTAGTTATTTCCTAAAACAATACTATGCTTGGCAGGTAGCAGACCAAGTACGCGTTGGACCACAAAGCTGTGACCGTTTCAAACAAGTGATTTTGCAGGTTGTTGAACATGCCTATGATAAAGCACCGGAGAAGGGATTCGACACCTGCAGAGTGGAACTTAGCTTCTCACAAATATATATATATATGCACCTACGAACCAGGAAGGAGTTAAAGAAAACCTGTTCAATTTTACAGAGAATAACCAAATTTAGAAATTGCCAAAAACAGAACAAAGGCCATCTCTTTGACCCAAATTTAACAGGGCTGCAGAGCTCAACCTGTCTTTAGAAAGCACTAACTATGATGATGCCTAATCATTTTCCTGGTGGAATTTACAGCCCTTAGCAGCCTTGGACTGCGTGTTTTTTCATCCTGTGAGTTACAGTTGGCCGTTCCCACCTCCCCGAAGTTCCAGCCACTTGAGCTTGCATGCATCCCTGGGAACCACTTTATTCAGAGACAGATTTAACTACAGCAGGATCCCATCTACAGAAGATGAGAAAATTCCATGCACACTCGCGAGCACGAGCAGACAGCGGACCTGGGGGACAATGCCCCGGGCAGGTTGACGCCGTTTGCAAAGCCAGAGAAATGGCACCACGACCCCGGCCCGGGGATGCGCGCTGGGCCGGCTCCAGGAAGGAAGGCCAAGGCCACTTGGGGTGCAGCAGCCCGCAGTCCCCCGGCCCGGCTTCTCTCCGAGGCTTCGGGGCGCGGAGCCCGCCCAGCTCCCAGCTCCCAAGGGGCCCGGGGGCCTGCAGGGCGCCTGGCCCCTGGAGCCGAGTCACCCCGCGCCCCCGGGTCAGGCCCGGCTGTGCGCACCCCCACCCCCCACCCCCGGCCTGGGAGACCCGCGAACCGCCTCTTTCCTCAACTTCCCTCCGCCCCGGAGCAGCTCGGGGACGCCGGGGAGAAGCATCTCTGGGCTGCAGACGCGACGTCGTTTGCAGCCAAGTGGAGGAGGAGGAGGAAGAGGAGGAGGAGGAGGATGTGAGAGAGGGAGCAAGGGGGGAGGAGGGATGGGAATCTCCCGAAACCTAAGCTCCAGGATCCGTGTGACCTGGGCTCGAGGGCCAGAGCAGGGCGCCTCGCTGGCACCCGGGATCCGCGCATCCCCTGCAGGGGCCCTATTTGATTGATCGCTTTCTCGCTGGTTCTCTCATAAAGTTATTTCTCGCTCCTTCTAGCTAGACTTTTTTTTTTTTTTTCCCCTTCTTTCTTTTTTCTTTAATGACGGGAAAAGGGTCTGCTTTTAGGCTTTCCCACAAAGGTCGGTCGGGTGCTCTTTTGGGTGGATCCACAGAACCATCCCGTTTACTCTTTCTTAAAGAAAAAAAAAAAAAAAAAAGCATCCGCAGTCCTAAGTGCAAGGATGCAAAGGTCCCTCCACCTGCACTTTCGGGCCCCCCAGCCCCGCCCACCCCCCCACCCACCGTAGCGGCCTGCAACGGCTCCCGGGGCTCCTCGGGGTGCACGGGGGTCGGCACAGGAATGGGGGGGCCCCCGAGAAGACGCACGGAGGCAGGTGCCCGGGGCTGCAGACGCGGCTCCAAGGGGTGGACGGGGGTCCGGTCAGGAATGGGGGGGGATAGTGGGGGGGCCCCCGAGCAGACGCACTGAGGCAGGTGGGGGGGCTGCAAACTGGGCTCCTCCGGGTGGACGGGGGTCGGCTCAGGAATGGGGGGGCCGAGCAGACGCAGGCAGGTGCCCGGGCTGCAGACGCGGCTCCAAGGAGTGGACGGGGGTCGGCTCAGGAATGGGGGGGACAGAGGGGGGGCCGAGCAGATGCACGGAGGCAGGTGCTCGGGGCTGCAAACGGGGCTCCTCTGGGTGGACGGGGGTCGGCTCAGGAATGCGGGGGGCCGAGCAGACGCACGGAGGCAGGTGCTTGGGCTGCAAACGGGGCTCCTCCGGGTGGACGGGGGTCGGCTCAGGGATGCGGGGGGCCGAGCAGACGCACGGAGGCAGGTGCTCGGGCTGCAAACGGGGCTCCTCGGGGTGGACGGGGGTCGGCTCAGGAATGCGGGGGGCCGAGCAGACGCACGGAGGCAGGTGCTCGGGCTGCAAACGGGGCTCCTCCGGGTGGACGGGGGTCGGCTCAGGGATGCGGGGGGCCGAGCAGACGCACGGAGGCAGGTGCTCGGGCTGCAAACGGGGCTCCTCGGGGTGGACGGGGGTCGGCTCAGGGATGCGGGGGGCCGAGCAGACGCACGGAGGCAGGTGCTCGGGCTGCAAACGGGGCTCCTCGGGGTGGACGGGGGTCGGCTCAGGGATGCGGGGGGCCGAGCAGACGCACGGAGGCAGGTGCTCGGGCTGCAAACGGGGCTCCTCCGGGTGGACGGGGGTCGGCTCAGGGATGTGGGGGGCCGAGCAGACGCGCGGAGGCAGGTGCCCCGGCTGCAAACGGGGCTCCCCCGGGTGGACGGGGGTCGGCTCAGGGATGCGGGGGGCCGAGCAGACGCGCGGAGGCAGGTGCCCCGGCTGCAAACGGGGCTCCCCCGGGGGGACGGGGGTCGGCCCAGGGATGCCGGGCCCGAGCGGACGCACGTTGGCAGGCGCCCGGGCTGCAGACGCGGCTCCTCCGCGGGCCGGGGCGGGGCGGCGCTGGGGCGCCCGGACTCACCGGAGCAGTTCCAGCCGGTGGGCGTCTGGCAGTCGCTCAGGGAGGTAGGGAAAGCCGCGAGCCTGGCGGGGCGGGCGACGAGCAGCAGCGCGCCGGGCAGCAGCAGCAGCCAGCAGAAGCCCTCGCACAGGGTCCAGCCGCCGCCCGGCCGCGGGGGCTCCGCCAGCACCATGGCTACTCGGCGCGGCTCCGCAGCGGCCAGCGGCTTCCGGGCAACGCGCGATCGCGGGGGCCGGGCGGCGGGCTCCTGGGCATCCCGCGGGCGGCGGCGGCGGGGGGGGGCGCGGCGGGCGGGGACGCGGCGGCCGGAGTTTCAGAAACATGCAGCGCCCCGGCCCTGGCCCGGCAGCGGGAGCGTGGTCGGCCGGCGGGCTGCGCCGGGGGCTCGGGGCGCTGCGGCCATGGGGGGCGCGGGCGGGCGCGCGGGCGGGCGGGGGCGCGGACGAGCCGGGACGCGGGCCGGGAGCACCGTCAGGGCGCCGCTCGGGCCCGCCGCCGCCGCTCGCGCTCTGCCGCCCGCATCCCCGGCGCTCGGGAAGCAGCAGGTCCTCAGCCCGCCCGGGGTCACGTGGGCGGGGGCGGGCGGCCGCCGATTGGCCGAGCGGGATGCGGCCCGGGGGGCGGGGCCGGGGGCGGGGCGCGGCGGCGGCGGCGGCGGCGGCGGCGCAGAGGGCGGCGGGGGGCGGGGGGCGCCGGGGGGCGCGGCTGCAGGGCGGACCCCGCGCCCCGCCGCCTGCCCCGCTCCCGCGCGCGACCCCGGGCCGCCTGTGCCCCCGCGGCGGGCGCGTCTCCGAGCTGGAGCCGGGGCGGGGGGGGGGGGCGGAGCGCACCCGGGCTCGCGCCGGGCGGACGCAGCGGGAGCGGGGACCGGGCCCCGGGGCCGGGGGGAGGGCGGCGGGCGGCCTGGAGGCGGCGGCACTTACCGCCGGAGCCCGCGACCCCGGACCGCCCGCCCCGCTGACCCAGCCGCCCGCCGGGCTCTCCGCTCCCTCCCTGCTTCCCCCCTCCCCCCCCCCCCCCTCTGTCTCACTGTCTCTCTCCCTCCTCACTCTCTCCCCCTCTCTCCCCCTCCCTCCCTCTCCCTCCCTCTCCCTGTCCCTCTCCCTCTCTCCCTCCTCCTCCCTCCTTCCTTCTACCCCTCTCTCTGCCTCTCTCCCTCCCTCTCTCCCTCACTCTCCCTGTCTCTCCCTCCTTCCCTCTCACTTTCCCTCTCCCTCCCTCTCCCTCTATCTTCCCCCCTCCCTCCTTCTCTCCTCCTCTCTCCCTCTCCCTCCCCTTCCTGCCCTTTCCCCTCCCTCCCTCCTTCTCCCTCCCCTCCCTCCCCCTCTCTCCCTCCCTCTCTGTCCCTCTCCCTCCGTCTCTCTCCCTCTATCTCTGTCCTTCTCCCTGTCTCTCCCTCCCTCCTTCCTTCTCCCTCTCTCCCCCTCCCCTTCCCCCTCCCTCCTCCTCCCTCCCTGGAGGAGCCCCGACCCCCCGCCCTCCCCCCCCCCCGGGAGCCGAGGTCTGGAGCCCGGGCCGGCGGGTCCCGGTGCAGCGGGGACCCTGCGGGCGGGGCCGCGGGGTGGGACCGGGGTGGGACCGGGCCGGACCCCGCGGGGGCGGCGGCGGCAGGTGCAGCCTGGGGAAGCGGCTCCGAGGAGGCGTTGGGGCTCGGCGGCGCCCTAGGGCCCGGGGGGGGGGGGCGGCCCGCAGAGGCGCGCGGCCGCGGGCCCGAGTATCCCCGGCGCGGGCTCTGCGCTCGGGGACGCCGCCTCCTGCCGCGGCCACAGCCCCCGGAGCGCCCCGCGGAGTCGCAGCCCCGCCCGGGAGCTTCCCGGGACTCGGATGCGGAGCAGCATCCCCCGGGGACCCGGCGCCCCGGGCGGCCGCGGTGTGGGGCTGACCCACGGGAAGAAAGCTCCCGGGGCGATGCTCAGTGATTCAAGGTTTCTTTCTCCCCCTTCCTTCCCCAGCACCCTCCTTGTAAGTCACCCCGTCCCTCCCCTTCCCTCCCACCCCTTCCTTCCTCCTAGCCTGCCTTCCTCGCTCCCTCCTTCCCTCCTAACTCCCCACCCCTCTCCATCCTTCCTCCCTCTCCATCCTTCCTTCTTCTTTTCTTTTCTTGTCTTTCTCTATTTCAGGAGGCCTCATCTCCGGCTCGCCCTTTGCACCCCTCGTCTTCCCCTCCCTCCTTGGGGTCCCCCGGACTTGGGGGGGCGTGCTTGATGGACCCCCGCGGGCAACCGGCGTCCACCCCGGGTCACTTCCAGGAGGCCCCGGGGGCCCTTGGCCGGCGGGGACCCTCGGTCTTCCGCAGGCCCCGCCAGAAGCACGACTTGCGCCCCAGCTCTCCTTTAAGTACTTTAACCTCCAACCTCCTCCCACTCCCTTGATTTCTAACTTCTCCTTTGAGAGATGCCATCGTGCAGCACCTCAGAGCTTCAGACAAACCTCATCTCCCCCCCCACCCCAGGTGAGACCCATCCCTTATCTTGCATCTCTACCTCCGCCCCTAGGTTGCACCCCCCGCCCCCCAAACGCTCCCGAATATTTCGGATCCCGCGTGTCTCCCTCCCTGCGATGAAGCAGCAGGTCCCAGTTGTGGTCGGTGGCATCTCCCCCACACCGACAAGGACCCCATTAAGACAGATCAATTAGACCAGACGCTGGAAGAAGCATCGGAAAACCGGCTTGGAGACGGCGCAGGTGAATTCTCCAAGGAAACGGGAGGCGTGTTGGACGAGCTCTAGTGTTGAGGCAGCGATTAGGGTCCCGCGAGGGGACCTGCTATAGGATTGGGCGCTGGGCCCACGAGTGGAATCCTCACCCACCCTCCTAGCGCGGTGGGAGGGCTCCTCAATCCCCTGCTAAGGAAACTCTGGCCTACTTTCTAATACTATGTATTCTTCCGAAGACATGTTGCCCAAAGTGACTTAAAACCCCAAAGAAAAGTTAATGACTGGTTGTGACTGGTTAACACATGCAGTTACCTCCACAGAGGTTCTTGAGATCATTACACAGTTGCCAGCAGAAGCCTTTCCCGGCAGGAATGCTGTGATCCCGGTTCAGCAGGCTTTGTGCTCGGGTGTTGGAGAGCCACGAGCCACCCAGAAGCAGATTCCGAGGCTGGCAAGCACCACCAAGTGGCAGAAGAACATCACTCACCAGCAGAGTGTCGTGCAAATACATACGTTATTCAGCCTCATTATCAGCCCCGCAGAAACAGACAGGAGTTGTGTTTTGGGGGCAGTGAGGATCAGATTAGTGATGGGATGAGGGTTTCAACTCCCTCCACCCCCACCCCTGACAGAGTCCAACCAGTTTACTCATTAGAACTGAATTAAAAACTAGGTCTACAAAACAAAAACAAAAAACAACCCCAAAAAACTAGGTCTACAAATTGCACTTTGCACCGTGCATTATGTGAATACCAGCCATACAGTCCAGTCGGCTCATGCATTTGCAAAATTTCTCATTTTAAAAGTGTACAGAATATTTGCTTTCAATATCTCTTAGCTTAGAACAGTTTTGTTTTTTTGTTTGTTTGTTTTTGTTTTGTTTTGTTTGAGACATACACACTCTAGAATCGTCTTGGAGGGGGTAGAGTCAAGTCGTATTTTTTTTTTTTTATGATTTTATTTATTTATTCATGAGAGACACACAGAGAGAGAGAGAGAGGCAGAGACACAGGTAGGGGGAGAAGCAGGCTCCATGCAGGGAGCCAGACGTGGGACTTGATCCCAGGTCACTGGGGTCACGCCCTGGGCTGAAGGCGGCGCTCAACCGCTGAGCCACTGGGCGGCCCGTATTTTTAAGTAGAAATAGCCCAGAGATTTTTTCCCATGGAACTTTTTAAAAAAGTTTTTCCCCCTCTGTGGAAAGGTCATTGATAAGAACCGTGAGGTTACTCAGAGCGTTAATGGGGGTGCAGTTGAGAGAAGAGGGGGAAGTGTTTCTAGAACAAAAATAATTTAAGATAAATAAATGAACCTGAAAAAATAAGACCCTGCCGATCAGACCTCTATCTCCTTTCTGATCTCTACTACTTTCGGATGTTTCAATAACGGTAAGATACATAGTGCGCTTAAGTGTCGTGCAGGGGGGAACACCTTTTTCATCCCCACGAAACCCCTATGAGACAAAGAATTCCTTATCTCCATTTTATAGAAAAGACACATAGCTTTCAAAGTATCAGGGGACTTGGCCAGTGTAACAAACCTGGCCAGTGGCACAGCTAGGACTCAGCACAGTTTTGTCTGAGGTCAGAGCTCAAAACCTCTATCACCATTGTCTGCTGCACCACGATTACCTTTCAGCCTCTGAAAAAGGGAACCAACCAGGAATGTATTAATTCTGTCCATGCAGTCTCTGTCTGCAGAGTACCAGTAAGACCCAAACATTAAATCTCAACCCTGAGCAATCAGATGTAGTGGTTTCCATACTTGCAAATCTTATGAATTAATTCATACGAATTACTTATAAAGCCTTTTAAAAGATAGACAAATTCCAGGTCTCACTAGCAGGGATGTTAATTCAGAAAGTTTGGAGTTGGACCATGGAAACTATATTTTAATACTCATCCTTGTTTGAGAACAGAGGTCTACATATAGGTCTACACCTATATGACAAATGAAAGGATATCTAGATTCTTGCCCAGTTTTCACAGAACTTTTGGTAGAGAAGTTTCTAAGACAAGGGTTTATTCTAAAAAAAATAATAATAATAAGATGGGAAGGATGCCTGGCTAGCTCAGTCCAGTAGAGCATGAGACTCTTAATCTCCAGGTCTTGAGTTTGAGCCCCATGTTGGGCATACAGATTACTTACAAAAATTTTTTTTAAAGATAAAGTCTTATACTCAGTGTGTAGATGAGCTGTTATACACATCTGTCTCTATAGCTCTAATTATTGAATTTCCTTATGCATATATTTACCAAATATGTAATATGCATCTATTATGTCTGACTTAGTAGTTTTGTGACCATGGACAGTTGCCTCATTTGTAAAATAGAGGTAATAAAACCTACCTCCAAGTGTTTTTCTGAAGATTAAGGGAGATATAACATGTGATATAATGATAATGGGATGAATATATATATATTCATTATATATATATTCATTCATTATATATATTTATATACATATGGGATGAATCCTTATATAAATGAATGAATGAATACCTAAATACATATGTATGTAGTCAGCTATGTATTTATATAATATAATCATATATAAATATATAATCAAAAATAATTAAGGATATACAAGTTAAATATGTGTGGCATTAAAGTGTATATGTTGATTGTTAATAATGAGATATAGGGATCCCTGAGTGGCGCAGCGGTTTGGCACCTGCCTTTGGCCCAGGGCGCGATCCTGGAGACCCGGGATCGAATCCCATGTCGGGCTCCCGGTGCATGGAGCCTGCTTCTCCCTCTGCCTGTGTCTCTGCCTCTCTTTCTCTATCATGAATAAATAAAATCTTAAAAAAAAAAATAATGAGATATAGTATCATTTTCATATCTAACCCAAAAACTTAACATTTTATCTCTTAATTTCTAGCCTACCTAAGATATGTAGATAGACACAAATCATTATTTCATTAGCTTTCATTTATAACTTATATAAAAAGTACATATTATATTATCAGTAACAAATATATTGGTATATCAGGTGTTTAATTTATAGCTCAAATGCTATTGATAATGTTTCCAAGAAGTCATCTTCATTTCGGGTTGATTTTTTTTTTTTAACTGAGAGTAAATTTGCTAATTTTCCATCCTTCGTTGTAATTATTTAATGATGCATAAATAACAAGCCATGATTTAAAGAAATTATCTTATAATGTAAGTTTTCCCATGCCTTATTGAAACCTGTACCTTTAGGTTTTTTCGATAGTTTATGTGTAGATTTATCATTTCAGTGCTAGAGAAATAGTATATTTCCTCCGATGGTAGTGGGCCCCAGTCATGACTGTACATTGTAATCATCTGGGGGGATTAAAAATAATAAATGCGGAGTCTTACTCCAAGGCCTTAAATCTCTGGAGGTGAGGTGGGGGCGTTGGATTCTTAAGTTTCATGATGACTCTAATGCATAGCCTTGGTTGATAGCCACTGCCCTGGGGAACTTAAAGGAGTGGGTGTTTCCTCATTATCCAAACATCCAAGTTTCAGCAAGTAAAAGGGTGATTGTTTTTCCCTTAAAACTTTAAAATAAACATCTCACAAAAGATGTTGTCTGATTTTTAACCAAAGCAATATGCAGCAGTTAATGTTTGCCACTAGCTTGGCAATAGTTTGAAAAAAAAGACCCACTGTTATTTTCTAAAATCTACCTATAAAAAGCAGTAGGCATCTCAATACAGTTTAGTGTCTTTTTATTTACTAATTCAGACAGTTTTCAATCATTAATTTAATCATAGCCTTTCTTAGAGCTCAAGACTTTTCTTCAAATCATTATGAAATTTTATTTTATTTTATTTTTTATTTTATTATTTTATTTTATTTTATTATTTATTTTATTTTATTTTATTTATTTTTTGCTGTTAGAACCAGAAGTTTGAATCAATTTGGAATGAAACTTCATATTTCTCTTTTTCAGTTGAGTGGGAGTTTTTAGGGTTTGTTTTTCGTTTTGGTTTTGTTTTGTTTGTTTTTAGCCCATCTTGCTTGTCAGTTGGCAGAGTCTCTTAGGAACTAACCTTCTCAGCTATTTTGATGCTCTGCTATCCAAGTGTTTCTTCCTCATCTCCCCTACTCCTCCAACAAGAAGAGAAAGAAAAATGGAAGTGGAGAGGCTTCTGTCCTAACAGAAATTTGGGAACCACCTAAGACAGACTACTTAGCTTCACAATGCACATTTGCATATTAAAGGCTCTGAGGAGCCCTGCCGTAAAATCAAACCAAAACAACATCAAATAAAACTAAACACCTATTTAGCTTTATTGAACTCAGGTTTTCCAATATTATTTGATCATGGAATCCCTTTTAGCAAGAGAACACCGCAATAAACTATGGCAATGGATTTTCATTTATTACACCATTAGTAACAATAGTTTAAAGGAATGAGGCTCTAAAAAAAATTATGTCTGCACGTTAGATAAGGCTGGTCATTTCCTCGGACTTCTGTTTCACAGAAACAGTAGTAGAGCCAGTACACAGTAGGGTAAATGTTCCTCAGTTCCTCTCTTCTGATACAACTTTCCCTGTCGGTATAAACATTTACAACCTTTAGATTTTTTTCCTCAGTTTTATCTCACATACCAGTGATTGTAACATAGGATCAGATACAGATGGTGTCTAATAACACTGCTTTCTGAAAAGCGGTGTATTACGTTGGTGAACATGCTACAAGTGTTCAAATAGAAAATTCTGCAAGATTTTTAAAAGAGTTTGATTGACTTCTTTACACTTCTATACTTACCTCTTTGCAGCATAAATCTGGACAGCATTTGAGAGCTTCTGATATCTTGGCGAGGGAGGCAAAGCTCTAGGCCAGGGGGCCTGGACAGGCATGGCTTGGCATACTCGCCCTGACACTTCCAAGACGGGTATCCATGGACACGTTATTAGTTTCTTTGAGTCTCAGTTTTCTCTTGTCCAGAGTTATTTTTATTACTTGAGTAACAAGAAAGTTAGCCTGGTGTAATAGAATGGAGAATCGGGGGCTCCAGAGGAGGAGGAAGGCAAGTTACAGGAAAGACTGAAGTCTATAAATAGAAAGCCATCCAGAGAGTTAAGGCGGATGTTCATTTTATCTTTCTGGGGCAGCAGCATCTTTCTTTCTTTTTCTTTTCCTTTTTTTTTTTTTTTTTTTTAACTTTGTTAGCTATTTCCATTGCTCTTTTTCCTTATAGTTTTCTCTGCAATCCCAACATCCCCATCTCAGATGTGTTTATAGATTGCATTTAACTGTATTAGATGTCTGCTGAACGTTAGACACGTATCGTCGTGAAATTGTATATATTTGAAATTTTAGTACATCTGATAACGAAGGAAAGATGTTTCCTTGGCAAATTATTTAAATTATTCAATAACTATAAAACTAGTTTATTTTTTAATTTATATAAATTCTATTTATTTTCTTTATTTAATGACTATAAAACTATTTTTTTAGTTTATATAAATTATCCTATTTATTTTCTTTCTTTATTTAATGACTATAAAATTAGTTTATTTTTTAGTTTATATAAATTCTCCTATTCATTTTCTTTCTTTCTTTCTTAGTTTTTGTAAATGAGAAATTTACTTGTTTAAAAAAAAATCCAAATGCTGACATTGCCCAGGAAAATTTAACGGGTTTATAATTGTTATAAAGTTGAACTGCTGAGACTTGTTCCCTGAAACATTTTGACTTGAAATAATACTTTATGTCCCCACTTTTGTATTAAAAATTCACAGACAAATGAAAATGGATAAGCTGCCAAGACCTGATTTCTGTTCCCTATTTTTCCACTTACAATCATGTACTTAGGTACTTTCTGATCCCATAGAGAAAAAAAAAAAATCTAACATTCAGAACTACCAATAACATGAAGAAAATAAATTTTGTTTAGAGAATGAAATGTTGGGACGCCTGGGTGGCCCAGTGGTTGAGCGTCTGCCTTTGGCTCAGGTCGTGACCCCGGAGTCCTGGGATCGAGTCCCGCATCGGGCTCCCCACAGGTAGCCTGCTTCCTCCTCTGCCTATGTCTCTGCCTCTCTCTGTATCTTTCATGAATAAATACCTAAAATATATAAAAAAAAGAATGAAATGTTTTCCATCATAGTGGTTTTGTAAGCATATTCTCCACCTAGGCAGCATGCTTTCTGGGTGTCTTTGGCATAATTGTTACACATTTAGCACACAGGTTGGTGTCTTCAAAAAAGGCCCACCAATTAGGCCTCAGTTGCCTCCTGCAAAGCATCAACAACTGCACCTCGGAAGTGCAGATCTGTTTGAAGTCCCGGGCAATTTTTCACACCAGACTCTAGAAAGGAAGCTAGCGAATCAGAAGCCCAGTCAACTTTGGAGAAGGTCTGACTTCACAGCGAGCCACAGTCCCATGCCGGTACCACGCCTCCAGGAGAGGACCCACTCTTGGGAACGGGTTTTGAAACCCACTTCCTGGGTGCTGTACCACAGGTGGATTGACCATCAGTTTTGGCTTTGTAGGAGCCGTGTTAGAGACCTCCTTGCTTAGCCCCCTTCTCCTTAGGCTGGACTTCGGTGAGCTAGGGGTGGCGCTGGCGTGAGACAGCGACCTTCCCTATTTACTTTTTATAAATCCGGACTTTCATATATAAGATTTACTTTCCATGCACAATTATTAGTCAAATAATATTGAATTTCAAAGATCTTTAATTTCAGCTCAGGGACATCATTTTTTGTCTATTCTAAGGATGTAGCCAAATGCTTTAAACATAGCTGGCAATCAACAGCTGATACTGAATTAAGTTAAAATGCTAAAGCTGAGCACAGAAATCAACACATTCCAGAAAGAATGAACCTATTTAGACTTTTACCAGGAAAGATAGTAAATAACCTGGAAGTTCTCAGTAAAACCTTCTTTTAAAAGACAAGACTTACTTTGGAGTAAAAAGCCGCTACTGAGAAGGTGATGTTTAAAGCTCATCAAGGAGCGCCTCAGTTGAACTTCTTCTCCCTTCTTCCACCCAAGTGTTGCCTACTAAGTCCCTACGTGGTCTCCGCGCCTCCAGTGGGCAGTACTTTATTCTGGTTCCAGCCTATAATTGTGCTTTTATTTTTTACCAGCTTTGAATTTCCCATTGTTCAAGTCAGGAGATCAACCACTCAGTTCATCAGACTGTGAAAAAAATAATGATTAATTTGTTGTGAAATTTGAGTGATATGAATAAAGGAAAATGGTAGGCAACAGGTAGTATTTTGGGGGCCTCTCTCTCACACAGATACCATATATATATGTGCATGTGAATATATATATATGTATATATATGCCTACGTGTTTATCATATTAACATATATGTATGAATGTTTGTGTGCGTGCACACCTCTACACATGATAAACAATTCAAATCATAAACAAATTATACAGAGCCATCCCAGCATTATAGCTTCCAGGTCTTCTCATTATATAAAGTTGACTGCTGCCACTAGCTTTTTAGAATCTTCTAGATTTGTCCAGGCATATTTTCTCTATATTCCATAGATAAAATATATAGAGACATAATTAAAAATGTGCTGAGCACATGGATCTGCCATGAATAGATAGAGAACTGGATAGACATAGAGATACATGAAAGAGAGGAATCAAAAGGATACACACACATATAAATACAGATAAATATGTATCTTTTTGATTTACAAATGGATATATACACATTGTTCTCTATCTTGCTTTTATTCACTTAATAAACACAGGAAGTTCTACTCCACGAAGCTTGGTAGTATTGCATGATGAGTGTCTCAAAATTTATCCAGGGCCTTAATTATGGACATTTAACTTATTTTACTCTCAAATAAAAATTAATGCAGCGGTGTTATATGTTGCACCGTCTTTTCAATAAGGGTATCTACCCCACTCTTCCAATGAAGAGAGGAAAAACAGAGCACAACTCTGTTTTTAGAGGGAAATACTGAGGTAGCTAACAAAAACGAAGCCTCCCGTTTTGGTTCTTAACTACCTGCAGTAAGAAATGTATGTAGCCTGAGTATAGTATTGGAAATATTAGAAATATTTTTCTGATTTAACTCTGATATTCTTGCACACAAATGTTACAGCTAGAACATAATTTCTTACAAGCTGATTTTCTTTCTTTTGCTGTCGTAGTACATAATGACACTGCTGAAATCTAATGTAATATCAGTTGCCATATTATGAAATTCAATGTAATGTAAGTTGGTCTTGAACTCCTTCCAAGGAAGTTTAATTATATCATACAAAGATAGTTGCATCTGTTATACATACAAAGAACAATGTTTAACATGATACACCAGGGTAGACAGTGAATTAGCTCTTTCCTCTCATAAAGCAAAATCTTTGCCTGAGTTACAGAATCTTTAAAAATGGCACCTTTCCCTCTTGCACAGACAATTGTCTAGGGATTAGCAATGACACAAACCTCTTTAGGGTGATGGGTAGGACTCTGAATTTAAGTTGGAATCTGATTTCAAATTCTGGCTCTGACCCTCAAAGCCATGTGAAGCCTCATCTCACTGATCCTCTTTATGCCCTTTTTATATATGTAACTTGACAGTTACAATATAAGGATTAAATGAGATCTGTAATCTGCAAGGTTCTCTGTAATAGGACAGGTATTATTTGCTGAAGTGTGTATAAAACAGAGGCAGTTTATGTGATTTGGTCTTTGCCGCTGAAGTCTGAGTCAGAAACCATGACAATGACTGGTGACATCTCAGCCCCTAGCACTCTGCATTGAGAAATCACTCCTAATTGAAGAGCAGGGTAGATAGAATGGAATGTAAATATTGGGAACTGTTGCTTGAGTATGTTGCAAATCATCTTTTAAATGAGATTTTCCAGTTTTATATGTGAACTAAATCCATTAATTCCAGGAAACTAGGAAATTTTATAAAATAAGACTTATGTGCTTTAAACACAAGTAAGTCATTTTGTCTAAAGCAGAAAATAATGGGTTTTTGTCATAAATTCCTCATTGTTTTGAAAGTTTGATCTGTGATTTTTCCTTAAATAAATGAAACTTAATTACTTACAGGTTTTTTAAAAACTCCTTTGTAAGAGTTTCGTATACGACTTTTCCATCCCTAATACATCTGTGATATAGGATGCCATGAAGAGATGAGGAGACAAACAGTGCCATCGGAGAATGTGGGGAAAGCCAATGTTAATTTTAGGATCAATTATACTTTTTGTAGGTCAACTGTTTAATTATATATTAGTTCTAATGTTAACAATATCCACGCAGCATTTGCTTCTTACAATAGTGTTTAAATAATTCCCACCATCCTTACAACATAGCTATTTTTTTTATTTCTATGTTAGAGGACTGGAAATTAATACTAAAAGATTTAATCCAATGTTTTCTAACCTAAGATTCAATGTTCTTTAATATTGAACTTACTTTTTTGGGTTGTCAGGATACCTACCAAGACCTTGCAGAAAGCGTCTCTAGCCAGCCTACATGGGTCGCAAGTATCAGTTTTTTAAACTGTTATTATTATGAGGTAAGTGATCACTTCCTTCTTGCACACATTCTCTCACTTGCCAAGCTGTACTGGAAATGGATGCTAATAACTTGCATTTGGCTTGTGCTTTAATGCAGTAGAATAGCACATTTCTTAATTGCATATCACTTAGAATGGTCTACCATTTAGAAGAAAGCTCTGTTCAGAGGCAGTGCACACATGACCGGGAGGATATTGTGGTAAAAAGATTCAACAATAGCTCCATTAATGTTTAGCTTATACCTGCATCTAATGGGTGCTAATGCATCTTACATGACATATGTGAAGATAAATTTACTGCATTAATAGACTAACATTCCATAACAATAACCTATTTCTCTAACAAGTTCTATTCTCTAATAAAATATTGTCTTGCCAGTGTCATCTGATTGAAAGGTACAGGGTTAGATGATGCTGCTCTTATTGACTTGCAACAAAATGCCCTCATCTGGGCATACAGTATATATTTGTATTACATGTAAACATGTTAAGAGCATTATCCGTTTTGTAGAAAGTTACATTTCATGAAAATGCACATTTAAGAAACATTAAGTTATCTGGAGACCTAGGTCATCTCCATATAACATCTAAGATTTCAGTCCAATTTTTAAATGTTATTTATTTTTACTCCACTTTCTGTCAAAGAAGATTTAAGACAATTTAAGCCAGTTGATTTGTCATTTTGATATCTCTGAAATTGTGCACATGAGGTAGCAATCAATCATTTCAACCATTTTAAAATATGACTTCTATAGACACACCTAAAGTTATTTCAGTCATAGATTCCTGGCCTTAAAATCGTTTATCATGAATTTTAAACACATGAAAGTCTAAATAATGTTAATTCACAGATGAAATAAATCTTAAATTTATTGTTTTTCCCATTTTACTATTATGATGATAGCTGTGTATAAAAGGTCTTCTGAAATCTCATTAATTTCACTAACTGTTTCACTGTGGACTTGTAGATCTTTTTCTATATATTATTGGTACTTATATTTTAGACAATCACATAACTGAAAAGTGGTTAGAAAATAAGGTCCTTCTTCCAGAAAAATACTCATGAACTTATACCACAATATTTTTTAGTGTAGTTTCAGGAAATCAAAACCTCTTCCAAAATCCATTCATGACCCTTAGGATAAACATTCTATTTTATATGAGTCATTTATTTTATTACTTATGGGGAAAATAGCATCACAAAATTATGCAAACCATTTTCATTAAAAAAAAAGCAGTTTGGTATGGAAACATAATAGTTCATTCCCAAATTACTTGGTTCACTTTCTATTTCTATAATATAGAACTATTCTTTGATTTTATAAAAAAGTAGCCCTTTTAAGAAGTTCAACTGAGGAAGTTGATTGCATATGATTAATGAACTAGTTAGCATTACATGATATTATTATTATTATTATATTATTATTATATAATATGTAGCGATTGTATGTATGATAATTATATTAAATTGTATAAGATTTCAAATTGGGGAATATAGGAGGTGAAGTAAAATATGAGGAAATACTATGTTGAATGCATATCTTAATACCAAAGAACATATTGGTATACATGTCTGTGATTGTTTCAATATTTGTATATATGTCAATCTAGACTTAAGAGGACAAATATATTTCAAATATATGTACACTGGTATAGCTTATAAAGTACATATACTGATAGCATCGTCCCACTTCTATCCCTATCCAGCGCTTTTTTTTTTTTTTTTTTTCAGCACTTTCTTTTGAAGTAAAATTTCTAATAAAAACAAAAAATCAGTATTACCAAAAGGATTTGTAGACCATGTTTAAAATTAAGATGACTTCGAAAAATATCTCTGTATCTTTGAATAAATTACATCTTAGAATCTTGAATTAGATAGTTATTACTAACAAGTACACACACGAAAGTTTGCTCTCGTTGTTGTTTAGTGTATGATTCTGCATGTTTTGTCTTGATTCACATTACTTGTATAAGAACATCCAGTGAATTTATGATAGGACAAAATAAGCAAAACAAAGAGACACCTCCTATAACGAGAGGGAGGTGAGAATGCACTTTGGATCTCTTATCAGGGTCTTGTATTTAATATTCTCAGCTTTTGGCCTCGTTTCTCTTATATACTCTCATCTGCAACAGTTTAATCACTATCTGTTTTTACTTTCTAAGTTAAGATTTAATTAGGAAAGATTATTAGAACAGTAAAATAACAGAAATACTTAAATCCCTTATCAATGATCTTGGGTAAAATTAGGAAAGACTATTTTGCTGCCGGAGTAACCATAACTTATAAATACTTTGTATTTTCATTTGTTGGGTGCCTACCTTGGGAGTTCCCCGGGTGAAATCTGAAACTGGCCCTTTGTATGGAAAACAAGGACAGAAGACCAGAAAAACAGGCAGATAGGCCACTCGAGGTAAAAGACAAGGGAACCTACGTACCAGGCTTGTTTTGGTTTGTCTTGGGTGGCCTCAGAATGAATCTTCACAGTGGCCCATCACTAACTTAAAAGTTTATGTAGAGGCCTTCACCATCCACATGGTCTCAATAACATATTGCTCTCTCTCAAGACTGAATCCTGGAGACCAGATCCCCCTCGGGAACAGTGGGCAAAGCATACTTCCTGTGGATTAGCAAGGAGGTGAGGACCCTCCGCCTGCTTGGGCCCCGCTAAAGGGTCAACCAGTGGTCACATTCTCTTGATGACCCCCTCCATCACTTCGCTCCTCGTGACTGGCTCTTACAATGCTATGCTCCCTTTTTCTATGATGTGCCCTGCAAGGGTTTGTTGTTTGTTTGTTTAGCATGGAGGTGGCTTGTTTGGTTGCTATTTGGCTGTGTCGGAGGCAGATGCAGGAGAAAACACAGATTAAGATAATGATTCCCAAAATAAGTAACGATTTTTTTTTATCAAGAACCCCATGATCTGAAACACTGATTTATTAAGCCCCCTAGGCTGAGGGCCAAGTCAAACAAGGCATTCACCTGTGTCTTCATGTGATTTAATAAATATAATAAATTAGCAGTCTCTCAGCAGTCTCATTCTGTTTGGAAAATAGCACAGGTACCTTCCTGCAAGGGAATATTAATGTTCAAGGCCGTTCTATTTTGGAGGATAGCTTTTCTCATTAGAGGTATTTCAGTATTAGCTAAACATAGATTTTATTTGCTATCCTTTAAGTCTTGCTGGGTAAATTTAGTAAGAGCCTCCATATGTACTATAAGATGCAACAAAAGCTTAAGGTCTAAGGGCGCCTGGGTGGCTCAGTTGTCTGGGCATCTACCTTTGGCTCGAGTCATGATCCCAGGGTCCTGGAATCAAGTCTCACGTCAGGCTCCCTGCTCAGTGAGGAGTCTGCTTGTTCCTCTCCCTCTGCTTGTGCTCTCTCTCTCTCTCTCTCAAGTAAATAAATAAATAAATAAATAAATAAATAAATAAATAAATAAATAAAATCTTTAAAAAAATGTGTAAAGCATAGTGACAGGTATTTAATAGAAACATGTATGGGAAGGTATTCCCCTTTTCATAAAAATTACAAATGTGCTCTGATCCTTAGGACCCTCAGCTTCTCCTCTCTTTCAATGGTGCATGTTCCATTTCAGGTA